>NC_141018.1:20666928-21266928 GCF_052327205.1 Somniosus microcephalus | reverse complement strand
AAGTTGGAAGGGGAAGAGAGCATATTGGGCCCAAAAATTTACATTTTTTGTGTCATAGAAACATAGAAAATAGGAGCAGGAGTAGGCCATTCGGCCCCTCGAGCCTGCCCCGCCATTCAATGAGATCATGGCTGATCATCCAAATTCAGTACCCTGTCCCTGCCTTCTCCCCATATCCCTTGATCCCTTTAGCCTTAACATATCTAACTCCTTCGTGAATATATTTAATGAATTGGCCTCAATTGCCTTCTGTGGTAGAGAATTCCACAGGTTCACCACTCTCTGGGTGAAGAAATTCCTCTTCATCTCTGTCCTAAATGGTCTACCCCTTATCCTTAGACTGTGACCCCTGGTTCTGGACTCCCCGGCCATCGGGAACATCCTTCCTGCATCTAGTCTGTCTAATTCTGTTAGAATTTTATAAGTTTCAATGAGATCCCCTCATTCTTCTAATGGAGGGGGCAGGTGGTGCCAGGGAGGGAGAGGGGGCAGGTGGTGGGGGGGCCAGGGAGGGAGAGGGGGCGGGTGGGGGCCAGGGAGGGGGAGGGAGAGGGGGCGGGGGCCAGGGAGGGAGAGGGGGCGGGTGGGGCCAGGGAGAAAGAAGGGGGGGGGGGCCAGGGAGCAGGTGGTCGGGGGGGCCAGGGAGGGAGAGGGGGCGGTCGGGGCCAGGGAGGGAGAGAGGGTGGTGGGTGGGGGCCAGGGAGGGAGAGGGAGAGAGGGTGGTGGGGGGCCAGGGAGGGAGAGGGGGCGGGTGGTGGGGGGGCCAGGGAGGGAGAGGGGGCGGGTGGTGGGGGGGCCAGGGAGGGAGAGGGGGCGGGTGGTGGGGGGGCCAGGGAGGGAGAGGGGGCGGGTGGTGGGGGGGCCAGGGAGGGAGAGGGGGCGGGTGGTGGGGGGGCCAGGGAGGGAGAGGGGGCGGGTGGTGGGGGGGCCAGGGAGGGAGAGGGGGCGGGTGGTGGGGGGGCCAGGGAGGGAGAGGGGGCGGGTGGTGGGGGGGCCAGGGAGGGAGAGGGGGCGGGTGGTGGGGGGGCCAGGGAGGGAGAGGGGGCGGGTGGTGGGGGGGCCAGGGAGGGAGAGGGTGGTGGGGGGGCCAGGGAGGGAGAGGGTGGTGGGGGGGCCAGGGAGGGAGAGGGGGCGGGTGGTGGGGGGCCAGGGAGGGAGAGGGGGCGGGTGGTGGGGGGCCAGGGAGGGAGAGGGGGCGGGGGGCCAGGGAGGGAGAGGGGGGCAGGTGGTGGGGGGCCAGGGAGGGAGAGGGGGCGGGTGGTGGGGGGCCAGGGAGGGAGAGGGGGGCGGGTGGTGGGGGGCCAGGGAGGGAGAGGGGGGGCGGGTGGTGGGGGGCCAGGGAGGAAGAGGGGGCGGGTGGGCCAGGGAGGGAGAGAGGGTGGTGGGTGGGGGGCCAGGGAGGGAGAGAGGGTGGTGGGGGGCCAGGGAGGGAGAGGGTGGTGGGGGGCCAGGGAGGGGGAAGAGGGTGGTGGGGGACCAGGGAGGGAGAGGGGGCGGGTGGTGGGGGGCCGGGGAGGGAGAGGGGGCGGGTGGTGGGGGGCCGGGGAGGGAGAGGGGGCGGGTGGTGGGGGGCCGGGAGGGAGAGAGAGGGGGGTCAGGCTCAGTCCTTTGTGCACAATCCGAGTCCCTGATGCGGCCCCGGGGAGATGTGAGCTCCGGTCAGCAGTGAAGCGGCTACCCCGGCACTGGCGGGAGCGGAAAGCGGGTTCTTTCTTTGTGACCCAAGGCGGAGCGTGGTTAATGGAGCTCAAGCGCTTCAGGCCACTCCGCCCAGAGAGTGCAAACAAACCGCCTCCCTGCTCGGTTTCCTCCGTCATTTTCTCCAATATTATTCTCTCTCTTGACCAGCCTCTTTTCATTTTGCCTTTAAAAGCAGTTTTTCCCCGCTCTGGACTAACCAGCTACATACAATACTCCGCTCCCTACCGCCAACGCCTGAGGCACGGACGCCGACCGTTGGCGCTTTTTATATCGGGCCCCGCCCACCTGACCACAAGCGCGAGCAACGCCCAGGCGGCCCCACCCAGTCCCCGCTCAGCTCCGCCCACTCTCCCGCGTAGCCCCGCCTCCTCTCTACCCCCCACTCTAAGCCCCGCCTCTTTGCCTTCCCTCCCCTCCCGCGCGCGAGAGAAGCCCCGCCTCTCGCCCGTTTTTTTTTGGAAATAAAAGCCGCCTCCGATTCGACAGACGCCGGCCGACGTCATTTAAGAGTACGTGACAACGCCTCGCTCGAGTGCCGGTCGGACAATTCAAAAAAACATGGAGCGTGGTGGAGTAGCGAACCTCTGAGGTGTGTGTGTTTGAAGAAAAAAAAACCACACCCGCGCCGTTTAATGAGAGACTTTGAAACATATTTAAATTTGACTGGTCATGTAAGGATTTGTGGTTTGAGGAGGACATTGAGGAGCGGCGCGGTGAGGTAAGTGGTGTTGAGGGGGCCGCCCAGCCCACACGGGGGGAGGGGACGAGACGAGGATAGCTCGAGCGCGGGCTCCCCGGCCCGAGTGGCTGCAGCCCGGCGGGGGAAGGGTTAATGGGTCCCGGGGATTGCTGGCACCTCGCGCCCAGCCTGTTGCCATGGTATCCAAAGTGACTGACTGACTGCAACTTTTGCACAAACTTTGCTCGCACTTTATTATTTGTTTTTTTAACCTGTATGAGGAGCGGGGATGTGTAGGATCTCTTTCCGCCCCTCTATTTTTGCTGTAGGATTTCTCCTAATGGGCTTTTGTAGGATTTCTCCAAATGGGCTTTTGTAGGATTTCTCCAAGTGGGCTTTTGTAGGATTTCTCTTAATGGGCTTTTGTAGGATGTCTCTCTCTTCTATATTTGTTTGTTGTAGGGTCTCTTTTACTGTAGTGTCTCCCTGAAGGAAGTCTTGAACTCTTTCTTATTGTGCACTTTAAGATCATGTTCTTGCAGTGCAGAGTCATGCTTCTGGATGTAATTAAAGTGACATTTACTGTGTGTGATTTCCCCCCCCCCCCCCCCCCCCCCGGTTCCATGTATGACATTCACAGCATTTGCAAGAGTACCTTTCCACCTTGTAGCCCTTACAATCGCACTGCTTCTGTAACATAACAAACATGAAGCAGTGTGAATTGTCCCATTGGGTATTGGCAAAGTATCATCCGCAAATCCTTTTAATTATTACTGGGACAAAAGGAATACAACTTTAAAAAAAAAAATATCAGTGGGCTAGTTTTTCTGCCAGTGTAGCTCTATCAGTGAACTCTCCCCTCCAAAATCTGATTTTTTTTTTAAATTGAGTATTGTTCTTCCGTTTGCTGCACCTTGACCTTTTGCTGTGTTCTCTCTCTCTCCATGGTAAGCCTTGTAAAATTTCATCTAGTCACTGGCTGAACATTTCCAGAATTGCCCAGCAAACCGAACACTTTGCAGGGCATAGCTCCGCAAATAACTCCAGTTTTAGATCTGTTCAGCGTGCTGATACTCTTGATGGGCTCCACAGAATGGAGGGTTGTAGGTCTGTTTACCAACACAGTAAGTTTGCTTGGGTTTTCGAGAGGAAGGCGCTTTAACCACAGGAAAGGAAGGAAAGTTAACTCGCACTGCTTGTTCAAACATCTTGTGGTATTGACTTGGCATCAAAGGCTTGTGTTGCAGCTTGGGAACATTTTTTTTTGCAGTATAGATGCTTAAATTTTTGCTTCAGGAGAGACTTGCTCAGTTGGTATCTGTGCATCCTTTAAGCTGCAGTTTTGTTTCTCTCGCACTAATTGCTGGAGGCTTTTGCAGGGGCTGCTGGATCATACTTCCTAAGTAAAGAACTTTCATTCATACAATGCCTTATTGCGTCCTCAGGATGTCCCAGTGCAGTTCACACCCGACCCAATACTTTTTAGAAATGCAGTCACTGTCATGTGGCCAAATGTGGCAACCAATTTGGATACAAATAAGATAGAAGCAGGAGTAGGCCCTTCGAGCCTGTTCTGCCGTTCAATAAGATCAGGGCTGATCTTCTAACTTAACTCAACTCCACCTTCCTGCATGACAACAACAACTTGTATTTATATAGTGCCTTTTATAACGTAGTAAAACGTCCCAAGGTGCTTCACAGGAGTATTTTAAGACACAAATTTTGACACCAAGCCACATAAGGAGAAATTAGGGCAGGTGACCAAAAGCTTGGTCAAAGAGGTAGGTTTTAAGGAGCGTCTTAAAGGAGGAGGGGTAGCGAGGCGGAGAGGTTTAGGCAGGGAATTCCAGAGCTTAGGGCCCAGGCAACAGAAGGCACGGACACCAATGGTTGAGCGATTTATAATCAGGGATCCTCAAGAGGGCAGAATTAGAGGAGCGCATATATCTCTTGGGGGGGGGGGGGGGGGGGTTGGTTGGTGTTGGGCTGAAGGAGATTGGAGATGGGGGGGGGGGGGGTTGGTGTTGAGCTGAAGGAGATTGGAGATAGGAAGGGGTGAGGCCATGGTGGGATTTGAAAACAAGGATGAGAATTTTGAAATTGAGGTGCTGCTTAACCAGGAGCCAATGTAGGCGAACAGGACTTGGTGCGAGTTAGGACACGGGCAGCCAAGTTTTGGATAACTTCAAGTTTACGTAGGGTGGAATGTGGGAGGTCAGCCAGGAGACAAACAGATTCGTCAAACACGATTTCCCTTCCATAAATCCGTGTTGCCTGCCCAATCCTATTATTTTCTAAGTGCCCTGTTACCAAGTCCTTACTAGATTGTAGCATTTTCCCTACTACTGATGTCCGGCTGACTGGTCTGTGGTTCCCCGTTTTCTCTCTCCCTCCTTTCTTAAATAGTGGGGTTACAGTTGCTACCTTCCAATCCGCGGGAACAGTTATAGAATCTATGGAATTTTGGAAAATGACAGCCAATGCATCTACTATCTCTCTAGCCGCCTTTTTTTCAAAACCCAAAGATATAAGCCATCAGGTCCAGGGGATTTACCATATTTCAGTCCCATTAATTTCTCCAGTACTATTTTTTTACTAATAATTTCTTTCAGTTCCTCATTCTCGCTAGACCCTTAGTTCTCCACTATTTCTGGGAAGTTTTTTGCGTCGTCTTCCGTGAAGACAGAAACAAAGTATGGCTCAGCCTGTAAGGGACTTGCATTTACTTTCGCTAATCTTTTCCTTTTTACATACCTATAGAAGTTTTTACAGTCTGTTTTTATGTCTCTCGCTAGTTTACTCTCGTTCTATTTTCCCTTTCTTTATCAATTTCTTTGTCCCCCTTTGTTGAATTCTAAAATCCTCCCAATCCTCAGGCTTACTATTTTTGGCAACATTATAAGCCTCTTCCTTTGATCTAATACTATCTTTAACTTCTCTTGTTAGCCACGGTTGGGCCACTTTTCCTGTGGGGTTTTTGTGCCTTAAAGGAATTTATATTTGTTGTAAATTATGTAATAATTCTTTAAATGCTAGCCATTGCTTGTCTACCATTGTACCTTTTTAATGTAGTTTCCCAAACTACCTTGGTCAACTCGCCCCTCATACCTACCTGGTTTGCTTTGTTTAGATTTAAGACCCTAGTTTTGGATTTAACAAAATCGCTTTCAAACTCAATATAAAATTCTATCATATTATGGTCACTCTTCCCTAAAGGCCCCTTTGCTACAAGGTTATTAATTATCCCTTTCTCATTGCACAATACAATGAGGTCCCACAAGTGAGATGAAAACAGAAAATGCTGCAAACAGTCAGTGGGTCAGGAAGCATCCACGGAGAGACAAGAGTTAATGTTTCAGGTTGCTGGCCATTCATCAGCACTGGAAAATGCTCGATGAACAGTTTTTGAGCAAATACAGAGCCAGGGAGTGGGGAGTGGGGAGTGGGGGGGGGGAAGAACTAAAGAATGTCTTGTTTAAAAATAAAATACCACACATGCTTTAAAAAAAAAAAATCTGAAACAAAATTTTGAAAATGCTGCAAACACTGAGCAAATGAAGCAACATTTGTGGAGAGACCAGACAAGTTAACATTTCAGGTGTGGAGCAGACTGTTTCAAATAACCAGTGACTGTTTTCAATGCTCTGTTTGAGGGAGAAGTGATGGCCAAGATACAGGAAGGTCTACCTGTTTAAATAGTGCCATGGATCTTTTTTCTGTCTGCCCGTTTAACTTTTCATCTGAAAGCTAACACCAACAGTGCTGCACTCCGTGTCAGTTCAGGTTATCTGCTCAAATCCTGGAATGAGGGATGAACTGACAATCGTGATTTAAACAACCAACTGAGACAAGCTTGCACCTAAACATTTTTTTTTTTTTTTTTTTATATAAAGAGGGCTATCCAGTACTGGAAATAACTTCAATGGTTAATTGCTGCTATTGTTTGTGCTTTTGACAATTCTATTCCCATACTTAATGACAGCTACTTTTGTACTTGCATGCCCAGTTGCAACAATTGTTTTAAAATGTTATCATTGCATGGTGATGGAGCTGAATTTTTTTACAAGATGTGGGGGGGGGAGTGGGGGGGAAACCAGTGTTTGGTTAAGCCAGCTAAAGGGTTATAGCACTAAGACTGTGATCTAATTTATATACTTAAACACCACTGTTTTATTCTTTTTGGCATGGTGTGCACATGGCAACTTTGACAGTTTGTGGATAGCAATTTTGCCACAACAACAACTTGTATTTATATAGCGCCTTTAACGTAGTAAAACGTCCCAAGGCCCTTAACAGGGGTGTTACAAGACAAAAAATTGACACCGAGTCGCATAACAAATTAAGTCAGATGACCAAAAGCTTGATCAAAGAGGTAGGTTTTAAGGAGCGTCATAAAGGAGGAAAGAGAGGTTTAGGGAGGGAATTCCAGAGCTTAGGACCTAGGCAGCTGAAAGCACGGCCGCCAATGGTGGAGCGACTAATCAGGAATGCTCAAGAGTGCAGAATTAGAGGAGCGCAGTTATCTTGGTGGTTGTGGGGCTGAAGGAGATTAGAGATAGGGAGGGGCGAGGCCACGGAGGGATTTGAAAACAAGGATGAGAATTTTGAAATCAAGGCGTTGCTTAACTGGGAGCCAATGTAGGTCAGTGAGCACAGGGGAGATGGGCGAATGGGACTTGCTGCGAGTTAGGACATGGGTAGCTGAGTTTTGGACGACCTCAAGATTACGCAGGGTAGAATGTGGGAGGCCAGCCAGGAGTGTGTTGAAATAGTCAAGTCTAGAGGCAACAAAGGCATGGATGAGGGTTTCAGCAGCAGATGCGCTAAGGGCTGAGGCAGGGGCGATGTTACGGAGGTGGAAATAGGTGATCTTAGTTATGCCACGGATATGTGGTCGGAAGCTCATTTCAGGGTCCAATATGACAAGGTTGCGAGCAGTGTGGTTCAGCCTCAGACAGATGCTAGGGAGAGGGATGGAGTCGGTGGCTAGGGAACGGAGTTTGTGGTGGGGCCCGAAGACACTGGCTTCGGTCCTCCCAATATTTAATTGTAGAAAATTTCTGCTCGTCCAGCACTGCATGTCGGACAAGCAGTATGTCAATTTAGAGACCGTGGAGGTGTCGAGGGAAGTGGTGGTGAGGTAGAGCTGGGTGTTGTCAACATACATGTGGAAACTGACGCTGTGTTTTCAGATGATGTCGCCAAGGGGCAGCATATAGATGAGAAATAGAAGGGGGCCAAGGATAGATCTTTGGGGAACACCAGAGGTAACGATGCGGGTGTGGGAAAAGAAGCCATTGCAAGTGCTTTTCTGTCTACAATTAGATAGATAGGAATGGAACCGGGCGAGTGCAGTCCCACCTACTGGACGATGGTGGCGAGGTGTTGGAGGAGGATGGAGTAGTCAACTGTGTCAAAGGCTGCAGACAAGTCGAGAAGAACGAGGAGGGACAGTTTACCTTTGTCATTTGTGACTTTGAGAGCCGTTTCGGTACTGTGGTAGGGGCGGAAACTGGATTGGAGGGATTCAAACATGGAGTTCTGGGAAAGATGGGCACGGATTTGGGGGGCGACAACACGTTCAAAGACTTTGGAGAGGAAAGGGAGGTTGGAGATGGGGCGGTAGTTTGCAAGGACGGAGGGGTCAAGGCTTTGTTTTTTGAAGAGGAGTAATGAAGGCAGATTTGAGGGGGAGGGGGACAGTACTGAGGCGAGCGAACCCTTAACATGGGAGCCAGAAAAGGAGTTCAACAATTTCAGATCAGAACCTTGGCCCCTAGCACATAAATATATATTCTTTTTTTTATCCACACTTTTTTTTTCTTCCCTCCCTTCAGCTGTCCTTCATTCTGCCAGAACAATTCACACCTCATCTAGAGCCATCCTTTGTTCCTTAACCTGTCCCATTACCATCTCCTCTCGCCTTGAATATCTCTTAATGTCTCTTAATCTCTCCTGCTTTCTATCCCATCACTGACCTTTTGTTCTTTCATCCCCTCCCCCCCTTTCCCAGCCCCCAAGCTTGCTTTCCATTTCCTGTTTTTTTTTCTCCAGTTCTGACGAAAGGCCATCGACCTGAAACGTTAACTCTGCTTCTCTCTCCACCGATGCTGCCTGGCCTGCTGAGTTTTTCCAGCGTTTCCTGTTGTTAAGCCAGAAAAGGAAGTTGGGTGGTCAGGAGCTTGGTGGGAATAGGGTCGAGGGAGCAGGAAGTGTGTCTCATGGACAAGATGTGCTTGGAGAGGTCAAGTGGGGAGACTGGAGAGAAACTGGAGAAAGATGAGAGTTCAGGGCTAGGGCAGGGGGTGAACCTTGGAGGAAGTTTGGCCTACTGGGCGAGGGGAAGTGGCAGAGGCAGCTGATCGGATGGTCTCGGTCTTCGAGACAAAGAAGTCCATGCACTGCTCACGCTTGTTGAAGGTCGGTGTCGAGGAGACGGGTTTATGAGGACGGTCAGCAGTTTATAAAAAATAAAAAAAATAGTAGCTGGGGGTTATCTTTGCATTCCAGAATGATCATGGAATAGTGAGCAGTTTTGGCAGACAAGAGTAGGACCCGATAATACTTTGGTCCAGCCAGACCTGGCGGTGAATGGCTAAACCAGTTGTCTGCCGTATTTGTTCAAGTCTGCGTCCCTTGGACTTGAGGGAGCGAAGATGTGGGCCGTACTGGGTGAACGGCCAGGGTGAGAGAGTAATGGTTTAATAGGGACTAGGGCATCAAAGGTGGTGGTGAGGTTAAGCAGCTGCAGAAATGTTGTGGTGAATCGAGGGCCAAAGGCTGGACAGTTGAGATTTCGTAAGTGCAAGTTGTAAGAGAGTTTTTTCCGGGGGCGGACAGAAGGAAGTAGGGTTAGGTGGGGGAAGGGGGTGTGGGTGGAAAGCGATACAAAGAAGTGGTCAGAGATGGCCTTATCTTCAATTGACACTGGGAGTGGCGAGGCCGTGAATATGGGTTGTGGAGTGAGAGATTAAGGGAGGATAGAAGGGTGGTGAACTCAGGAGAGAGAGCATGATGAATTGAGATGGAGGTTGAAATCACCGCAGATGAGGAGTCGCTCGGTGCTGAGGGAAGAAAGCAGTGAGGATATCTCGGTGATAAACATTTTATTGTACTTGGGTGGGCGGTAGAGAACGAGAATTTTAAAGGAGAGGTGAGATGGGTGCGTTTCTAACTGGGCCACACCTGAAATGTAAACTTAATGTCTGTTTGCGATACAGATACTGACTGATGTGCTGACCATCATTAGCATTTTTTGTTTCAGTGGAATATAATAATGGTTGTAGTGAAAATCATGTGGTATATAACCCAAGGCATTCATGCTAACCATGGGAGATTTTTTGCTTCTGTCTTTTTTTTCAAGCTGTAGCATTAGAGAATGTACAGTGACGATGCAAGAAAGATTGTACCCTGCTCATGATTTGTGCAGTAAACTGTGCATCCTAGATATGGGAGTTTCTACTGAATAGATCTCCTTTCATTGTTTTCATCTGATTCTTAGCTAGCTGAAAGTTTGTGAGCATGTGGCACCCTCTAATGGACACTGCAGCCTCTACAACATTCCAGGCACAGCAAAAAGCTGATCACAGCAGGGGCTGTGTAAGAGAACAGATTGTAGCTATATGAAAAGGCAATGTTGCTATCGAGCATACGTCCAAGGGTTTTGTACAACAAAGCTATGGCTCGGGGGGGAAGCAATGATGGGAAGTAACAATATGGTATGAAAAGATGAGACCCCTTGTCCTTATCTGGCTAGCTGTTCAAGCAACTGGGGGGGTCATAAAGTACCAGACAGGCATACAGCAGGAAGCAGACTATAAAGAAAATGGTACAAGATTAGATGCAATGGCTTTACTCCATTGAGAAGACTCTTGCCTACCTTCAAGACCAGGTAGCGTCAACAGGCTTAGAGAAGCCATTTTCATGGTTCCTAAGCAAATCCTATGCGTGTGAGTGCTAGACATAAGGCTGATGGGTATTGCTTTTGTACGAGGTTTTATGATTGATGTTTTGTAACAGTAATAAATAAGTTACTTAGCAACAACTTGCATTTATATAGCACCTTTAACATAGTAAAACGCACCAAGGTGCTTCACAGGAGTGTTATCAAACAAAATTTGACGTCGAGCCACTTGAGATATTAGGACAGGTGATGGAAAAACTTGGTCAAAGAAGGTTTTCGGGAGCATCTTAAAGGAGGCGAAGAGATTTTGGGAGGAAATTCCAGAGTTTAGGGCCCATGCAGCTGAAGGCACGGCTGCCAATGATGGAGCGATTAAAATCGGGGATGCGCAAGAGGCCAGAATTGGAGGCGCTTGGAGATCTCGGAGGGTTGTAGGGCTGCAGGAGGTTAGAGATGGGGAGGGGCGAGGTCACGGAGGGATTTGAAAACGAGGATGCAAAGTGTTGCCAGACTGGAAGCCAATGTGAGCACGGGGGTGATGATTGAACGGGACTTGGTGCGCGTTAGGATTCGGGTAGCAGAGCTTTGGATGAGCTCATTATCAGACATATTACACTCTAGCTTTTCAAATCTGTTAAGATAGGGAAGGAAATATCCCAACATTTACAGGCATGTACTGTACTGGTTTTATATTTACATAATTTTAATAGCTTTAAGTTCCTGCACTTGAAATAAACTCTACTCATCTTCAGAAAGACAGATCGTTCTGATTTTCAGGCAGTAAAAAAACCAATTTGCATTTATATAGCACCTTTAACGTAATAAAACACCCCTAGGCATTTACATGAGGTGTAATCAGACAAAGATTAGCAGATATTAGGACCAGTGACTAAAAGCTTGGTCAAAGAGGTGTTCAGGAGCAATGTTCCCTTTCGGCTACGCAGTGCTCTTGAAGTCCTGCACAGCCGGTGAATCGGCTTTTAAATAGAAAAAAGTGCATGGCCGGAATTTTGAATGGCCTGCGCAGCCCGTTGAAGGGGCCGCGCGGGCCAAAACAAATTAGAGGGAACATTGTTAAGGAGCCTCCTTAAAAGAGGAGAAAGAGAGACAGAGGGGTTTAGGGAGGGAATTTCGGAACTTGGGGCCAAGGCGGCTGATGGCACAGCCCCCAGTGGTGGGGCCAAGGTGCGATTGGTGGAACGTACCATTTCTTGAGGGTTGTAGGGCTGGCGATGTTGATTAGTGAACAGGACTTGGTGTGAGTTAGGCTGCAGACGGCAGAGTTTTAGACGGGTTTATGGAGGTGGGAGGAGACCATAGAATGACAGCACAGAAGGAGACCTTTTGGTCTTTGAAAGCGCTATCCAATTAGCCCCACTCATCTGCTCTTTCATTTTCCCCATCAAGTGTTTATCCCATTCCCTTTTGAAAGTTCTTATTGAATCTGCTTCCACCACCCTTTTCCAGCAATACATTCCAGATTGGAATAAAAGCCAAGTACTGTTAAAGTGCTGGAAATCTGAAATAAAAACAAAATGCGGGAAAGCACTCCGCAGGTCAGGCAGCCGCTGTGGAGGGAGAAACAGAGTTAACTTTTCAGTCGATGACCTTTCATCAGAACTGGAAGAAGTTGGAGATTAACAGTTTTTACAGAGCTGGGAGATTGGCAGTGGGGAAGGTCTGTGATCGGGTGGAGGACAGGAGTGATTAAGTGACAAAAGGTATGATGGTGCAAGGCAAAAAGGAGTGGTAATGGAACACTTAGAGACAAAAGCTGGCTGCAGAGGAAGTGTAAATGGTTACAGAATAACAAAGGGAGGGAAGCATGGACAATCTGGCACAGAGGGCGACTCCTGTGGCCTGGGGATGTGGGGGAGAAAGGTAGATAGACCACCCTGTGTGGGGAACCAGTGGCTCTGGTACAGCTATCCTCCATACCAGTATCTTTTAAGATCTAAAATTAAAACTCAGTGTTTTAAGGCCGGAAGGCTGTATAGTGCCTAATAGAGGTGTTATTCGTCGAACTTGCGTTGTGCTGCTTTGGAACAGTCGATTCTGGAGGTAACAAAAGCATTGTTTAGCAGCAGATGGGTTGAGGCAGGGACGGCGACGGGTGATGTTACGTAGGGTTTTTGTGATGGGGAGGATATGGGGTTGGAAGCTCAGCTCAGGGTCACATAATACTCTCAAGGTTGTGAACAGTCTGGTTCAGCCTGAGACGGTGACCAGCTAGGGAGCTGGGATCGGTGGCTTCCGTCTTCCCGATTGTTTAATTGGAAGAAATTATGGCTCACCCAGGGCTGCATGTCAGACAACACTGTGGCAGTGGAGGGAACGCGAGGTGGTGGTGGTGAGGTACTGCGTGCTGGGTATTAGCAGCGTACATGTGGAATCTGACTTCTGGTGATTTTGCCGAGGGGCAGCGTGTAGATGAGAAATGGAAGAGGGCCAAGGATCGATCCTTGAGAAACTCGGGAGGTAACGGTGCGGGGGTGGGTGGGAAGAGAAACTATATTGCAAGAAGGTTCTCGCTACAACTGGATAGACAGGAGTGGAACTGGGGGAGGGCAGTCCCACTCAGCTGGACAATGGAGGAGGATGGTGTGGTCAACTGTCAATGGTTGCAAGCAATTAAGTGTTAGCAACATTTTAAAAACAATGGACGGTTTTCATGAAGTCACTAACTTCTTCAGTGAGTGATTCTGCAGAGAACAATAGCTGCTAAATGTGATGGGTGTTTTAATTGTCTCCTGGAACTGTATCATTCGGTCGTCTTGACTTTATCATTCAAATGAAGGCTTTGACTATGGATTGGAAAACTGAATTGTTGTAATTTACCTCCAGATTTGAATTGTGACTTGATCTTGGGTCAGATTAGTTCATGATTTATTTAGCAGACTGTCGGGTCAATCAAAAATAAACTAGTTTATTCCATTGTTGAGTTGCATGCCCATTGTATAGATGCAAAGTGTTTATCTCTCAGTTGATGTCCTGTAAATTGAATGTTTTGTTCAGAATCCTAGAATGGCCTCCTTCTGTGCTGTAATCATTCGGCCCATCGAGCCTGTGCCGCCAGCTCTCTGCAGCAGGACTCCAGCTAGTCCCAATTCCCTCTGCAGTTTTTCATTGTATTTGTACATGATTTACAATAGTAGGATAAGGCCAGTGTCCGAGTTCCCAGATGTATTGGCTTTACCTAGCCAGTTAAAAGCAGAACTTGCGAGACAGCGCAGATCATGTCGACAAAGCTTTGGCTCAGCATATCTGGAAATTCTCCGCTTTAAATATTGAACTGCAGTGGAGACGGGGCAGAATTGTTTGTCAAATTGATGGACCTTTCAACTAAGTTAGAAGCACGTCTTACTACAATATAAATCTACTATGGGCATTCTCATCGTGTTGTGCATAAATCAGACTTTTAGTATTCGCCAGCTGTTGTGCTTCATGTTGTGTAATTTAGCAAATTTACTGCAAATGGGGTTGTTGGCCTGTTCTGCCCTTCCTGCAAGGGTGAGAACAGAAAAGGTACAGCTTCTGGATTGTAGGGAACAAGGATCCACTTGGGATCATGAAGATATTGCAGAAATAGCTTTTAAAAAGGTGGGGGGGTTGGGTGGTGGCGATAATACAAAATACTGCAGATGCTAGAAATCTGAAACGCAAAATGCTGGAAGCATATAGCAGGTCAGTCACCATCTGTGGCAGTTTACATTTCGGTTGTGGACACTTCTTCAGAATTTCAGGTGTCCTGTTCGCCACTCCTTACTAATGCCCTATTTATATGTCCTGTCAGTTTAGCTCAGTTGGCAGCGCTCTCTCCTCTGAGTCAGCCGGTTATGGATTGAAGCCCCACTCCTGGACTTGAATGCCGATACTATACTGACAATTCAGTACAGTACAGAGAGAATGCTTCATTGTTGGAAGTACCAGTGTTGAGTAGCTTAAGGGGTGGAGAACAGGCTGGTGGAAAGGGAAACACGAAGGTCTAGCCAAGCGGAGGAGGCTCCAGAGCCTGGTAAAAGAAAATAGAACTGTAGCTCTAATTTTCTCTGGCAGGGTGCTGCCAATGTGGCAAAAGCAAAATCTGCAGATGCTGGAAATCTGAAATAAAACAGAAAATGCTGCAAATACTCAGCCAGTCAGGCAGCATCTGTGGAGGGAGAAACAGAGTCAGCCTTTCAGGCCGAAGACCCTTCGTCAGAACTGGAAAAGGTTAAAGATGTAACCAGTTTTAATCCAGTACAGAGGCAAGGAAAGGGGGAAAGAACAAAAGGGAAGGTCTGTGATGGGGTGGAAGGTGGGAGAGATTAAATGACATGGGATGATGGTGCAAGGCAAAAGGAGATGTAATGGGGCAAGTAAAGAAACAGAAGATGGGTCTAGAAGAGGTGTAAATGGGAATGTCAGAATCATCAACAACAGATGCCGTCTCAGGAAAAAATGGGAGCAGAGGTTATGATCTGAAGTAGGGCGGAGAATTAAAATGACAGGCGACCGGAAGCTCGGGGTTATGCTTGCAGACCGAAAGGAGGTGTCCCGCAAAGCAGTCACCCAATCTGCATTCGGTCTCCCCAATATAGAGGAGACCGCATTGTGAGCAGCGAATACATTGAAAGTATAAGTGAATCGCTGATTTATCTGGACGGTGGGAAGGGAGGAACTAAAAGGGCAGGTGTTGCATCTCCTGTGCTTGCACAGGAAGGTGCCGTGGGAAGGGGCGAGGTTGTTGGAGGTGATTGAGGAGTGGACCCAGGTGTCACGGAGGGAACGGTCTCTTTGGAATGCTGGGATGGGAAGATGTGTTTGCTGCTGGCACCATGCTGGAGGTGGCGGAGTATGATCTGTTGAATGTGGTGGAAGGTGAGGACAGGGAAGCCTGTCTTGGTTCTGGGAGTGAGGGGAAGGGGTGAGAGCAGAAGTGCTGGAAATGGAACGGACACGGTCAAGGGCCCTGTCAACCACAGTGGAGTGGAATCCTCGGTTGAGGTAAAAGGAAGAAGACATATTGGAAGCACGTGGCATCGTCAGAACAGATGTGACTGAGACGGAGAAACTAGGTGAATGGACCATGTGAAGGCGAGGGAAGGGTGGCGATTGGAAGCAATGTTGATGAAATTTTCCAGTTCGGGACGAGAGCAGGAAATGGCACCGATACAGGCAATGTGGGTTGACTATGCTAGACTTTCCAGGAATGAGTGGGAGCGGATAGTTTGCATGGGGTGGGAACCCTAATTGCAACACTGCTGGTGGGGTGATTTCTATCTTCTCCACTTTGCTAAGTTTTCATGCTTGCCTATCCTCTACCCACACCTCTGCTATTCACACGCTGTGTCTTGTATGTCTTTTATTTTTATGATGATTTCTCTCTCTCTCTCTCTCTCTCTGCTTCCTGTTATCTGATGGTTCCCTCTCATGCCATTGAACCATCACCTGTTTTTTCACTTAACCACTTTCCAGGTCTTTCGATTTCGTTTTCCTGTGTTGTGGTTTCCACTCTCCCTTCCCCTTGTTCCTTTTTTTAAAAAAGTACTGTTCATTTGTAATATCTCCCAGTTATGACAAAGGGTCTGCCATACCTGAAACGTTCACTGTCTTTTCTCTATACAGTTACTGCCTGACTTCCTGAGTGTTTCCAGTATTTTCTATTTTGTTTCAAATTTTACTACTTGAGAAAATAGTGTTTTAATGACCTAAATTGGAACAATTGTATATAATCTTCAACAGAAAGCTGATTTTAGTTTAAAGTAAAAGCGTATGCAATTTATTTCTCCCTACAAATATTGTATAGTGATAATGGATAACTGATTATAGTGCAGAAGGGGCTCAGACATTACAAATCATGAGGGGTTTCTGAGCATTTATTTTAATGCATGTTAACCCCCCAAGATGCAATTAGACTGGAAATCTCTTCACAGTTTAGTTTAAAAAAATATATATATATTCTTGACTAATCGAATGAAATTTCTTGATACAAGTCTAGACTAAAGGTGTCTCAACCACGGTCAATTCATATTCGGTCCCCAGCCTTCGATATCCAACCTAATGAAGTCCCGGTGTGTCTTTTTGCAACTAATTTTCCATATGCAGCTGTGATCTAATTAATTTTGTGTATCTGGCAGATTGGAAACATCTTCTCGGGATGGTCCTTAATTAGCAAATAATCTTAAAGCCACCAATGAGGGAACAGTGTTGTGAAGACCCTTGTAATCCACCCAAATTTCAAGTAGAAGGAACCAACTGAGTAAGAAATGTAAACAGTCAACATCGAGGCGAGCAGGAACCAGGACAGTGTGGGAGGGGGGGGTGGCAAAGCCGGAACCAGGAAATTGGGATGGGAAAAGCAGGAACCAGGATATTGGGGATGTATCAGGAAGAATACATTGCATACCTTGTTGCCAAAAAGAAGCAAATGAATGTATATTACTGAGAAATTCAATTAAGAGAAACATAGAAGATAGGAGCAGGAGTAGGCCATTCGGCCCCTCGAGCCTGCTCTGCCATTCAATGAGATCATGGCTGATCATCCAAACTCAGTACCCTGTCCCTGCCTTCTCCCCATATCCCTTGATCCCTTTAGCCTTAAATATATCTAACTCCTTGAATATATTTAATGAATGAATTGGCCTCCACTGCCTTCCGTGGTGTAGAATTCCACATGTTCACCACTCTCTGGGTGAAGAAATTCCTCCTCATCTCTGTCCTAAATGGCTTACCCCTTATCTTTAGACTGTGACCCCTGGTTCTGGACTCCCCCGCCATCCTTCCTGCATCTAGTCTGTCCAGTCCTGTCAGAATTTTATAAGTTTCAATGAGATATGGCATTAAGTAAAACAAATTGGTGATGTAGAGTTCTTTTATATAAAAAAAAAATCAGTTTTCTAACAAATCAAATGTTTTTGTTTTGAACTAGCGTTCCATGATTTGTGTTTGGTCTTGCCATGTTTTATGCAAGGTTCCATGAAGTGCAGCTAAGTGGCTCACTAAGAGTAAAGCTTGGGTCCTCATGGTGTAGACCAATGCTTGCAGGGCTGTCAGTCATGTATGGAATCACAATCCAGCTCAGTCCTATCATCTCTGCTCCGCTGTTTTATAATTGTGGCGAGTGCTGATTAACACTCCGCTTAAAGTGCTGGTTTTTGACCGGAAAATGGGACTGAAAAAATACATCTGAACAGCACATCGGCGAAGCGAGGCTAAACATCCAATCAATTGTTTGTAGCACTGATCGCTGTTTGGCCGTGCACCTTTTCATTTGCAGGCGGTGTCCCATCCAAGTACTAACCAGGCCTGACTCTGCTTAGCTTCCAAGATTGGATGAGATCATCGGGCGCACTCCAAAGTCGCTTGGCTGTAGGCGGTTTGGCAGTCCAGTGCACATCAGGAATCGCTGCTATTGATCGATCGGTTATAGTAATCATTTGGTCAGCTGTCTAATTTGATCAGTATAACCAGATTCCACTGCAATTGTGTTACGCAAACATGAGTAAAAGATTGCCCAAAACATGGGGGGGAAAGAAGACTACAGGCAGCTTACTGGCAATATACCACAGAGGAAGAGTGGGCTGTTTCGACATAGCAGTTAAAATGCTACCTAATCAAGAAAGTCTCGTGCCTTTACATTCACAAGATTGCAAGGTGGATACAGATGAGGAAAACCATTTGGCACACCATCCATCCATGTGTTGGTTAGTCTTTCTGTGAAGAAGAATTTCTTGAATTTTCACCAATTTTAGCTTGTGCCTTCCTGTCCTAGTTTAATTTGAGATGATGTTCTGGAGTCACCTTTTCTATACCATTTACTATCTGGTATACTGAGGTCTCTTATCAGTCAGTTAATTCAACTCTAAGCTGAAAGCCTAAGGGGAAAAATTGGGTTGCACCCCCTTTGGGGCGCTAACTTAATCGGCGCTACTTTTAGCACCCCAAGTTCGGATAAAAGGTAGTCTACCTGTATTGTGCTTGGCCCCTGCTGGTGACTGAGCTTTTTAATTGGCGCAGTTTATGTCTGACCCAAGTGCATTCGGGATCATGTTAAAAACACTAAAAACAAACCTAAACTCCAACTTGTCGTTCCTCAAACTGTTGGCTTATCTTGTAAATATTGGATTAGGTAGGAGACTATTTATTCTGCTAATAACTAACTATAGTCATGTATTTAAAAAAAATATTGTCAGAAAAAATAATCACTCCATCTCAGTAATAGAGTAGCATAATAAATTCAATTCAATGTAACACTACAACAAATTAAAGACTTCAAGTCACAGTATTCTACTAAAGCTTTTCAGTTAAACCATTTCTAATACTTTGTGACGTTGCCTGTGGGGGAGAAATTATTTTTGGGGTGTGCCTGCCTGAAGTATTTTCTTCCCATCCCTCTTGTTTATCTTGTCCTTTCCAGAAGGTGCTGATTCATGCTCAGAGATACAGGTTTGTAGAAGCAGGTAGCCTTCTGATACCTTGCCCACCTGGGCATTAAGTAGTTAATTCTATACAGTGAGTAACAGCAGTTACAGGGCCATCATATGCATACAGATGATAAAGGCTATTCAGCCCATTTTGACTGTTTCTCAGTTCTGACGAAGGGTTTCGACCTGAAACGTTGACTGTTTCTCTCTCTGCGGATGTTGCCTGGCCTGCTGAGTTTTTCTAGCGTTTTGTTATTTTGGATTTCCAGCATCCGCAGTATTTTGCTAACGTAAAAATGCATGGTCTGACCATCACACTCTTGAACAGCTTTTAAACTGTAGAATTGAGTCATTTGTTGAAAAAGCCATTATTTGTGGTTGGAAATTGTTTGTCTCCGAGGATGCCCAATGACTGCCACGGTTTGGGACCCTTGGCCATTTTTCTGCATCGAGGACCTGGATGCAAGTGGTGTATATAATGTGTAAACTGAGCAAAGGCTGCTGGCTTTTCACACCAACCCCATGCTGAGTGGTGGGGGCATAGGCAGACGAGAAGTATTTTAAATGCAGGATGGGCTATTGTACTGCACAAATCCCAAACAATGACCGATGTGTTAGCAATATCTGGACATTCGGGAAGATATCTCATTTTAGTGTTGCAAATTATTTTGATCTGTATCAGTCTTTTTGAAAGGCTTTTTAAAATAATCAGGACAGACTCCAGAAAGGCGCAGAGCAGCAGACTGCAAGGAGAGAACTACTGCCCTGGTCTGCCTTTTGTGCTTATGAATTGAACTGAACATCATCTCGCCTAGTGTTAACAGAGAGGGAGAGAGATTGAAGGAGTACACGTGCGTGTGACGTAAAGATCTGGTCCCAAACACATTGGAGCTTCACTCTTGCACTCCCTGGGCAGTGGGCGTTGTCTTCCCTAAGAAGCAACTGGCCAGCATGCTCTTGGTGTGACTGAACCCGAGTAGATGCCTGCAGCAAAGCTAACTTCGTAATAATGCCTTTGATGAATTCTACCAAACCAAGTAACCAATTCACAACTGTAAGCAGTCTAGAGTAATGTAGTGCAATAGTTTGTTTTAGACTCTGAATACATCTTTTAATGCTGTCCCCTAGGGGATACAAGTTATTTGATTCATTTCCCTAGTTATTTTGTCATGGGATTAGGCTGGGTAGCTCTTTGTCGAGCGGCGCGGACACGAATGGCCGAAATGGCCGCCTGCCGTGCTGTAAATTTCTATGATTCTAAGGTCAGAGAATGCGGAGTCAGGGGACAAGTAGCAGAATGGATAACTAGCTGGCTTCAAGGCAGAAAGCAGAGAGTGGGAGCAAAGGGTAGCTATTCACAGTGGCAGAAGGTGAGTAGTGGTGTTCCACAAGGATCAGTGCTGGGACCACTGCTGTTCACAATTTGAACGATTTAGACTTTGGAATCAAAAACACAATTTCTAAATTTGCGGATGACACCAAATTAATTACCCCTCCCCAGAAGTCAATACTGAGGAGGACTGCAACAAATTACAGGAGGGCATTAATAAACTTGCAGAATGGGCATATAATTGGCAAATGAAGTTCAACACAGATAAATGTGAGGTATTACATTTTGGTAGGAATAGGGAGGTCACTTATCACTTGGCGGGTGTGAGTCTAGGTGGGGTAGAGGAACAAAGGCATCTCGAGTACAAATCATAAAGTTGTGACACAGGTTAGCAAGGCCATAAAGCAAACCAAGCACTAGGGTTTATTTCTAGAGGGATAGAATTGAAAAGTAGGGAAGTTATGCTAAACCTGTATCGAACCTTGGTTAGACCACACTTGGAGAACTGCGTACAGTTCTGGTCGCCATATTATAAAAAGGATATAGAGGCACTGGAGAGGGCAGAGAAGATTTACAAGGATGATACCAGAAATGCGAGGGTATACATATCAGGAAAGAATGAACAGGCTGGGTCTCTTTTTTCTCTTGGAAAAGAGAAGGCGTGACCTAATAGAGATCTTTAAAATTATGAAAGGTTTTGATAGAGTGGATACAGAGAGAATGTTTCCACTTGTGGGGAAGAGCATAACTAGAGGCCATCAATATAAGATAGTCACTAAGAAATCCAATAGGGAATTCAGGAGAAACTTCTTTACCCAGAGAGTGGTGAGAATGTGGAACTCGCTACCACAGGGAGTGGTTGAGGCGAATAGGAGGCTAGACAAGCATATTAGGGAATAGAGGATTACGCTGATAGTTAGATGAGGAAAGACGGGAGGAGGCTCGAGTGGAGAATAAACACCGGCATGGACTGGTTGGGCCGAATGGCCTGTTTCTGTGCCGTATATCCGATGTAAGGGTTCTCTTAAGACATTGTGAAAATATTTTAACTGGTGGCAATTAAATACCCCCTCTGTTCCTTTTACCACTTTCCCTCCAGCAGATTTTGTGGCTAGGCACCTATAATCATTTGAATGGTAGCACTGTGAAAATGCAGAGGGAATTATGTTAATATAAGGCTGGCACTTTTATTACTTTTGTCATGGTTCTGACATCATTAGTTTTGGGATTAAATCAACGATTTAGAACAAATAGTCAGCATGCCAGATTGGGGAATCTTGGCATTCCCCCTTGGGTTTTCATCCAAATTAAACAAATTGTGTTAACTCAACCATCGATGCGGTGCCTTTTTTTTCTATGAAAGCAGATTGTTTATTAACATTGGCATCAGTAGAATACATTGAATTCAGACATGTTTCAAAGTGATTTTCTTTCCCGAGAGCTTCAACATGGGATGCCTTTTAAAATTGAATTAGTAGGTTTCACCTTTTACAGAACCTGAAAAGGTAAATGATATAAAATAGAGGCAGGATATCTAGTGTGTGTGTGTGTTTTTTTCATTTATTAAAAAAAAGAAAAGCTTTGTTGTTTGCCAAAAGTTTCATTTTAAAATCCTTGTTCAGTGTTGTACAGCTGGCAAGTGTTGAAAGCGAAGTGTTGTTTCACTTTTTTATACTGGAGGAGAAAACTCTATATAGCTTCAGCTGAAAATAGAAGCACTGAGAAAGAGGACCTATGCTTAAATTATATTCAGATTCATTGTTCACAGCTACTAGAGCACGAGGCAAATTTTGTGATTTAATCTAGATATAAATTTGCTTATCTTTTCAGTTTTTAAATCTGCTTGTCAGTACATGATTGAAAACACTGTGTAGTTAGATTAATAGTGGCCAGTGGATTAAAAAAAAATATTTGCAATCTCTGCTGATAGCTGCTCTTCACAGAGTGCACTTGGCAGCTGGTTATTGGCTGATCCTGCACTGATTGTCACGAGTCTGCTTCCTTTGCCAAACAGGCAGCAGACAGCACCCAAGACTTTCCATTCGTTCTTGCTTCTGCTGCAGTGCAGGACGTAGGTCGAGTTCCCTAAAGTTTCAGATGTGCCGAGTTTTTGTTTGTGCGTGTCTTTTTTTTTCTTAAATCTGTGTGGGATTAATGATGGACCATGTCAGTAAAGATCTATAATGGTATGGATTGTATTTGTTACATCATTTAATTATTTGTGCTGTTGTGACCACTTTATATACAAGATGCGATAGCAGATTAATAATTTAGGAGTTTTTTCTTACGTGGTGACGTTTTGCACTGGTTGTCATGAACAGGAAAATCAAGGATACAAAACTTGGATTTAAAAAAAAATTACGATCAATGCATACTGGACCATTTTTCTGGATGAGGAATATTCTTTTTGAAACTTGCCTGAGAAGGCATTGAATGGGGGAAGCTACCCCTCTATACTGGTGCTTTAATATTAACATTCTAATACTAAGTGTACATTTTTCTTATGATTTTAAACACAATTTGAAGTCAATGGTAAACGTTTCTAACTGTAATGAGTCATCTTCAGTTCAACCGAAATTCCCTGAAAAATCTTGTAAATTCCACAATTTATTTTTCACTTGATGTTGCACCTTTTAAAACGAGCAACCTGACCATCCTCGCAGCAAAGTGGGTTTGATGCACATGTAATGTCTTCTACTGTGAAAGGGCATTGTAATAAGCCTTATTGGAAATCTTGTGTACATGCGCCACTTACTGGTAGTTTGGAAAAACTGCATCTTTTTATAAAAAAAAAAAAAAAAAAAATTATAAGCATGAAAAAATCTTAAGTACACAACCTGTTGTATTATAAGTCATAAGTGCAGTTGATTATATTGTCTTTTTTATTAATGTTACAATAATTCACCACCGACTTTGCATAACTACAAGAAACACTTGCCTTTAGAAGTGTATATTCACACGTAGCAGCAAATAATTACTCAAAAGGCTGTAAATCATCTTTTGATTTGAGATAATATCACAGCACAGAGATCAGTTGAGTTTTAGCTTAAACCCCTCAATTGATGGCGCCTTGTAGCATATAGGTACACGGGTAATCAAAACAGGTGACTTGGATAATGAGATTATGGGTTTCCGTGACCATATCAAAACCGTTTTTATATCGGGTTTCTGTCATTTTTAAGACTTGCAGACAACAACCCAGTTTGTAGAAGATTTTTTACAATTAGTGTAACAGTATTATTTTGTATTGGTTCACCACCATAATCCTCAGGCTCCAATCTTGATTGAGCATACTGCAAAGCGCTTACACTGTACGTAGCAATTACTGTGCATCTATATTTGATTATCCAACCGTGTGGAGGAGTCAAATTTGGAGAAAATATTGGCATATTGAAGTTCTGCCTCCATCTTCTGTAAATGTACTAATAGTTCAATTTTTAGACTTGATTCTTTTGTTTACTGTCTTAATTGGACTGTCAGTTGTCCATTGGATACCTGTCTGTGCAGTGCTAATTAAAAACTTTATTACTAGTTTGAGATTTCTATTCACTGTGATTTTGTGATGCACTCTCTTTTTTGAGGCATCAGCTGAGCCCTTCTATTCAGTGGCGTGTAGCACAGTTGAACTGCTGCTTTCTTGTACTTCTCCACGAGTCCTCGTGCAAGCTCCACAACAGATGGCGTTGGAGCTCCGAGCTCTGAGCTTTGAGAAGAAATGGCATTCTTTAAAAAGTTGGTGTCTTGTCTAGCATCCATGTAAATTTCTGTTGCAAATGTGCTAATAGTAGCAATGGTGCGACTCCCCTGAAATTAGTTAGAAAGTCCTGCACGCTTGCTTTTGAATATTTCACAACAACTTGCAACTTTGAATGGATTCCTTCAAATTCCTTTTCAGTTCTGCTGTTTGTACTCAGTACTTGATGTAAACATGGTCGATAATTAAAGTGTGAGAACTAATCGATTGCTAGTCAAACCAGCATCATATACTGTACTTAACATTCATTCATTTATATAATCCAGTTGAACTGCTTGTGACTGGCTGGTAGGAGGTGACTAATAGTGAGAGGCTGGTAATATAAATGGTTCAAGTAACTGATCTTCAGGAAGATTTTTTTTTTTAAACTAGGAAGTGAGGCAAGTCTATTCACAGGAGGATAAGCATGCCACAAATTGGGTCAGATAACTGGGATTTTTATTTGCAACTTGTAAACCATTTAATAAAACATTTTGATAGTGACAAGTCGAGTCCTCACTCTGTAAACCTTATTAAGAATTGCCCCATTAAAATTTGTGATCCTGATGATGCAAATGAAACTTGCAAACTGCAAAGAGCACAGACGTGTGTCAC
This sequence comes from Somniosus microcephalus, assembly GCF_052327205.1. Taxonomy (NCBI): domain Eukaryota; kingdom Metazoa; phylum Chordata; class Chondrichthyes; order Squaliformes; family Somniosidae; genus Somniosus; species Somniosus microcephalus. The sequence continues at coordinate 21,242,562 of NC_141018.1, read as the reverse complement.
AGCGTTTGTAGAAGATTCAAGTACAACTAAAGTGAAAAATGGGTTAGGAGACCAGAGAAAACCCTAGTCTTTTGATTCACAATTTGTGTGTGTGTATTCTGACTCCTCATTCTTATCAAGCTGTGGTACAGTTGCCTCTGAGTCAGAAGGTTGTGGGTTCAAAGTCCCACTCCAGGGACTTGAGCACATAATCCAGGCTGACGCTTCCCAGTGCAGTGCTGAGGGAGCCGCTGCACTGTCTGAGGTGCCGTCTTTTGGATGAGATGTTAAATCGAGGCCCCGTCTGCCCTTTCAGGTGGATGTAAAAGATGCCGTGGCACTATTTTGAAGAAGAGCAGGAGGAATTCTCCCCGGTGTCCTGGGCCAATATTTATCCCTCAACCAACCTAACAAAAACAGATTAACTGGTCATTGTCGCATTGCTGTTTGCGGGAGCTTGCTGTGCGCAAATTGGCTGCTGCGTTTCCCACATTACAACAGTGACTACACTTCAAAGGGTACGTCATTGGCTGTAAGTGCTTTGGGACGTCCGGTGGTTGTGAAAGGTGCTATATAAATGCAAGTCTTTTCTTTCATGATGCTGAAATACATTCAAACTGTGGCAGAATGTTGAAAATTAGGCTACGCTGGAACAAGTCTATATTTGCACAGGCTGCCATGTTCCATAAACATCTAGTTGTTTGTTAATTATGTAATGTACATTCTATAGTTCTCTTAACCACGATCGTGTCACTTTTAAAACTTCACAAAGCTATGATTAATTTTAACTTTCTGTTCTCTTTCTTTTCTGGTTAAGGCTCTTTTCCTTTATCTGGAGCGGATAAAAGACTGGAAGCATCATGATGGCTAATAAAAGAAATCTTGATTGTATGGATTCGCTTATTTGTAGCAAGATACCTCGACTGGAGAATGAACATAATGGATTATCACCAGGGCTTTGTAAGCCCAGCCCCCTACCTGATTATACTCATGAAAATCCCCTTAAGTACACTGGATCTTATTTAGCATATCATCTCCGAAATCGAGATGGAACTGACCTACCAGGAGTCTGGAGCCAGCCAAGACCTTATTTGCACCATATGGGTAATCCAACTATCCAGTCGCAGCCAAGTGACTCTTCCCGTCTCGGCAGCCACTTGTATCGGACAGAGCCTGAAACTGTATCCCCAGCATTTCAGCCATCTGTAAATGAGAAGGATAAGCTTGATTTGGTGAAAGATTTGATGAATGTTCGGTCAAAATGGGTCACTTTTGTCGAACGGCAGAAGAGCTTGAGAAATGGCCAGACTCTCCCGCCAGTGCTCTGCTCTTCCGCAGCCGGAAAGCACAATTTAATTTCGACCTCGTGTGTAAATGTAGCATTTCCGCAACCTGTATATAGAAATAGTGTCTGTTGTTCGGGGGCTGGCTGCTCTTTGGAAAATTCAGCGGATCATTTTCGTAGAAGAGGACAAGAAACGGAATGGAGAATGCCGCCGCCGGTTACCTCAAGTTGTTTAATTGCGGCTAACGATCAACTGATGCATAACCTGCAATATGGTAATCCTCTTTTGAAAAATAAACCGTTGCATCATGAATCCGGCAATATACAGACTAGCCCTGTGGACAGAATCGCCAAAGAAACTGGAAGACTACCTGGAGTGCATGCACCTCTGTGTCAAGGATATGGAGCTTACAGTAGGAATGTCCTACAAGATCCCAGATATTCTGCACTCTCGTATGAAAACTCTAACGGAAACGCATCAAGTCGCATCAACGCAACTGTGCACAACCTCCAAGACTTCCGGAAAGTTCCCGTACACCCATTTGCAGCAGCTGATGGGCACCAGATGCAGCCACCTTTGTATTGTGATAAGCTATCGCCACCAAAGTATCCAATGCCAATTCAGCCAAAAGCTATACACTCTCAAAACACTATTTCAAACCAGCCAAACGTGGGTACTTACTCATTGTTGCATCCACCTAGCTACAAAGCACAGGTGGGCGGGTGCCAGTATCCAGTTCCAGGCACAGGTGGGCGGATGCCAGTATCCAGTTCTAATTTTGCAGGTCAACTCAGTCCGGGCAATCCTTATCCACCGCCTTCGGAATCTCTAGGCTATCCTGCTCGTCCCCCTCCTCCTTCATTGCAGAAAAGTGTCCCCATGACCGATCCCTTGCTTCATCCTGTAGCACAACCAACAGAGTTTGAGTCACCGAGTCCTTCTGGAAAAAAAGTGTCTGCATCTCCCCAAGATCTAGCCAATGTAAAGCATCCTTCACCGGACATGTTGCACTTCAGGCCTCGTGTCATCGTTGATGCGCAAACAGATGAAAGGTGCTACAATTCATTAAACTCGCTTTATAATCAGAAATACGTTGGTCAGCAACAGTTGATAAGTAAGCACAGTGCCTTTCACCCGGTACTGTCTGGAAAACACCTGAAGGGGACATTTGAGAGACCTGCTGGCACTCCTGCAGATCAACGACCAAAGGACATTTATATGCAGGAACCTATCCCAAGCATTCATATTTCATCCAACAGTGATCATGGAAGGTCTGTATTCAGTAAAGAAAGTGAAAATATCAATAAACCAGTAGAAGGTAGACTGGAAAGCCCACCAAAGAGTTACAATATTAGTCCAACCAGAAGAACATCGGAGATGAACTTCTCTCCTACTTCCCCTCCTGCTTCTAAGGAAGACAAGAGAGCAACTCCTCCTGCTTCCCCTCCGATGCCAGTCATAAACAATGTGTTCAGTTTGGCACCTTACAAAGCTTACCTGGAAGCCACGGGTCTGTTCTTTTCAAAATGTCTAAAATGTCAGTCAGATTGTGACAAATCTTTAACCTGTTCCTGTTCTTCAGAAAATAAAACACAAACTTGCAGTTATGGTGGTGTCGGCGACCTGGATTCAAATAAGCACGGCCCTATTAGGTTTGCGAAGGCCATCAATGAGTTGCAATCCAAGAATGGTGAATTGAAAAAACCCCACCCTCCTGTGTGCGTAGAATCCATGAGCGAAAAATGCGCATCAGGAAAAGAGGTCATCGAACTGGATTCAAATAAGCATAGCCCTAGTAGGCTTTCAAAGGTCATCAATGAATTGCAAGCCAAGAAGGCTGAATTGAAGAAAAACAACCCTGTGTGCGTAGAATCCACGAACGAAAAAGGCGCAACAGGAAAAGACGAGCTAAATAAAACTGTAATCCAAAAGAACTCTTTAGACATTCAGCATCAAGACATTAATCATCCAGACATTAATCTATCTCCTAACCACAGTAGGCTCAGAAATGGCACACACCAGAGTAATAATTGTAACGCAAGCTGTGCCGGTGACCATGTTGATGAAAAGCTTGGGATGAACAAAATGGATGCTGATATGGCCTTGGACCTCCGTATTAAGAATAAAAATCAACTTGTGGATGCCACTCAGCAAACCTGTTCAGTTTCTTGTGGGTTCGGAGAAGAATTGAAAAGTTCAAAAATGTTAAATGAAGAAAAGAAAGGCAATCCTGCAGAATCTGTGAGTAATGCAGAGAAACATGAAAGCAAAGGACTCCCTGGAGAGCATGGAGAAAAGACTATTGTTACAACCTCTATTGAAACCAGCAACATGAGTAACTACCATAGGATAGAAATGAGTAAATATAAAATACTGAGACCTGCCCCTGCAAAAGTTGGTGAAACGAATCCAATTCAGCCTACTGAAGCTAATAAATTTAGTTCAATTAGACCAGTTGACCCTTTGACATTAATTCTGCGACCTCTGAAGCTAATATTACCTGATGTGCCCAAATCACTGAGCCCTGTTCCAGAAGCTAAAAAGCCCCCTTGTGAAACTATAATAGTCAGTGTGCCCGGTAATGGCCTATTAATGCAGAGCGAGACTGACGCTTACGGTTATTTTGTGCAACTTCACCAGTCCCTGTGTGACATGATTGCACAGTCTGTGGCTGAAACGTCGGAGGAAGTTTTGCGTGTGTGTTTGCAGGACATTGACGTGCAGAACGATGACGAGGAATATCCAAAATTGAAGTCTTCACTTAAGTCAAAGTATGGTACCAGAAACTTTGAGGTATTGATGTCAAAATCCAGAGCGATTTGGCACAACTATGGGCAAGTTCAACCGACCATGCAAAAACTGCTTTCTCGCCTGGAGACCTATCTTTTTACTAAAGTATGCCCATTTCCCCATGTAATAAGGGCCGGTGCGATTTTTATTCCAATCTATTTGGTGAAGGAGAAACTGTTTTCCAGCCTCAAGGGAGCAATGATTGATCAAGTTTTTCAGGAGCACAAAATAGAACTGCGACCAGCCACCCTTTCAGAGGAGAAGAAACTGCAAAGTGAATTGCAGCTTCAAAGGTGTTCCTCCAGACTAATCAAGCTGCTTTCCTTGAAGCAGTTGCCCGAGATCTATCGAGACTTGCTGAATGTTCTTTGGCATTCTTGTGTGAAAGTTCGTCTTGGTGAGTATTTTGGCATTTTTCTTTGCGCTTGGCTGAGAGTAGTTCTTCAGGCAAGTCTGATCTTGGGGGAAATGACCTTTTTTATATGGTTATCAAGCTGGCTACTTTTCTTTTTAACTTTGAAATTAAAAAAAAAAAAAAAAAATACTGCGTTAGCTGAACTAAAAGTCAAATGTTGGTATCGCTGGGGTTATTTTACTGTAATTTCATAAATAACCTATTGTCTCTGCATAAATGCACTGAATCGTAATGTCACTTCCCAAACTACACTACAACTACTTATATTTGCCTGCCTCTTTTCACACACTCTCTTTCCCAATTAATTATCCCTTATGCCATCTTCATCTTACAAGGATTAACCTGTTAACTCTTTGCATGCTAATGTATCATTGCCACTTTCAAAATCTGCATGTTTCCTATTCTTTCTATTAAAATGCTAATGTTGGATCTTGTAGGATAAGTATATTAAACCCCAAACCACTAATTTATAAAACTAATCTTGTTACTTTTCTTTTGGTGCAGAAATACTATAACAGTCGTCAAACAGTTAACTGTATGGGAACTGGAAGTGACCAGCCTTCTTGAAAACATCCTTATGTACCAGTTTTCCACATTATATAACCCATATATTGTTTAAATGCTTGGTTTACGCCTACTGCGCAGGTTATTTTTGAAAAGACAGTATGAAAATTATCCCTGGTTTTTAGTTCTAGCTGTTGATGGGTCCAACTTTAGACAATTGGATTTGAGAAGACTTGGGAACTGGTTTTGGGTGTAAGTTGAGCAAAAAGCAGGAATATAAAAAATGATTTTAAAGGGAGGGAATGAATGGATAATGCTTTTACTTGTGTGTTCAATTATTTGGTTGACAAATTTGATATTGGTGTTTACTTTTCCAACATAAAATGTTCGGTTTTTGACATGGCTCAAGATGAGGCTCGAAGTTAACGGAATAGAAAGTGTGGGTTTGAATGTCATGATCTAATTAGCTTTATTGGACTTTCCTTCATCCTGCGTGCTAGTGAACCCCAACCCCCGGTGATTCGATTTACAATTCACTGATCCTGTGCAGTTAAGAGGGCAGAAGTCACTGGAAGATGCTAGTGATCTCCCAAGTATGGCTTTATCTGGGTGATGGAGGAGAGAGGAGGTTTTCCCCACACCCATTTTTGTTTTTTGCTCAGGGAAGCCATAGCACCTGCTTGCTCAATATGGCTCATGGCAGGAGCCAAGCAGGTCAGAACTGAAACTCTCATCCATTCCTGATGGATGCTGCCATCACATTATTTCCCCCCCCCCCAAATTTTTTTTTAATAAACACAACTTAGTACAGTAAGTGCTATCTCTAATTTTCTAATTCCCATGGACAAGTCCCATCAAGTTAATGATGTGAATGGCTGTCTCCAAGAAATGTAGATTTTGGGTTTTGTGTTGGCTAATGTTTTACCAAAGAGAAATTATTTTTTAAGAAAGTGCTACATCATTTCAAAATATTACACTTTTAATACATGGTTTTTCTAAGTTCTAAAAATGACTACAATTATATCTGAAGACTGAAGATTAATCTTAACTAAAATTCCAACTCCTGACCTACCTGCAGGATTGTTGCTAGGATTTTTGGTAAAGCATAATGGTAGGCGCTGGCATCTAGCATGTGGAGTACAGGAAACTCTTTCGTATCCGGCACTAACGGGACCGGCGTGTTGCCGGTTGATTAAAAATTCCAGATAATGGAGAGGGTTATCTACCGAGGCTATTTTTAACAAACAAAAATTAAAAAAATCAAGAAACTTGCAGTATAATTGGGTACTCACCTACAGAATGTTGTTAAACGGATGGTGGAAGATGCTTGATTAAGTACAGTACTGCCAGTTGAGGGTAATCCATAACTCTTTAATTACTTAACAGTAAAACAAAACTTCTAAACGACTGTATACTGTAGTTTTCGGAGTGAGAATTTTGCCGGTTATTAGAGAATTGCAGATATTTAGGTGCCGTTTAAACGAGTTTCCTGTAATGTGTTCTACCTCCTCGACTTTTTTTTTAACTTTCTCTTGCTTTTATTTTCCTTTTTTGATGCTTATTTTCAATTTTCGTTTTCTTGCTTGCTTTTGTTTACGAGTTTTACGTCCGAGAGGCCACTTAGTATTAATGAAATGGAGTCCGTTTACTACTAATGGAGGTGGAGTTTACTGGTTTTCCTTAGTGGCTGTAATTTTGGGGGAAACCATAGGTTAGTCGTGGTTAAATGTCAGTCATATAAAACTTGGGGCAAAGTCACGGACATGTTTTATGTTAATCAAACTGCTTTTTATTTCGCCACCGCTTGTTCTTGTGTTTTCACTTTAGTGGGTGGGGAGAGGCTAAGCACATTCATTCAGCTGAGGAGAGTAACTTGCCGTGATTGGTGATGCGACAGGGTGAATTAGAGTAAAAATCGCTGTTCAAGGGAAGGAAAAAAAAGTGGCATCACCATTTTCACACCAGTGCCATTCCAACGCTGGTCCCAACCCCGGCCTTCCTTGAATTTCCTGGTCCCGCTGTAAAATTGCTTTCAGCCCTGCTCCTAGCTCCGTCTCTACCTCGCTGTCAAACACTGCCTTTCTCTGGCTTCACAGGACCCTTGATGCCCGTGTCAAAAGTTACAGCCTTTGCTACTGTATAATCAAAGTTTTAGTCTATGGATAAACCAGTGCTTCCATGAATATAAAACAGACTCTCCCGTAAACCTGTAGAGGTATACTGAACCACTTTTAAAGTGCATATGGGGCTAGGTGCAACATTGAATGTGTTGTGTTGTGCCTTAACCAGCCTCGTGGCAACTTGGAAGTGGAGTAACCATTGTGTTAAATGTTCAGATTTTGAGCTGTACCAATAGCCTAGTGAGTAAATGCGCCACCCAGTGTAACTCTTATGCCCAGCTTCTATTCCCAGTCGTTGCTGAGACAATCAGATGTATCTGGGGCAGTAGTTAGGAGGTTGCAGTGGAGAAGGGAAAACATTCCCGATTCCTATCTAATGACCTCTGCTGGAAAGTGCACGTGGGCACGTCGGATGAGAACAGAATCTGGCTTGGTTGCAGACATGCATTGTCGAAGGTTCACGTGAAATGGTCACGGGTAATATTCTGTAGCGCTGTTAGTGCTTGTGGGGTTTGCATCATTTCAGAGAAAAGGATGGAAACTTGGAGAAATTCAAGAGTTTTCAAAAAAAATAATGAACTTGAAAGTCACTTTGGAATTCTCGCTTGATTCACTTGCAAAATCCTATCAAATTAAGTTGGGCTAACCGAAAACAAGTCAACAATGAAAACTTGGTATTTTTGAAATGTTGGAATATTTTAAACTGAATCTATTACCTAATGGCTTTATCACAAAGTACTGCTTACAGTCTTTGAAATTAGCCTCAACCGAAAGTCATTGCTGTGAACCAAGGCAGTTGGCTTTGCCTTGTATGAAATCCCCTTGTGCTTCGGGACAGAGCTGTCTCCTAGCAGCTTAGCTTCTAGACCGCTCGCCCCTCAATTTTCCCCATTCTATTGCAGTTTCTGCATTTCAACTTTCTATGAAGTTGAGAACCATTTCTACAGTTTTTATTAAGATTTTTTTATACTTCTGTGCTTGAACTGTTTTTCCCCATACCACTTTTTTTCTTTCCTTGAACAGCGATTTTTACTCTAATTCACCGTCGCATCGCCATTTTCACACCAGTGCCATTCCAATGCGTGTCCCAATCCCAGCCTTCCTCAAATTTCCTGGTCCCGCTGTAAAATTACTTTCAGCCCTGCTCCTAGCTCCGTCTCTACCTTGCTGTCAAATTTTTCCAGCCCTACTAATATTTTCTTACAGATCCTATGTTGTGCCCTACATCTACACCTGTCTCGCCCGCACTCCTTTTCATTAGGTTTTTCAGCCTCCTCGGCAATACATTGAAGCCCCAAACCATCCAAGCCCTAGTCTGAATTCTTTCCAACAGCTTTGTTGTGCCTCTATCCTGGGTGTTTCTTTATGAATTCCTAACCTCTTTTAACTAAGGACTGTTCTTTCATATACCGACTTTCCTACCCTCTGCAAATCCTGTTCGCGATTGAGGAACTTTAGATCTTGGGCTGATTTTATTTTAAATGCATTAGAGGCAAAAATCCAGTCTTGTCGTTTGCTAGGCAGGTTGAGGATTTTGGCATCCTAGTAACAATTTGGTTGTGTTACTTTTCCTGTTCCAAAAATTGCTCAGTGGGGAAGTTTAAATGACTTACTTTCTGTTACTTTTCTGACAAAAGTTACCACTGACCTTGACTGAACTAATGAAGAAGTGACTGTGTAGAAAGGGAAGGTGTCATTTGATTGGGGATGGCATGATGTGTTTGAAATTCCGCGCCCCCAAGCTTTAGAAAATACTCGTCGTGTAGAGCCTTTTTTTTGTAATAAAAATCGAGGATCTCTGTGCCTTGCGTCTTGTGACGTTTTTGCATCTTTCTACATGCATTTAAATTTAAATTCAATTTGGAATTTTTTGTTTTTTGGTAGATTTTCTGTCTCGGTTAATTATGTCCTGTTTCGATGTTTCAAATGGTGTCCCATGGTTGATATTACCGTGGCTAAAGACCATTTTTGCCCTCCTGAATCTGAGCTAGCTAATCCTGGGAAATTACAAAGGGGAGGGGAAGGGAGAAGGATCTTATTACCACGAGATAAAGGCTTCAGATTTTTTTAAACCTAACTATCGTGTTAGTCGTGGGCCAGCAGTTTTGAAACTCTTATTGAAAATATTTTCTAGGCAGCAAGTACTAGAAACCAGTGTTATCAAACCAACCTAGTTGGAATATATTAGACTTAAGTCTTACATTAATAGTTAAAGATCACTGTAAATAAATTTGTTTTTTGCAGATCTACCTTCACATGTTGGTCTAGATGCTCCAGTGCAGGTATCTCTTAACCAGTGTTTTGAATCCTGTAGCACTTTTATTTTTTTTGTTTTTGTTTTCTTTCATAAATATTGATTTGATTATCTGCAATATTAATGGGATACGATTTTTGCCTTTTTTATTTTAGGTGAGCAAAAGGATGAAAACCTGAAGGAGACGACTATCGCTCCGAATCCAGCTGACCGGAGTGGTAATAAAAATCGGCAAACGCACGCTAGTTCTACCAGAGAGACCCAAACGAGAAACAAAACGACGGTAGCAAACACTACTTGCTCAGCAGAGAAGCCTGACAGCGGCGTCACCGTAGCCAGACTTGACGTAAAGCTAAGAAAAAGACGAAGGAAAAGCAAAGCTGCATCCTCCTCTGTAAATTCTGACCCTGCGTGTACTAATTCAAGCGGCGGTTCGCAATCCACACATCAAGTAAAGCCATCGTCGGTTGTCCATTCAGAGAAAACTTCCTGCACAGAACCGGATCAAGATGCTGGTACAGTGCAGTCGGGCAAGGAGTCCCAGCCAGGTCCGAGAAGGTTACGAAAGAGAACGAAAGGACTTTGGGAGGAAAAGGCTTTCAGCAAAGGTAATTTTGAAAAGAAGGGCAGTACTTTGGTGGTTAGACTGAATCGAGTGTCCGTCAATGAGGACATTTCCCCCACTGTAAAGATCAAAGATTCTCCAATGCCAGTAAAGAAAAAGAGCAATGGTGCACTGAGGCCAACTAGAAGCACATCTAAAGTGCTGCATCTTCGTGGTTCAATTGTGCGGTTAAAATTTCAGAAACCAGTGCAGACTGCTCCATGTAGAAATATAGTGCTGAAACCAATCATGACTACAAGAAAACCTTCATTAACGCATGCTCGCCGGCGACTGGATCAGAAGATAGCGAAACCTCTACGCTTCACAAAACGTCAGGGAAAAGAGTACCCAAATTTAGTGGGCAAACGTATCCGACACCTGTATGAGGAAAATGATAAATCCGAGTCCTGGTATAAAGGTGTAGTGGTCCGAGTGCACGAAAAGCACCAGAATCCTTTAGAGACTGTGTATGAAGTTAAATATGACACTGAACCTGACTGGCAGTACTACCTTGAACTCTTGCAGGATTATGAAAAGGGGTGGCTAAGGGTTGATGACTGACTTGTAAAACTAAGCATTATGCTTTAGCCTTTTTGTTTGCGTCTATAACGGTAATCTCTGACACCTGTCAGTGACTGGCGAGGTAGAAGTGTACATTTTGTATGTCTGTGGGAGAAGCACAGCAAGTCGTCATTATTTAGTTTACTTTGCAGGGGAAAAGACGTCTGCAGTTCTTCATTCCAAAGGCGCAGAATATTTTGTGTGCTCTGATTTTTCACTGGCATCTGAAAATGCTGGAAGGAAATTAGGGCAAATAATGTTCCTATTGGAGTCAACTGAAGATAAAGGTATACTTGTTCCAAACATTATTTAATCCAAGGAAAGAATTGTAATGTACCAAATCTCATCCCATTGTAATTCCTGAGCCAAGTATGAATGACTGGATGGTTTTCTAGATAAAATTACATGGTGCACTTTTTTTTTCTCCACTGTCAAAACCACTAAATTAGTAAAACCAGGTGTTTTTTTTCCTCTTCCTCTTGTGAAGGTGCTGACTCTTGCTTTGGGGGCACAGTCCACATGTGCCAGCAGCCTCCAGTCCTTGCCCAAGTAGTCATTCTTCATGTGTGAGCCAAGACAGTGGGTGTTGGTGGGCTATTTGGCTATGGGGAGCATTGCAGCAGAGTCTGGTCCAGTTGTTGCTGGATGCCCACACTTGCAGTTCCAGTGGGAAGTCTCTGGATAGGAATTGTAATCTTCTTTCTAGCCCCTAGGCTACTGAGGTCAGTTGTGGCTCCTCAAACCACATCCCCAGCAGAAATGAGCTCGCTCGGGGTTTTCTGTTGTGCACCACCTGTGGTTAATTTATAAATCATTGTGTAAATGTATCGCAGCCATTCAAGTTCAGATCAGCAAATTAGATTATTTAAACATAGAATTAGTTACAAACTTTCAATAGTACTAGAACAATTGTCGCTGTTCACTTGCATCTCTTGAGGCAGGTACCAGCAGAGTTCTGCCAATTATGCTCCAATGCAAAAACAATGCTGCTTGTTGGCCTCTGCTGGTTAAGATATTTATCAAGAATTGACGACTGGTAGTACAGGAGCCTTTCTCAGTTTCAATATTTTATCCAGTTCAAACCAATTTTCATTGGCAGCAATTACAAAACACTTGCTAGTAATTTGTTTTTCTAATGTACTTTTCAAACTTTCATTATGCAATAAAATAAAACACAAATTCTCTCTCCCTTTCTCCTCCCTCCTTATACCCATCCTACAGTGTTCATCGTACAAATCCTTGGGACAAATGTTACTGCTGTACAGACTAAGATAAATTAGGGCATTGATAACATAACTGCAGAGTAGTGTAGTTACACTGTAGTGTTTTATATGTACTTTTTCTAATAACTAGTTACAGTTCAATTGTTACATTTTCCTATTTGAGTCATTTATGTTATTGAAATACTGTGCCTAAATGTGAAAATGGTAGGTCTAAAACCCAGTGTTGTTGCAAACTACCTTAAGTGTGTATACTTTTGTATAAAGATTTGAAACCACTTTGAAGTTTGTCTTTCATTCTTTGGACAAATGTATGTAACAAATATGAGTTATGGCTTGAGGTACTGCTGTCATGGCTTATGACTGCGATAAGGTGCTCACAGATGCCGGGGGGGGGGGTACATTTGATGCACGGCACATGGCCGCAGACTGTAGGCATTCTCTGCTCTTGTTTTTGGTGCTTGGATGAATCTAGTGAAGCCCTATAATACGGCCTAGTGAGAGGCACCAACAATCATTGCAGCATCTTGTGTACTACCATAATATCGCGATGAAGAAAAGTTTGCTGCGGCAAGAAGCTCAGGAGGTGGAGGATACACAAATAGGAGAGAACAAAAAGGATCGACAGAACAATGAGATAAATGAACAGATCTGTGTTGGATATTGGTTGATGGATAAATGTTGGCCAGGACATCAGGAAAACTTTCCATCTGGTTTTCAAATCGTGCGATGGGATCTAAGTCCACTGGAGTGGTCAGCTGCAGTCTGTGTAATGTCCCAGCCCAAAGGCAGCACCTCTGGCAATGCTGCATTCTCAGCTGCTGTATTAGTGTCAGCCTAAACTATCTGCTCAAGTTGTGAGAAAGGCTTGTGACTCCATGACCCTCTGAGGTGAGAGTAATGCCACGGATGACATCTGAAGGGGACTTGGGACAGGGCAGGACCAGAGCCGAGCACAACTGATAGCCCAGTGCTTTCAATAAATGAAGATTGACTCACCATATAAAGTCACTTCATACCTGCCTATTCTCTCTCTATGTCCTTGCAAAGTCCTCACCTGGCAATGACTTCTGCGTAGTTTGTTCATAAGACAAGTTTACATTTACCCTGCCAACATCTAAACACCACCCCCCCCCCCCCCCCCCCCCCCAAAAGTTGCAAGCATACACCGGCGTGAAGTCCGAATTCTATACATAGTCAAGCCATGTTTATATAACAACATTCTCCCAAAAGTGCAAAAATTTCAGTCACCCTATCTGCAGCTATTTCTAAGGCCCTTGTTTTCACTGGTGCTCAGTGCTACACCCACTGGCACCCCTTCTCACTCACTAACTACTTCCTGGGTGTGTCTGAGCTGGTGCTTGCACATGTGAGATGATATGACAAACTAGCAGGAGTTGTGAAGGGATGTTCCCAAGTGATTGGAGTAGTTGGCCTCTTCGAGACGCCATCTGTGATATATGAAATATAGAAGAGCTTATTTAGCTGTGCATGCAGTGACGTTTCTGCTTAAAGCAATCATTGCTACCTGTGAAGCTGAGACTGATTTGCTAACCTGCTGCCAACTTTGACTTCAACCTTGCCAGCTAGAGACTCAACCGTCTAAGCCGATGATGCCTATGGCCTCTTCCTGCAGAGTTTTAAGTAATGGCACTCCTCTTGGTTGCTTTTCTCAGACAACCACAACCTTTATCTTTGGTGTCTCTTTTTATTCATTCATGAGCTGTGGCAAGGCCAGCATTTATTGCCCATCCCTAAATGCTCTTGAGAAGGTGGTGGTGAGGAGCCGCTGCCTTGAAACTCTGCAGTCTGTGTGGTGAAGGTACTCCCACAGTACTGTTAGGAAGTTCCAGGATTTTGACCCATCGACGATGAAGGAACGGTAATATATGCCCAAGTCAGGATGGTGTATGACTCTTGTCAGTTTTAGTGCATATCAGGACCTTTTTGGAAATTTCTGGGCTTTGTAAATGCGAGCAGTTGAGGTATTGTTATCTGGACAAGCGCAATGTTGTACTGATATACACACCTGCCCAAAATGGAAAGCTACAGAACATTTGAACCAAGGTACCCTTTACGACTACTGTGAGCACCAGCATTCTTAATTAGGTTATGCCTGTGTGGACTGATCACCTCGCTCAGATATGCCTTCATTGTTTAGAGAAAGGATATGAAAACAGGCATTCTTTGCCAAGAAGACGGTATCTGAGTTTGTGATAACAGCGGAATGCATGAATAGCTGTAGGGTTAACCTTGAGGAAAGCCAGACCACTTATAATCGAGTTAAATATACTATCCTTTGGCAAACCCAGGCGACTGCAATGAAGTATAAATAGAGCTGGGATAGCCACCAATGGGCCTCGTATAAGAGGAGTCTAGACCACAACACCTCTGTGCCCCAGGTTAAGGTAACTATGCTTTATCTGTACCTAGTACTGTAAATAAACCATTCAAATAAATTCCTCTGTGATCTTGTTTATTTCTGGTGTCCCAAGGTCACTGAATAGACGACCAAGAACAAGTGAAGTCAACACAAAGATTGTAAAAATCACGAGGATGGAATCCTGACTTCTGTCAGGATATTTCTGGATTGCTTCCATCTATTGTGTCATGAGTCGGCTACACTTGGCCAAGATGCTTTCGGCCAGCTTCTCTGATTAAGAGAAGGTATTTCTGATCTTAGATCTCACAGAACCTCCTCCAAGGTGGCTTGCTGAGGAGTGACCTAACCTTCAAATTACATTCACTTAATTGTCAGTGCAAGAAAGTGACACGTCAGCAATTCCTTCAGCAGTCGTGATGCAGTCCTCAAGTACCTCAACACTGCTTCCCATGTTGATGGCCTTTGACATTGAGCCACAAGCCACAGATTTGTTGGTAGATGAGGTCCATTGATGTTAATGTGCATCAGACATTTTTTTTTCATTGATGGGATGTGGGCGTCGCTGGCTAGGCCTGCATTTAGTGCCCATCCCTAATTGCCCTTGCGAAGATGGTGGTGAGCCGCCTTCTTGAACCGCTGCAGTCCATATGGTGTAGGTACACCCACAATGCTGTTAGGAAGGGAGTTCCAGGATTTTGGCCCAGCGACAGTGAAGGAACGGCGATACAGGTCCAAGTCAGGATGGTGTGTGGCTTGGAGGGAAACTTGTAGGTGGTGATGTTCCCATGCGTCTGCTGCCCTTGTCCTTCTAAGTGGTAGAGGTCGCGGGTTTGGAAGGTGCTGTTGAAGGAGCTTTGGCGAGTTGCTGCAGTGCATCTTGTAGATGGTACACACTGCAGCCACAGTGCACCGGTGGTGGAGGGAGTGAATGTTGAAGGTGGTGGATGGAGTGCCAATCAAGCGGGCTGCTTTATCCTGAATGGTGTCGAGCTTCTTGAGTGTTGTTGGAGCTGCACTCCTCTAGGCAAGTGGAGAGTATTCCATCACACTCCTGACTTGTGCCTTGTAGATGGTGGAAAGGCTTTGGGGAGTCAGGAGGTGAGACACTCGCCGCAGAATTCCCAGCCTCTGGCCTGCTCTTGTAGCCACAGTATTTATATGGCTGGTCCAGTTCAGTTTCTGATCAATGGTAACCCCCAGGATGTTGATAGTGGGGAATTCAGCGATGGTAATGCCATTGAATGTCAAGGGGAGATGGTTAGAGTCTCGCTTGTTGGAGATGGTCATTGCCTGGCACTTGTGTGGTGTGAATGTTACTTGCGACTTGTCAGCCCAAGTCTGAATGTTGTCCAGGTCTTGCTGCATATGGACACGGACTGCGTCAGTATCTGACGAGTCTCTAATGGTGCTGAACAGTGTGCAATCATCAGCGAACATCCCCACTTCTGACCTTATGATGGAGGGAAGGTCATTGATGAAACAGCTGAAGATGGTTGGGCCTAGGACACTGCCCTGAGGAACTCCTGCAGTGATGTCATGTGATTGAGCTGAATGACCTCCAAAGGCCAATATACTGCCAAAGAGCTGTCCATATAGGACCTCACCAAAGAAAGGTTGGGGGCTGAGTCCCTCACTCAACCAATTGTATCATCACAAGAAATGTCTTGATGGTCACTAATTCCTATGCTGGCATTGGTAGGGTAAACATTAACATGAGGCAAAGGGGCTAAAGAGCAACGTTCAAGCCAATATAGATGATATTGGTCAGGTGGGACACTTCATATAGCAGCCTAGTGATCATCTAGACCCCCTCTGTCCTTGCAAACTACCAGCTCATTTTCAACCTCCCTTTTCTCTTCAAAGTTCTTAAATGTGCGTTGCCCGACAAATCTGTTCCCAGTCCCACAACTCCCAGTTTTGAATCTTTCCAATCAAGTTTCCAATGGCAGGGCAACCTCCTTCCATTTTGTTCAGCTACATTTGACTTGAATTAACAGTTGAGCTGGCCTTCAAATACTTTTGAGAACAGGGTTCAGGTCAGAACAATCAAAGTACGGAGTGACAGTACCCCAATGATTCAATGATGTAAATAGGAGAAGAGGAATACTTAGCTCCCTCATGTCCCATGCAGATAAACTGCAAATCTGCCACCGGTGCATACAGATCAATAGGCTAGCTGGCGTAGCAGCTCATGGTGCTGCAAGACATCCAAGACAGTGGAGGCCTTCGGAACAGCGCAAATAATAACCACAAAAAATGGACGTTCCACCAGGAGCCAGTCAAGACCATCTTTCACAGTATAGTTAACTAGGGGAGCAACTTGTATATCATTATACAGGCATTGCTAACTGAAATTACATTTCTCTAAAAACCAAAATACATGGAAAAGTGTTAAATACCATGCTAATTAAAAAATGCATGTATGGAAGAGGAAGATTCGGGTCATGGTTATCATGGCTCTAACGAGATTTTAAAAAGTGCTTATGAAAAATAATATGCAAAAGAACCTTGAGGATGGTTAAAAAATAAGGTAAGGAAGAAGACTGCTCTTAACAAGATAAAAAAAATAATGAACTGATGAAAAATAATAAGCAGAAGAAGATAAGGAAGAAAACTGGTCATAAACGAGTGGGTTGTAAATGTTCAAGGAAGGGAGGCGAGATTGCTGTCATCGGATAAGAGAAGCCAGAAGCGCTGGAACAGAAGCAACAAGGCATCGTTCAGGAGCCCGGACCCAGAGTGGCAATAGTGTTGAAGCTCACATAAAAAATAATACTATGTTATGAATTGTAGAATCAACAAATAATTGAATAAATTCATCGCTGCAGTTAGCAAGTTACGATGTGGGTGGGGAAGATCCATCTCGGAGCATTGAGACTCATTCTACTCAAACTGTGACCATCTCTTGAGACTGCGCATAAGAACATAAGAAATAGGAGCAGGAGTAGGCCATTCGGCCCCTTGAGCCTGCTCCACTGTTCAATAAGATCATGGCTGATCTGATCTTGGCCTCAACTCCACTTTCCTGCCCACTCCCCATAACCCTTGATTCCCCTGTTTTTCAAATATCTGTCAATCTCCGCCTTGAATATATTCACTGACTCCGCCTCCACCGCTCTCTGGGGCAGAGAATTCCAAAGATTCACGACCCTCTGAGAGAAGAAATTCCTCCTCATCTCCGTCTTAAATGGGCGACCCCTTATTCTGAAACTATGCCCCTAGTTCTAGATTCCCCCACGAGGGGAAACTTCCTCCCTGCATCTACCCTGTCAAGCCCCCTCAGAATCTTACATGTTTCAATAAGATCACCTCTCATTCTTCTAAACTCCAATGAGTATAGGCCCAACCTGCTCAACCTTTTCCTCATAAGACAACCCCTTCAACTCAGGAATCAACCTCGTGAACCTTCTCTGAACTGCCTCCAATGCAAGTCTATCCTTCCTTAAATAAGGAGACCAAAACTGCACACAATACTCAAGGTGTGGCCTCACCAAGGCCCTATACAATCGCTTGATCTTGTTGAATTTCTTTGCCCCATATGTTACAAGCAGTGACACCAGTGCAGAGAATGGTTGAGTCATTTAAATTTGGACGATATTTGCAATGGTTTCACTTCCAAAGATGTGCGGGTTAGGTTGATTGGCCATGATAAAAATTGACCCTTAGTGTTAGGGGGGATTAAATACGTGGGGTTACGGGGATAGGGCTTGGGTGGGATGGCTGTCGGTGTAGGGACTGGGTGCTAGGGTTTGGATGATCAGCCATGATCTCGTTGAATGGCGGAGCAGGCTCGAAGGGCCGAATGGCCTACTCCTGCTCCTATCTTCTGTGTTTCTTCTGTGTTTCTCCCTCCCCTGTCCATGATTCAGTGAGTAAATGCTGTGAAACTAAGTTATATCCATTGCAGAAAGATGCCAGGTTTGATCCCTGCTCTGTGCTGGGTTAGCTAGTGCCGAGTGGGGTCTAATAATTAGCTGCAATTCCCCGCCCTCCCATATTAAGAAGGGGAAAAATTAACCAGTGTTCCTATTGCTGATCGCTATTCGTAATGTTTCCTGTAAAGTGCAAGTGCATGTATCAGATGAGCCGACTGTGCCTGGCTGTGGTCTGCCTGCTAACACTCATTAACTAGGAATGAAGAATGATCACTTTGGTGAGTTATTGGAAGGCTGCTAATACTTGTGGCGCTATACCCTGGGAAGAAAAGCTAAAAAAAATAATTTGCAAAATCATTGGCGCGTACAGCAATGAACTTGACTAAAGACTGCATAGTACCTTTGCGCATATGCCTCCTGTATAGTAGGGATCATTTTAAGTGCTGGACCTTTTTAATGACTGAAGGCTAAATATTTCTAAGACTGTGAAATAGTTACATTGATCCAAATGAATAGATTTGTTCACTTTATTCCTTCCAGAATTGTTAGGCAGTACTAAAGGTTTCAGTGACCACCAACAAGATACTAGTCCTGGTTAGTTCCACTCTAGGAGGCTGCTGCAACCCTTTAAATACCTGCAGCAACGCTCCCAAAGCCCAGCTGAAGGGAGAGGGCAGAGAAATGGCAACAAAGTAGAAATGGAAAATAAACCCAGCTTGCAGGCATGAGTCATCCGGCAAGTGATGGAGCAGCTGAGAACATGGCCCTCTGTTTGATGGCTTCTGAAATAAAGTGACAAGAAGACTGGCCATTCACAAAGCATGCCAACAATGTTTTTAAGTTTGTTCTCAGGATGTGACCCTCATCGCCCTGAGGTGGTGGCAGCTCTTCTCCTTGGTGGCACTTCTTTTTGCAATGGAGTGGCTTGCTGTCAGATGACACTAAGGGCTGGATTTTGTCAATGGGGGCACGTTGGGGGTGGGACTGCTGGTTTTTGGGTTTCAGTCCCACCCCCAATGACGTCTGACCAACCCACGCTATTTTCCCTTGATTGACCTTGTTAAGCCCGCCCTTACCGGCCAATTAAGGGAAAGCCAGTGGCAGAGGACGTCAGCGTATGACGTTTCATCTGTCGAAAAATTTTTGACAGATGAATTGTCAGTGTTTGACAGCTTTGAGAAGCTGTCAAACAGTGGCAATCTCTGTTCTAAGGTGAGCCCTTGCACAGAAGGCTCACCAAAACCCCTCTCCTCAGCAGAAAGCAGATGGCTGCTGCATCTGAGAATGCAGCAGCCATGCTGTCATCTCTGCCGTTGAGATAAGGCACCTCCGGATTCTCAAAGGTTGAAGCCTGCATGAAGAAGCAAAGGTAAGGAATCTTTTTCCAACACTTCACACTCATCTCTCATGCTTATCTCTCCACACTTGCACCCATTACTCATCTCCACAGTGGACTTTTCGACCCTTCTGACCCCCGCAGACCCACTGCTCGCCTCGCTGACCCTGGCGAGGTTCGCAGCCATCGGGAAGCCCGCACTTGCAGGCGTAAAATGGGGATAAGCCTCAAAACTGCCTGTTAACTACCTGTTAACAGGCAGTTAATTGGCTCTAATCCCCTTCCCGCCTTGAGGAGACGGGTCCCTGCGCGAGTCGGAGACCCGCCTCCCGGGAAGATGGCACAGAGCCGGGTTGGGAGCGGGGTCGGTACCCGCTCCCAGTTTCTGCCATTTTCCCGGCAGTCCCGCCTCCATACCCACCTTCCCCAGGGCTGGGAAAATTGCCCCCAGTGAGTCAACCACATGGTGTGGTTTAAAGCCACGTGTAGGCTAAACCCAACTGGTTCCCTCCCCTGAAGGACACCGGTGAACCAGTTGGGTTTTTATGACAATCCGACAGCGTCCATCCTCATTTGTTTTCCTGTGTCCCCAGATTACCAGATGCATTGAATTCAATTCAACAACTTGAGATTTTAATTCATGACCTCTGCAATGTTAGCCGTGTTTTATCACCACTACACGACTGCACCATATAAACGTCTGTCCAGTGATGAAAAGGCTTCATAGAAACATAGAAGATAGGAGCAGGAGTAGGCCATTCGGCCCCTCGAGCCTGCTCCGCCATTCAATGAGATCATGGCTGATCATCCAAATTCAGTACCCTGTCCCTGCTTTCTCCCCATATCCCTTGATCCCTTTAGCCTTAAGAAATATATTCAACTCCTTCTTGAATATATTTAATGAATTGGCCTCTACTGCCTTCTGTGGTAGAGAATTCTACAGGTTCACCACTCTCTGGGTGAAGAAATTCCTCCTCATTTCTGTCCTAAATGGCTTACCCCTTATCCTTAGACTGTGACCCCTGGTTCTGGACTCCCCGACCATCGGGAACATCCTTCCTGCATCTAGTCTGTCCAGTCCTGTCAGAATTTTATAAGTTTCAATGAGATCCCCTCTCATTCTTCTAAACTCCAGCGAGTATAAGCCCAATCAACCCAATCTCTCCTCGTACGTCATTCCTGCCATCCCAGGTATCAGCCTGGTGAATCTTCGCTGAACTCCTTCCATGGCAAGAACATCCTTCCTCAGATAAGGCGACCAAAACTGCACACAATACTCAAGATGTGGTCTCACCAAGACCCTGTACAACTGCAGCAAGACATCCTTGTTCCTGTACTCAAACCCTCTCGCTACGAAGGCCAACATACCATTTGCCTTCTTAACCGCCTGCTTCATTAATATGCTTGTCCATCTCTTATTTTCTAGTTCTGAAGAAGGGCGCGAGTCCAAAACATTGACTATCTGTTCTCGCCACAGACTGACTGGTGCGTTTCCAGTTTTTCTCGGGCTTTTTGTTTCTGTTTTCCAAAAGTTTGAGTTTTCTTTCTGACCCGTTGTAAGCTAATTCTAGCCCTTTGTGTTTTTTAGTTTTTACGAATCTGTAAGTCACAGTTTAGAAAACAGATCGGATTCATCCAAAATTGCATGTGAATCTTATGTCCTATTTGTA
Organism: Somniosus microcephalus; assembly: GCF_052327205.1. Classification (NCBI taxonomy): domain Eukaryota; kingdom Metazoa; phylum Chordata; class Chondrichthyes; order Squaliformes; family Somniosidae; genus Somniosus; species Somniosus microcephalus. The sequence continues at coordinate 21,221,565 of NC_141018.1, read as the reverse complement.
AATGTGAATTTTCACTTCAGTGAATTAAATTAGAAGACTTAAAGTGCTAAACTGTCTTTCAGCTGCCTAAATTGTCTCAATTGTGAAGGTAAATCCAATACCTAAGCTAAATTTTTGATGGTTCTCCAAGGTCATCTAACCATGTGACCAAACTAAGTCGAACTTCTATTATAATGAAATTCTTTTTGGTCATGGAAGTCTGAGTACTAATCTTTCAAACCTTCAATGGCTCATGTCTCACATATCACCGGAACTGCGGCTTTTAATTATAAAACGTTGAATTTTCTTGCTGAATGGGCCACTTGATTACGCTTTTGTAAAGCATTCTTTCTTCAGAACAGTCCATTCATTTTTGGAACAATACCTCAGTGTATTTCTGATCGGTTTTTGCAGCTCTTTGATAAGTCTTTTGCAGTTTTTCTTTTGTCATGCTCTGCTTCAAAGACATGTGCATTTAACCTTCTGCCACCTGCAATGTCCCTCTGATTTCCTTTCATCTTCAGCTGGCTCACGGGGTAGATTGGCTTTTGCTGCTGTACTTAGTGCGGAAAAGGTTGACATAAACCCGCCTTCATCTGGGATCCAAGCCACCTTGGGTTCGGGAACTCACTGGCCAGTAACTGGGCTATTGGGCTGAAATTCCTGTGCACTGGAGGCACGAACTGGGCAGCAAATCAGGCTTGGTCTACACGCACTGGCTGTGCACTTAGCCTCATGTTTTCTGATAGGGGCATGGGCTCCACGTGGGTGCAGGAGGCTTACGCTGCTCTCTGTGTCAGCTGTGGCACACTCGCCTCCGAGTCTAGAAGGTTGTGGGTTCACAGTCCCACTCCAAGGGACTTGAGCACGTAAATCTCGGCTGACATTCCCAGTGCAGTGCTGAGGGAGCGCTGCACTGTCGGAGGCGCCGTCTTTCGGATGAGACGTTAAACCGAGGCCCCGTCTGCTCTCTCAGGTGGACGTAAAAGATCCCGCGGCACTATTTCGAAGAAGAGCAGGGGCGTTATCCCCGGTGTCCTGGGCCAATATTTATCCCTCAACCAACATAACGAAAACAGATTATCTGGTCATTGTCATGAATCTTATCATGAATCATGAAGTAACACTGGGCGGCCAGCTGGTGGCGCCGTCCAAGGAGTATAAATACTCGGGCGTGGGCCCAGCTTGCTCAGGATGTTTCTGTAACCAGGAACTAGTGATTGTAACTAGAAATCTCATGGTTGTGAAAGAGTTGATTAAAGCCTTGTTTTATACTCAAACCAAGTACTCAGTAGTCTTTTTACATCAGTCATTATCACATTGCTGTTTGTGGGGGCTTGCTGAGCGCAAATTGGCTGCCGCGTTTCCCACATTACAACAGCGACTACACCTCAAAAAGTACTTCATTGACTGTAAAGCGCTTTGAGACGTCTGGTGGTCGTGAAAGGCGTTATAGAAATGCAAGTCTTTCTTTTCTCTCTGGCATACGTCTCATTAGTGCATTGATTTGGGGGAGTTGTCATGGTGTGTCCATGAAGTTAGTGCTGTGTGCCTTTCAAAACCAGAGCAAAGCACACCCCTGCCTTTTTCTACAGCTTAGGGGGGATTGGTCAATAGAAAAAGAAAATGCTGCAGATGTTGGAAATCTGAAATAAAAACAGAAAATGCTGGAGAAACTCAGCAGGTCAGGCAGCATCTGTGAAGAGAGAAACAGAGTTAACGTTTCAGGTCGATGACCTTTCGTCAGAGCTGGTCAATAGAAACATAGGGACATAGAAACAGGTGTATGCCATTCAGCCCCTCAAGCCTGTTCCGCCATCCACTTCGATCATGGCTGATCTATATCTCTGGTCCTTGTTTTTGGTTCATTTTTTGGTTTATTTGCCTTATATTCTTGCTTGTTTCTTTGGAGCAGATCTATTTGTTTCATTTTGTTGGGTCTCAACATCACTGTTGCACCTCTGTCACTGAAGACACCTTGTCTGATAGGGGCTGTTCGCTCTGCCCCAATGGATATTAACAGACTCCTGCTACACGTCAGTGCAATAAACAGCAGAAAATGCCCAGTTTTCAAAGTCAACAAAAAGTCCAGGTTGCCATTTTAAGCGGCTGCACCTAGACATTTACGCTCCTGCCCAGGAAATCCCGCTCCCTCCTCGCTGCACTTGCAGTAATTGCCGGGGCAACTCCGACTGAAAAAGGACCGTCGCGCTTGCTGGGAGTGAGAGCTGATGGCCAAGCCCAGGCACTCGTGGTGAGAAAGCCCACAGCCCGCTTGTGATTTTTATTTACTTCACAAATTGGCAGGTCAGCTGATTCTGCTGGCGAGAGGGCTTAAATGGCAATGCAATAGAAAGAAAGACCTTGCATTTGTATAGCGCCTATCACGGCCTCAGGACGTCCCAAAGCGCTTTGCAGCCAATGAAGTATTTTTGAAGTGTGGTCCGTGTTGTAATGTAGAAAACGCAGCAGCCAATCTGCACACAGCAAGGTCCCACAAACGTTGACTCTGTTTCTCTCTCCACGGATGTTGCCTGGCCTGCGGAGTTTTTCCAGCATTTTCTGTTGTTATTTCCCACCAACAGATTATCTGGTCATTATCACATTGCTGTTTGTGGGAGCTTGCTGTGCGCAAATTGGCTGCCGCGCTTCCTACATTACAACAGTGACTCCACTTCAAAAGTACTTCATTGGCTGTAAAGCGCTTTGGGACGTCCTGAGGTAGTGATAGGTGCTATATAAATGCAAGTCTTTTTTCTTTGTTTCTTTCTATGTGCTAATGACCAGACAATCTGTTTTAGCGATGTTGGTTGAGGGATAAACATTGGCCAGGATACCGGGGAGAACTCCCCTGCTCTTCTTCGAAATAGTGACATGGGATCTTTTACATCCACCTGAGAGAGCAGACAGGACTTTGGTTTTAACGTCTCATCCGAAAGACGGCACCTCCGACAGCGCAGCACTCCCTCAGCACCGCACTGGGAGTGTCAGCCTGGATTATGCGCTCAAGTCTCTGAAGTGGGACTCGACGCCACAACCTTCAGAGGCGAGAGTGCTACCAGTGAGCCATGGTTGACACATCTAAAAGCGGCTTCGCTATTCTCAGACAAAAGTCTGAAGTCGTTCCAATAGTCGGACTCTGCCTTTGTCTTTATTTAAATTCATTATCCCTATGGTGTGAATCAAGAGGAGCAGAATAAAACGTAGCATCTAAGAACCATCTCACCAGCGCAGGAAACCTTCCAATGTCAACGTGTGTTTACTATTAAGGGAACAATTGTAAATCGGTTTGCGCTTTTTAAGTTGCACAGATTAAAATGTTACTGGCCCAGAAATTCGGGTCCCAACACGTGAGTACGCACGGGGCACTCACGCGTCGGCCCAACGAAAGTGCCGGTTTCGTGCATGCACTGCGCATGCGCAGGAAACCGGCACTTCCGTTCCCCTGAAAGAAGGGGTTGACAGGTGGAACACGTGCGCCGGAGAGGCAGCGCGTGCGCATCGAACTTCCGTTTTTTTTGCAGGTTTCTCCGGGAGGGTAAGTCTCCAGCAGTTACACTTTTAAAAAGCAGGCGCAAGGCCTGCTTTTAACAAGGTAAGTGGTGAATTAATTAAAATTAAAACATTTTTTCCACAGGTTTATTATTTTTAAATACTTTAAAGAAAGGTAAGTTTATTTTTAGCCCCGTTAGAAAATTTAATTAATTTTTTCAAAAATTTGAATTATTGTTTACAATAGTTATTTCATGTAATTTATAGTTATTTTTAAAATGTGATGTTTTTAAAAAATCTATTTGAAGTTTTAGTGATGTTTTGGGGCTTATAGTATTTATAGGTTTGACAGCTCTTCCTGTCAAACTTATGAATGAAGCATTCCCTGCCACCATTGGCTCTCCATGGCCCACGTGATCCCAGGGGACGCTTCGAACTAACTGCGCCCCTGGGATACGCAAGCACTGCGCGCCGGCAGTTGGAGCAGGCCCAGGATCGGAATCCCACGCGGGCCCACAGCACAACGGCCGGTGCGCTAGGTAAGTGCAGGTCAGGGGCTTGCACCCGCGGGAAGCCCCCGACCCGAATTTCTGGGCCAATAAATGTAAAACGCAGAACTGCTCATTGCAATAACTTAAACCAAACAATAAAATCCAACTATCTGATCCATGAACTAACGATGGTGTATGAGGATCAAATAAAAAAATTAGCCACGGTCACTTGCATCAGAATGAAGTGGAATGGAATTGTTACGTTATATGTCTCCCAGGTGTCTCACTGGGTGAATACAGCACCCAGTTTGGTGTTGAACCACACGTCCCTGATGATCCCAGACTCTACCCCTTGTTTGACCAGAGTTAGCAGTTCTGAAACTGGTCTCAATGGGCTAAGGAAGAGGTAAAATCAGCCACTTCTGAATGCTATCCAGTGAGTGCTACTGAATGTGGCATTGGGGGTCTCAGGTAAGGACAGGATTTCAGGTTCAGCTGTCTTGCCTTTTGCATTGAATTACAAAGTATTTACAGAAACAGGCCATTCGGCCCAACTGGTCCATGTTGGTGTTTGTGCTCCACACAAGCCTCCTCCCACCCTGCTTCATCTCACCCCATCAGCACACTTCCTTCTATCCCTTTCTCCCTCCTGTACCCAGCTTCCCCTTAAATGCCTCTATGCTATTCGCCTCAACTGCTCCTTGTGGTAGCGCGTTCCACCTTATCACCACTCTCTGGGTGAAGAGAGTAAAAAGTATCCTGCTGACTCAAGTGTTGAGGCTCACTCGTGCGTGTGAGCTACTTGTAGTCTGCAAGGTCCTGCGAAGCCAACCCTCAGCCTGAATCGCTGCCTTCAGGAGAGGAGAGGAGAGGAGAGAAAATGGCAAGAAAAAAGAAATCTTTCAAAATTAACCTGCTTCCTATAGAAGATAGGAGCAGGAGTAGGCCATTCGGCCCCTCAAGCCTGTTCCGCCATTTAATGAGATCATGGTTGATCATCCGAATTCAGTACCCTGTCCCTGCTTTCTCCCCATATCCCTTGATCCCTTTAGCCTTAAAAAATATATCTAACTCCTTCTTGAATATAGTTAAGGTGTGGAGATGCCGGAGTTGGACTGGGGTGGACAAATGTAAGAAATCACACAACACCAGGTTATAGTCCAACAGCTTTATTTGAAATCACAAGCTTTCGGAGCGCTGCTCCTTCATCAGGTGAAGTGGAGAAATGCATAAAGACACAGCTTATATAGTCAGAGAATAATGTCAGATGTTTACAGGTAACCTTTCCAACTGCCATTTATCACACCTCGGCAGAGAGATAATCACAGCAATCAAAGGTGTGAATGGTGTCCAAACAGGTCAGTCAGGAAAACATTACATCAAAGAACAATGAGGTGGGGTCACAAGGGGTCAAATATTGCAGATGCTGGGGTCTGTATGAAAAACAAAAAAAGACAAAAAACATTTTTTTTGCTGGAAATCACAGCAGGTCCGGCCGCATCTGTGTAGAGAGAACAAGCCAATGTCGACTCGAGTCTGGGTGACCCTGCGTCAGGTGGGGTTACATGTAGCGTGACATGAACCCAAGATCTCGGTTGAGGCCGTCCTCATAGGTGCGGAACTTGGCTATCAGTTTCTGCTCGACGATTTTGCGTTGTGTGTCTCGAAGGCCGCCTTGGAGAATGCTTACCCGAAGATCGGAGGCTGAATGTCCTTGACTGCTGAAGTGTTCCCCGACTGGGAGGGAACACTCCTGCCTGGTGATTGTTGCGCGGTGTCCGTTCATCCGTTGTCGCAGTGTCTGCATGGTCTCGCCGATGTACCATGCTCCGGGGCATCCTTTCCTGCAACGTATGAGGTAGACAACGTTGGCCGAGTCACATGAGTATGTACCATGTACCTGGTGGGTGGTGTCCTCACGTGTGATGATGGTATCTGTGTTGATGATCTGGCATGTCTTGCAGAGGTTGCTGTGGCAGGGTTGTGTGGTGTCGTGGTCGCTGTTCTCCTGAAAGCTGGGTAATTTGCTGCGAACGATGGTCTGTTTGAGGTTAGGCGGCTGTTTGAAAGCGAGTAGTGGAGGCGTGGGGATGGCCTTAGCGAGGTGTTCGTTGTCATCGATGACATGTTGAAGGCTGCGAAGAACATGGCGTAGTTTCTCTGCTCCGGGGAAGTACTGGACGACGAAGGGTACTCTGTTGGTTGTGTCCCGTGTTTGTCTTCTGAGGAGGTCGATGCGATTTTTCGCTGTGGCCCGTATTTAATGAATTGGCCTCAACTGCCTTCTGTGGTAGAGAATTCCACAGGTTCACCACTCTCTGGGTGAAGAAATTCCTCCTCATCTCTGTCCTAGATGGCTTACCCCTTATCCTTAGACTGTGACCCCTGGTTCTGGACTCCCCCGCCATCGGGAACATCCTTCCTGCATCTAGTCTGTCTAGTCCTGTTAGAATTTTATAAGTTTCAATGAGATCCCCTCTCATTCTTCTAAGCTATTAAGTTGTATAATGTGTATCACTTTGATTTGCAGAGGTCTATTCAACCTTTGAGGACTTCAGTACCATCTCTGCACAAAAATGAAATGAAGAGAATGATTTTAATCTAACCCACCTGGCGGAAACGGGAGGGGTTCGGGTGGGACGCCCAGTTTACACCCCACCCGGTTTTGCGTTCTGTTGAAGTCAAAATCAGGGCTGAAATGCTCCAGGTACTGCCTCTGTGCTTTACGAGAGAAAGAAAGAAAGACTTGCATTTCTATAGCACCTCACGACCACCAGACGTCCCAAACTGCTTTTCAGCCAATGCAGTATTTTTTGAAGTGGAGTCACTGTCGTAATGTGGGAAACGCGGCAGCCAATTTGCACACAGCAAGATCCCACAAACACCAATGTGTTAGTGACCAGATAATCTGTTTTGGTGATGTTGGGTTGAGGGATAAATATTAGCCAGAACACCGGGGAGAACTCCCCTGCTCTTCTTCGAAATAGTGCTGACATAAATCAGTCATTCATGAAAGAAAGACTTATGAAATAATACTGTGCAGCCTGTGGGTGGCGCTGTCCAGGGAGAGTATAAATACTCGGGCACGGGCCCAGCTTGCGCAGGACATTCTTAACAGGAACTAGTGAAGGACACAACTAGATCTCCATGTTGTAAAACAGTTGATTAAAGCTTTGTTTAACGCTTAGACCAAGTGCCTAGTAGTTTTCTTACGTCAAGTGCCATGGGATTTTTTACGTCCACCTGAGAGGGCATCTCCGAGTGGGGTTGAATGAGTGATGCAACCGAATTACTCCCCCCCCCCCCCATCCCCCGCACTCCCCTTGGAACACACCTCCAAAATGTCTGCGCCAAGATCTGCAATTCCTGGGTAAAATTTCTGTCTTCACTGCCTGGGATCACCCACCCATTGTCGATCCCGTCCAATTTTCCATTGAACTCACTGAAACGAAAGCTGGACAATGGGCAGGAGATCCCCTCTGCCAGATTAACGCCCGGGCCTTGTGACGGACAATTGTACCCCTGTCAAATGCAGAATTACCGCTGTGGATCTGAGCTCGACTGCATTGCAGTGCAGCACGCCCAGTGCCTGGACCCATTGAGACAAGAGGTACTTAGAATTAAGGAATAACAACAGAAAATGCTGGAAAAACTCAGCAGGTCAGGCAACATTCGTGGAGAGAGAAATAGAGTCAACGTTTCAGGTCGAAACCCTTCATCAGGACTGAAAAAGCACAGGAAAGGAAACAGATTAAAAGGCCAGTTTGGGGGCTGGGAAGTGGGGATGAAAGAACAAAAGAGAATCGAAGAGACATTAAGAGGTATTCAAAACCAGACGAGATGGTGATAGGACTAGTGGAGACAATAGACGGCTCTAGATTAGGTGTGAAATGCGCTGGCAGGATGAGAGACAGCTGCCATGTGGGAGAGAAAAAGGGGGAAGGGCACAAAACAAAGGTGGGGATAAAAAATAAGTAAAAATGTAATAGGGGCCGAGGTTATGATCTGAAATTGTTGAACTCGATATTGAGTCCGGAAGGCTGTAAAGTGCCTAATCGGAAGAGGAGGTGCTGTTCCTCGAGCTTACGCTGGGTTTCCGTGGAACAATGCAAGAGGCCGAGGACGGTGAGGTCTGAGTGGGAATGGGGCGGTGAATTAAAATGACAGGCGACCGGAAGCTCGGGGTCCCCCTTACAGACTGAACGGAGGTGTTCCGCAAAGCGGTCGCCCAATCTGCGTTTGGCCTCCCCAATGTAGAGGAGACCGCATCGTGAGCAGAATTAAGGAATGTTCTGTTGCTCTGTGCAGACGGTTATATGAAAGAATAGCTGCATATATTTTGAAAGCTGAAATAGTCTTTCAAAGCACCCTCCTCCCCCGCTGAACGTTATCACATTCAAAGTGAAACAACGTGACATATTTGTCTGTCTTCTAGTTTCACTATGTGATGGCAAAGCTATACTACTGTAAAACACTCCCAGTTTGGTGAACGCTGTACTTTTGGGACAACAGGCAAAGCAACCACATCAAAGGGCTGGTTCCTTAAAAGAATGGTTAGATATATCTAATACAACAATAACAACTTGCATTTATATAGCGCCTTTAAGGTAGTAAAACGTCCCAAGGTGCTTCGGGGGAACGTTATCAACCAAAATTTGACAACAAGCCACATAAGGAGATATTAGGAGAGGTGGTCGCAGTGGTAGGTTTTTAAGGAGCGTCGTAAAGGAGGAGAGAGAGATAAGAGAGGCGGAGAGGGTCAGGGAGGGAATTCTGCAGCTCAGGGCCTGATTGCTGAAGGCACGGCCGCCAATGGTGGAGCGCAAGAGGCCAGACTTGGAGAAGCGCCGAGATCTCGGAGGGTTGCGGGGCTGAAGGAAGTCACAGGGCTAGGGAGTAGGAGCGAGGCCACGGAGGGATTTGAAAACAAGGATGAGAATTTTAAAAGTGCAATCGAGGCAGCCTTGGTGAGTTACGACAGTGCATCTTGCAGATTGTACCTACTGCAGCCACAGTACGTCAGTGATGGAGAGGGTAGATATGGAGCCTGGTGAAAGGGGCACCAATCAAGTGCACTGCTCTGTTCTGGATGGTGCTGTGCGTATCGTTGCAGCTACACTCATCCAGGTGAGTTGCTGAACATAAAATTGCTTTAAACTTTAATAAGAACTGAAAATGCTGGAAGCGCTCAGCAGGTCAGGCAGCATCGGTGGAGAGAGAAACACGGTTAACGTTTCAGGTCGATGACCTTTCGTCACACCTTACAAGCTAGAAATGAGCCTCTTGTTTCCTATCAGAAGAAGACTGGTTGCAATCAAGATGTTTTGATTGGAAATTGCACAACTCAGAAACTGTTGAAGAAAGCCCATTCAACGACACTGTGGAAGAGATCTCGGAAACGAGGGTAGATGTGTTGTGCTTGAGCATGCACTGGTTCAGAAAATAAACCTGACATGAATCAGTCATTCATGAAAGAAAGACTTATGAAATAATACTGAGCGGCCTACGGGTGGCGCTGTCCAGGGAGAGTATAAATACTCGGGCACGGGCCCAGCTTGCGCAGGACATTCTTAACAGGAACTAGTGAAGGACACAACTAGACCTCCATGTTGTAAAACAGTTGATTAAAGCTTTGTTTAATGCTTAGACCAAGTGCCTAGTAGTTTTCTTATGTCAAAACCTACTAGGGTATTATTAATAGAGTCATTGCCACTTCCACCATCTACGGAACTTGGAAGGAGATCAGGAAACATTTCCAGGATGAGGAGAGACTAGAGAAGCTGGGATTGTTCTCCTTAGAGCAGGGAAGGTTAAGGGTAGATTTCATAGAGGGGTTCAACATTTTTTAATAGAGTAGATAGGGAGAAACCGGTTCCACCAGCAGTCATTAACCAGAGGACTCAGATTTCCAATCAAAACATCTTGATTGCAACCAGTCTTCTTCAGTTTAAACGGCACCTAAATATCCAGAATTCTCTATTAACCGGCAAAATTCTCACTCCGAAAACAACACCTCAATAACCGGCAATGTTGCCAAGCCCGAGTCTTCCGCGGTGGCCGAGTTAGTCAGTGGGGAGTAGTTCTCCAAACTGCCACTACTCGGCTTCTTGGCGCTGTCAGAAGTCCGAACACCTCAATACCCCTGTAACAGGAGCCTGACTCTCCTGCGCTGCCGGGAGTCTCTTCCGATCCACCAATGACTGTATACTGCACATTTCTTGATTTTTTTATTTTTGTTTGTTAAAAATAGCCTCGGTAGATAACCCTCTCCGTCATCCGGAATTTTTAATCAACCGGCACCATCCGGGTCCCGTCGGTGCCGGATACCAAAGAGTTTCCTGTAATTGGTAAACATGCCAGAGGGGCGATGAGGAGAATATTTTTTACGCAGCGAGTTGTTATGATCTGGAATGCGCTGCTTGAAAGGGCGGTGGAAACAAATTCAACAGTAACTCTCAAAAAGGAATTGGATAAATAATAAAAAGGAAAGATTGGCAGGGCTACAAGGAAAGAGCGGGGGAATGGGACTAATGGGATAATTCTTTCAAAGAGCAGGTGTTGGCATATAGGGCCGGATGGCCACCTTCTGGCTGTGCGATTCTATGATAGTAAACTTAGTGTTAACTTTTATTACAGTGGAGGCATACTAGTTAGCGAATGTAAGAGCTTCAGCGATAGACACAAAGGTCTTTCTTGGTTAACTGTGGCTGGGCTCTCACGTTGTTGCATTGTGGTTTTACTGCTTCAATTGTGTCAGATAGCAAGCCTGGATCATGTTATTTTTAACCTTAATATAAGGAAAGATGCGGTTCATTTGACATGCGAAATTTGTTCTTAAACAATGATGCTACCAGGTTCGTTTTAGCAATGAAATACTCAGCCTAAATGCTAAACCAACCCTGGGCTGGAATACAGTTGTGTTGGAGCTAACATAGTCCTTTTTTTAACAAAGAGGTTTTCCTTCAGAAATATTTTCTTGAAGATGATGCACTTTAACAAGATAACATTCCAAAATGCTATAATTTGGCTGCGATTTGCGAGGGACGTGGTTGGCACCTACTTGTGATTCAGATCAATGATCTGAGGATGAGCGAGCCGTTCAGAGCTGAGTTGTCGGTTAAAGGCCAAGGTCGAGTTCTTTGATGTTAAGTGAAACAAGTTCCGGCAGTGTTGTGACAGCAATCATCAACAGCCTTTAAGACACCCTACCACAAACTGATGGGGAACTGAGCCATCGCTAAACAACTTTGGATGGAGCTGCACCAAGTCCTTTGCATCATCTGAAAGCTCCTAGCGTTAGATAATAAAATGTAGCAAGAGTAATGACTGATGAACTCCAGTCTGCCCACCCCTGTAGGAACCAGTACAAAGATATCCCTGGAGAGCATCAGCAACTGGATTTCTAGTGGAAAACATACTATCTGATTTTCCTGGAGATAAGGGTGGACAGCTTTAAGTTCCTCAGAGTCCACATCACGGAAGACCTCTCCTGGTCCCTCAATACCTCCTCTCTGGTGAAGAAGGCCCAGCAGCACCTATATTTCCTAAGGAGGATGAAGGGATGTAACCTGTCACCCCTGATCCTCTCTAACTTTTACCGCTGCACAATAGAGAGCATCCTGACGAACTGTATCACAGTGTGGTATGGCAGCTGTAGCTCCTATGACCGGAAAGCCCTGCAGCGGGTAGTCAAAACTGCCCAACGCATTACCGGCACCCGGCTACCGACCATAGAGCACATATACCAGAAACGCTGTTTACGGAGGTCACGGTCCATCATCAAAGACCCTACCCACCCCAGCCACAGTCTGTTCGCCCCCCTACCATCTGGGAGATGCTACAGATGCATTTGCACCCGAACGACCAGATTTAGGAACAGCTTCTTTCCCAGGGCTGTCATCCTACTGAACTCCACAAATAAACTCTAAAGCCTGCACATCTGCCAATGCACTTTATTATGTTTATATTAATGTGTTACAAGCCAAATGAATGTTGAATGTTTAAATGTCTTAATCTAAATGTACACTCTCGGGAGCCGCAAGCCTACATTTCGTTGTACTGCACTTGTGCATTAACAATGACAATAAAGTTGATTATGATTATTATGGATGTGAAAAGGAAGGAAGGAAGGAAGGAAGGGAGGAAGGAAGGAAGGAAGGAAGGAAGGAAGGGAGGGATTTTGGTTTAGAGATAACTATTGGCCAGGACACCGGGGAGAACCCGCCTGCTCTGCTTTGAAATAGTGCCGCGGGATCTTTTACGTCCACCTGAGAGGGCAGACGGGGCCTCAGTTTATCTAAAAGATTTGAGGCTAGATCCCAGACATGAAAAGATAGTATTGCTTAACTTAGTGGGTCACACAATTGGCAGTTATTCATTTTAAAGGTCCTCAGCAATCTTTTATGAACCACCAAAAGCGTGACATCTTTGTTTTGTGACGCATTCGATGATTTCACATGGCGGTGCAGTGCAATGCTATTTTTTTGCCTCAATGTTTCCTTCCTAAGCATTGGACAAAAATAGCCGCAGTTTTGTTCCTGATTGTTGTCCAATGACCCCCCCCCTTGCTTGAAAGTGCTGGCGCTTGAATGTCAGGTGAACATTGGATCAGTGGAATAACCTGTTGACCCTCAAGGTCAAAGCTCACGTGTGTAGAATGACCACTTGGGCAATAAGTGCCATGGAACAATGCTTCTGAGAGAGGAGAAAACAGGAAAGAGATAGTTGCACATTTTAATGTGAAGCGAGCATGCCATAAATGTATTAAACAACACCAGTAATAGAAAGAAGACAGAATGAAAGAAAGACTTGCATTTATATAGCGCCTTACACAACCTCAGGATGTCCCAAAGTGCTTTACAGCCAATGAAGCATTTTTGAAGTGTAGTCACTGGTGTAATGTGGGAAACACGGCAGCCACATTGCGCACAACAAGCTCCCACAAACAGCAATGTGATCATTTTCTTTAATGATATTAGTTGAGGGGTAAATATTGGCCAGGACGCGGGGGATAACTCCCTGCTCCTCTTTGAAATAGTGCCGCGGGATCTGTTACTTCCACTTGCGAGGGTAGACGGGGGCCTCGGTTTAGCGTCCGAAAGACGGATTAAACAGGAAGCTGTGGTGTATGTAACCTGTACCACCTTAAGAGGATACCTTAAGGTGATGGACTACTTTTTGATGGCTCCTGTACATTGTAGTACCGGTGGTGACCACACCGGTATATAAACCCTGCGGAGCAAAGTGTATCCCAGTTCAGCCTTGACCCTCAATCACTAAAGACCTGTTTGATTACTTCTGTAGTCTGTGTCCTGTTATTCAGCATAACTACATTTGAAAACACAGACTCAACAGTGGCGACGAGTCTGATCTTACCTAGCGGCAGTTGCATCAAAGGAAGCTTCGCCCTCTGAAACGGGCATCGAACAAGGACATCCACCCTCAACATCCTGCTGGGCACTGCATCGCACGGCGCACGGGAGGCCATCGGGAACCCGGGTTGGTTTCTGGCCACGGAGTCAAACATTAGTGAACATCCCTTCGACAACAGCGGCGGGTAAGCCCGATCGAGCGGCACGGGGGGGAAGTTGGCCGAGCTGTCAGTAAGAGAAGGGGAGGGAAACGACGAAAAGGGCGGCGAACACGACCGCAGCCGGTGTCAGGGGCCGGACTGCAATCGTTTATGACCACAAGGACTGCGGGAGCGGCGAGGAACAAGAGCAGCAGCGTAGGGGAAAATAAAGGACCGCTGGGAGGCGAGAACGGCAACAGCACGGTAATCGCCATTTTGAGTCGGCGGGGGAAGAAGACAAGCGCGGGAAAAGCTGCCAAGCGCGGGAAAAGCCGCCAAGCGCGGGAAGCAGCCATTTTGAAAAATAAATAAATAAATAAAATAATAATCATATCCGAAGGAAAGGAAACTCAACAAGGATGCCAAAAACGGGTAACATCACTGCTTTTGATAGCGATGTGGAAGATTGGGCCACTTATGTGGAACGCATCGAAGTTTACTGTACAACGAATGAGGTACCGGAGGATAAGAAAGCACTAACCCTATTAAACTCGATGGGTGCGAAGACGTACGGGTTATTAAGGAACTTTGTAACACCAGATAAACCGGTAGGAAAGAGTTTCGCGGATATTGTTACTATCCTGCAAGAGCATTTAAACCCCACGCCGCTGCTGATAATGGAACGATTTAAATTCTACAAAAGAATTCAACTCAAAGAAGAAAGCAACGCTGAATTCTTAACCGAACTGCGCAAGTTATCAAAGTACTGTCAGTTCGGTACAGGACTAGCAGATGCACTGAGAGATAAGTTTGTGTGTGGGCTCCTAAGGGAAGGAACCCAGAAGCGACTGCTAGAGGAAAAGGATCTTACGCTGGACAAAGCTTTCAGCATTGCAGCATCGCACGAGGCAGCAGCACGAGGCGCTGCAGAGATACAGCAAAGGCCATTGGAATTCAGCACCAATGAAATGGCATTGGGCGCAGTAAAGTGCTATCGTTGCGGAAGGACAACGCATGACCAGAACCAGTGCTGGTTCAAAGATAAAGAATGCAGGCAATGTGGCAAACTTGGTCACATAGCGAGAGTATGCCGGTCAGGAAAGAAGACCAGCAGCAAAAAGTCGTCGAAGGAGAAGTACAAAAAAGTACACAAGGTGACAGAGAACAGTTCGGATGAACAGAAGATGGATTCAGACTCCAGCAGTAAGGAACTGGGTTGTCTAAAAATACATAATGTGGGTAACACAGCAGACCACCAAACTATTTGGGTCATGCTTCGGATAGCAGGAGTCCAAGTGAAGATGGAATTGGACACTGGATTGGCATTGACGGTCATGAATAAGCAAGATTACAAAAGGTTATTCTCGCACATTCCCCTGAGGGATACGGAGATTGTATTGAAAACATACACGGGGCAAATAGTATACCCCAAAGGAAAGATAAAAGTAAATGTGGTCTACAATGGTAAAGTCAGAACATGGACTTGTATGTGTTACCTGATGGAGGTCCGCCACTACTGGGACGGGAATGGATCCGGAGAATAAATGTGGGCTGGCATTCCATACAAGCACTGACTGTAGATGCCTGTAAAGGGGACGACATCAAACCTAAACGACTGTCCAAAATATTAGACGATGCTAAGGAGGTGTTCCAACAGGGACTGGGAACACTGAAAGGAATTACGGCAAACATCAAGGTTGAAGAACATGCAAACCCCAAATTTTTCAAAGCCAGACCGGTACCTTATGCGATACGACCTGTTGTGGAAGCAGAGCTGGAAGGGCTAGAATGTTCAGGAGTACTGTCCAAGGTGGACTGGAGTGAATGGGCCACACCCATTGTTCCTGTCATGAAGCGTTCATTGAGCAACAAGCCGGGGGAACCTGGGAAGGTTCGCATCTGTGGCGATTTCAAGATCACTGTTAATCCGGTTCTTCACACGGTGCAATATCCGCTTCCACGGATTGAAGATATCTTCGCTTTGCTGTCTGGCGGGAAACACTTCACCAAGATAGACCTGGCGCAGGCGTACCTACAGATGGAAGTTGATGAAGCATCATGCCAGTATCTCACGATCAACACACATAAGGGCTTATATCGGTATAATAGACTGGTTTTTGGAGTGGCATCGGCTCCAGCGATTTGGCAAAGGGCCATGGAGCAGGTATTGCAGGGAATTCCAGGCACACAATGCTACCTGGACGACATCCTGATTACAGGAGATGACGATAAGGATCACCTCGCGAATTTGGAGCAGGTGCTCACCAGATTGAAAGAATATGGGCTCAGAGTTAATCGCCAGAAATGTGAGTTCTTTCAAAAGCGAATCTCGTACTGCGGCCACGTCATTGACCAGGAGAGGCTCCATAAGTCACCTGACAAAATCGAAGCTGTTGTGAAAGCTCCTGCTCCGGAAAATGTATCCCAGTTGAGGTCGTTCCTTGGGTTGGTTAACTATTACCACAAGTTTCTTCCAAATTTATCCACGGTGTTACACCCGCTGAACACTCTTTTGCAAATGGGAATACCATGGAAGTGGAGCGATGATTGTAAGCGGGCTTTTCAAAAGAGCAAGGCACTGATCACCTCTAAGAAAGTGTTGGCTCACTTTAACCCAACGCTGCCTATTCGCTTAGCTTGTGATGCTTCTCCATATGGTATCGGGGCAGTGCTCTCACATAAGTTTCCAATGGCTTGGAAAGGCCAGTCGCGTTCGCATCCAGATCATTGACCTCCGCAGAGCGCAACTATGCTCAGATAGATAGGGAGGCTCTCAGCCTCGTGTGGGGAGTTAAGAAATTTAACCATTACCTGCAAGGCCAAAAGTTTACGCTGCTGACAGATCACCAGCCATTGGTTTCCATTTTCAACCCTAAGAAGGGTGTTCCGGTAATGACGGCGCAGAGCCTTCAGAGATGGTCCCTTTTCCTAGGGGCACATCAATATGATATCGAATTCAAAGGTACAAAGCAACATGGTAATGCTGATGGGCTGTCGCGCCTGCCACTACCTACAGCGGAAGAGGCACCGGCAGTTGACCCTGTCGAGATATTTCACTCGACCATCATCGAATGCTTACCAGTCACCAATGCGGGTATTGAGAGAGAGACCCAAAACGACCCGACACTGTCTCGGGTCTACGACTTGACAGTGAAGGGATGGCCAGCACATGGCGACCCACTGTTACCAGCATTCTCAGCCAGACGAGAACAGCTGTCCGTATGTCAAGGAACATTGATGTATGGAACAAGGGTGATTATTCCTCCTAAATTAAGGGAGAGAGTTCTGAAAGAATTGCATGAAGGTCATCTGGGGGGAGTCAAGATGAAAAGCCTTGCTAGGGCTTATGTGTGGTGGCCAGGTATTGACAAACAAATAGAGGATCTGACTAAAAGCTGCTCAGGGTGCCAAAAAGTTCAAAATGCACCTCCAATTGCACCGCTGCATCCGTGGGAATGGCTTTCAACCCCATGGCAACGTGTGCATATCGACTTTGCAGGTCCATTTATGGATTCCATGTTTTTGATAGCAGTAGACGCACATTCTAAATGGCCAGAAGTGATTAAGATGTCGACCACTACCTCTGAGAAGACGATCGCAGTTCTAAGAACCATATTTGCAAGGAATGGGTTGCCGGAACAAATATGTTCAGACAACGGACCACAGTTCATGTCAGAAGAATTCCAGAAATTCATGAAAAAGAATGGGGTGAAACACTATACATCTGCCCCATATCATCCGGCTACAAATGGGTTGGCCGAGAGATTTGTACAAACGTTCAAAAAGGCGATAAAGGCCATGAGCGAAGACCATATTCCACTACAACACAAGGTGGACATTTCCTGATGGCATATCGAAACGCCACGCATGCAGTGACAAATCAAAGCCCTGCCATAATGTTCTATAACAGGAGGTTGCGGTCCTGGTTGGATTTGTTAAAACCCAATGTGCGAAGGGAAGTCGAAAACAAGCAATTCCAGCACGTAAATAACAAGGCCACTCGGAGTTTCGAAATAGGACAACCAGGGTTGGCCAGGGACTATAGGGATGATAAATGGCAATCCAGAACAATTCGTGCCCGACAAGGACCCTTGATGTACACGGTAGACGTTGGAGAGAACGTAATACGATGTCATGCTGACCAACTTGTGGAATCGAGAACAAGGGTCGACCCCATGTCTACGGCAGAGACACCAGTTGAAGAAGTTATTGAGCCTGTAGCATCGACCTCAGACTCGAACGTACATGATGATGTTCAATCCATAGGAGATCAAATGGATGAGTCACCCCAGCAACGAGAACCAGAGACCCCTGAAAGGCGTTATCCGGCCCGGATCAGGAGGCCTCCTCAGAGACTGAATCTTTGAACAGTTTTGTGTGAAAATTGTATATATGTTATCCATGTAATGTTTAATTTGGGGTGTACACTGTTAAGCTAAAAGGGGAGGAATTGTAGTGTATGTAACCTGTACCACCTTAAGAGGATACCTTAAGGTGATGGACTACTTTTTGATGGCTCCTGTACATTGTAGTACCGGTGGTGACCACACCGGTATATAAACCCTGCGGAGCAAAGTGTATCCCAGTTCAGCCTTGACCCTCAATCACTAAAGACCTGTTGATTACTTCTGTAGTCTGTGTCCTGTTATTCAGCATAACTACATTTGAAAACACAGACTCAACAGAAGCCAAAACGAAAGTCTGCTTACGACCTCTCCCAAAGAGGTTCTGCGTGCTACCAGACAGGTGGGAAATATTCACACCTCAACTTTGATCTTGCAGAGTGGATGAATTGAGAGAATAAATTATGGATGTACAGGAACATTTGATGCAGAAAACGACCATTCTTTTCAATAAATTTTACAAAGGAGAAGAACAATTTCTCTAAATAAATCAAAGTGCAGTTCAGAAACAATTAAAATGTCACTGGCAAATGGCACCTTTAAAACTGAAATCATTATTAATGTTTAAATTATAATGCATTCCATTACTCAAACTAAGTTGGATTCTCCTCCCTGTACGAGACCTTGGTCAGGCCGCACTTGGAATACTGTGTCCAGTTTTGGTCTCCTCACATGGTAAAATGGGTACAGAGAAGGGCCACTAGACTAATTCCCAATTTACAGCATCTTAGTTACCAAGATAGGCTAAAAGAGTTGAGACTCTACACTTTAGAGAAGCGTAGACTTAGAGGTGATCTGATTGAGGTTTATAAGATAATGAAGAGAGTAGATTGGGTTCCAGTTGTTCCAATTAAATAGGTTAGGGAGAACTAGGGGTCACAAATTTAAGTTACATAAGGCCAGATCTAGGTTAGGTGTCAGGAAGTGCTTCTTTTCCCAGAGAATAGAGGACCTCTGGAATAGGCTGCCATCTCGTGTGGTGGATGCTGATTCGCTGAATTCCTTCAAGCGGGAGCTGGACCTGTTTCTGGCTGGGGCGGAGATCACCTCTTACAGAAGGTCGGCACTGCAGGGGATTCTGGGCCAGATTGATCTCCTGGACTAGTTTCCATTGCCTAGTTGGGTCAGAGACAAAGAATCCGTAAGACAAAGGTCCTCTACCAACCTGCCCCCGCCACACAGTGCTGCCCCCTGATTATCAAAATCCACGACAAGGCCTTGGACAACGTGGACCACTTTCCATACCTCGGGAGCCTACTGTCAACAAGGGCAGACGCCGATGATGAAGTCCAACACCGCCTTCAGTGTGCCAGTGCAGCCTTCGGTCGCCTGAGGAAGAGAGTGTTTGAAGACCAGGACCTCAAACCCGGCACTAAGCTCATGGTCTACAGAGCAGCAGTGATACCCGCCCTGCTGTATGCCTCAGAGACATGGACCATGTACAGCAGGCACCTCAAAGCACTGGAAAGTTACCACCAACACTGCTTCCGCAAGATCCTGCAAATCCATTGGCAGGATAGGCGCACCAAGGTCAGTGTTCTTGCTCAGGCCAACATCCCCAGCATCGAAGCTCTGACCATGCTCAATCAGCTCCGATGGACGGGTCACATTGTCCGCATACCCGATACAAGACTCCCAAAACAAGCGCTCTACTCGGAGCTCCGGCACAGCAAGAGAGCCCCAGGTGGGCAGAGGAAACGCTTCAAGGACACCCTCAAAGCCTCCTTGAAAAAGTGCACCGACACCTGGGAATCCCTGGCCCAAGACCGCACAAAGTGGAGGAGAAGCATCCGGGAAGGCGGCGAACACCTTGAGTCTCTTCGCCGGGAGCAAGCGGAAGCCAAGCGCAAGGAGCGCACGTCAACCCAAGCACCCCACCCACCCGCCCCTTCAACCACCGTCTGCCCCACCTGTGACAGAGACTGTAGGTCCCGCATTGGACTCATCAGCCACCTGCGAGCTCATTTTTAATGTGGAAGCAAGTCATCCTCGGTTCCGAGGGACTGCCTAAGAAGAGAAGAGGGTCGGAGAGGAATTTCCCAGATCTTTTCTGCCAAATTAACCTGAGTTTCCTTATCTGGCCTTTCACCTCTCCCAGGAGATCCCATGGTTTCGGGTGGGGTGGAGAGTGTATATTGAACTAGACAAGGTATCAGTTCTGTGGGACAGGCTCGATGGGGTAACAGGTCTTTACCTGTCCGTCATTGCTTGGATGTTCGTATGTAAGGAAGCAGGGTGGATGGTAGCACTGCATTTTAGAAAACAGCATGGAGCAAACATGGGGTTAATACATTTTGGATGATGCAACATTAAGCTAGAATAAGCTTTGGGTGATACTGATGCTGGTGTGAGTTTCGGGTAATACAACAGTAAACTGAAACTGGTTTTGGTCTTATTGTGTGTGGTACTGATAAGGGGACAATTAGAAGACATTGTTTGGACTCTTGACTATTTGTTCGCAACAAGAGGGCTATTGATCAAAGGAAGTAAGGACTGATGGCGAGATTACGATCTTTACATAATCCAAAGGTGAGTTTGTATATTCATTAAGTGGGTTTACATGCAAAGTAAAGTGAACAATAGAAGAAGGAAGTGATAATGGAGCCACTGAACCTGGACCATAGGCTGACCAAACAACACGGGGGACGGGCTATAAACTGGGAGAAAGATGGAACTCATTGTAGAGAATCGAAGGAAGAGACAAGGGTTGCAACTCTACCCAGGGGGGCAGGTAATACCGCTTTGCTTATTCAACAACAACTTGTATTTATATAGCGCCTTCAATCAAGAAAACCAAAGAAATCATTGTGGACTTCAGGAAGTCTAAAGGCGGATGTCACACCCCCATCCACATCAATGGGGCTGTGGTGGAAAGGGTGGACAGCTTTAAGTTCCTCGGAGTCCACATCACGGAAGACCTCTCCTGGTCCCTCAATACCTCCTCTCTGGTGAAGAAGGCCCAGCAGCGCCTATATTTCCTAAGGAGGCTGAAGGGATGTAATCTGTCACCCCTGATCCTCTCTAACTTTTACCTCTGCACAATAGAGAGCATCCTCACAAACTGTATCACAGTATGGTATGGCAGCTGTAGCTACTATGACCGGAAAGCCCTGCAGCGGGTAGTCAAAACTGCCCAACGCATTACCGGCACCCGGCTACCGACCATAGAGCACATATACCAGAAACGCTGTTTACGGCGGTCACGGTCCGTCATCAAAGACCCTACCCACCCCAGCCACAGTCTGTTCGCCCTCCTGCCATCTGGGAGACGCTACAGATGCATTCGCACCCGTACGACCAGATTTAGGAACAGCTTCTTTCCCAGGGCTGTCATCCTACTGAACTCCACAAATAAACTCTAAAGCCTGCACATCTGCCAATGCACTTTACTATGGTTATGTTTATGTTAATGTATTACAAGCCAAATGTATGTTGAATGTCTAAATGTCTTAATCTAAATGTACACTCTCGGGAGCCGCAAGCCTACATTTCGTTGTACTGCACTTGTGCACTAACAATGACAATAAAAGTTGATTTGATTTGATTTGATGTAGTAAAACGTCCCAAGACACAGCAGCGATTATCAAACAAGATTTGACACCGAGCCGCATAAGGAGATTTTAGGACAGGCGATCAAAAACTTGGTCAAAGAGGGAGGCTTTAAGGCGCGTTTTCAAGCAGGAGAGAGAGGTAGAGAGGCGGAGAGGTTTAGGGAGGGAATTCCAGAGCCTAGGGCCCAGGCAGCTGAAGGCACGGCTGCAAATGGTGGCGCGATTAAATTGCTCTGTACTGTTGCTAAAGTGATTGTATTAGCTTTACTTATTCCAGATCAATAAAGTCATCACACAGCCAATATGGAGTCTCCCTCAAATGCTGACACACCTCTCCCCACCCCCTTCACTGCATACATTTCTGTTTTCCCAAAAAGAAATTCTCAATTGCAATGCACCTTTAACTATAAAGGGGATCTCACTGAAACTTATAAAATTCTAACAGGACTAGACAGACTAGATGCAGGAAGGATGTTCCCGATGGTCAGGGAGTCCAGAACCAGGGGTCACAGTCTAGGGATAAGGGGTAAGCCATTTAGGACTGAGATGAGGAGGAATTTCTTCACCCAGAGAGTGGTGAACCTGTGGAATTCTCTGCCCCAGAAGGCAGTAGAGGCCAATTCATTAAATATGTTCAAGAAGGAGTTGGATATATTTCTTAAGGCGAAAGGGATCAAGGGATATGGGGAGAAAGCAAGGACAGGGTACTGAGTTTGGATGATCAGCCATGATCTCATTGAATGGCGGAGCAGGCTCGAGGGGCCGAATGGCCTACTCCTGCTCCTATCTTCTATGTTTCTATATTTCTATGATTGTGGAGTAAAGATTTACCCAAACCATGGATTGCATTGTGGCTGTGAAACCCTGAGCAGCTGAAGGTTCCACGCCCAGAGCACTGCTCCCAAACCGCAATGTGAATGCATCTTCCGCAATGTGGGTCAAAAGTTCAGCGGTGTAGAGGGAGTTTACCTCTCCCATTGTATATGTGGTATTTTTTTTTTAAACGAACTCGCTTTCAAACTCATTGGAATAATGGCGAAATAACAATTTAATAATACAAGCGCTCGCTGCACTTCAGCAGTCAGTTGCAAAATATGTGATGGCATCGAGAAATCAGAACATTTGGAACAGCAATTAAGAGCAAATTTGAAATGGGCTCTTCAAACCCAAAAGTCAAATTGGGAGTGATTCACTCTAAGTTCAGTTCGTGGAACAGAATTGCATTCTAATTTGTCATATTATCGATATGTTTAGAGCAGTTGTACAAAGAAATAATTTTGTTCTTCTCATCCGTACCCATAGGAGTCTGTAATAATATTCCACAGCCCCACAGAGGTGCAAAGGAATACAGAATAGTTATAAGCAGTGAGATTAGCAAAAACGTTAGAAACTAACTTCACCAAACACTGGATCGAGGTGACATTCAACCTAAAAGGAAGTGAAAGAGGAAATGCAGCATCTTTGTCTAAAACCTTCTACCAAATGTTAATAAAACAGAGGAAATTCAGAAACGTTACTTTAGCTTGTTGTTTGATTCTCGTTGTTCCTCTATTTTCCATTCTTTGCAGGCTCTCCAATGCACTCGTGCCCCGCGGCCGAAATTCAGTGGTAGCGCCCCAAGAGGGAAGCGGGGTGCTACTGGAAGTGCCCCGCCTCCCTCTTGGGGCACTGCGAGGGAACATCGCGGCGCTATGTGCCGCAGCACCAATGCGCTGCAGCGTGTCACGCCGCAGTATTGCAGGGCTTCCTCCCCTTCTTAAAGGGGAGGGGCCATGCGCAGTGCGACCCGGGGCCCAGCTGGGCCACCAGGGATCGGAATGCCGGCAAAAGAGCCCGGCACTCAAGAGAACTCATGGGGTGGGTGGGGGGGGAGCGGGTCAGGAGGCCGGGGACGGCAGCAGAGGCAGGTGCTGGCAGGCGGCCAGCAACAAAAATGGTCGCCCAGCACCTTGCCTTTAAATAGCGCAGCCGTAGGTAGGCCCCTCCTGACCCCGTCGGACATAGCGTCCGGCGGTAAGTCAGGGGGCGCTACCGAAGATTGCGGCCGGGGCGCGAGCGGGGCACTGCGCAAGGCAATGGCGCTAATGGTTAGCGCTGCCGCTAACCTCCCACTGAATTTCACGGGAGGCGTTGGCAGCGCCGCGCCCAGGCGCTAGTTACGTTGCGCCCTAATAAGGCGCTAACGGGAGGCGCAAAGCAACCAAATTTTTCCCCCTAAATATTTTAACCCTTTGAAGCTCACACCATTCTCTGTACTCTTAAAACTTTTCCTTGCAGATGAGGGTGATTATGCCAACGGTTAATAGACGAGACTAGATGTAACTGCATTTGAGACATGGGCCTTCATGATTTGCAACTCAGTGGATTTGCAACGAATTCTCAGGACTCCAATGTAAGAGAAAATCTTCAGTTGATTCTTCTTGCCAGTGCTAGTTTACAAAAAAATAAAAGTAGAATTCCAAACAGATCCTTGTAACATTTCAATGGGCTAAAATTTCAACTTACCGCTTGGGTGCAAAAATTGCCATTGCTGATCGGCCCCTCCCATTAGAGAAACCACCCGATTTTCGTTGAAATGAATGGACATGAAAATTGAGTGGTTTCTATAACATGTGGCTGATCTGCAATGCCAGTTCTGTGCCCGGGGGCAAGTTGAAAATCTACCCCATCGGTTTGCATTGGAACTCAATGTGCATTTATATTTTTATCAAAAAATATTTCCTTCAGCGGTTTCTGACTGTGTAGGATTGATCGGACTGATGAGCGGATTGATATTCCATTGTTTCAATATTGTTAGTTTTCTTTACTTCCTTTAATTGTAATAAAAGCCATTGGTGAGATTCTTGGTTTGATTCATAGCGTCAGCCGTGGCTCAGTGGGCAGCACCCTCACCTCCTAAATCAGCAGGTTGTAGGTTCAAATCCCACTCCAGAGACTTGAGCACAAAAATCTAGGCTGACACATCAGTGGAGTGCTGCACTGTCAGAGGTGCCGTCTTTCAGATGAGATGTTAAATCGAGGCCCCCGTCTGCCCTCTCGTGGATGTAAAAGATCCCACAGTGTTATTTTGAAGAAGGGCAGGGGTGTTATCCCTGGTAATTGGCTAATATTTATCCCTCACTCGCTAAAACAGATCGCTGTTTGTGGGAGCTTGCTGTGCGCAAATTGGCTGCTGCGTTTCCTACATTACAACAGTGACTGCACTTCAAAAGTACTTCATTGGCTGTAAAGCGCTTTGGGACGTCTGGTGGTCGTGAACGGCGCTATAGAAATGCAAGTCTTTTTAAAAATTTAACTCGAATCTCTGGAATGGAGAGCAATGATTGATCTTAATGTCTTTACCAACAGCAGCCTGACAGCTGGGGCCACTGACTTTTACAACACTTACATTAATTGCTGCTTTATCTTGTAACACGAGGCAGAATATCATTGGACGTATTACCCAAGCAAGATAGACTAGAGGGAGAGAATGATTCATTAAGACAGCAAAATCTGGTGGGATTATCATTGTCATGACACCAATGGAAAAAAAAGTGTTTGGTTTGGCTCTCCGAGCTGGAATGACTCTTTAGCATGTGTATCAGGTTATTAAATTAGCCTTGCAATCAAATCTCCCTGTATATTCAAAGATATCCACAGTTGTGCCGAGTGAGTGTTATTCGATTAATCTGGAAACTCAACCCAAGGCATAAATATTTTACTTGACAATGCTTCCTATAATCGGGTTATGAAAACTTTTTTGTGTTAAAGCATCTCAGATAACCTCAACAATTTTGCTTTTAATATACAAATTCACCCCAACTATTTCACACACAACTTGGTGTGAATTACCTATTCATTAGCACCAATGAGTATTTATCACGGGAATAACCCTGGCAATTAGTTTTATCCTTTAATCCTTGCACCTGTTTTGCAAGATTGCTCGCTCAATACTGTGCTTTGCATCTTTGCTGTCAATCCCTGTATGTTTTCTTTCTCTTTATTGTTTTTCTTCTCCTCTCCTGAGGACACAGACCCGTGCAGGGACATGGGTTAATTCTCCGCCCCACTCCCACTGTGACCTCGGCCTCTTACACTGTTCCAATGAAGCTCAACGTAAACTCGAGGAACAGCACCTCATCTTTCGATTAGGCACTTTACAGCCTTCTGGACTCAACATTGAGTTCAACAATTCCAGACCATAACCTCTGCCCCTATTTTTTCCGGACAGCAGCTGTTGCTAATGATTCTGATATTCCCATTTACACCTCTTCAAGTCCCATCTTTTCTTTCTTTACTTGTCCCATTACCATCTCCTCGCCCCATCGTCCCTTTTGTCTTAATCTCTCCTGCCTTCCACCCTATCACAGACCTTCCCTTTTGTTTTTTCCTCCCCTCCCCCTCTCCCTGCCCCTACACTTGCTTAAAAACCTGTCACATCTCCAGCTTTTTCCAGTTCTGATGAAAGGTCTTCCACCTGAAACGTTAACTCTGTTTCTCTCTCCACAGATGCTGCCTGACTGACCTGATGAGTATTTCCAGCATTTTCTGTTGTTATTTCAGATCTCCATCATCCGCAGTATTTTGCTGTTGTATTATTGCGGGGATATGGGTGTTGAGTGCCTTTAAGTACCTCACCCAAGTTGACATTCCTTATGTATGAGCCTAGGGCAAGAGTGTTGGTAAGCCACTTGATCATGAGGAGCATCATAGAGAAGCTCGATTCTGTTTTCAACCTTTTATTAGTTGGAACCTTTTTCCCCTTGTCTTACTTCCACAATTTAAAGTAATATTCTGGATTTACCTTTTCCATTGTGTTTACTATCTATAAGACCGCCTCTCAGACCACTCTTCTCTAAGCTGCAAAGCCCAAGTTTCTCTAGTCTTTCCTTATATCTTCGGCCCCTTATACTCAGGATCAGCCTCATGCCTCTTCTCTGCATTGCCTCCGGCCTCATTGAATGTCTCCCCTATTTCTTGGTGACCAAAATGGGGAAAATTTATTCAAGGTGTGGTCAAACCCTCTCCAGATACTGTTGAACATGGCATAGCTCTTATTGAGTAAAAATCACCCATTTTCATTGAGAAAGTATTTCGTTTGCATAAATCCCAGCCCCTCCCAGCCAGCCCAGTCGACGCTGCGAGGTCCTCCTCACTAACATCTGGGGACATGCCAAAATTGGGAGAGCTGTCCCACCATCAAATTTCCAGGGGGTCACCATTGACCAGAAACTTAACCGGACCAGCCACATAAATACTGTGGCAACAAGAGCAGGTCAGAGGCTAGGTATTCTGCGGCGAGTGACTCACCTCCTGACTCCCCAAAGTCTTTCCACAAGGCACAAGTCAGGAGTGTGATGGAATACTCTTCACTTGCCTTGATGGGTGCAGCTCCAACAACACTCAAGAAGCTCGACACCATCCAGGACAAAGCAGCCCGCTTGATTGGCACCCCATCCACCCCCTTAAACACTCACTCCCTCCACCACCGGCGCACTGTGTCTGCAGTGTGTACCATCTACAAGATGCACTGCAGCAACTTGCCAAGGCTTCTTCAGCAGCACCTCCCAAACCCGTGACCTCTTCCACCTAGAAGGACAAGGGCAGCAGGCGCATGGGAACACCACCACCTCCAAGTTCCCCTCCAAGTCACACACCATCCTGACTTAGAAGTATATCGGCCGATCCTTCATCGTCGCTGGGTCAAAATCCTGGAACTCCCTCCCTAACAGCACTGTGGGAGCACCTTCACCACACAGACTGCAGCGGTTCAAGAAGGCGGCTCACCACCACCTTCTCAAGGGCAATTAAGGATGGGCAATAAATGCTGGCCTTGCCAGTGACGCCCACATCCCATAAACAAATTTTAAAAAAATGTTTGTGTGATACACAACAGGGAATAAAATGTGGCAGGAATGACGTATGAGGAGAGATTGGGAACGATTGGGCTTATACTCGCTGGAGTTTAGAAGAATGAGAGGGGATCTCATTGAAACATAAAATTCTAACAGGACTAGACAGACTAGGTGCAGGAAGGATCTTCCCGATGGCGGGGGAGTCCAGAACCAGGGGTCACAGTCTAAGGATAAGGGGTAAGCCATTTAGGACAGAGATGAGGAGGAATTTCTTCACCCAGAGAGTGGTGAACCTGTGGAATTCTCTACCACAAAAGGCAGTTGAGGCCAATTCATTAAATATATTCAAGAAGGAGTTAGATATATTTCTTAAGGCTAAAGGGATCAAGGGATATGGGGAGAAAGCAGGGACAGGGTACTGAATTTGGATGATCAGCCATGATCTCATTAAATGGCGGAGCAGGCTCGCGGGGCCGAATGTCCTACTCCTGCTCCTATCTTCTATGTTTCTATGTCTATGTTTCTATGTGGCATAGTTGTGAAAACTTTGCTATTTGTGCAGTAGTGAAAATCCAATTGGTCAGGTATTATAAAGTTCTTTATTCAGTGAGTGCTATTGGTAACTCTAAAGCTCAGAAGTGTGATCATTGACTGCAGTGAAAATTTGAATGTTAACTGTAGTCATAGCCTGCGTCATGTTTTCCAAACTGGCTACTCTAATTGTTGTAATTATTTGTATGCAAATAGGTGTTGCAGACTAATTGATAGAGATTGATTGCTATGATTAGTCAACAACTCCATTACCCTTGTATCTTGCGACTACCGGGATGGTAGAAGATGGACTAGATGGGCCTTGGTCTTTTTTCATTTGGCAATTCTATGTTCCTATCATGTACAGGTGAGACAAAACAGGTGGCACCTTTTATCACAAAGAGGAAGGGGTAAGTCAATATTTGAAGCAGAGGACGATGCAGGGCTTTATGAAGAGTTTTTAAAAATTCGCTTATGGGATCTGGGCGTCGCTGGCAAGGCCAGCATTTATTGCCCATCCCTAATTGCCCTTGAGAAGGTGGCGGTGAGCTGTCTTCTTGAACCTCTGCAGTCCGTGCGGTGAAGGTGCTCCCACAGTGCTGTTAGGGAGGGAGTTCCAGGATTTTGACCCAGCGACGATGAAGGAACGGCCGATATACTTCTAAGTCAGGATGGTGTGTGACTTGGAGGGGAACTTGGAGGTGGTGGTGTTCCCCATGCGCCTGCTGCCCTTGTCCTTCTAGGTGGAAGAGGTCGCGGGTTTGGGAGGTGCTGCCGAAGAAGCCTTGGTGAGTTGCTGCAGTGCATCTTGTAGATGGTACACACTGCAGCCATGGTGTGCCGGTGGTGGAGGGAGTGAATGTTTAAGGTGGTGGATGGGGTGCCAATCAAGCAGGCTGCTTTGTCCTGGATCCCGAGAATGAATAAAAAAAATTCTGTAAATTAATACAAATCTAAATTATCTCACTCTACACTCAACTTAATCTTTTTCACCTTTTCTTTGTTCCAAGTCTCCCACCCTGGATTACGCCCTCCAATTACAAAAGAGACCGCCAAGGCTGAAAGTTCCTTTATAATACCTTTCTGTCCACGGGGCACTCAGCGAATCACAGACATACAAAGACAGAACAATACCTGCAGTCACAGTGGCTAATCATGGATGTCAAATTTCAATGTTTGTTATTAAATGGATTAAAGATGTTGGCCTAGAAATTCGTCTCGGACAGTGGCGTGAGATGGGCAATATTGGATTGGCCGCCCGTTATAAAGAGCGCCTGGGCGTTGTGTATAACGGGCGGTTGATCCGATACCGCCCGTTTTGCGCCACTGTCGGAGATGAATTTCTAGCCCGTGGGCTTCTAATGCAGTGTCGTTGGCCGGAATTTTCCCAGTCCCGCGCATGCGGGATTGGGAGCGGGTGAGCAGTAAAAATCGCCGAAATTGCCAGCGCGTCGGGAACCCGCCATCCTCCCGCCGACTTCCGCATTTAACTTGGGCGCGTTTCCCAGCGCGCCACGGGCCTGCTCGGCAGAGGCGGACGACCTCATTGAAGTACTTAAATGCTTGTTGAGAGACCCTTAAGGGGCTTTTTAACAGCAGGTTTTGGCTTTAACTGCTGGAGCACGGGATTCACATTCCTCGGGAACCTCACCTGTGAAGGGGAGGTGGGAGCTCAGTGGCCATTGTGCGAGTCCATTAATTGAGAGCTGGGAAAAACACATAAGTACTCCCACATTACACCTGCTTACTTGACTAACGGGAAGGATCTTGCTCACTTGATTTTGTGCAGAGGTTTAGTTGTCAGGAGTTTAAAGGTCATTTCTGCAACCTCGGAAGTCAGTCTCATCACGTTGCTGGTCACTATCAGAACATTGAGTGATTGGGCCTCTGATCTCCACTTTACCTGCCATCTATTACATCAGCATGGGTGCCACTTATGCTGTCTCACCTTGGATCTCAGAATAGGACCAAGATGAGCCCCAGCACCAGCCACATAGCAGCAGCAGCCGCAACACCAACAGCAGCCTTCTCCTCACTGACCTGATGCTCCATAGGCAAGCTTTCAGAGCGCTGCTCCTTCGTCAGGTGAAGTGAAGAGATGCATATAGGCACAGCATATATAGTCAGAGAATACTGCCAGATGGTTACAGGTAATCTTTCTAACTGCCCTTTATCACACCTCGGCAGAGAGATAATCACAGCAATTTTCATTTGTTTTCAAGTTTTTCATACAGACCCCAGCATCTGCAACATTTGACCCCTTGTGACCCCACCTCATTGTTCTTTGATGTAATGTTTTCCTGACTGACCTGTTTGGACACCATTCACACCTTTGATTGCTGTGATTATCTCTCTGCCGAGGTGTGATAAAGGGCAGTTAGAAAGATTACCTGTAACCATCTGGCAGTGTCCTCTGACTATATATGCTGTGCCTATATGCATCTCTTCACTTCACCTGACAAAGGAGCAGCGCTCCGAAAGCTTGTGATTTCAAATAAAGCTGTTGGACTATAACCTGGTGTTGTGTGACTTCTCACATTTGTCCACCCCAGTCCAACACCGGCATCTCCACATCATCCATAGGCAAGAGGGGGGCACCACAGGGCTGCAGCGCGCCGGAGAGCAGCTTGCTGCACTGCAGTGGGGCGATGAGCGCCTAAGTCTACGTTTATATCCCTCCTCGAGATGAGGGATTGTTGTGGAGTATTTTAAACCAACACTCGACACAAGGTTTTAGATCGACAGTCAAGTTGTCTTTATTGCACCAGTGGGGAAACAGTCTGCACTGTCTTAGCCAGACCTTTCCAAATTGGTACAGCAAACACTACGTTTTTATACATTACAATACACATGTCAAAATTCATTCCTGCCACCTGATTGGACCTTGGCCTGCATGCATCTTCACTGATTGGTTGCCTATGCCGCGTTACATTAAAGTACCGCCTTTATTATCTGAAAAGTATATGTCAAGCTGTTGTTGCACCTATGACCTCTGTTTATGCCAAATGGGTCTCATCAACATTGTACTTCTGACTCATTGTCCTCCTTTCCTGCCTCTCTCGGCCTCTTTTACTTCCAACTCATTGTTTTACTTTCCTGCCAGAACAGAACTTACATCCTCTCGGCCTCTTATGGTTTCCATGTCCGGCTATGTTATCTCCACTGCCAATTCAGCAACTTAGAAAAAGGTGGTTTTTATTACCCCATTCAGTGAAACTGCCAGCGATGTCCGTTTAACTCTTTCCCCACTGCAGGGATATAAACGTCTGCCATCTGTTGTCCACAGCAAGCATGTTCTCGTGTGACCGGCGCATTTGCTGCTCCATGCAGGTGGCCATCCTTTCCAGGGAACAGCACACCGTCGCCATCGCCTGCAAGATGGTGGTGCTCATGTTGGAGATGGACTCTCTGCACATTTGCAGACATCGCGGCTGCAAAAGCTGCCAGAGCCTCATGCAATTGTCACTGCCCTTCCAAGATCACCCTCTTTCTCGATGGCCCCCGAGGTTCAACATCTGCATGCAATTCAGCAGAGCTGGGAGCGCCCTGCGCCCTCCGGCGAGGAGTCTCCACTGCTGTCCCTGCCAACACCATCTGCTGCTGCTCACTTGTGATGTGAGAGACACCAGGTGACCACACTACTCTATCTCGCACAGGACCCACTGAGGTGTGCATATCTGTGCTGGTACTGGCTGCGCTTGGGTCTACTGACGGTGCACCCTCAGAGAATGGAGCTTCCTCTGAGGAGTCGTATTCCTCCTCTGGCTGGTCAGTGGGGGGGGGCACTTGATGGACCTGTGGGAGAGTAAAGAGATGAATTAGAATTGTTATAATAAGAATGATTTACGTTACCATTATGCACATGATGACATTTCACTGGCTGCTGACATCAGTCACCATATGAATGGCTGCTGTATCCCATGTGGCTGTATTGTAAAGTCTGCGCCTCAATAATACACGGACTTCGGAAGAACAGTTTAACAGGTACTTTACTGAACAAGAGGCAGCTTGAAACTGAAACTACAGAAGCCTGCTAGGGCCTTTTATACAGGGGTGGTCACTGCCGGTACTGCAGTCTAAGACCAGTTATTCCCTTAAAGGTACATACACAACAATTCCTCCCCTTTTAGATAAACAGTACATAACATTCATTTAACAACTAAATAATAACTAATTACTATTACAATTTTCCCAATAATATATACATCAACTGGAATAGTCATTTATAAGTTCAGTCTTTGAGGAGGCTTCCTGATCCGGACTGGATAGCGCCTTTCTCGAGCATCCTGTTCTGGCGGTGGAGTCAATTCTGCCTCATTGTCATTGGTTGGTTCGTCAGCTTCCAATACCCCTGCTTCTGAGGTAGATGCAATCTGTACTTCGGGCTCATTACCAGATGCACATGCTTGTGGTACAGGTTTGGCTTGTTCCTGTGACTCTAGAATCTGGTCAGCATGGCGTCTCACGATGCTCTCTCCAACGTCCACTGTGTACATTAGTGGTCCCTGCTGTGTGCATATCGTGCCTGGCTGCCATTTTTCTGTTCGGTAGTCACGGGCCAAGACTGGTTGCCCTATCTTGAAGCTCCTGGTTGGCTTCTCATTTATGTGCTGGAACTGCTTATCCTCAACATCTCGTCTTATGTTTGGTTTGAGCAAATCCAAGCGACATCTTAGTCTCCGGTTGAAAAACAGTACGGCTGGAGTTTGGTTGGTTACTGCATGTGTCGCATTCCGGTAAGCAAACAGGAAGTTATCCACCTTGTGTTGCAGTGGTATGTCGTCATTATACATTGCCTTTATGGCCTTTTTAAAGGTCTGAACAAACCTCTCAGCCAATCCATTTGTGGCTGGATGATATGGGGCAGATGTGTAATGTTTCACCCCATTATTCTTCAGGAACCTCCGGAAATCCTCAGACACAAACTGTGGGCCATTGTTGGAACAGATCTGTTCTGGCAACCCATTCCTGGCGAAGATGGTCCTTAGGACTGCAATAGTTTTCTCCGTGGTGGTGGAGGACATTTTAATGACCTCTGGCCATTTCGAATGGGCGTCCACAGCGATTAGAAACATTGAGTCCATAAATGGACCAGCGAAATCAATGTGTACCCGTTGCCATGGAGATGAGGGCCACTCCCATGGATGTAGCGGGACCTGTGGTAGAGCGTTTTGGACCTTCTGGCATCCTGTGCATCTCTTGGTCATATCCTCGATTTCTTTATCGATTCCCGGCCACCACACAAACGCCCTGGCTAGGCTCTTCATTTTTACCCCTCCCAGATGACCCTCGTGAAGCTCATTGAGTACTCTATCTCTCAACTTGGGTGGAATTACCACTCGGGATCCACACATCAAGGTTCCCCGGCACACTGACAGCTGTTCCCTCCTTGGCGAGAATGCTGGCAACAGTGAGTCGCCATATGCTGGCCACCCCTTCACCGTCAAATCATAGACCCGAGAGAGTGTCGGGTCATTTCGGGTTTCCTTCTCAATACTTGCGTTTGTAACAGGCAAACATTCGACTATGGTTGCATGGAATATCTCCACCGGGTCCACTGCAGGTGCTTCTTTCGCCGTAGGCAACGGAAGGCGTGACAGCCCATCAGGGTTTCCATGTTGTTTCGTACCTTTATACTCTATGTCATACTGATGTGCCCCTAGAAAAAGTGACCATCTTTGCAGCCGTTGCGCCGTCATCACCAGAACGCCCTTCTTTGGGTTAAAAATTGAGACCAGGGGTTGATGATCAGTCAGTAGGGTGAATTTCTGCCCGTGCAGATAGTGATTGAACTTCTTCACCCCCCACACCAGGCTGAGGGCCTCCCTGTCAATCTGGGCGTAGTTACGCTCGGCTGAGGTTAGCGAGCACGATGCAAAGGCTATTGGCCTCTCTGAACCGTCACGGAATTTGTGTGACAGCACCGCTCCAATGCCGTAAGGTGACGCATCACATGCCAACCGAATCGGTAGTGTTGGGTTGTAGTGGGCCAATACTTCTTTTGAAGTGATTTGGCATTTACATTCCTGAAAGGCACGCTTACACTCATCACTCCATTTCCATGTTACACCCGTTTGAAGGAGGGCGTTCAGTGGGTGCAGAATTGTAGATAAATTCGGCAAGAACTTATGGTAGTAGTTCACCAACCCGAGGAACGACCTCAGTTGCGACACATTTTCTGGTGCTGGAGCCTTGACTACAGCCTCAATCTTGTCCGGCGACTTATGCAACCCTTCCTCATCAATCATGTGGCCACAATACGAGATTTGTCTCCTGAAGAACTCGCATTTGGGACGGTTGGCTCGTAGCCCATATTCCTGCAATCTCGTGAGCACCTGTTCCAGGTTGGCAAGGTGTTCATTGTCATTTTCGCCCGTAACCAGGATGTCGTCCAAATAACGCTGGGTCCCCGGGATCCCTTGCAGGACTTGTTCCATTGCCCTCTGCCACATAGCCGGGGCCGATACTACCCCAAATACCAGTCGATTGTACTGGTAAAGGCCTTTGTGAGTGTTTATCGTGAGGTTATTCCTAGATGCTTCTTCCACCTCCATTTGTAGATACGCTTGAGCCAGGTCAATCTTTGTAAAACGTTTCCCTCCAGATAGTGAGGTGAAAATATCTTCTATCCACAGAAGCGGATACTGTACTGTGTGCAGGACTGGGTTCACAGTCACCTTGAAGTCCCCACAGATGCGAACCTTCCTTGGCTCCCCAGGCGTGCTGCTCAATGCTTTCTTCATTACAGGAACGATGGGTGTGGCCCATTCGCTCCAGTCCACCTTAGACAGCACCCCCGAATGCTCCAGACTCTCCAGTTCAGCTTCCACAGCTGGGCATATCGCGTATGGCACCGGTTTGGCCTTGAAAAATTTTGGGGTTGCGTTATCCTCAATCTTTATGGTTGCCTTTACTCCTTTTAGAGTCCCAAGTCCTTGTTGGAACACCTCTTCCGCGTCAGATAGAATTTGTGACAGACGTCCAGGTGCGACGTCATCATCTTTTTTGTCAGTCACAGTTAGTGCCAGAATGGAATGCCAATCCAATTGTAGTCTTCGGATCCATTCACGTCCCAATAATGATGGTCCTCCATCTCGTAGTATATACATGTATAGTTTCTGTGTTTCCTTTCCGAAGATGTGCGGGTTAGGTTGATTGGCCATGATAAAAAAAATTGGCCCTTAGTGTTAGGGGGGATTAAATACGTGGGGTTACGGGGTTACGGGGATAGGGCTTGGGTGGGATGGTTGTCGGTGTAGGGACCGGGTGCTAGGGTTTGGATGATCAGCCATGATCTCATTGAATGGCGGAGCAGGCTCGAGGGGCCGAATGGCCTACTCCTGCTCCTATCTTCTATGTTTCTATGTTTCTATATTCAACTGGCACCCTTATTTTTCCTCTGGGGTAGACCTTTTGCCCCGTGTATGTCTTCAATACAATGGACGTGTCCTTTAAGGGTATGTGTGAGAATAGCTGCTCATAGTCTCGTCGATTCATGACAGTTAGGGCTGATCCTGTGTCCAATTCCATCTTCACTGGGGACCCTGCTATCATGAGGGTGACCCAAATGGTTCGGTGATCTTCTTTTGTGATCACGTTGTGTAGCTTTAAACAACTTAGTCACCTGCTCCCGGAGTCCTTATCACACTCCTGATCTTCTGAACTACTATCTGTCAGTTTCTTTACTTTCCTGTACTGTTCCTTAGTCGTTCTTGTCATATTGGTCTTCTTTCCCAGCCTGCAGACTCTTGCTATATGTCCCATCTTCCCACATTGCCTGCATATTTTGTCTTTAAACCAGCAGTCCTTCTGCTCATGGGTTGTTCTGCCGCAGCGATAGCATTTTTCGGCTCCATACGCCATTTCGTTAGCGCTGTATTCTTGTGGTTTCTGTTGTATTTCCGCAGCTCCCCGTGCTGCTGCTTCGTAGGATACTGCCACGCTGAAAGCCTGTTCTAGTGTCAGGTCCTTTTTTGAAAGTAGTCGTTTCTGGGTTCCTTCACTCTGGAGCCCGCAGACAAACTTATCCCGTAAGGTGTCTGCCAGCCCTGCTCCGAACTGGCAGTGCTTCAATAACTTGCGTAGTTCTGTAAGATAGTCAGCATTGCTCTCATCTTTGTGCTGGTTTCTTTTATGGAACTTGAATCTTTTGCTATCAGCAGTGGTGTAGGGCTTAGGTGTTTCTGTAAGATATGAACAATCTCCTCAAAACTTTTCTCCATTGGTTTAGCTGGGGTAATTAAATTCCGCAATAGGCCGTACGTATTCGCACCCATCAGATTTAATAATACCGACGCCCTCTTTCCATCGGCCACCTCATTTGCCTTGCAGTACACTTTGATTCTTTCTACATACGTGGTCCAGTCTTCTACCTCGTTGTCGAAAGCAGTGATACTGCCACTTTTCGGCATCTTGGGCGATTTAAAATGGCGCCTCCCGCGCTTTTGCTTCTTCCCCAACGGGATTAAATGGTGCCTCCCGCGCTTTTGCTTCTTCCCCTTACTGCCACGCTGCTCCTAGCATTCTACGGGGTAATGGCGGCGACCCGCAGCTTCGGCGCATCTCGCTTTCCTTCCCCCCCGTTTAGTTTCTCTCCGCTGTCCTGTTCTCGAGCACCGACCGCTCCACCCTCTCTCTCTTGTTTTCTTTTCCCGGCGACGCTGCGCGGCCCAATTTGTAGAGCCGCTCGATCGAGCTTGAGCCCGCCGCAGTCTGGAAGGGTCAGCGCGCTACCTGCTACCAGCACGATTCGCTGGAACCACAGTCTCTCCCGCAATTCTCCAAACACCGATGGATTCTTTGGGCGGTTGCCCTCGGTCGACGCCCGTTGCTCAGACTACGACCTTCCAGGACCTTCCTTTCAGGCGAGATCCCCGTGAGATGATGCCACACTGCAGGTGAGTTCGAACTTACTCGTCGCCACTCTAAAGTCCGCGCCTCAATAATACACGGACTTCGGGAGAACAGTTTAACAGACACTTTACTGAACAAGAGGCCGCTTGAAACTGAAACTACAGAAGCCTGCTAGGGCCTTTTATACAGGGGTGGTCACTGCCGGTACTGCAGTCTAAGACCAGTTATTCCCTTAAAGGGACATACACAACATGTATGAGATGTAATTCTGTCACCAGGTTGCTGGGAGGTCCCCCTCTCTCCATCTCCCACCGCCAGCAGCTCTGCAACTCCAGAGATCTCCAGGGCCTCCTCCTCTGCTAGGAGTCAATTGAGTGAAGACTGGAGGGCCACCTCCAGTTCTCTGCCTCTCCCTATTGTTGTGCGCTCTCTTCTCCTGCAAGGAGGGAAAGAAGAGAACTTTGAGTGAGAGTAATGGAAGGATTGTAAGGAATGGATGGGCTACATCTGTAGATGGTGACTATGAGGGAGTGGTGTGACATGGCTGACGTAATAAAGACTCACTACGCACTTGGTTGTACATAAAGCAAGGCTTTAATCGACTTGTAACAAAACATGGAGGTCTAGTTAGTAGTCACTAGCTTCCTGTTTCCAGACTGTCTCTGGCCAAGCTGGGTCCACGCCCTGGTATTTATACTCCTCGGGTGGCGCCCTCAGCTGGCCGTTCAGTAGTACTTCCTTGTAGAAGTTGCGATTTATGACAATTGCCAAATGGCCTCCTTCTGTGGTGTTCCTTGCTATGATTCCATTAGGATGAGGGTGAGCGTCAGCGGTGGTTAGTCAGATGGGGATGTGAGAAGGAACATAGACAGAGAGGGATGGCTGGACCTGCAAGGTAGGTTGGTGTGAGGAGAGATGTGCAGGAGTAGGCTTGGGAAGGCAGAGTGATAGGGTTGGGGGTGACAGGCAGGTCAGGATGTAGGTGAGTGTGGCATTGCACTCACCTTTCCTGACCTTATGAGATCATTGAATCCCTTACGGCACTGGATCAAAGTTCCCCCCACCACATCCCTGCTACTGACCTCCTCTGCGATGTCTAGCCATGCCCTCTTTGTGTCTTTTGCTGGTCTTTTTTTGCCATCTGCAACAACAACAACAACTTGTATTTATATAGTGTGGCAGAGCCACTGAGGGACTCTGAACAACTGTACATAATTCCCTTTAACGATGTGTTAGCTACAGACTAAATCTGTACCATTGTATATACTGTTTGCATGTACAGTGCGCGGTCCCTTTAAGAGCGTGGGCAAACGCGATGATGTCATGCCGCTAATCACATGATCACCCAAATGCGGGAAAAACGTGATGACATCATGACGCCATCCACGGGACCGCCCAGGCAGTCCTCGTGGAGCCTCCGACCTGTTAAGACCTGTATTGATAGTTCTCTTGCATCAATCTGTTTAAACTCGTTAGTTTGACATTAAAAACCTTTTTGATTGATTGCCTGCGTTGAACTCAATCTCTAGATAGGAATTTGACCATTCCTACAATAGCGCCTTTAACATAGTAAAACATCCCAAGGTGCTACACAGGAGTATTATAAGACACAAAATTTGACACAGAGCCAAATAAGGATAAATTAGGGCAGGTGACCAAAAGCTTGGTCAAAGAGGTAGGTTTTAAGGAGCGTCTTAAAGGAGGAAAGAGAGGTGGAGAGGTTTAGGCAGGGAATTCTAGAACTTAGGGCCTTAGGTGCGTAAATGTTGAATCAATGAACAGCGGGATAAGAATTTGCTCTCACTGTAAAACCAGAGAATATATATGACTTGATCCAAGCTTTTAAAACTTTGAAAGGACAGGGTAGATGCAGGGAGGATGTTTCCTCTGGCTGGGGAGTCTAGAACCAGGGGTCACAGTCTCAGAATAAGGGGTCAGCTATTTACTTGAATATACTCAATGACTCAGTATCCACAGCCCTCTGGGGTAGAGAATTCCAAAGATTCACAACCCTCTGAGTGAAGAAATTTCTCCTCATCTCAGTCCTAAATGGCCGACCCCTTATAATGAGACTGTGACCTCTAGTTCTTGACTCTCTAGCCAGGGAAAACATCCTTCCTGCATCTACCCTGTCAAGCCCTCTAAGAATTTTATATGTTTCAATGAGATCACCTCTCATTCTTCTAAACTCCAGAGATTATAGGCCCAATCTACTCAATCTCTCCTCATAGGACAACCCTCTCATCCCAGGAATCAGTCTAGTAAACCTTTGTTGCACCGCCTCTAAGGCAAGTATATTCTTCCTTAGGTAAGGAGACCACCACTGTACACAGTACTCCATTGCTGTCCGGCGGAGGTGGGGTTCCCCAATGGAGGGCTCTCCAAGCGGGAGTCCTCCCTTTATCTATTGGCCTGGAGGGTGTTGCACGGAGCAGTCCCGTGCAATATGGTTTTAAGCAGGTTCACGGACTTCCAGGCCGCCTACCTTTTCTACAGCCTGGAGGAGTCCGTGTTCCATGTATATATAGAGTGTGAGAGGTTGCAGCCCCTCTTCCATTATTTGAAGGGGCTGCTCCTCGATTTTTGGCTGTACTTCAGTCCCACACTCCTGATATTCGGTCACCTAGTGCGGGGGCGGGGGGGGGGGCAGGTGGGAGTGGGCAGTTCGGAGGATCTCCTCATAGGACTGCTCCTGGGCCTGGCCAAAGTTGCCATTAACTGGTCCAAGCAGCGGGCGGTCGAGGGGGGTCGTTCGACCCGACTGCCCCGCCTCTCTCCCGTGGCTATGTTCAGCGCCCGGGTGGTCCTGGAGATGGAACATCCGGTGTCCGCCGGCACGCTCAAGGCCTTCCGCAACCGGTGGGTGCTGAGGGGACTGGAGTGCATCATCATCCCGGCCAACAAAATTTTAATTTAATTTGTTAAGTTTTAAAGTTATTTTAGTTACAGTCTATTTGTTTATGTGCCCATTAGAAGAGTACACAGTACTCTAGGTGTGGTCTCACCAAAGCCCTGTATTGTACAATTGTACTCCTTACTCTTGTACTCCAAGCCCCTTGCAATAAAGGCCAACATACCATAAGAACATAAGAACATAAGAAATAGGAGCAGGAGTAGGCCAATCGGCCCCTCGAGCCTGCTCCGCCATTCAATAAGATCATGGCTGATCTGATCCTAACCGCCAATCCACTATCACAGAACCATCTCCTGAATCTAACAGAATTAGACACACGAAATAGGAGCAGGATCAGGCTACACGGCCCCTGGGCCCGCTCTGCTACCCACAGGGCCATGACCGATCCGAACCTAGACTCATGTCCAAATTCCTGCCTGCTCCCCGTAACCCTTAATTCCCTTTACTTCTAGGAAACTGTCTATTTCTGTTTTAAATTTATGTAATGATGTAGCTTCTACAGCTTTTTGGGGCAGCATATTCCATGGACCTACCACCCTCTGAGTGAAGTAGTTCCTCCTCATCTCAGTTTTGAAAGAGCAGCCCCTTATTCTAAGACTATGCCCCCTAGTTCTAGTTTCACCCATCATCGGGAACATCCTCCCCGCATCCACCCGATCCAACCCCTTCACAATCTTATATGTTTCAATAAGATCGCCTCTCATTCTTCTGAACTCCAATGAGTAGAGTCCCAATCTACTCAATCTCTCCTCATATGTCCATCCCCTCATCCCCGGGATTAACCGAGTGAACCTTCTTTGTACTGACTCGAGAGCAAGTATGTCTTTTCTTAAGTATGGACACCAAAACTGTATGCAGTATTCCAGGTGCGGTCTCACCAATACCTTGTACAACTGAAGCAATACCTCCCTATTTTTATATTCTATCCCCCTAGCAATGAAAGCCAACATTCCATTGGCCTTCTTAATCACTTGCTGCACCTGCATACTAACCTTTTGAGTTTCGTGCACCAGGACCCCCAGATCCCTTTGTACTTCAGTACTTTCCAGTTTCTTGCCATTAAGATAATAACTTGCTCTACGATTTTTCCTGCCAAAGTGCATAACCTCACACTTTCCAGTATTGTATTCCGTCTGCCAAATCTCTGCCCACTTACTTAGCCTGTCTATGTCCCCTTGCAGGTTTTTTATGTCCTCCTCACTCACTACTTTCCCTCCCATCTTAGTATCATCTGCAAACTTTGATATGTTACACTCAGTCCCCTCCTCCAAATCGTTAATATAGATTGTAAAGAGTTGGGGACCCAGCACTGACCCCTGCGGAACACCACTAGTTACTGATTGCCAGTCTGAGAATGAACCATTTATCCCAACTCTCTGCCTTCTGTTAGATAGCCAATCCTCTATCCATGCCAGAATATTACCCCCAATCCCGTGATTTTTTATCTTAAGCAATAATCTTTTGTGTGGCACCTTGTCAAATGCCTTTTGGAAGTCTAAATACACTACGTCCACTGGTTCCCCTTTATCCACCCTATATGTTACTTCCTCAAAGAACTCCAGCAAATTTGTCAAACATGACTTCCCCTTCATAAAACCATGCTGACTTTGTCCTATTAAATTATGATTATCCAAATGTCCTGTTACTGTCTCCTTAATAATGGACTCCAAAATTTTACCTACCACAGATGTTAGGCTAACCGGTCTATAGTTTCCAGCCTTCTGTCTACTTCCCTTTTTAAATAAGGGTGTTACATTAGCAGTTTTCCAGTCTGCTGGGACCTTTGCCGAGTCCAGGGAGTTTTGGAAAATTATTGCCAATGCATCCACAATCCCTACCGCCACTTCCCTCAAGACCCTAGGATGTAAGCCATCAGGTCCAGGTGATTTATCCGCCTTGAGTCCCATTATTTTACTGAGTACCACTTCCTTAGTGATTTTGATCGTGTTTAGCTCCTCCCCCCCCCCCCTTTAGCCCCCTGTTTGTCCAGTGTTGAGATATTCTTAGTGTCTTCTACTGTAAAGACTAATATAAAATATTCATTCAGTGTTTTTGCCATCTCCATATTTCCCACCATTAATTTCCCGGTCTCATCCTCTAAGGGGCCAACATTTACTTTAGCCACCCTTTTTCTTTTTATAGAACTATAAAAACTCTTACTATCTGTTTTTATATTTTTTGCTAATTTACTTTCATAATCTATCTTCCCTTTCTTAATCAATCTTTTTGTTATTTTTTGCTGTCTTTTAAAGTTTTCCCAATCCTCTATCCTCCCACTAGATTTGGCTACCTTATATGCCCTTGTTTTTAGTCGAATACTATCCTTAATTTCTTTACTTAGCCACGGATGGCTGTCTTTTCTTTTACACCCTTTTCTTCTCAGTGGAATATATATTTTTTGGAAGTTGTAAAATAACTCCTTAAATGTACACCACTGATCATGTATCATCTTACCCTTTAATCTATTTTCCCAATCCACTCTACTCGATTCCGCTCTCATACCTTCATAGTCTCCTTTATTCAAGCTTAGCACGCTTGTTTGAGATCCAACCTTCTCACCCTCTAATTGAATATGGAATTCAACCATGTTATGGTCACTCATTCCAAGGGGATCCTTTACTAGGACATTTTTAATTAATCCTGTCTCGTTACACAGGACCAGATCTAAGGTTGCTTGCCCCCTGGTCGGTTCAGTTACTTACTGCTCAAGAAACCCATCCCTAATACACCATCTGCCTTCCAAGTTGCTTGCTGTACCTGCCTGTTAACTTTCCATGATAAGATGACTTATTAGTGTAAATGTATAAAGCATCCTCTAAATTGTATTTGTTCCTCTTTTGGTAGCAGCAATCAAAAAATAAACAAATAAACTGTAACTAATAGAACTTTAAATAAATGTTAAGAAATCAAATCAGAATTTGGTTATTCAAATCAATTATGCACTCCAGTCCCCGCGGCGCCCACCGGTCGCGGAAGTCCTCGAGCGTGCCGGCGGACACCGCGTGCTCCATCTCCAGGGCCACCCGGGCGCGAACATGGCCGCAGAAGAGAGGGAGGCAATCTGGCCGGACGACCCCCTTGACCGCCCGCTGCCTGGACCAATTGATGGCTTTCTTAGCCAGGCCTAAATTGTATTTGTTACATGCACCCATTCAACCTAGAAACACACACAATCATGGGAAAAATCAGTTTGGCCGCAAAGTGGACTGTGTATTTTTAAACTATTTCCATTGCTTAATATGGACTATAATTTTTCAATTTTTTTAAATTAAACATATTTATTTAAATATGGTAGTACTTGTTACAACTCATCAATTACATAATAAATCCATTACATTCATTAGCCATAATAAAACAAAGCCTTAAAAACAGCTTTAGGATTAACAGTACAAATGCAGTGGTAAATTTTACAGAAAAATCAACAATATTAACAGTACAGGTACCCATAGTGAGAAACAATTTAACGCCAGTTCTATTGGCAATCTAGTAACTCTTCATTTTTGCTTGGTATTACCTGTTGTCCTTTTAAAAAAGAAATTTAACATTCAAGTACAACAGTCCTTATACAACTCATCAGTTACATAGTAGATCCATTACATTCATTGACCACAATAAAAAGGATAAAGCCTCAAAAACAGCTTTATGGTCAACAATATAAAAACAATAATTTTTTTTACAGGTAAATCAATAATGTTTACAGTACAAACTGCCACTATTTAAGAAAACAAGAAAAGAAAGAACCCGTATACGCCAGTCCTACTGGCATCGCTCAATCATTCAGTCATTCACTCCTCCGTTCGTTCGTTCGCTCATGCGTAACTTCCATTGTGCATGTCTGCGTGCGTGCATATGTGTCATTTGTCTACCTGCGTGCATCCTCTTTTTGTGAAACCATAAATTTAGACAGATAAAAACTGTAAATAAACCATTAAAACTGTAAA
Organism: Somniosus microcephalus; assembly: GCF_052327205.1. Classification (NCBI taxonomy): domain Eukaryota; kingdom Metazoa; phylum Chordata; class Chondrichthyes; order Squaliformes; family Somniosidae; genus Somniosus; species Somniosus microcephalus. The sequence continues at coordinate 21,178,065 of NC_141018.1, read as the reverse complement.
TAAACCAATAAAACTGTAAATAAACCAATAAAACTTCAAATAAACCTTAATAATCAAATTAAAATTTGGTTCTCCAGCCCAATTATGCACTCCAGTCCCCGCGGCGCCCACCGGTCACAAAAGTGATCGAGCGCGCCGGCGGACACCGCGTGCTCCAGCTCCAGGGCCACCCAGGCGCGAACATGGCCACGGAAGAGAGGGAGGCTACCTGCGTGCATGCGTGCGTTTGTTCATCCGAATATGGACTATATTAAGTAAAGTTAGTTCCAATGAGCAAAGTCCTCTCTTTTCATTCGACCAAAAAACAAGTGCACAAATTAACTAACAAAAAAAAACCAATAACCCTTTTAAAGAGCCCTCCACCAATCAAATTAAAATTTGGTTGCCCAGATTAATTATGGACTCCAGTCCCCGCGGCGCCCACCGGTCACGAAAGAGCTCGAGCGTGCCGGCGGACACAGCGTGCTCCATCTCTAGGGCCACCCGGGCGCGAACATGGCCACGGAAGAGAGGGAGGCTACCTGCGTGCATGCGTGCGTTTGTTCATCCGAATATGGACTATATTAAGTAAAGTTAGTTCCAATGAGCAAAGTCCATCTCCAGCCTGGAAATTGACCCGTCAGTCAAAATCAACGGACCAATCGTTTCACAGGATGTTTGTAAGAGCTCAAACAGCAAATCGAAGGGGTCGTCCGGCCGGATTGCCTCCCTCTCTTCCGTGGCCATGTTCGCGCCCTAGTGGCCCTAGAGCTGGAGCACGCGGTGTCCGCCGGCGCGCTAGATCACTTTCGTGACCGGTGGGCGCCGCGGGGACTGGAGTGCATGATTGGGCTGGAGAACCAAATTTTAATTTGATTATTAAGGTTTATTTGAAGTTTTATTGGTTTATTACAGTTTTATTGGTTTATTTACAGTTTTAATGGTTTATTTACAGTTTTTTATCTGTCTAAATTTATGGTTTTACCAAAAGAGGAACAGCAAATCGAAGGGGTCGTCCGGCCGGATTGCCTCCCTCTCTTCCGTGGCCATGTTCGCGCCCGGGTGGCCCTAGAGCTGGAGCACGCGGTGTCCGCCGGCGCGCTAGATCACTTTCGTGACCGGTGGGCGCCGCGGGGACTGGAGTGCATGATTGGGCTGGAGAACCAAATTTTAATTTGATTATTAAGGTTTATTTGAAGTTTTATTGGTTTATTACAGTTTTATTGGTTTATTCACAGTTTTAATGGTTTACTTACAGTTTTTATCTGTCTAAATTTATGGTTTTACCAAAAGAGGAACAGCAAATCGAAATATTGAAACACATTTGAAAGAGTAAAAAACAAGTGACTGGATGGGAACATGTCATTTAACAGTAGATTCTTCAAGTGCCAAGCCCATGCACTCTGCAACAACTGATCAGATGGTGGCCAGGATGAGTCGATGAACAGTCAATTGAGACCAGCTGAGACTCATTGATGGGGACCCAGGGCCGACCACTTTCCAATCAGAAGGGCGCAACATCAAATGACGTTTGTTACAATGGGAGCGAGGAATAAATGGCAGGAGGACCAGTCAGTTTCCTTGACTCATTTTCTACAATGAAACTGTAGGGCAGGAGCTTCTAGTTAGTACATGGTGTGATTTCCCCCCCTTTGTATTGGTAAGCAAATTTGTAACGTTTATTCTTTATGCAACTCTTCCAGTCGAGAAGCGATTGCCTTTTGCAAAACCTCAACTCGTGTTTTCGACCAATCGCTTGTTCTCCTCACTTTGTCCCTTTCCCGCTCAAAGTAAGCCTCCATTCTATAAAATGCTGGTCGACCAAGTTCGAGCTGTGAATTGATTACTCCGAGTGAATTAGTGAAGAACTGTTGAAAACCAGTCTACCTACACTAAGCTTATTGCAAGAGGTGATGCACTTTGTTGTTAGTATTTCCGTTAAGATTCAATTTTAGAGGTAGGTTTTTTCAACATAACTCTTATATGGGGCAATATATTGCTGGTTTTCTTGCACTTTTGTGCAAAATAGCGATGAGGTGATTGTCGAAGGTGTAGCGTGTTAACTCCTGTTTAACGTTGGTGGATTATTGCAATACCTACAGAATGGACTTTAATGCTTCGTGTATCAGCTTTGTAAGTTCTCCTTCTTCTGTCTTTTGATGCCAGGTGTTTTATTTTTGTTATAAAATAGGCTCAATCTCCTCTCATAGGAGAGCCCTTTCATCCCAGGATTCAATGTAGCGAACCTTCATTGCACCGCCTCTAAGGCAAGTCTATCCTTCCTTTGGCAATGAGACCAAAGCTGTACCCAGTACTCCAGTTGTGGAGATGAACTAAATTGCAGTTTTTATAAAAATTTAAAAAAATTGGAAGGTATTTTTAATTCTGCAGCCTTATTTTCTCATGTTGTCTTTTCCATTTTACGGTTGTCCTAGTTTATCCCACACTTTGCTTGGATAATATTTTCTAATGTTTAAAAGCTAACTCAAGATCTGATGCTGGGGTTTTTTTTTTTCTTGGCTATTTTCCCTCTGAGCTTGCATTAACTTTCAATGAGTTTTCATCAGCTTAAAATGCTGTTTTAGATGTTAAATATTATTTGGCTGCAGTTATGGTGCCAGTTTTGCATTAGTACTCTAATTGTATAGTTTTAAGGGAATGTGGGAGGGAAATTAAGGCTGAGATGAGAGCCTCTAGGCAGCTGTTTCACAAATGAGCGCAGGATAGCCTCTGACTTTAACATGGCAAATGTGGAGAGGTTACATAATGTGCAAGTATATTGGCCGCTCCTGGTTACTTGCACTATTTAGATGTGCAATTGTGGTGTTGGAAGGGTTTAAAGGTTACAGCTATAAGGAACCTGGAATAGAGGCTCCCAAACTTACTGCGTACCCCCTTCCAGATCTACCAACTGCCCACGTACCCCTACCAGCAAAGAAGTTTAAGATTAACCCCTTTTAATTCTCAAGCATTGTACGGTGATTGGAGGTGAGGTCTCTGTCATTGTCTCTGGGTATCTGAGTTCTCATTGGTACATCTTGAAGTAAATTAGCTACTTTTATATAACATTCCCAGAGTTTTAAAGCTTCATCTGAGTAGCCTATTATAAAAAATGCAATAAATAAAATCCTCCATTGGATAATTTCTCCTGGGTATCCCCTGGAGATATCTCACGTACCACAGTTTGGGAACTCCTGCCTCAGTGTGAATGTCTAACCTGCAGCCCTGAGATCTGGCACTCAATGATTTTCTATTTCTTACTCGCTGGCTCCTCTGTGGTTTGAATTTGGTGGGCCTGCTCTTTGTATGCACGATTGTTTTATGGGTGGGTAAGTTTCCAATCCAAACAAGATCTGTTGGCATCGGCAATTTGGGGGTATATGGGAAAAAATAAGTCTTGCTTAGGTTTTAGACTCTACATCGCTCACGAGGCCCCAAACTATGCACCTATGCAAATGCTCAACCGTTCTACTGTGTATAAAAGCAGTGATCTCAACATTAAGCCCAGACAGGTGATGCAATGGATGTTCTAACCAAAATAACAGAAAATGCTGGAAATACTCAGCAGGCCAGGCAGCATCTGTGGAGAGAGACACAGAATTAACGTTTCGTGTCTGGGACCCTTCATCAGAACTGGTTAAATCCTGGAACGTTAACTCTGTTTCTCTCTTCCCATGGATGCTGCCTGGCCTGTGTATTTCCAGCATTTTCTGTTTCAGATTTCCAGCATCTGCAGTATTTTGCTATTGTATGCATGTTCTAACCATCTTGGTTCAACAGGAGGATGGAAATACTTTTTTTAAATATTTGCATGTAATGCTTAGAGATAGTTCAACAAATGGCACTGCTGCTGATTATTGCCCATATCTAGTTGGTCTTGATTGGCTTGCTAGGCCACTTGAGGGCAGTTGAGAGTAAACCACCTTTGTGTGGTACTGGTATCATAGGCCACACTGGGTAAGGATGCCAGGTTTCCCTCCCTAAGGGGCATTAGTGAACCAGTCGGGAGTTTTTATGACAATCCGACAGATTCGCGGTCACGTTTCCTGATGCTAGTGTTTTTATTATTCCTAGTTTTTTTTAAACTAAATTCAAATTCTCAAGCTGCCATGGTGGGATTGGAACTTCTTATGTTCCCTGGATTATTAGACCAGTAACATAACTGCGACATGGCCATATCCGGTATTGTCTCTTGTGTTGTACATGACTGACTGCAGAAGCTTGCAATGAGGCAGAAATGTCTGTCATTTTCAATCTTGATGCTTTCTTGTGCTATGTATAGGCTTTGGTCCTTCCACGACATTTGCATTGTGCCTTTTTTAATGTGGATAAAACATCCTGCGGCACCTCACAAAGCAAATGGGCACCCACTTTGGGGGGGGGGGGGGGGGAGAAAGAGACATTAGGAGGGGTGGCCATAAGCTTGGTTAAAGCTTCTTAATTGTTAACTTTCCAACTGCAAGCTAGTCTGAAGAGCTGAGTGATTTGGTTTAAATTGAACATTTTGGCAGTTAATGGCATAAATTGAAGCCGTAAAACTGAACTGTGCTGACGAATTTTATAGCAGAGGCACTCCAATTCCTGGAAATGGTTAAAACTGTGGCTCTTGGATAATGTTGGGGGCTGTGCAGTTTATGAAGATAGGGCACTATTTAGTTGAGAAAACACGAGTATGATTGATTGTAGTCACATTATCTTTAATGGTCTTTGTGCCCAGCCAGAGATTTAAACCTTTAAACTGCGAATTGTCGGTTTGCATTGCTTTAACCTCTAGCTGCTGGCCAAATGTGCTCCAATCCCAGCAGTGTTTACAGAGCCGAGATGGGGCCGATATCTCTTGATCCAATTTCAACAAGCTGGATAAGTGTAAAATGCAGTTTTTATAAATTTGAATTATAAATGCATCAAATACACTAGTTTCCCAATCTCATTTTAGTGGGGTCATCCTGGGGTTTCTCTTGACATTTCACAGTGGATTGCATATTAAACTTGTTCTATAGGGGAAATGCCCTCTGCTATTAGCATGTGGTGCTAAAGTGTTCAGAGGATCACCGTTTCAATTTACCATGATGGAAGTTTGGATAACCTTTCTTGTAGCTACACTTTTTTTTTTTTTTTTTTTTTTTTCCCTCCTTTGTTGTCTGCTATCCAGATAGAGGAAGGTTTTTCTAAGGACTAGATAGTGGTACTTGTCTACAGTCCAATTTTTTAAAATTAGTTTTATGGGATGTGGGTGTTGCTGGCAAGGCCCCATTACAGCCTTGATCCAAACATGGACAAAGGAGCTGAAATCTATAGGTGAGAGTGACTGCCCTTGCCATCAAGGCAACATTTGACAGTGTGGCATCAAGGAGCCCTAGCAAAACTGAGTCAGTGGGAATTGGGGGTGGGGGAGGTGGAAACACTCCACTGGCTGGAGTCATACCTAGCACAAAGGAAGATGGTTGTGGTGATTGAAGGTCAATCATCACAGCCCCAGGACATCGCTGCAGGAGTTACTCAGGGCAATGTCCTAGGCCCAACCATCTTCAGCTGCTTCATTGACCTTCCCTCCAATATAAGGTCAGAAATGGGGGATGTTTGCTGCTGACTGCAGTGTTCAGCACCATTCACAACTCCTCAGATAATGAAGCAGTTGATTACATGGAATGTACAGCACAGACCAGGCCACTTTGCCCAACTGGTGTTTATGCTCCATATGAGCCTCCAATCACTAGTTCATCTCGCCCTGTCAGCAGGTCCTTCTATTCCATTCTCCCTCATGTACTTATCTAGCTTCCCCTCGACTGCATCTACACTATTTGCCTCAACTACTCCTGTGTGGTAGCGAGTCCCACGTCCTAATCATTCTGAGTAAGGAAGTTTCTCCTGAATTCCTTATTGGATTTATTAGTGACTTAGCTTGTATTTATAACTCCTAGTTTTGGATTCTCCTACGAGTGGAAACGTCTTTGTCTACCCTATCAAACCCCTTCATAATTTTAAAGACCTGTGTTGGGTCACCCCTCGGCCTTTGCCTTTTTCTAGAGAAAAGAGCCCCAGTCTTTCCTGATGGTTCTAACCTCTGGTGACATGGAGGGGCAGAATATTCCATCCCTTCAGGACAGCACAGTGCTGTACCAAAGAATGGTCCCAGTGTAAGCAGGGCCTGTAGATTCACCAAGTCAGTAAATGGACTTCCACACATGGTACACAAAGCACTTCGAGCTGTTGCTCCCAACCCCTCTACTTTTTTTTAAACTTTGGAAAATAGACTCTTGACTATTGGATCTAAGGAATGTAGCATCGCAGATCTTTAAAGGGTTGGGTATCCAGATAGAAAAAGCAAATGGGTTTCTGGATGCTAAAAGCAAGGAAGTGATCTTGAATTGCTGTTGGCTAGACCATATTTTCAAGATTGTGTGCAGTCTGATCACTGCATAATTTGGTGGTGGGGGGGGGAAATTAAAGGGTACAGAGATAATTTGCAAGGATGATGCCAGGATTGAAAGGTTACAGCTACGAAGAATGGCATGGAAAAATTAGGGCTTTTTATGAGAACTTTTTCAAAATTATGAAAGTATTTGACAGTAAATAAATGGTAAGGTTATTTCCATTGTTGGTGAACTGGTATTAAGGCACAGGATTATTACTAAAGGATCAAATTGGAAAATCTCGGTTATTTAAAACATGGAATGCTTTACTGTGGGTTGCTATTGAGGCAGTGACTTGACTACCTAATTTAAGAATTGGATGAGCCTTTCAAATTGATATTGGGACTATTTAGGGAAATGGGATTAGCGTATACAGTTGAAGAGCTAGTGCAGGTATGATGGGCTGAATATAAATTCTATGACGTGTTATTGGTTCTTTTTGATCTCTAATATGACACTGGATTACCTACATTTGTGGGGGGGGGGGGGGGGGGCTTGTGGTTTTTTCTGTTTTGTACCAGTTGTACTATTCTGAGACACTACCTCTTCCAAGATCATTTAATAGAAAGTTGATCAGCAATTGCAAACTCTGCTCCCAGGAATTTGTGGATTCTGCTTCTAACCATGCTTGTTTTTTGACATGTGTGCATGCCACTGGTATTGTTGGGGTTCTGATTGACCATCCCCTAGGACTTGCCTGTGTTGACTGTACAAACCAAATATGATGGCTAATATGGGACTTTGTACAGGTTGGGATATGGGCTGCACAGTATTCAATGACTAGTTTTTGTGGAGAAATGGGAGGCTGGCCAGGAGAGCATTGGAATAGTTGAGTCTGGCAGGGACAAAAACCTGATTGTTTTTGGCAGAGGTATTGGTGGAGACGGGTGATGTTCGAGGTAGAGGGTCGGAAGCTGAGCTTGGGGTCAAATGGGATAATCTGAACATTTTGGTTCGGACTGACAGTGGCCAGGAAGGGGGATGGAATTGGTGACTGCACAAAGCTTTTTTGGGGGGGGGGGGGGGGGTGGGTTTGTGGAGGGAGAAGAGGAGTGACCACAGACAATGTCTTTGCTCTTCCGAATGTTTAATTGTGGCTTGGCTTATCCAAAACTGGATGTTGGACAAGCAGTATAACTACACAGCAGTGGTTGGGTGGGGGGGGAGAGAGTGGCAGAAATCGTGGTGGTGAGGTTTGTTATTGGCATTCTTGTGGAAACTTGATGTCTTTGGATGATGTTGCTGTGGGCAATGTTTTAGATGGGGGCCAAGGATAGCTTGCAAGATCCGAGGGCTTAAGGGTGGGTTCTTTGGGAGGCAGGTGATGATGGCACTTTTTCAAAAGGAGAGATTTGTGTAGTGTTGGCTAGTAGCTGGGCCAGGAATGGCAGTTGGATGGCTCATGCGCTCAGTGTTTGAGGCGATAGGAGATAAACTAGAGAAAGATACAGGTGCAGGGCTAGGGAAGGGAGAAACCTTGGGAGAAGCTTAGCTTGGTGGAAAAGTACAAAACAAATGTTGTTTTACTGTGGCAAATTGTTATTGGGCAGTATAAACAGGGATTTTTTTTTTTAATGAAAGCTTCTATAAAAGCAGTGGAGTATTCTGAATAAACACTTTTTTTTTTCTTTTCAAAGGTCTACTGAGAATGATTTGCATTGGCTGAACCAGACTTGAATAAAGCAAACATGAAGTGGCAGCACTGTCCTAAAATGTGTTCTCTTCTGCTTTCCATATTTGTGATTATAGGTAAGCATTTTCACAACTCATTGACTGCTTGATTTTTGTGATATCTTGGTTAAGATTTGTAGCCAGTATCAAACAACTGTCTCCAGTGAGGTGCATTGTGTGCTTCGAAAGCCTTCATTTAAAAAAAAAAAAAAAAGTGCAGTTGGTCATTGAGTATTTTTCTGTACAATAAGGTTAACCTTCGGCACTGAGATTCTAAATATTGAATGGGCTTTTCATGCTTGATGATAAAGCTAAATTTTGAAACAAATTGCAGTCGGAGGCTTGCTGTGGACCTGCAAGAAAACTCCACACCTACCCGATGGCTCTGGACCTTCGAAGACTTGCGCTGCTGGGCCTGCAGGCGTGCACCTGCGTAAAGGCCCATGTATCCCAGAGTGCACGTGCTTCACAAGCGTCTGGGATCACATAGGCAGGCTGGCCCAACCAATCAAGGGATTCCTATTTTGCTTATGAAGATTCCAGTTACGTGCAGAGTCCCCATAAACCTCCTTTTTATATATATAAAAAAAAACTTTCACAGCACTGGAATAAAAATAAATCAGATTCAAAATTAATTAAAATACCATTTAAATGTTTTAAATTTTTTGAAAAATAAATTTGGACAAAAATAATTTTAAATGCATGTAAACATTTATTTTAACCCTTTTATGCTGGTAAAAGAAGGCCTTGTGCCTGCCTTTACCAGGTGTAAGGGTTTGGTGGGTATTTGCTGGGCAGTAGTTGGGCAAATAGCCTGACTCTGTGCCAGTGAATGTCCATTACCAGTGGATGTGTGTGATCTGTCCAAGGAGAAACTTGACCGGTCAAGTTCTGGGTTTTCATGTATGTGTGCATTGCATGTGGAAACCTGGAACTTGCAGGGTACTTGCTGCTGAGTACACTGTCATAGGCCCTGTAAATTCCAGGCCATCAATTTTAACTTTTTTTTAGATGTGTTTTTATAAAAAAATTTTAACTTGGGCATCCATAACTGTCCAAATGGCCAAGTTCCAATAAGTGGTTACCAACAAGGCAAGGGGAGAACTTGGCTAGTGACTTGTTTATCAGGGGGAACTCAAACTGTGCTGTGTATTGAGGTTTCCTTTAACTTGAACTTGGCTTAAAAGTGTACCTGCAGTGATGGGTAAATTGTTGGGGATTGTTCTACAAAAGGGACTGTTGAGAGCTCACTGCATAATCCATTTACATGGTTTTTTTAAATGTTGCCTTGCATTGCATCATTCCCTGTACCTCCTGTATTTGCTGAAATTTTGCAACATGTTGCATCATTCTGCAGTGATCATAACTGGGGGGTGGGGATAAACTCTTGCCTTGGGCTAATTGCATGAAGAAAACTGAATGCAGCCCATAGCCAAGAGGTTTTTATTTAATTCACCATCTCTTGTTACAACATATTTCTCTCACATTCAGTTCCTTGCAAGTCTGTGACTAGAACTGGGATTTGATTGCATGACCTTATTATGGATATTTGCATTGACATTACTGTGACTGTAACTTGGCTTATGGGTAATGACCCCATGCCACTTACTGAAGCCTCTCTGCCTAGTTATACCTTCTACCACCTGTCTCTCCCAAACCACCAGTGTGGTCCTTATCACCAAATCTTACTGTCATCACTGCAATGAGTGATGACTCTTTTTTAACTTCAAAATCCATCAACTCGCTTTGCCCTCCTGTCTTCCCTTCACCACTTCCCTACCCATATACATGTTCACCTCCTTGACCGTGCCATCTCACATGGCCTCTCTTCCTATTATCTCAATCACTGACAAGGCCATCTGATTATTTCCACTCTTTTTTTTTTCTCCAGTCACAGAGGTGCTTTTAAATGCCCAAGTTTGGTCCTCCATTCACCACAATACTTCTGTAGCTGTTGATCAGCTTAAATCACTCTCACCTCTGTCCTTGTCCCCAGCAAAATCCATAAGGGAAGGGACCTGGGCAACTCCCTACATCATCCAATCTCCCTGTGGTCAGTTTGCAGCCTCAAAACTAATTAATTGTTTATAATGAATGTCCCCATATTCTGTCATTACCTGACCAAGTGGCTTCCATTAAGGAAAGAAAATTATCAGAAGTTAGATTACTACGGCAGTTTTTTTTTCTTAGGGAGTCTCCTTGGAGCACCAGTAGACGAGGCCATTCTGGATCAATTGCGATCAGCAGATGCTGTAGTTGACACGCACGCTACTTTATCGGGGGAGCAGACATCACTTTCCGTTACACTTGCTCCGATGAGGGCACCTTCAGATGAAGAACCCCCATTAATCAAATTGACAACTTTAACTAAAAAGCCTGGGAAGCAGGAAATTGCATTTTCTTTTCCATCTACTGGAAAATCTCTAACCACAGCCGTGGGCTTAAGTATTGGCAGCGATGTAATGACTCGCTTTTTGCAAAGTCGAGCAATGGAAAAGAGCAGTGCACCTGATGGTGAGGGAAAATCATCCACGTCGAGCATCCATTTGCCTAACGTAATGGTGTCAAACTTAGTATCTACAGAGGCAACAGAAATGGTGCAATCTGACCACTCTGTTAACACGGGGGCCAAACCTTTAGACTTGGCATCTGCAAAGCCCTTCCTACCAGTGTTTTCAACAATTGAAATCTCCAGTGAAGATGAAAGACTAGCTTGGCACAGAGAAGTGACCACCCCCATGTTTAAATTTTCAACCCAGCCTGTGCTCAGTTCTGAGGGAACTCTGGTACCTGATACAAAAGACAATTTGCAAAATTCGTCTGCTCTCAACTCTACACACTTTTTGGATGAAATGGAGTTGCACACTGTGTCTTCAGGAAGCGCTGAGTCTAGCACTTTCAAATTGACATCAGTTGAACAAATAATCAAAACGAGACCGGGATCCATACTGTCCACAGCAGCAGGGTCTACTCTTCATGCATCTAGTGCCGAGCCAGACTTCTCGACACATTTGAAAACTGATGCAACCAGCTGGAACTCTGGTACGTTTAAGCAGCTCGCTACATCATGGCCTACTAACTCTGGGTCACCAACTAGCTCAGAGGACAACTGGCACTCGCCAGATGTTTCTGATGCTGAGTACTCCACAGCTGCTTCATCTATTCCTACTAACTGGCTGCCAGATGTTTCTGACGCTGAGTACTCCACAGCTGCTTCACCTGTTCCTACTAACTGGCTGCCAGATGTTTCTGAGGAATACTCTACTACGAATTGGCCATCCAGTAGCTCCAAGGCAGCATTTTCCATGTCACTGCCACATACAGAGCCAACTATTTTGGAGGAAGAATTCTCCACTACTGCCGAGCTGCCTAGTAGCTCTGAAGAGTATTTCTCCACCACTTCATCCATTACCAACTTTCTGCCAAGTGCTTCTGAGGCTTTGTCAACACCCACCAACTGGAAACCAAACATTTTTGCGACACTTTCCACTTCATTGTACAGTACCAGCTACCAGGATCCCTTTACAGATTCAGCAGCTAATGGCATAGATGCCAATGTGTCGGAGGTGCAGCCTTTTACAATGACGACTACTGTCGGAACTGAACCAGAAGCTGCCAGTTTTACAATTGAGTCAAGTGAGACTGCTTCATCGCATTCCCAGATTGGACAGAGCACTTTTTCAGTTATCTACAATCCCTTTCTATTGCAATTTGGGATCCTGGATCTAAATTACACAGATGCTTTAAGTAATCGCTCTTCAGAAGCCTACCAAGAGCTGGAGACGGTTGTGAAAGGAACTGTAAGTATGTAGTTACTTACTTTAGAAATGAGTGTAGCTAAAAAATTGTATTGAGCTCGACTCTGGTCATATTTGCCCCCAAACCTGACAAGAAATAGCCTTTATAAAGAGGCGCTACATTCTTTTTATTTTGAACTGAAACCAATGTTATGTTCACTAATAACTAGTTTTTATAAAGAACAGCTAGCTTTTGCTAGACACTTTATTGAGCACATGTGGACTAGGTACAGTATCTGTAGAGGCCTCCATCTTGACTGCCTTCCTGGTTCTAAGTGTATGACCTTGGTCGTACTTCCTCGAACTGTAGCTTTCCTGTTCCATGCATCTGGATCCTCAATCCTGACAACATCATCCCTTGTCAATGGTTTGAGTTTTGGATGACTTGTCATAGTATGATTTCTGTTTCAGCTTTAACAGTTGAAGCCTGTCTCCGTTCCTTACTCTACTGTTCTTTCGCACAGCAGGGTAGCGTGGTGCGCAACTTGCGACCCATTAGTAGTTAGTTAGGTTCTGCTTGTTGTTAAATGTAGCAATGCACGTGTCGGTAAGTTTATCAACTAACTTGCTTTATTTCAGCTGGACGCCATCTTTTATGCTCGCTATGCTGACCGCTTTCTCGGAACCAAGATTCTACATTTTGCGTAAGTAGAAGTTACTTTCAATGTCTTTTTGGGGTTTATCATGTTTCTAGTCCGACTCTGTTGCAACTGGATTGCTTAAACTGCACACCTCCTTCAAAGCAAATTTGTTTTTTTTTCTTAGTGATTCCTATTTTTAATTAAGGATTTCTGCCCAATATAGAACCTACTAATGTGCACAGTGATGCAAGCTAAATTTCCATTCTTGGTACAAACCAGTGCCAGTTGTGCTATGCTTCATCTAAAGGTTATTGTATTGTCAATTAATGAATTAAATCTGTAAAATAGCCCTATTGTCAGCTGTGGCTCAGTTGTAGCACACTCACCTGAGTCAGAAGGTTGTGGGTTCGAGTCCCACTCCAGGTACTTGAGCACACAAATCTAGGCTGACACTCCAGTGCGGTGCTGAGGGAGTGCTGCACTGTCAGAGGTGCCGTCTTTTGGGTGAGCCGTTAAACAGAGGCCCCGTTTGCTCTCGGGTGGACGTAAAAGATCCCGCGGCACTAGTTCGAAGAGGAACAGGGGAGTTATCTCCGGTGTCCTGGGTGCTGATTTATCCCTCAATCAACATAACAGATTATTTGGACATAAAATATAGGAGCAGGAGTAGGCCATTCGGCACCTTGAGCCTGTTCTGCCATTTGAGATCGTGGCTGATCATCCAAATTCAGTACCGTCCCTGCTTTCTCCCCATATCCGTTGATCCCTTTAGCTTTAAGAAATACATCTAACTCCTTCTTGAATATATTTAATGAGTTGGCCTCAACTGCCTTCTGTGGGAGAGAATTCCACAGGTTCACCACTCTCTGGGTGAAGAAATTCCTCCCCATCTCGGTCCTAGGCTTACCCCTTATCCTTAGACTGTGACCCCTGGTTCTGGACTCCCCGACCGTCGGGAACATCCTTCCTGCATCTAGTCTTGTCTGTCGTTATCACATTGCTGTTTGTGGGAGCTTGCTGTGCACAAATTGGCTACTGCGTTTCCTACGTTACAACAATGACTACACTCAAAGTACCTCATTGGCTGTAAAGCGCTTTAGATGTCCAGTGGTTGTGAAAGGTGCTATATAATGTAAGTCTTTCTATTTAAGGGAATGTATATCTGACTGACAGAATTCCATACACACCTTTTAAGACTGGATACTGCATCCCAGTTGGCACTGGTTACCCTAGTTTCCACTTAAGTGGCTAGTTGGACACCTTGACTGTTTGTAAGTGCATTGCATGACATGACCTGCTGAGCTTATGCAGCCCAGGATGGTCCTAAATTCAATCTCTAGCCTGCCTTAAGGGTGCAGTTATATTGCCAATTGCATGTCTGTGCAAAAAGATTTTTGGGTGCACATCCACAAAGTGGCAGTATAAATCAGAATCCCCAAATTTACTGGGGAGAATGTTTGAGAGCTCTCCAGTGCTGGTTTGCATCAAGTATAGCTTGGTGTCGGCTGGGGTTGTGGCACTAGAATTGGCTTCCCAGCCCGAGGCTAAGGAGAGGAAACGTTTATAGCTGATCCTGAATAACAACAGAAAATGCTGGAAAAACTCAGCAAGTCAGGCAACATCCGTGGAGAGAAATTTGAGTTGACGTTTCGGGTATGACCTGACTTGCTGAGTTTTTCCAGCATTTTCTGTTGTTATTTCGGATTTCCAACATCTGCAGTATTTTGCTATAGCTGATCCTGTCCTTGCCTTGATTTTGCTCTCGAGCTCTCCCCCCCCCCCCCCCCAGACTGCTGTACAATGAATGGCTGGATAGTGGAAAGCCAGATAATGGAAAGCCTAGTCCATGCACCTTCCTTGAGGGGAAAAATTAAAGCTGGTAGAAGGAAGGGGGAACTACTAACTGGCGGCAACTTGAGTGCAAGCTTCGTATGAATTCCAAAGTTTGAAGTTTTTTTCTTTTCTAATCTACTGATGTGGTTGGGGCTCACCTGTGGGGATGTGAAAATTCTTAGTGATTGAACAACAATACTGCTTTGTCTGTCTTTCAATCAAATTGAAGAATGATCATCTTGCGTTTTAATTATACCATTTGGCAAATGGGCCACCTGCTTATTCATTGCCTAACTGAATTGATGTGATCTGAAGGGTGCATTTTGCTGAAGATGGATTTGTTACAGAACAACAATTTGTACAGCCTTGAAGGCCTAATTTTGACAATCAAACTGCAGACTTGTGATGCCAAATTACAAATGCTTTATTCCAAAGCCAAGAAGTAAAAGATATATTTTGGATTTGAAACAATAACTGTTGTATTCATTGATGCACAGGAATGGGTCTGTTAAAGTAGAGAGTGAAGTGGTGTTCCAGGAGGGTGCTGCCCTGCCCAGTAGTTCTGATGTTGTTCGAACTGTGCTTACACATGTCTACCGTAAAGATCTGGTTCCAACTGACTTGGAGATTAATGCCAGCTCTGTTGTCTGCAATGGTGAGTGATTTGATGACTTTCTTTCATCTTAAATGAGGTCCACTTGCAAATGGATAGTGTGATGGCTGTCATGTTTGACTCCTAGCCAGAGGGTTAAACTTCAATCCTAGATACAAGTCCCTCTGAACAAACTTTTTTTAGAAGTTGTGAAATGGGTAGGTAGTTCCTGCCCCATTATAGATTACTGAGGCAGGATGCTGTTTGGAGTGGCTTAACCTTCAAGGCCAGATATGCATATACACTAAACAAGTTACTATATGGCAAGTGTACATATTTGGAATGAAGTTCACTCTTTGGCTAGCTATAGTTTTCCTTAGCCTTTTATTCTTTGTCTCAAGAATGTTGGGCTGATCTCCTCTGTAAATCCTAGGTTGAGTCCACATGTAGCTCTGATGTTGAGGTGTGTGTGTATAATCAAATCTGAGCTCCCAGCTCTAATGACCTTGCTGGGTAGGATTGAGTAAGACTTGTGGGGATGTTCTATCAAACTTTCAAATGTTAGATTCTCCACCCCCCCCCCCCCCCGCAACTTGTATTTGAGGTTCTTTGTACATGAAAATACTTGTAAATTGATGGAACCTAGCCACACATTTAGATAAAGGCTAAGGTATGGCAGCTATTGAAGAAACATGTTCGGGAGGTTTCTGAAGCAGCATCTTGTCCAAATTCTTTTAAGGTGCCCTGGGCCATTGGCACTTTGGGCAGACTTTTGCAAAGTTTGGGGGGAGAATATAGAACATAGAAAAGTAGGAGCAGGAGTAGGCCATTCAGCCCATCGAGCCTGCTCCACCATTCAATATGATCATGGGTGATCCTCTATCTCCATACCATATTTCTGTTCTCTCCCATACCCTTTGATGCCCCTTGTGTCTAGAAATCTATCTATCTCCAATATATTCAGTGACTTGGCCTCCACAGCCTTCTGTGGTAGAGAATTCCACAGGTTCACCACCCTCCTGAGTGAAGAAATTTCTCCATCTCAGTCCTAAATGTCCTACCCCGTATCCTGAGACTGTGACCCTGTGTTCTTGACACCCCCCAGCCAGTGGAAACATCCAGTCTGCCTAGCCCTGTCAGAATTTTATGTTTCAATGAGCTGCCCTCATTCTTCTTAACTCTAGTGAATACAGGCCTAGTCGACCCAATCTCTCCTCCACACGACAGTCTGGCCATCCCAGGAATCCGTCTAGTGAACCTTCGTGGGAGAGAAATGTTCTTAACTGGCTTGCTCTCCTTGTTGGTGGAAGCTCACAGCATGTAGTTCAATACCAAGAAGGAATGTAGAAAAGTTTGTAGTGTTGCCCCATGCCTGCTCCATAAACCTAGGTGGGGCTGCAAAAGATATTTGCCCTATTAAAATGCAACACTTGTAATGTAGTAATCCTGACTTAAAATGGTGCACTTAATTTTGTTGAATTGTGGTGCTTAGTCTTGGCAGTATCAAAATTAATCATGTAAGTTTAAGTAGGAGTAGAATCAATCTTCCATACTATGAATTACTTGCCTGAAACTCATGTTTACTATCGAGTAACATTAATTTGGTTGACCGTCACACTCTCAATTGGGAAGAGTTTACAGTTCCTTTTTTGATTCTTTGCTTATTTTTGTCAGGTTATAGCCTAGTAAACCTGGAGCCTGAGCGAATCCTAATCGAATTTACAGCTTTGAGCACGGGGTTTGGCCCATGGTCTGATGAGGCAACGTTTTATCAGGAGCTGCTTCAACGTCTGAGCGGTTGGGTATGTATTCTACACCAAACATCTGGAAGTCACATTTGAATGAACTTAAATTGCAGGCAACTATAACACAATTAACTCCCTTCACATACCCAGCCAACGGGAGCCATTTTGTCAATCTTATCTGGTGGTGGCTTATAGGGGAACTCTTAACGTTGCCAACTAACATGTTGAGTAAGGACTTGTGCCTGTCGTACCTTTCTTACAATACACATTTAATTATTTTGTAAATTAATGCTACTCAACTTGCATTTATATCGCACCTTTAACTTAAAATATCCCAAGTCAACTATTCCATGAAGATTAAAAACATGTGTGAGCGTTCCATTAATTGGTGTCTGTCTGATCAATTCGATCTAAACTTGCACCTTTCAGTCATATTTTACAAAAGGAAGTTTGTTTTTTAATGGGGCTTGATTCGCCACCATAGTTTTAATATGTCTATTCTTGAGATGTGAGCTTTGCTGGCAAGGCTAACATTTATTGTTCATCCCTAAAAGAACTACTTGGCCACTTCAGAGGGAGTGTTAACCTTCCTGGCTTGAGACAGGAGTCACATAGGCCAGACCAGGTAAGGGTGGCAGATTTCCTTCCCTAAGGACGTTAGTCAACCAGTTGTTTTATGACAAGCCAACAGCTTCTTGATCTGTTACTGATACCAGCTTTTAGAATAAAAATTCAAATTCTCAGCCGCCAAGATGGGATTTGAACATGTGTTCCCTGGATTGTCCATTCAGGCTGCTGTATTACTGGTCCAATAACCTAACTGGTATGCTAGCGTATCCATTTTAAATCTTTTTTCTTTGTTTCTTCCCCCTCCTTCACAATAAAGCACCTTTTTTTATTTTGTTAAAGGCTCCATATAAATTGGTGATTCTTCAGATCAGGCGTGATCTCCTGTTGTCTGGTTATGTGAAGGGAGTTAATTGTGTTTTTTAATTGCCCACAATTTAAGTTCATTCAAATGTGAAGTCAGCTCCTGTTCAATTTTCTTGCTTCAATTTGTTACCAGTAGCTTGAATTAAGCCTATTTAAATTGAGCTGTTCCTCTCCCTCCCCCACTGTTTCAAAAGGTATATTATGTATGACATTTTTTAATGGTAGACTCCAGGAAACAAGTCTCTAAAAAGCCTTGTCTTTGTTTTACAAGGTTGTAGCAACCCTGGAAGAAAAGTATCTGGTCCAAGCATTTAATATTGGAAGAGTCATGTGAGTAATGTTTTGAGCAAGATTAATGTTCCTTACCCAAAACCACAGGCAAGGTCACAACTGTTTGTAAAGCATTTTAAAAGTTGGCTAAATCATTACTTTGACTAATTCAAATCCCCAAAAGATGGCATATGCAATCCTCAATGACCTCAGCTGACCTCCTTCATAATGGGGATGTCCAGCATCATGTGACAGGAAATCTGCCCCATCCTGAGATGGGAGTAAAACAATATATACAGAATGAGTGGACTGACCTAATAGGGCTGTAACTTGATCCGGGGCTTCAGATAAGGCTGTGGACTTGTTGTACGATAGCAAAATACTGCAGATGCTGGAAATCCGAAATAACAGAATGCTGGAAAGACTCAGCAGGTCAGGCAACATCCATGGAGAGAGTCAACGTTTCGGGTTGAAACCTGTCTTGCCAAAGGGTTTCGACCTGAAACGTTGACTCTTTTTCTCTCTCCACGGATGTTGCCTGGCCTCAGTTTTTCTGACTTGTTGTTGTAGGTTGACTTCAAAAAGATTATTGGTGCTTTAAAAATTATTAGCCAACACAAACCTGTGGCATCCACTTTTCTATTGTGCACTGTGTGCAGTTTGACTTTCATAATGGTGACTAAAGCAGCCAACTGTTCATGCAAAAGGAAGGAAATTGGGCTTGAAAGTACTTAATGTTGTGACTGCCAAGATAGTTTTATGGCTTATGAATTTGTAAACTGCACAATGAAACCTCTTGCAGTCGCCTTTTGACATTATGGCAAGGAAAGGATCATCTTAACCTTGTTATCTAAAATCAGACAATGGAAATCCATCTGGGAAGGAAATGGAAAGTATCCAGCTGAAGAACAATGAGTTGCTTGAACTTGTAACCCACGTGTGGCTGTCACACAATTGTGACTGGGTGTGAATTTAAAATCTTGTCCAGCAGTTGAGAACTCTAATGGGTTTTCAAGACTTGGCAGGGGATCCCTTTCTGTAAAAGGAATCTGAGGGTGTGGCATCTATGCTGAGTTGTTAAAGGAAGTTATCTAGCATGGGAGTTTTGAAGGTAGCATTGATTCCACATGACTTTCAAAGTAGTGATCCTATTTCCTAGCAACTCTATTTGCTGTGTGTACCTTGAATGTGGTGCCTGCAAACCAAATCTACATCTATTTTCTTTGTGCATTTTGTAAACATTATTAATATAAGCTGCAAACAGCTGGGTGAATTACTGCATGGCTGAATAATTTTGCCAGGCAGTAATGGAATGTTCCTTCAATGATTACTCCCAACAAAAAGTTTAATAACTAATTGAATGACTTAACAACAAATGATCTATTGTTGGTGATCATGCAAGCAAATCAAAGTATTGGGAGAATATTCATCAAATCACTGAAGTGAAAAGTGTGCAAATAAAGCTCCATTTAGTGTAACAATCGGCCATCAATGTCCAAGCTGCTTTGTCTGGTGCTTCAAGAACTGTGTATTGAAGTAGGAACAGATCACAGAACAATGCCCTACAGATAACTAGCTCTTTGGCCCATAATTATAACTCTGGTCTGCTCTTGTTTGAAAAGTAACTTCCTTCTGCATTCAAATGCATTAGAGTAAATGATTTCTATTCAAATCTCTCCATGCTATCTAAAATGTCTGATAGTTGCTTGTGACACAGTAGTACATAAGGAGTTGCCATAATGGATTGGCAACTTCCAAGTTTAGATCTCTCGATGACCTCTATCAATCACTAGATTGCTCTGTTGAAAATAATTAGTCTAAAGAATCAAAGTCTGTAGATATTGGGTTTTGTATTTGACTATTGTGTGCTTGCAGACCTATTCAAGGAGATGTGAATATTCAGGGAACAGCACTCCTGACTACCTCTATACATGTCGATGATGCTGAGGCATTGCTGCTGCTGACCAACCTTGTTAATAATTCTGTGGATCTGAGGTCTCTGAAAGTAAATGGTAAGTTTCATGACTGACCAACATTGGTCCATTTTGAGGCTTCACTGAATCACCTGTGATTTGTAGATGTGCCATAGACACACTCTCTCTCTAATATTGGTAATATAGTAAATCAAATGTGTCAATTGTAGCACCCAGTCCAACATGACCATGCTTCCAAGTTAAACTTGCAGGGGAATGTAGGATCTAAACAAAATCCTAGTAATACTCAGCAGGTCAGGCAGAAAATGTTTGGTCTTTTTGTCAGAACTGGCAAAGGTTCGATGTAACCAAGCAGGGGAAGGTGTGTGGGAGGGGGGGTGAGGTGGCTGGAGGAAGTGAAGAACAAAAGGGAAGGTCTCTGATGGGGTGGAAGAAAGGGCTTATTGTAATTCCATATCCTTGAACAGTTCAAATACATGGACCCCAATATCCTTCTTTAAAACTGAAAGCTGGATAAGCATCTAACTTAAGACCACAGTTCTAAAATCACTAATAGAAAATGCTGGAAAAACTCAGCAGGTCAGGCAACATCTGTGGAGAGAAATTTGAGTTGACATTTCGGGTTGAACCCGTCTTCAAAATCACTTGGATGGGAAGTTTGGGATTTCTTTTTTATATTTTGTTCATGGGGGAAAAATTGCATTCACGTGCATTTTATGACATTGTTTCAATGTATTTATTCCTAGGGTCCAGTGTGAACTTTGACGTCCTTCCGGTTTCCTTTGCAATCACCAACCGAGAATACAATACGACGCTCCGAGACTCGCGCTCTGCATATTTTCACAGCCTTGGCAAAGCTGTGACCCAGGCAGTAAGTTCCAACAAAATGTAATAGCTGGCTTCAGAGCTGGCCTGTTGCTGATCCTTTACTGGTATTTGAAGTTGCACTGTCTTGGGACACTTTCTTCTCTTCTGCTTCTGATGTGCTGTGCCCATGACGCAGGTGAACTTGTTCTACTTTGGTTGCTCACTTCCCTGACTGGCCTGCACCAGTCATGTGGGAAATGCCCATATTGCAACTTGGTAACTGGTTGCACTACTTGGTTTTACGTGGGTTAATATTTATTTTGAAAATAATTGGTGAATTGGAGCGCACAAATTGAGTATTTTAAGTAAAGGTGCAATGCAGTAAATACAGGAAACTTTGTGCTATCCGGCACCGACAGGACCGAGCTGTTGCTGCCCCATCAAAACTGCTGGACAAACCAGTGCTAATGTTGAAACATATGGAGATTTTGAGCTCTATCGGGCAACAACAGCTTCTAAACAGTCAGCCGTACCTTGCAAGTGTCTCTGTAGCTTAGCAACACCTTGCAGAGCCTGACTGGTTGGGGGGGGGGGGAAGAAAAGCAACGAAAAGAGAAAACCCTAACGAAACGGCTCCTGATTTTTGCCGGTGGCTCAAGCATTCTGGACAGTTAACCTCCGGATAAACCAAAGTTTCCTGTACATAAGTTGCAACATTTTCTTGAGGTGGCACAGAACCAACTTCTACATTTTATGGTTTTAAGCTAGTTTTATTATAGAGCCTTTCACGTCTTCAGGAAGTCCCGAAGCACTTTTTTAACGTTAATTACGTTTTGAGTGTAGTCACTTTTGTAGGCAATCTTGACAGCCAGATTAACCCCCCTCTCAAATTTGTCTGCATACAATGCATGCATCTGAACAATGGGTTGGAAAGGACCCTTGTAGCCTCTAGTTCAGTGTTGGGCTAAATATCAATAGTTCTTGATTTATTTACAGCATTTACTTATCCAGGACATGGTACATCCAAAGTTGCACTGCATTCTGCTACTTCAAGGGATATAGACTGTAGTGTACGTTGGGTAGTACAACACGCAAAGTATGGTACTTCTGGTATGTAGTGGTCTGTTTAGGAGAGGGGGGGTGGGGATGTAGGAATCTGTTTACTGGATGTCATGAGGGGGAAGTTTAGTATACTACACATTTTAGGATTGTGGCATAGACATGGAAGATAGGAGCAGGAGTAGGCTATTCGGCCCCTTGAGCCTGTTCCACCATTTAATGATCATGGCTGATCATCCAAATTCAGTACCCTGTCCCTGCTTTCTCCCCATATCCCTTGATCCCTTTAGCCTTAAAATATATCTAACTCCTTGAATATATTTAATGAATTGGCCTCAACTGTCTTCTGTGGTAGAGAATTCCACAGGTTCACCACTCTCGGTGAAGAAATCCCTCCTCATCTCAGTCCTAAAATGGCTTGCCCCTTATCCTTAGACTGTGACCCCTAGTTCGGGACTCCCCTGCCATCGGGAACATCCTTCCTGCATCTAGTCTCTAATCCTGTTAGAATTTTATACGTTTCAATGAGATCCCTTCTCTTCTGAACTCCAGCGAGTACAAGCCCAATCGTCATAACGGCATTCCTGCCATCCCAGGTACCAGTCTGATGGTGGGAGGCTAGTATTTTCTCTGTTCTTGTGTAGTCTTGGCTTACCACAAGTGAGGTAGAATGTAAATGTCCAAGCACAACTCATGGGTAGCTTGTCTACACTTCTACCTGTTGTACTTTTAATCTGGACCTTTAGAAACTTAATGGCTGTCTGAGTGAAGAAAATTTCACTGCCAGCAAATATCCTGTTGGATCCATGGTCCCATTCCTGAGTATTGTTTCTTGGTAAATTTAATTATTTGCTCCTGTCATGTGTTGGATCAAATGATATAAATTGTTTTTCTCAATAATTAAATTGAGATTTTTGAAGAATTTAAAGTACTTCGACCTTGTATTGGAGGTGGCAAGTGCTGTACTGGGTGGAATTTATTGTACAGTCAACAGACTGATACCTGGGATGGCAGGAATGACATGAGAGATTGGGTCGATTAGGCTTATATTTGCTAGAGTTTAGAAGAATGAGGGGATTTCATTGAAACTTATAAAATTCTAACTGGACTAGATGCAGGAAGGATGTTCCTGATGGCAGGGAAGTCCAGAACCAGGGGGCCACAGTCTAAAGATAAGGGGTAAGCCATTTAGGACAGATGAGGAGGAATTTCTTCACCCAGAGTGGTGAACCTATGGAATTCTCTACCACAGAAGGCAGTTGAGGCCAATTCATTAAATATATTCAAGAAGGAGTTAGATATATTAAGGCTAAAGGGATATGGGGAGAAAGCAGGGACAGGGTACTGAATTTGGATGATCAGCTATGATCTCATTAAACGGCAGAGCAGGCTCGAGGGGCTGAATGGCCTACTCCTATCTTCTGTTTCTATGTAATTTGACGACCCACCCACCAGTTTTCTCCTTCCGATGGTGTTGATGCCTTGCTACAATATTGTTCCACAGTTGCGAGCTGCCCTCTGTATTTTTTTCATTCTTTATCCATGAACCTAGATGTGATGTTGCCATGTTACTTGACTAGTGGAAGCATCGTACTGAGTTCAATCCTGTCTGCATAGTCCCTCTTGATCACTGTATAGCAAATAGGAAGGTTGGCAAGGGAGGTTTGTATCTCTTCCTTAACCCAGGGATGCAAAAGGCTTCTTGTAGTTTTAACCACTGGGTACAGCAAACTTGACACTTTTTTATTCATTGATGGGATGTGGGTGTCGCTGGCTGGCTAGGCCTGCATTTAGTGCCCATCCCTAATTGCCCTTGAGAAGATGGTGGTGAGCCGCCTTCTTGAACTGCTGCAGTCCATATGGTGTAGGTACACCCACAATGCTGTTAGGAAGGGAGTTCCAGGATTTTGGCCCAGTGACAGTGAAGGAACGGCAATACAGGTCCAAGTCAGGATGGTGTGTGGCTTGGAGGGGAACTTGTAGGTGGTGATGTTCCCATGCGTCTGCTGCCCTTGTCCTTTAAGTAGTAGAGGTCGTGGGTTTGGAAGGTGCTGTTGAAGGAGCTTTGGCAAGTTGCTGTAGTGCATCTTGTAGATGGTACACACTGCAGCCACAGTGCGCTGGTGGTGGAGGGAGTGAATGTTGAAGGTGGATGGAGTGCCAATCAAGCGGGCTGCTTTATCCTGAATGGTGTCGAGCTTCTTGAGTGTTGTTGGAGCTGCACTCATCCAGGCAAGTGGAGAGTATTCCATCACACTCCTGACTTGTGCCTTGTAGATGGTGGAAAGGCTTTGGGGAGTCAGGAGGTGAGACACTCGCTGCAGAATTCCCAGCCTCTGGCCTGCTCTTGTAGCCACAGTATTTATATGGCTGGTCCAGTTCAGTTTCTGATCAATGGTAACACCCCAGGATGTTGATAGTGGGGGATTCAGCAATGGTAATGCCATTGAATGTCAAGGGGATGGTTAGAGTCTCGCTTGTTGGAGGTGGTCATTGCCTGGCACTTGTGTGGTGCGAATGTTACTTGCCACTTGTCAGCCCAAGTCTGAATGTTGTCCAGGTCTTGCTGCATATGGACACGGACTGCGTCAGTATCTGACGAGTCTCGAGTCTCGAATGGTGCTGAACAGTGTGCAATCATCAGCGAACATCCCCACTTCTGACCTTATGATGGAGGGAAGGTCATTGATGAAACAGCTGAAGATGGTTGGGCCTAGGACACTGCCCTGAGGAACTCCTGCAGTGATGTCATGTGATTGAGCTGAATGACCTCCAACAACCACAGCCAACTTCCTTTGTGCTAGGTATGATTCCAACCAATGGAGAGTTTTCCCATTGACTTCAGTTTTGCTAGGGCTCCTTGATGCCACACTCAATCAAATGCTGCCTTGATGTCAAGGGCAGTCACTCTCACCTCCCCTCGAGTTCAGCTCTTTTGTCCATGTTTGGACCAAGGCTGTAATGAGGTCAGGAGCTGAGTGGTCCTGGCAGAATCCAAACTGGGCGTCAGTTAGCAGGTTATTGCTGAGTAAGTGCCGCTTGATAGCACTGTCGACGACACCTTCCATCACTTTGCTGATGATTGAGAGTAGACTGATGGGACGGTAATTGGCCGGGTTGGATTTGTCCTGCTTTTTGTAGACCGGTCATACTTGGGCAATTTTCCACATTGCCGGGTAGATGCCAGTGTTGTAGCTGTACTGGAACAGCTTGGCTAGGGGCGCAGCTAGTTCTGGAGCACAAGTCAGTACTGTTGTCAGGGCCCATAGCCTTTGCAGTATCCAGTGTCTTCAGCTGTTTCTTGACATCACATGGAGTGAATTGAATGGGCTGAAGACTGGCATCTGTGATGCTGGGGACCTCGGGAGGAGGCCGAGATGGATCATCCACTCTGCACTTCTGGCTGAAGATAGTTGCAAATGCTTCAGCCTTTTGCACTCGCGTGCTGGGCTCAGCCATCAGAGGATGGGGATATTTTTGGAGCCGACTCCTCCTGTTAACTGTTTGTTTAATTGTCCACCACTACTCATGACTGGATGTGGCAGGACTGCAGAGCTTTGATTTGATCCGATGGTTGAGATCGCTTGGCTCTATCGTATGTTGCTTCCATTGTTTGGCATGCAAGTAGTCCTGTGTTGTAGCCTCACCAGGTTGACACCTCATTTTTTCAGTATGCCTGGTGCTGTTCCTGGCATGCTCTCCTGCACTCTTCATTAAACCAGGGTTGATCTCCCAGCTTGATGGTAGTGAGGTTGACTAGGTAGATTTGATAGCCAATGTGGCTCAGTAACTGTTTCTTAACTAACTGAGTCTAGTTGCACACCAAAATTTACTTTCCTTGACTGGGGCAGTTTTACATAAAATTACATAAATATACAGCACTGAGAATTACATAAATATACAACACAAACAGGCCATTCAGTCCATGTCTGCATTTATGCTCCACTTGAGCTTCCCTGCATAACTCACTCCTCCCAACTACCCTGAGATTAATTGGACAGAAGTGATGGATAAGGGAATTTAAGTTCTGCAATGTGTACAGGACTCCTTTCTAACCCAACAAGGGAGGATTTGCTATTAGATCTAATGGGGAAATGAACCAGTGCAGATGAGAAGTAAAGGTAGGGGAGCATCTAGGTAACAGTGACCATAATATATGCTTTTAAGATGATTGAGAAAGACATAAAGACCAGGGTAATAGATTGGTGAAAAGCTGATTTTTAGAGGGGATGGTAATTGAAATTGGGGGAAATCAGTTTGGCAAACTTAATGTAGAACAGCAATGGGGAAACATTTTAAAACCGTGCAAGAAAAATATATTCTGCAAAAAACCAAGAACAAACTAAATACTGAGACTGTGGATGAATAAAGCCATGAGGGGAAAAATTGAGTAAAGAAAGGCACACATGAAGTACATGGGCAGCAAGGGAGAGCATGACAAGAGATTAGGAGAGATGCCAAAAACAATTAGGAAGGTGAGGAACTATGAAATTCAATATCAAGGAACATAAAACAATAGTAAAATATTTTGCAGGCATGCAAATAAGAGGTCGGGATGGGAATTGGGTCACTAAGGGATGGACAGGATAAGACCGCATGGCAGAAATATTAAATTATTTTGCTTCAGTATTTGCCAGGGAGATAGAACGGGTGGAGATTACATCAGATGCTGAGACTAGTAATGTGCACTTAAAATAAAACTGAGATATATAGTCAATTCAATTTTATTTGTCATATATGCAGCAGACGTGTGTACTGCACAATGAAATGTTGATTTTTGCGAGTCCTCCCAACATTGGAATAAACATAGCATAATAAAAATACTAATCGAAAGACAGTAATAATAAAACAGTAATAAAAAAATAATTTAATCGTTCATGAGTCTTATGGCCTGGGGGTAGAAGCTGTTTCAAAACCTGTTGGTACGAGACAGTATGCTTCGGTATCTCTTACCGGACAGGAGCAGGGCGAAGAGGTTGTGGCTGGGGTGACTCGCATCTTTAATGATTCTCAGGGCCTTCCCCTGGCACCTCTCTAGGTAGATATCCTGCACAGCAGGTAGTTTAATTCCTATAGTGTGTTGTGCAGCTTTCACTACCATCTGTAGAGCCTTGCGGTCTGTGGCGGTGCAGTTGCCATACCAGGTAGTGATGCAGCTGGACAGGATACGCTCGATAGTGCACCGGTAGAAGTTGGTGAGAATCTGGGGGGCCATTCCAAATTTCCTCAGTCTCATGAAGTACAGGCATTGGCATGCCTTCTTGGTTACAACGTCGATGTGATGGGACCACGTTAAGTCCTCCGTATTGAATACACCCAGGAATTTGAAGCTGCTGACCCTCTCCACCTCAGCCCCTTCGATGTAGATTGGGGTGTGTCCCTCCCCCTGCTGCTTCCTGTAATCCACGATCATCTCCTTTGTTTTGCTGATGTTGAGGGAGAGGTTGTACTTGCACCATTCTCCTAGGGCTCTTACCTCCTCCCTGTAGCCTGTCTCATCGCCATCTGTGATCAGGCCTACAACGGTAGTGTCATCAGCAAACTTGATGATGGAGTTGAAGTTGTGTGTGGCCACGCAGTCGTGAGTAAACTGAGTACAGAAGGGGGCTGAGCACACAACCCTGGGGAGCTCCAGTGTTCAGGATCAGTGTGGAGGAGGTGTTTCTGCCTATTTTCACCACCTGGGGTCTGCCCGTCAGGATAAATATGAAACTGGATAAAACCCCTGGTCCAGACAGATTACATCCGTGCATTTTAAAAGGATCTAGGGAAGAGAGCTGAGGCATTACTACACCTATTGTTAGAAAAAGGTGTAGTGCCAGAGGACTGGCAAATGGCTAATGTAATAGCTATATTTTAAGAAGGAAGATGGAACATGTCCAGGAAACTGGTGCTTAACATCAGTGGTAGGAAAAATAATAGATTTCCTACAAAAGGTGAAAATTGAAGAACATCTAGAAACCAAAAATATAAGTCAGCACGGATTTCAAAAGGGAAATTCTTACCTGACCAACCTAATTAAAAAAATTTTGACAAGGTAACAGAGTAGACAAGGGTAATGCAGTAGATGTAATTTATCTAGATTTTCAAAAGGCCTTGGATAAGGTACCGCATAATAAACGAATTTGGGAATATGGAGTCGGGGCCAAGTAGCAGAATGGATTGCTGGCTGGCTTCAAGACAGAAAGCAGAGTAGGGGTAAAGGGTAGCTATTCAGAGTGGCAGAAGGTGGGAAGTGGTGTTCCACAAGGATCCGTGCTGGGATCACTGTTTATAAGTTATATTAAAGATTTAGACTTTGGAATAAAAAACAATTTCTAAATTTGCATGACACCAAATTAGGGGGGATTGTCAATACGGAGGAGGACTGCAACTACAAGACATTAAAAAAACATGCAGCATAGGTGTATAATTGGCATGAAATTCAACATGAGGTATTACATTTTGGTAAGAAAAATAGGAAGGTCACATTACTTGGGGAAAATAAGAATCTAAATGGGGTAGAGGAGCAAAGGGATCCGAGTACAAATACACCAATCACAAAGTATCAACATAGGTTAACAAAGCCATAAAAAAAAAAGGCAAGCCAAGCATGGGTTTATTTCTAGAAGGATAGAATTGAAAAGTAGGGAAGTTATGCTAAACTTGTTTCGAACCTTGGTTAGACCACACTTGGAGAACTGCATATAATTCTGGTTGCCATATAGAAGCATTGGAGAGGGTGTCGAAGATTTGCAAGGATGATGCCAGAAATGTGAGGGTATACATTGGGCAAGGATGAATAGGTGGGGGGGGGGGGCTGATGTAATGGACTTCTTTAAAATTATGAAAAGTTTTGACAGTGGATACAGAGAGAATGTTTCCACTTGTGGGGAAGAGCATAACTAGAGGCCATCAATATAAGATAGTCACCATGAAATCCAATAGGGAATTCAGAAGAAACTTCTTTACCCAGAGTGGTGAGAATATGGAACTTGCTACCACGGAGTGGTTGAAGCAAATAGTATAGATGCATTTAAGGGGAGGCTAGACAAGCATGAGGGAGAAGGGACTAGAGGGTTATGCTGAGAGATTTAGATGAGGGAAGTGGCTCGAGTGGAGCATAAACATCAGCACGGACTGGTTGGGCCGAATGGCCTGTTTCTGTGCCGTATATCCTATGTAATCCCTCCTATGCTTATCTCTTTGTAAATGAATCAATGCTATTAACCTCAAGTGCTCCCTGTGGTAGCAAGTTCCATATTCTTACCACTTTGGGGAACAAAGTGTCTCCTGGATTTGTTTGAGTGCTATAGGATTGATAGGTTATAGCTTTTTTTAGGCAGGAATAGCAAGGCCAGATTTTTATCATGCCCCTATTGTAGCTTTTTTTTAGAAGACCACTAAGTTTCCATGCGGTGGAAAATTGGAATGCTTTGTGTTGGTTATTAGCTTGTCCTTGGTGGTGATCAAGCAGTTCTGGTGGACTTTCTGGCCTCTTGAATACCTGTGCTAAAAGTTTTTTTGCTTGGCCACAAAATATTGGGAGTGTTTTGATTTTTGTGGCGCTATTCAATGACGTCTTTTAGTTGCAGACAATCCTGAAGCCGAGATACAGCCATTTCATGCAAGCAGTGATGAAACAGTTTGGGTAAGTGTTTGCTGTTCTCCCACAACAGCTGTTCAATCCTTTATTTGTATAACTATATCTAATTGTTTCTTTAATTTGTTTTCAATCTTGTGTGATACCAAATTATTAGTTTTGATTTTTGGTCTTAGTTTTTGAATGGAGTTCAGATTACACCTCCTGATTCACCAGCTTAAAACTTTGACCTGGTTTGAAGTGGGAAGGGGAAATTAAATTAAATTTCCCCCCCCCCCCCCCCACCCACCACACCCCCACCCAAGGAACAGTGAGTCTGGGCAGAAGGTTACTGTCCTCCAGTAGTGGAGGAAGAAGCTTTTGGACATCTCGTAGAATTACAGCCGACTCATGATTTGAGTTACTGTGCTTAAAAACGCAATGTACATGACAGTGGGAATTTAATGATTTTGAATCAAAGTACAAAGTCACAATTCAATTATTTGGAGAGTTGCATTGTGCTTTAATTGTGAAAAGCTACTTTTTCTTTCAAAAGCAAGACTAGGTGTGTGCAAATTGTGAAGTAGTTCTTGACAGTAATGGACACTGGTCAACCCAGCTGACTGACCAGGTGCTGGTAAATTGTGGGCATTGGCTCCTGTGGAATTACCCTGCACACAGTGCTGTCACTATTGATTGAAGACAAAAAAACTCCGTTATTTAAAATGGAGGGAGCCAGGGTTGTACAGGCAACATTCCTGAAGCACTAAGTCCTGCAGAGGGATGGTTCCTTGGATGCTGGTACCCTTCTAGAATGATGTAGAATTTACAGCGCAGAAACTGGCCATTCAGCCCAACTGATCTGTGCTGCATGAGCCTCCTCCCACCCTACTTCATCTCTCCCTATCTGCATAACCTTCTATTCCTTGTGTACTTTTCTAGCCTTCCCCTTAAAGGCACCTATGCTATTTGCCTTAACCACTTTCTGGGTGAAGTGTCTATTTTGTCTTCATGTAAACCTAGATGGTTATTAGTAGCCATATTAATTCCTCCTTGTAGCTTGTCAAGTATTCAGTTTATGATTTGGCTTGTTCTAATCAACAAGTTTTTTTTTTAATATTGACCCTCAAACCAAAGGAGTGGATCTGTGATTTCAACAAGTGACCTGGTATTCCTGAGTACCCCGCCTGCAAGCGATGAAGTCTTGGATGTATTCTTCAACTCCGTTGATTCGGAGGGTTTTTTGGCAGGGACGGACTTTACAGTTGACGCTTACTCCTTCACTGTTGGAGGTAAGTGGTTCTGTAGTGTGAATTGTGCACTTTTTTTTTTGATTTAAAAGTTCTGACTCCAATAACCTCTGAAAACATAGGCAAAATAAATCGGCTTATAGAAGAATGGATTGTCATGACCACTTTGATTTGAATTTTATTGGCGAACTTGAGCATTTTTCTCAGCCAGTAAATCACCCGAGGCTTGTGTGAGCCTGTCACTTTCCCATGATCCATGTTCATAGTATAAAGTCGACCTACAATGCCGTGAAGACCTATTCTAACCTCGAGCTACTTTTTTTTTCCCCTGTGAAGAGATCATTAATTGTGCTGTTTAGACTTGCTGCGAGTGAGTGCAGACAGGCAAATGGTGGGGTAGTTGTGTAATCCTTAAGTCAGATGTCCTTGAAACATCCCAAGATTTGAATCGTGCCCCAAACCCATTGTACAAGGATTTTTTTTTTGTGGGTAGCAGAATCCAAAAGCAATTGTCTAATTACAAATCGGATTCAAATTTTTGCAGTTTCATTTGTCGGGGTTGTTTTGTATGCGTCTGCATATTAATGTTGAGTTGCTCTCTTGCAAAAATGTAAAATCTGACCTTTTTTCTGGCTTTCAAGGAAGCCATTCCCTTTCGAATGATTATTCTTGAAAAATATATTGCAATACTATTTAGGATCAAAGCACCAATTAATGCTATACAATTGTGGCCTGTAATGTTGGGTCTAAACTCTTCCTGCTGCCTACTTCTCAATGACCCTCATGAGATTTGATGGTGCTTTTTGCAGTGCCATCCATGAGCTGTAAAACTGGGCATGAAATGAAAGGCAATATGTTTTTGTGTCTTCACCAATGAAGGCTGCCAGGGCCCAGTGTCCACCCTATCTCTCGCAGTCCTAAATATGGAAGAGGAGCACCCTCCAGCTAACCCTTGCCGTATTAACAAATAATCAAACATAAGCCACTGCCTTCTGTGGCACAGCCAGTGGAAACCCCTCAAATCATTGATCTTCAACATTGCTTTGGCGAACCGCCTTCATTTCACTCTAACCTCTGTTGCCCATCTTCTGCCTCTGAACATAATTAGGAGTAGGCCATACGGCCCCTCGAACCTGCTCTGCTATTTAATAAGATCATGGCTGATCTTTGACCTCCACTCCACTTTCCTGCCCAATCTCGCTATCCCTTGATTTCCCCTAGAGTCCAAAAAGTGTGATTTTGGACTCTGCCTTTTCCGCATGATTTTATTTTCTTATGATGGAATTCTGGCAGCTGTGTGTGTATATATTCCAGCTGCCACTAGTGACATTGTGGCTACTTTCTTGGTTCAATGGTGTCATTGAGCCTTCACTGTGTAAACTGGACTAAGGTGTTTTGGTCAGTTTGTCATCCTTGTGGGTTGGTGTTCATGGTCTGAACCTTGGGATTGTCTGCATTCTCTCATTGTTGTCCATGGTTCCTTCTCAACCCATGTGTGGCCATTGATTGATTTGATCTGTCCACCATGAAATGCAGATGGGCCAGACACTGCACCATGGAAGCCCATATTGGTGAAGCTGATCTAAAATTGCATTGGCTTTCATTGTGTCTGGTTTTGCAGCCTTCAGAAGATACAGGTGCCATCCAAAGACGGCTCTGCTAAGAAATTACAATAACCTCTTGGTTATGTTTCTATTGGCTTAAAATCCATGGCCCAGTTGGGAGTGGGTAAATGGAAAGGGCAGCCTCCATGTACTTGGGACAGCTTTCCTGTAAGTGAAGCAATTAGCAAGAACATGGTACCTTTTTTGATTGCCTCAACTGCAGACTACACCATGGATGTGAGCTACCTATTTGTGTAGATTGTTGGCATGATACTTAATGTGGCTTCAAGTGCATGTGGAAGATGTTCCTGGTTGGGCCTAGCCTTTTTGTAAATCCTTGGTTCTTTACTCTTGGCCTGACATGACCTTGGTCAGACTGGATGAAATATGTGCGGATGAGACTTGTTGCAAACTGTTTCATATACAGAGTGATGTTCTGGAACAGAATCAAATTTTTACACCAGGCTTTGAACTGGCAAATAAATTGGGTGCATACCTGCCACCTTTGATCAAGATCTGCTACAAAATGAGGCTGCTTTACTTGGCCAATTTCTTTTCTTCCCCCTTCTCCTGAAGGCATGGACTTCTATCAGTTCCATGAGTGCTAATTGTCCTCCAGTACCTTTTTATCTAAATGCCCTTTGTCATGCGAGCCTAGAGTTGAGTGTTGTGCAATCTGACCATGGGGGCTATTGTGGCCAATTCTCCTCACTGGATTAACAAAATGGAGGGCTGATTTTTCCTCCTGGTTTTCTGGATAAAACTGACGCGCGGCCCCCCCCCCCCCCCGAACAAGTTCCAGAAGTGAAATTTGACATGCAGTTGTCTTAAAATGGATACAGAAATCACTTGCTGTTGTGTAGTAGAAAATAAGCCATACCAATATTGGGGCAAGATGGCTGACTTGCTGTTGGAGCTTACTTTACACAAGGTAATGGAGTCCCAGTGGACGCTACCACTAATTAGTGTTTCAGCAACACTTGGGGCTTGGTTGAAGATTTTAAAAAAAAAAATTAAAAAATTCTCATGGGACTAACTGCCTTCTGCAGGCAACCTGTGTTGCCATGGTTTCATGAAGGTTTTTCCACATGACCTTATTTTCATATGATGGAATTCTGGCAGCTGTGTGTGTATATTCCAGCTGCCACTAGTGGCATTGTGGCTACTTTCTTTGTTCAAATGGGGTCATTGAGCCTTCACTGTGGGTTGAAGTTCATGATTGGAGCTGAAGACTAGTGAATTGTTGCAATTTAAGTCGGTCAGTTTAAAGGTTGTTGCAAAATTTTAAAAAAAATGTAATTTCTGAAGTTTAGACGCCACAATAATTTGTGTCTATAGGTCTACAATGTTCCCTCTGGATTAAATGTACATCCTAGGGTTTGAAGTAGTATAGGCTGCATGTTTCCTATCCATTTTAAGGAGCTAGCAACAGGATTCCGGGGAATGTTTTGGTAATTTAAATTTTGCAGGAGCTACCTTTTTAATTACCTAGAGTCTGGATACTGACCTTTGTTCATTTGGCCCTCCTAGTTGAGGCAGCCATTTAGGATCGGGTTTCTTAAGCTGCTTCTTAGGCAGTCCCTCAGAACCAAGGATGACTTGCTTCCACATTAACAATGAGTTCTCAGGTGACTGAGTCCAATGCAGGACCTACAATCTGTCACAGGTGGGGCAGATGGTGGTTGAAGGGGCAGGTGGGTGGGGTGCTTGGGTTGGACGTGCGCTGCCTGCGCTTGGCTTCCGCTTGCTCCTGCCGAAGAGTCTGTTTGGCGCCTTCCCGGATGCTTCTCCTCCACTTTGCGCGGTCTTGGGCCAGGGATTCCCAGGTGTCGGTGGGGATGTTACACTTTTTCAAGGAGGCTTGAGGGTGTCCTTGAAGTGTTTCCTCTGCCCACCTGGGGCTCTCTGGGTGCCAACATGCATGGTTACACCAAAATGATTGCTATATTTGACTCCTTTTATCTTGCTGCCTCTTTGCCCCCCCCCCCCCCCAAAATGAACTGACTAATACTAGGTGCCCCCCCTGAACAGACTAATACTAGGTGCCCAATTTAAATGTCTCTTTAGCTAAAAGCTTGTTGCTCCCTCTGTGAAAGAAGATGGAAAGTTTTCTTCAAGCAATACTCAAGAGTCCCAGGCATTGCCACCTGAGGTTCCTTGTGTGCTGCCTTCAGGTCTGCCAGTCCCACTTGAGGGACAGCACCTGCCCTGAGCAGTCAACTCTTGCATTTTTAGGCTTTAACCTCCCCCTTTCCTCGTAGGTTTTTTTTGTCAACAATGGTTCCCGTAAGCAATCCCCTTGTCCTCTATGTACCGGAGTGCAACTTTGTGTACAATATCCGATACTTGGGTGTTGCTTCAGATTTAAAGTGTAATCCTTGTAGCTGTATTTAGCTTTAGTAGTACTTGAAGATTTTGATCAGATTTTTTGTGTGGTAAACTAAACCGATCTTTGTTTAAAACAATGCTAATTGCAGTAGCTTATAAAACCACCACTAATTTTGGAAATTAATCACAGCCCTTGCTGTATACTACAGGTGCGATGACATCCTTTAATTATAGCTTTACATGAATTTCTTTTATCTCTTTCCCAGCAACTTGTGCCCTGAGAGATACCCCTGGTACTACCCTAAAAAACTTGAGGCCATCCAGAACTCGGCTGCCTGTGTCCTAACTCGCAGCCAGTCCCATTCACCCATCACCCCTGTGCTTGCTGACCTACATTGGCTCCTGGTTAAGCAACACCTCCTTTCAAAATTCTCATCCTTGTTTTCAAATCCCTCCATGGCCTCGCCCCTCCCGATCTCTAATCTCCTCCAGCCCCACAACCCCCCCTGAGATATCTGTGCTCCTCTAATTCTGCCCTCTTGAGCAACCCTGATTATAATCACTCAACCATTGGTGGCCGTGCCTTCTGTTGCTGCGGCCCTAAGCTCTGGAATTCCCTGCCTAAACCACCTCTTCTCTCTCCCCTTTTAGACGCTCTTTAGAACCTACCCCTTTGACCAAGCTTTTGGTCACCGGCCCTAATTTCTCCTTTTGCAGTTTGGTGTCATTTATTGTCTTAATACTCCTGTGAAGCCCTTTGGGATGTTTTACTACGTTAAAGACACTAATTCTGGTGGGTCTTATATAAAAAAAGAAAAAAAAAGTCAAAGTTTCTAATCCTACAGAAATGTCAACACAATGTCTGTCTGCAGCTTGCAAGAGCTACAACCTGGAGTGTCAAATGTCCATCTAATGGGCTTTGGGAATTAATCCATTTCTCATCCAGTTGCAAGACTCCTGTGATTTAAATGCATCAACTAACTTTTAATATTTTAAGAGGGGTTTAGAGGAGTTGGATTCACATTGCCAGTCACATTATCCTATTGGTGTCAGCCATGGGTCGCACCCTCGCCTCCGAGTCACAAGGTTGTGGGTTCGTCTTGCTCCAGAGACTTGAGTACACAAATCTAGGCTCACTCAGTGCAGCACTCCCTCAGCACTGCACGGGTCAGAGTATGGCACTATTTTAAAAACAGGGGCGTTATCCCTGGTGCCCTGACCAATATTTATCCTTCAATCAACATCACTAAAACATTATCTGGTCATTGGGAGCTGGCTGGTGCATTTGCTACATTACAACAGTGATGACCCTTCAAAAAGTACGTCATTGGCTGCAAAGCGCTTTGGGACGTCTGGTTGTGAAAGGTGCTGTAGAAATGCAGGTCTTAAATATTTTTGCTCGTGGCCTGTTTTTGGAGTAATTGAGTCCTGGGGTGATTGCGGTTGAATTTCAACATGCCTTGCCTCAACTGTGCAATTTGGTCCCTCCAGTGAATAATGGTTCACGGTGGCTCACTTGAGTAAAGAATCGTCTGTCAGCCATGTTTGAATCCATTTCGGTGATCCGAACCAAGTCGTATCACCCCAATGATGCACAGATTGCAGTCATCCAATTTTGAGCTTTACCCTGCTTTATTTGGGGCAACAGTTTTTATATTCTTGCCTGTCCCACCTCTACCAGGAAAGCCATCCATTTGACCCTAGCTGGTTGCCCAATTGATTTCTTCTCTCGCTCCCAATGAAGGCAAAGCCACTGAGGAGCTATGGTGTGGTTCATGTAGTCTGATTTTTGTCCTTGTAATAATCACCTTGACACAGCATCAGCTGACTGTTGCACATGTCTACTGCAGGGGAGAAGTTCTTGTCCTCTTGGGTTTTCAGGATGGCTAGTCTTTCATTGATGGCCTGTAGAAAATTGCTAGCTTGTGTTGCAGAATCGTTCTCCAGTGGTAGTTGTGATTCTGTTCCTCAGGTTCTGAATTTAGCTGGGTGGCTTTGGTGACCAACAAGGACTCTTGTTGCATGGTCAAGATCTACTCCACCTCACCCTCTTCCTTTTAAAGATCCTCAAAAACCCACCTCTTTGATCAAGCTATTGCTGCTCCTCCCAACATCTCCTTTGGCTCAGCATCCATTGTTAGTCTGACTGCACCTTTTTGTGAAGCACCATGATGTGTTTTTTCCCCCACCTTAACAGTGCTATATCAACGCAAGATAGTGTTGCATTCGTGCAACTGCTAAATCTCAACTTTCATGTTGCTGCTTTCCTTTTCCTATTCTGGTGTGGGGACCCTCTTCCGTGTCTCTGACCTGCACAGGGCAGCAGTGTCGCTCTAGCTAGCCTGTAAGAGCATGCCCAGTGAGAACAGTCCCTGCAGCAGCTAGGGTCCTTTCCATGAGGTATGCAGTCAGCCTCCCACTTATATATTGCTTCAGCCTTCTCGAAGCAGGACTGTAATATAAACTGGATACGAGTTGCATAATACACCCAGCCTTCCTTGTTCAAACATCCTCTTATTTACAAAGTAGCTGCTGAGCAGATACCATTAAGAGACCGTAAGAACACTTGCGATACTGAACCGTTGGTCTTGATCTGTTCATTCAGCTGCTGCAGGTCTAAATTCTATTATCCTACATAATCACCTACCCAGAACAAATGTGATTGCTCATTCAAAGTGTTAATTCCTGATCTGTCAATGTATTTCTTCAGCAGTGGGGAAGTGCTGTCCTGTACCACACCACTTTCGAACGATCTGGTGGTGATATTCATGCTCCTGACTCGAGTAAATTCTCAAGTGCGTCTCTAGTCGCTCCTCTCATCCACCCACCCCCCAGTGATTTGTCTTGTTCCATTAGCGTTGGCTGGCAACCATTGTTCTATTGCCACGTTAACATAGAGTAATTTGGCGTGTTTTTATTTCCCCTCTGTTTAATGGTTGGGAGGTCTTGTGGGCTGAAATGAGCTGCCTCCAGAGACTAGCTTCTGAAATCAGTGGGCAAAAGCAAGATGTGCCGTTTTCTGATTGGGTGCTTGCCTGAATAACAATATACAGTAGTGAGCTGGCTGAAGATGCAGCTATTTCTAGTGCTGACGTGTCCTAGATTTAAAAAATAATATTTTTAGAAAGTATAGCAAAACTTTAAAACTGTTAAAGCTTGTATTTGAATTTGTTTCCTACACCGTGTGCAATTAACACTTTGTGGTTGTTTAGCAGTTATGTCGAAGCCAGCAAGATGGACTGTAATTTCAGTTGTACATGTACAATCGGCTGCTGTCTAAATGAAAGACTTGCATTTCTATAGCACCTTTCACAACCTCGGGACATCGCAAAGTGCTTTACAGCCAATGAAGTACTTTTTGAAGTGTAGTCACTGTTGTAATGTAGGAAACACGGCACACCGCAAGCTCTCACAAACCGCAATGTGATAATGACCAGAATCTCTTTTTTTGATTTGATTTGAGGGATAAATATTGGCCCAGGACACCAGGAAAGCTCCCCTGCTCTTCGAAATAGTGCCGTGGGATCTTTTGCATCCACCTGAGAGCATCTGAAAGACGGCACCTCTGACAGTGCAGCACTCTGTCAATCAACATAACAAAGAGATGATCTGGTCATTATCACATTGCTGTTTGTGGGAGCTTGCTGTGTGCAAATTGGCTGCAGTATTTCCTACATTACAATAGTGACTACACTTCAAAAAGTACTTCATTGACTAAAGCGTTTTGAGACGTTTGGTGGCTGTGAAAGGTGCTATATAAATGCAAGTCTTTTTTCTTTGCAGTCACGTTCCACTAGCTGCACTTGTCTAGTTAGCTCAGTTGCAGCTTTTTATTGCAGTGGGCACTAGATGAATGTGAATTAATAGCTGCAAATCACTTGTTCCCTTCCCAAGAAGTTTCCACATGGTGTGCTGTTTTATTAGACTCATGAAGGTGATGTGAAGTGTAGCACTAGGACAGCAGAACCAATCCAGCGTTCTAATGAGGACGCTGTATGTGGCTTGGCATTTTGCTGCACATTTGATCCTGGAACAGACTGGGACTATCACCACACAGACTGCAGTGGTTCAAGACAGCTCACCACCTTCTCTACAGCAGCTAGGGATGGGCAATAAATGCCATCCTTGCCAGTGATGCCAATATCCAGCAATGTTCCCTTTTTTTCCATGCACGGTCCCTTTTTAACGGGTTCCGTGGCCCTTCAGATTTCCGCACATGCACCCTCTTTTTCTCCTCTTCCCTTTTTCCCCCCCCCCCCCCCCCCCCCCAAACCAAAAACCACCAATTGAAAGGCCAGTGAGCAGCTTGCTCAGGACCTCCTGACTGCTGGGCAGATGCTGCCCTGGCCTGAGTTTTTCCCAGTGTGGTTTTGGATTTCCCGCATTGGCAGTATTTTGCTATCGTATTAGTGGGAGCGCTGCTTGGCAGACGACTCCCTCATGTTGGTAAAACCGATGCCGCTGAGCATCTTGCAAGACATGGCCACTCCAGTTTAAACTCTCCCATTACTGTTGTGACTGATGATCCAATATAATTCTATTACAGCAGCAGTGAAATGGTACTGCAGTGTCCTCTAGTGGTTGTTCAGTTCGTCACATTATTGCCACTGTTTAAGGAAGATGCCAATGAGAGAACCTGTTGTTTTAATGTATTTAACATCAGCATTTAAATGAATCTGCTCATGGTGATTGAGGTGCTTTAAATTTCTTTTAACTAGTTTGGAGTGGCAGAGAATGATCTCGACAGGAAACGTTGAGGGGAAATTTAATAATCACAATTATGAAGGGTTTTCAGAGTAAATGAGAAACTGTTTCCACTGGAGCTTTGGTGCCCAGAGGCTGCACATTTAGGGTCATTGGCAAAAGAGGGGGATGAGAATTTGTTACGCAGTTGCAATAAGAACATAAACAGAAGCAGGCCAATCGGCCCCTCGAGCCTGCTCTGTCATTCAATAAGATCATGGCTGATCCAATCTTGGCCTCAAGACCACTTTCCTGCTCTCTCCCCATACCCCTCGACTCCCCTGCAGTTCAAATGTCTGTCAGTCTCCGCCTTGAATATATTCAATGACTCCACCTCCACAGCTCTCTGGGGTAGAGAATTCCAAAGATTTGCAACCCTCTAAGAAATTCTGTCTTAAATGGGCAACTCCTTTTTTATTCTGAGACTATGCCCCCCTAGTTCTAGATTCCCCCACGAGGGGAAACCACCTCCTCGGCATCCACCCTGTCAATCCCCCTCAGAATCTTGTGTTTCAATAAGATCCCCTCATCTAAACGCCAATGAGTATAGGCTCAACCTTTCTTCATACATCAACCCCTTCATCCCAAGAATCAACCTCCTGAACCTTCTCTGCACTGCCTCTAATGCAAGTATATCCTTCCTTTAAATATAGATACCACAACTGTACGCAGTACTCCAGGTGCGGTCTCACCAGTGCCCTATAAAGTTGCATCAAAACTTCCCTCCTTTTATACTCCATCCCCCTTGCAATAAAGGCCAACATTCCATTATGTGGAGATGCTGGTGTTGGACTGGGGTGGACAAATGTGAGAAGTCACATAACACCAGGTTATAGTCCAACAGCTTTATTTGAAATCACGCTGCTCCTTCATGAAGTGAAGAGATGCATATAGGCACAGCATATATAGTCAGAACACTGCCAGATGACGGTGTTCTCTGACTATATATGCTGTGCCTATATGCACTGTGCCTCTATGCATCTCTTCACTTCACCTGATGAAGGAGCAGCACTCCAAGCTTGAGATTTCAAATAAAGCTGTTGGACTATAACCTGGTGTGACTTCCAACATTCCATTAGCCTTCCTAATTACTTGCTGTACCTGCATGCTAACTTTTTGTGTTTCATGTACAAGGACCCCCAGATTCCTCTACTGCAGCATTTTGCAAGCTCACTCCACTTAAAAAATAAATAAATAAATAAAATAAAAAAATATTTGCTTTTTCATTCTTCCAAAGTGGATAACCTCACATTTTCCCACATATACTCCATCTGCCAAATTTGGAATGTACTGCCTGGAAACTGATTAATACGTTTTTTTAAAAAGGGAATTGGAAATGTACTTGAAGGGAAAATTTGCACGGTTATGAGGAAAGAGTGGAACTAATTGGATCGCTCTTTCAATGAGCTGGCACGATGGGCCAAATGGCCACTTGAGTGTGCTGCTGTCTTCCCTGCCAGAAGTTGATTCTCTTTCATCATGCCTACATGCATTGACCTGATCCAACCTGTTCTAATTAAAACAGGAGATTTGTGTAGGTGGAATAAAAAAAAATGGTTTTTATCTAATTTGTAGTAAGTGTCCTCCGAGCTGCTGTTTGATTCTCTGCCCCTGCTGCTGCTGTGTTTCTTTGACTAGCACAGATCATCCCATGTTTAGATAATCCCAATAGTGTGGGGCTCCATTGATGCAGTGCCTTTACCAAAGGGCTACAAAGTATTACAGCACAAACTGGCCCTTCAGCCCAACTGGTCCCATGCTGTGTTTATACTCCCCACGAGTCTCCTCCTGCCCCTCCTCTCGCCCCAAAAACACATCCTTCCATTCCCTTCTCCTCCCTCCTGTGTTTATCCAGCTTTCCCTTAAATGTATCTGTACTGTGGCAGCGAGTTCCACTCTCTGGGCAAAGAAGTTTCTCCTGAATTCCTGATTGGATTTATTCATGACTATCTTTTATTTATGGCCCCTAGTTCTGGTCTTGCCCACAAGTGGAAATGTTTTCTCTGACCCTTTCACTCAGGCCATCGCTAGAGAGCCTCGGCCTCCTCAATCCTGATGGGTATAACCTGTTCATTCTAGTTAAGTAATAAAATTTTAAAAAATAAAATAAAATTTTTTTTTTTACACCTTCTCCAGTGCCTCACTCTTATAATATGCAGACCAGAACTGTTCAGTACTTCTGGTCTAACCAAGGTTCGATACAAGTTCAGCATAGCTTCTCTGCTTTTCAATTCTATCCCTCTTATTTAAAAAAAAAAAAAAAATGAACCCCCAGTGTTTTGTTTCCTTTTATGAAAGAAAAGAAAGTCTTGCATTTATGTAGCGCCTTTTACCACCACTGGACATCTCGCAGCACTTTACAGCCAATGGAGTACCTTTTTAAGTGGAGTCACTGTTGTAATGACCTTATTAACCAGTGTCACTACTTTGTGATTTGTGTATCTGCACCATTTAGACACTGATTTCCAAGAAGTGTGCTGCCTCATACTTATCAGTTGTCTATATTGAAGTTCATTAGTTGTCCCCATCAATTAGCTTCAACGTAAATGTAATAACTGAGTCTCCAACCTGCCAGCCAGTTTTATTTGTATCTTGTCAAAAATAAGAAAGCATGGCTATGAATATCTAAAATTTATTTTTCAGCTGCAAGACTAGACCGGCCATATGAACGCATTCATTTCCCGGGATTTGGGATCGCAATCATCCTGCTGTGTGGCCTGGCGGTCATCGCTGTCCCAGTGCTGGCTTTTCTTGTGAGTGAGAGTGAAGTCACATTGAGTTCCATGCTGTGTGGCATTCACTTGTGCAGGACCCAACGCTGTGACTTATTTTAAAAAAAAAAAAAAAAACGAGGATCTTTTGATCTGTTCAAGTGTTGCTAAATACTAAATTTTTATGGATTTCAATATCCTGTGTTTTTACTGCTAAGGCTACAGTTGTTCATCCTGACTGCAGCCATGTGTTCAATTTGGCACACCTGGTTTTCCACAATCTCTACATGCGTGGGCAGTATTGGGTGTGTTGAATCTTGTCGGTGCTGCCCACCATACCAAGTATACAATCAATCCCTACTAAAAGCAGGTTGAACTTTTTTCATTTCTCCCTGGAAGTGGGAATATTGGGTTGATTGGAATGTACGTGATTAAGTAGTCCAGCCCTGCTGTAAATATGCCAAGGTTGTGTACACCGCAGCTCTGGGCCAAGTTAACTGTAGGACGGGCACAAGAATCCGGCTTTACTGCTGGTTGGGTTAATCATAGAAATTGACAACCCAGAAGGAGGCCAAGCAAGAGCTATCCAGCCTAATCCCACTTTCCAACTCGGTGTCAGAACCTACAAGGCTGCAGACCAAGTACTTGTTAAAATGTGAGGGTTTTTCCCTCTACCACCTTTTCAGGATTTGATTGTCCCCTTCTCTTTCCTCGGGCTAATCAACAAGGAAATGTCTTTTGTACAATAACGCCATTCCATTGCTTGGCAATAATCAAGCCCAAATTTCCTTAACCGTTCTGGTTAAAGAGCAGCAAAAGACTTAATTTTCTGTTGGTAAATAAGCAAACCATTAGCAGATTGTACTGACCCAGTGACTGCTGCTAGAAAATCATGTACAGGAAGCTTTCGATTTACCGGCACCTAAATAACCGGAAATCTCGGTTAACTGGCAAAATTCAGGAAGGTTTTACTTCATATTGACTTGCGTTCCTCCATCTGTTGCTGTGCAAGGGTGTGGCTGCAGCTGTTGCTAAGCTAGAGACGCTTGCAACTTGTGGCCATTGTTCTGAACTTGTTGCTAAGCAACAGGGTTTGTTGCTTTATATGGAGCTCTCCGCTCCGTATCTTTTACTATAGCGTTCGGTTATCTGGAATTTTTGATGAACCGGCACCACGTCGGTCCTGTCCGCGCTGGATTTTTAAAAGTTTCCTGTACCCTGGAAGATGGAAGGGAATGAGTGGCACAGTAACCTATTTGGGTTGCTGGAGGGGGACATGAGGGATTTTTTTTTGGTATGAAGCTTCCTTCAGTGCCATGCCCTCAT
Source organism: Somniosus microcephalus (assembly GCF_052327205.1). Classification (NCBI taxonomy): domain Eukaryota; kingdom Metazoa; phylum Chordata; class Chondrichthyes; order Squaliformes; family Somniosidae; genus Somniosus; species Somniosus microcephalus. Next base: position 21,134,928 of record NC_141018.1, on the reverse strand, counting down.
GAAGGACCACCTTTTATAACTGTCGATTCCCAATAGATCCTGATCAAATTTAAGAGGTTGAATGAAGAGTTGAGTTCACACTTCTAAATGGCTTTGTTTGTGTGTGTGGGGCTTCCCTCCCTAAAAGAGGGAGGTGTAACTTGTGTCCAGAAATAATGGGTTCGATTTGAATGCAGCGATCAGCATTAAATGTAGTCTTGCAGGTATCTGTTTATTTAAGGGCTGGTTTGAAAAACAGGTTGTGTGGTGTTGATATAAAATATTGATGTGACTTCTTGTCTTGGGTTTAGTGCTGGAAATACAGGTTCTGTGCTGCATGCCAGAAAAGCTTCACGTTCGAAGCATGGGATGTCGAGCATGAGAACGCAAGTGTCCACATACCACTGCCAGAGGTGAGCTTTTAAAAATTCTTACACTCCACCCAGCATTAAAGTAAAATAATCACCTACAAACCTAATTAATGAGTCGCAGTCTTGCTATGTAACCATTGCTTTTGTTTGGCTGAGACAACCCTGGAAATACTCAGCAGGCCAGGCAGCCTCTGGCCTTGTGACAGTTTCAAGCCTTTAGCTCTTTCCTGAAGATGTCGGAGATGTTGACTTTTTTGCACAGATACTGCCTGACCACCGAGTTTTTTTTCAATTTTCAGATTTAAAGCCTCTGCAGTTTCATTTTTTTTGTTCTGTATCGCATTAAATTTTCTCTTCACCTTGTCTCTTTTTTTTTTTTTTTCCCACCCACCCCCCCCCCCCCCCCCCCAAAATTAGGATTTGCCTTCAGCCGCCTCCATTTCTCTCCTCACTATTTCTGACTGTCGATCAATTATGCACACTTGCTACCTGAAAGGAGCCATATAAATGATCTAGAAGTCATTAAAATCTCAAACTAATCTGGGTTTCCCCATTTGGGGCAAGAGGTGCAGTTTGTGTATTTGTTTTTTTTTAAACTCCATTTGACAACCATTGGAAGAACAGGAGTAGGCCATTTAGCCCCTCTGGCCTATGTTCCCCCTCCCCTGTTCCACCATTCATTCAGATCAGCCATGATCTGAATGAGACCGTTGCCACATCCCTGAATACCTTTCGGTTAACACCAATCTATCCATCTCCAATTTAAAATGAACAATTGACCCCCAACATCAATTGCAGTTTGCAGAAGTGTTCCAAACTTCTGCCACCCTTTGTGTAGAAGTGTTTCCTAACTTCACTCCTGAAAGGCCTGTTGACTAAATCTGGCTCATCACCATTACTAAATCTAATCTGGCCTGCTCCCTTGTTGGTTCTAGAATTATATTTTTGCAGAAAACTACCCTGAAGACTCAATTTTTTGAATTGTTAAGCTACTCTAATTGCACTTTTTTCAACAGTACATTTTGTAATTGCACTTTTTTAATGTACATTTTGCCTAATGACTAGTGGAAATGAACTGAACATGGCTGAGGGACACACTCCACTTTATTCTGTTTTGAAGCCTGAAGCCAAAATGAGATTTGCATTTATGGGACCCCTTTTTTTACAGACAGCCTCTGGCTGTCCCAAAGTGCTTCAATGGCTGAAGTCAGTGCTATAATATAGAGAAACATAAGTTGCCAATTTACATGCACAGCAAATCCCATAAATGACTAGATCATCTGTTTATAGTGAAGTTGGTTGGGGTAGCAACATTGGCCAGGACTCAAGGGAGAGCTCCCTGCTCTTTGCAATAGTGCCATGGGATCATTTACATCCACCAGATGGGGCCTCTTTCACATTTCTTCATAGTGTGCAACTTCTCAAATCTATTCTGCTCCACTGGCACAGGTTGCTGTTGTAATTTGGTGCACCCCCTGTACATTGTCCTAGTTGCATGACCACAGTATAGTGCATAACCTTAGTCGGACTGGAAGCTGGGCCCAGTGACATGCTTTAACTGGAATGTGTGGGGCCCACAACAACCCAGTTTGCTAACTGTCTGCAGAGGAAAACTTCATCCAGGATGGTTTGGAATGAGCTTTTAACTTTTTCTGCTCTGGCTCCTAGTAAATTGTTAAATGCTGGCAGTGCTTAACTTGCAGGTGTATAGAGTTGCTGATGGTGCTCAGACCAAGATTGACCATTAATGAATTTTTTGACATTTTTTAAAAGGCCTATTTTGCTTTTGTGGAAAGATGTGTGGCCTGTGTAGCTGTATCACAGGCTGTAATCACTATCTGCCACTAGATGTCGGCTCATTACAAAAGGAATTTAGTAATTCCTTAGGTACTGCATTAAAAAAATGAAGATATTTCTGCTTGCAAGTGAACCGGGGGGGGGGAAGTATTTGGGGTTGGGGTGGGAAATATAAACTCTGGATGGCACCTGGAATTTAGAAGCATTACTAAGCTCTCTCTCTCTCTCTCTCTCTCTCTCTCTCTCTCTCTCTCTCTGGTATGATGCAATGCTCATTATTGGGCTGAGCAGTTGGCTTAAAATTGGCACATCGCTGTTGCAATCCATATCCACCCACACTCTGGCTCATGGCTGCAGTATGTACTGTCTACTAGGCACACTGCATCAATTGCCAATTTACTTTTTGCTAGGATCTCCCCTCATTGTGACCTCGACCACCAAGGATGCACAGCAGTATTGTGATGACCATCAACCTTAACTTTTTTTTTTTCCCCCTCCCCACCCCATTGCACTCTGACCTAGACATGTCTCTGCTGTTTCACCAGGTCAATATCCTGGAATTCCCCACTTTTTTTCCTCATTTGTTCACGGTATGTGGGTGCCTGTCAAGGCCAGCATTTATTGCCCATCCCTAATGGCTCTCTAAGGTGGTGGTGAGCTGCCGCCTTGAACCTCTGCAGTATGTGGTGATGTTACTCCCACAGAGCTGTTGGGTAGGGCGTTCCAGGATTTTTGACCCAGTGACGATGAAGGCTCTGCGATATACTTCCAAGTCAGGATGGTGTGAGAAATAAAAACAATGCTGGAAATACTCCGGTCAGGCAGCATCTGTAGAGAAAGAGTTGACGTTTCAGGTCGATGACCCTTCAGAACTGGAAAAAGTTGATGTAATTGGTTTTTAAGCAAGGGCAGGGAAAGGGAGGGAAGGTCTGATAGGATGGAAGGCAGGAGAGATTGAGACAAGGGATGATGGTGCAAGGCAAAAGGAGATGGCAATGGGACAAGTTAAGAAACAGATGAGTCTAGATGAAGTGTAAATGGCAATGGCAGAATCAACAGCTGCCATGTGAGGAAAAAATGTAACTTGGAGGTGGTGGTGTTCCCATGCGCCTGCTGCCCTTGTCCTTCTAGGTGGAAGAGGTCGTGGGTTTGGGAGGTGCTGCCGAAGAAGCCTTGGCGAGTTGCTGCAGTGCATCTTGTAGATGGTACACACTGCTTGTCCTTTGTATTCTTCTCCAGGTTTTCCTGTTTCCTAAATGCAAATTTTTGTTGAAACCAAAACCCTTGGTGATTCTAAAGATGTTATGACTCCCCTCTTTTTGACCTCCTCAAACAACCAGTACACTGACTCATTAAAATTAATTGAGAAATTCAATTAATAACTGCATAATTGAGTGGAGGAGCAAGAACTAGTTCACCACACCACCTTTTCAATCCCTATGAAGGATGCAGACTCCATCTTGAGATCAAGGATTATTTGCTTTGTTCAGTTCTGCCTATGGGGAGATGTACATCTGAGCAGCTTCCCTAGTTGTCTAATGGGGTTCTGGATAATTTGGTGATCTGGGCTAATCCTCTTGCCAGGTTTTCACCCACTTTAATTGTATGAAATTAAACTCAGGATATGGTTTTACCAAACCTTTTGAAAACCGTGTGGCTCTTTTCGGAGGTGGTGGTGGTAGTATGTGCATTAACTTCTAGTTTGAGTAGACTACAGATACTTGGCTGTGACTGATGGAGACTGAGATACAATTTTTTTTCAAATTCAGTACTGCGTTCTAATTTTTTTTAGTGAGAAGGACACTGCCTAGTGGTCATGTTATGTTTTTGTTTAAACAGGTAAATCGGGAAAGTTACAGACTCCATGAAGCATATGTCAATTATTCCTTTGAGTCATGATGATTCCAGCCAAGATGATCAGGAGAAGTGAAGATGTAATTGATCCTAACTTGGTTTTGCTATCACCTTGACAGGAGTATTTGTGATGAACTAGGTTCAGTGGGAAGGTCAAGCTATTCCCAAATTTCTTGGTATTCATGTTTCTATCCTTGCTGGTGACATTTGGCCCTTTGTGTTCAGACTCTCAGTCATACAAGGCTTTCTTGGTCCTTCATTTATTAATTATATAATTACTAGTTACAGTATCCCTTTTCAAATGGTTGCCATTGACCTTGTTTTAGCAATGAGATGCAGGCCAGTCAAAGTTAGGATTTGGGATCGTTGGTTATTGCAGCAAAATAATCAGTTGGGAAATGATTGCTTTCTCCTTGGTGATCTTGTTTCCAGATTAGTGTGTGCATCTCATCACCAGCACCCAGTAGATAGAACCTACTCCAGTGTGGACAAATGTCAAAATGGTGGCTGTAATTAGTAATGGGGCATGTGCAGTTAATGGCTTTTGCCTGGGTGGGCTTTGGTCAATGTTCTCTCCTGAGGTGGTTCTACCTGGCTTGGTGAAAAAGGGATACTGCCATTTGTACATAGCTGATGGAAGTGATGTATAGGCAGCTGCTCACCTTGGGGTGCCTGTTTCTAATGCCAAACTCTCTGCTGTAATACCTGAAGGTGCTGCGGAGAAACGGCTGCTTTGCATCAGATGCACTATTCAGGTTACATACAATTGCAAACTGAATGAAGTGTCACATTCCAGATTGTTGTGGTTGGAAACTAAATCCACTGAAGAATTTTCTGTGTAGTTATAATCATGTCCACCAACTTTTTGTTAACTCTTTGTGACCAACTATATCTTGTGCAGATTCACGTCCCAAAATATAACTAATTAGGACAGTGAGGATTTACTGGTCTTTGCACTTGTTTTATTTTTCCTGTATATGCTTTTCAAAAATGTATGCTTTTGCACTGCACTTGAGTTTATTTGTTGGAATTAAGGGCTTGAAGGTGTGAAAGAGGACTTAATGACTTGGTGCATTGTCCGTGCTCTCTTGTGGATTGAGTCCCACCGGTTTTCAATCCAAGTTCTTGGCTATTGGCTCACATTTGGACACTGCCCTTTATTTATCACTATGGTCGTATATTCACTACACCAGTGTAGGGAGTAGCTTTTGGAAATTAAAGCACCATTGGAAAATTAACCTGCCATTTGAGCTGGGAGTGACCAATACTGACAAATGGTGGCAAAAGTAGATGTGTACGTTTGGCTCACATTAAATCACATTCGCAACTTTTTTTTTAAATTTAAATATTTTAAAAGTGTTTTATAATGCACAAATTTGAAAAGATCCAGGGGTATGTTGGTGAATCACTTGTTCTGACCACTTGTACCTGAAAACAAGACTCTTCCAAAAAAAAAAGTGAATGAAATCTTGTACTGAGCTGTGGGGGGTGGGGGGGTGTGTATTTTTTTTCCCTGGATGCCATCCAATGCCCATTTGAGAGCTTCCTGTTGAACAGGCAGCCAGGATTGCAAGTTTGAACTGAGTTTAGCTTCTGGTAAATGTGTCGCAAGCATTTCCTGAAATGGCAAATCCTCTTAAACTGGTCCGCTGACTCAACTGTAAAAAAAAATCCTGAGCAAAATGGCACTAGGCTCCAACTGCTATCATCATTCGGGCCAACAATGAGATCATGGGCCTCGGCTTTAGCAAGATGGCATTTCAAACCTCCAGCTAATGGCTATTAGAAACTTCGGTATACATGCAATTATATAATTCATGCTTTCCTCCAGTAACACATTGGCTTTAGAAACGCTGTGGTAATGATGCACCGTTCCATTCCAATGTAGGTTGGTATTTGCAACTGGGTGTGACTGCTTGTAATGGTCGTTGTACTGGGCTTCTGCATATACATTCTCATTTTAGAACATTTCTGTCATGATGGCTTGTTTTGTGAGTTTTTCGGGTATATGAGCACGATTTAAATGTAATGCTTTTTGGTCACTAACTTGACCAGTGCAGTTGAGTTGCTTTGTGTTTACGATTGGAAGTTGTCCAACATTGACCAGTTGTACTATCGGCACCAATTTAATGTGTTAAACTGCTGACCGTGGTTTAAAATTTGCTTGAAGAATTAGTTTAAAAAAAAAATACCAGAATGCTTGGTATCTTTATGTATAAATGGGCCTGTGGTGAGGTTAGTTTTCAGTAGGTCAAATATTTTTGTAAGGTTTTTTAATAAAAAAAGTGAACTTTTGAAACTTTCTAGTCACTTTGTATTTTTCTTCCCACACGTGCACAGTCTCTGTCTGAATCACATTCTTACCACCTACCCTGTACAAGTTCAACATTCGATGGAACAAAAAAAAAGCTGCATTAAGCAGAGTCTAGTGTTCAACACCCTGCATTTTTATAGCACTTTTTTTAAAGCCGAAGTGTGTCCCAAGTTGCTTCATATGCAAATCTCCATGTTCAGCTAGTACTTAGAAAATGTCTGTCTTTCTGGAGTCTAGGAGCAAAGACACTATTGTGTGCTCAATAGTAGCTGTTGACTTGGTGTTAGCTATATTTGTAGTGGCTTGTTGCAATTAGCTGGAACATGTCCTAGTTTAAAATGAGAATCAAAGGGGGAAAACTAGATTGCAGGGAATGGCATCATTTAACAATAGCCTTAACTTTAATAAACCATATTTGCTCCATGATGGATTTAAATATTTTTAAATAACCCACTATTTTAATGGCATGCAAGTTACACTATACCATACACACTAGCCTGCAGTGGGTCTGCTGTTGGTACCGGAGAACATTCATTGGCTGCTGATGTACAGATTCAGCTCATGGAATCACATTCTGTCTAGCACAGGAGACCATTCTACCCATTGCACCCTTGTTGGCTGAGCTGTCCACTTAATCCCCTTTCCTATACCCTCAATTTTTTTCAAACATTTTATGGACCTTCCTTTCCCAAGAACTCTTGATTCTGATTTTCCTTTCTCTACCCTTCTCTTTCTTTCCCCCCCCCCCCCCAAAACCCCCACTCCCCCTGGGTTTCTGGTAGGGTATACCATGTTCTAATTCTCTTCAAAATTAATTCTATTTACCTCCCTCTTCAGTTTGATGTCCTCTTTACTGTCACTCTGACAAGTAGAAATAATTTCCCTGTTTTCCTTGTCAAAAACCCCATCATAATTTTGAAAGCCTCTTTGCTCTCATTGTGACCTTTCTGTGCTATAAAGGGCTCTAGTTATGGGGGAAGAGACTAGAAAAGCTAAAGCTTCTCATCCAGAGCTCCTCATAAATCTCTTCTGCATCCTTCCATGGCTATCTAATGGACTTCCAGCATGGAGATAAAACCTAGGAGTTGCATTTCTGGTTTCCCCCCTTCATTTGCTGTTTTAATTTGGATAGGTTTACTGTTGAGACCATAGTACATGACATTTTCACATTTTGGAGAGGGGTGCAGTGAAGATAATGATTCCCTGATTGAACCTGATAGTCAAAGCATGTATCTTTCTCACACCCTTATTGCCCATTGTATCCCTTCTTATTGTGAGGCATTGGGCTTCTCCTGCACAAGAGGACCACTCTGTAAATGCAAGTTGTTCTCAAACCTCCTCGCATTAGTTGAAGTAGCCACAAGTAGTACTGGTAATGCAGTTGTGCCTGACTTGGCCTTTGCTGCTTGGTGAGTAAGGTAAGCTGCACTTAACTGTTCTATAGTGGTCTTGTTACAAGGAGCCCATGGATGACTTTGTCACTATAAGCTTGAGACCATCTAGCTGATTTCCCATCTGCCATCCTCGACTTCAGCACGCTCAACTCTACTGCCTGTATTGTCCTCCTCCCTTATTGCCCCTGTCCTTGCTCGCCTATATTGGTCATCCAACACCTTCAATTTAAAATTCTTGTTCTCTGGATTTCATGGCCCTTCTCTTTGATGCTCTACAGCTGTTCCTCCAACCTTTTCATTCATCCTCCTTCCCTTTGCTCTATCATTGGCAAATGTGCCTTCAGCTGTTTAGGTCCCACCCATATGTACTATAAGCCGCCACCTCATGCACTTTTTTTTTACAACTCACTTCTTGACCAAGCTTGTGGTCACCCCTCCAAATCTTCTCCTTTTGGCTCGGTGTCTGTTTATTTCTGATGCCCGACCTTGATGGTTTTCTGTTAAAGATACTATATAAAATGCAAGTTGTCATTGGTGCTGTTCTTCTTGGTTAATAGTCATCCTTTAACCAAGACCATTGAAAACATGCAATGAATTTCTTACATTTTTTTTAATCCACTTTTTGTTTGGCCTTTTTCTTCCCTCCCACAGGGTGGCTGTCTTTCATTCTGCCAGCGCAATTCACACTTCATCCAGAGCCATCCTTTGTTCCTTAACCTGTCCTATTACAGGAAACTTTGATATCCGGCACCGACGGGACCGAGCTGTTGCCGATCTATCAAAACTGCCAGACACCAATGTTAATGTTGAAGCATACGGAGATTTGCAGCTCTGTATCTGACAACAAACACTTGCTTAGCAACAGCTTCTAAACAGTCGGCTGTACCTTTTTTTAGAAGCGTCTCTAGCTTAGCAACAGCTTCAGAGACTTTCCAGAGCCCGACTGTTGACACAGCCACGAGAAGAAAAAAAACAAACGGCTCCTGATTTCTGGTAGATTGAGGTTTCTGGACATACAACCTCCGGATAAACCAAAGGCAAGGTGGTGGTACAGGAAACTATCTCCGTCTCTCAATCTCTCCTGCTTTCTATCCTATCACTGACCTTCCCTTTTTTGTTTGTATTTTCTCCCCCCCCCCCCCCCCCCCCCCCCCCCCCCCCCCTTTCCCAGCCCCTAACTTGCTTCACAATCTATTCCTTTTCCTGTTTTTTTTTTTCCAGTTCTGACAAAGGGTCATCAACCTGAAATGTTACCTTTTTTTTTTTCCACCCCCCCCCCCCCCCCGGATGCTGCCCTGGCCTACTGAGTTTCTCCAGCGTTTTCTGTTCTTTGCAAAAGTGCAAAGAGACTCATTGAATGTGATGCAGTGCACAAATTGGCTGCCACACCGCCACTGGAATGCAGAGTTTTGAGCAGAGGGAAAGGTGCTCCTAAATAACCAGTCCTTCTGGTTTTTTATTTTGGCTAAGGTTTAGTGTTTGCACTAAATGTTGCCAAGAATGAGCAAGTTCCTCAAACGGCTAGATCAGCAATAGAATTGAATACTTGATTTGCAGGAAGGATAGTATTCAAATTTATCACTCTTTGAAACTTCCTTAATTTAGCAACTGCCTTAATTTAGAAACTGAGTTAAAGTAAGCCTCCTGAAGGTACATAGATAGGAGCAAGAGTAGGCCATTTGGCCCCTCGAGCCTGCTCTACTATTCAAGGAGATCATGGCTGATCATCCAAATTCAGTACCCTGTCCCTGCTTTCTCCCCATATCCCTTTAGCCTTAAATATATCTAACTCCTTCTTCTTTAATATATTTAATGAATTGGCCTTAACTGCCTTCTGTAGTAGAGAATTCACCCAGAGTGGTGAACTTGTGGAAGAAATTCCTCCCTCGGTCCTAAATAGCTTGCTCCCTTATCCTTAGACTGTGACCCCTGGTTCTGGACTCCCCTGCCATCAGGAACATCCTTCCTGCATCTAGTCTGTAGTCCTGTTAGAATTTTATAAGTTTCAATGAGGTCCCCTCATTCTTCTAAACTCTAGTGAAATATAAGCCCAATCTCTCAGGTCATCTATTTTGGTGGTGGGAGGCCACATATGCCTGGGGAAATGGGGTGATGCAGGTTAATAAGGCCATAAAAGCAAACTAAGCACGAGTTCATTTCTAAAGGGATGGATTTGAAAAGCAGCAGTTGTTAAACTTGTATAGAACCTTGATTTAGACCCCACTCTGTTCTGTGAAGATTTCTGGTCTCCATATTCATTTAATAAAAAAAAAATAAAAAAAATGTAGAGGCATTGGAGCAGGTGCTAAAAAGATTTACTAGTGATACCAGAACAGAGGTTTTACCCATCAAGAAAGATTGACCAGGCTGGGGCTTTTTTTTTTCCTCTAGAAAAAAGACGACTGCGGGGTGACAAGGGCTTGCTAGGGTAGATGTAGGAAAGACTCACTTGTGGGTGAGAACCGAACAAGGGGCCATAAATGAAGACCGGCCATTAATAAATCCAATAGGGAATTCCGAATGTGGAACTCGCTACTACAGGAAGTAATTGAAGTGAATAGTCGATGTATTCAAGGGGAAGCTAGATAAACACATGAGGGAGAAAGGAATAGAAGGCTATGTTGCTGGGGTTAGATGAAGGTGGGAGGAGGCTTGTGTGGAGCCTAAACACTGGCACGGACCGAATGGACTCTTCCTGTCTGTACTTCATCCTAATTCCTTGCTGCACTTGGGTGACTGCTATAAGTAAGTTGAATTAAATAAATCACTTTCCAGAGTATACATTCTTTTAAGCAGTGGTGCTCTGGGGCAAGGTGCGTGCAGTCTCTCTGATCAAACTGCGCATTTTGTATCCTCCTCAAAGGGTTGTGACTTGTGCCAGTAAAAGGACCAGAAACACACTTGCTGTAAATGCACATCAGTGAGCATAGGTGGAGAGTGCAGATAAATGGATCTTTGATGGGATCAAGCATTGGAAAGAGTTGCAAATGGACATCTTTCTAACAAGAGAACTGAATAGCTTAGAATGAGGCCTCAGGTGCTTAACATCCATTGATAAGTGGGTGGAATGGGGTAATAGGAGGGATAATGTGAGAAATTAAACAGTTCTAAGCCACTGGATGTGTGAACAGCTGAGATTAGGGCAATAAAGTCAAGAATGGCCACTGTGCAATTGGTGACTACCTTGCTTATGTAACAGTGACTGCACTTAAAGTAATTCATTGGTGCTGAAAATGTCCTGCTGCGATGCCATGTGAATGCAACTTTTTCCATTAAAAAAAAACTCGACATGTTTCTTAAAATTTCAGAAGGCGCTTAATAAAATTGCCCTGGGTTTCTGACAGGAACTCGTCCGAATGTGCACTAATGGATGGTTCTGGTCATTTGGGGGGGGGGCGCAGCCGATGAGTTTCCAATGTGTGCAGTTGCTGAAGCCCATTGCTACTAGCCTGAATTCTTAAACTTGACCCCTGTGTCTAGAATAATTCCGACAGTAAGTGAAGTAATAGTATTACGTGAGCAGCAATTTGTGGTTTTGTCCAACTGTCTCTTTCTTAACCAGTTTCATGCATGAATAGAAAGGAGATTCCGCTAGTGATAAGCTGCAATGTTTGCAAGCATCGTAAAATGATGTAGCACGTGAGGTGGCCGTTCAGCCTGTGCCGGCTCTTTGATAGAGCTCTCCAATGAGTCACACGCCAGTGCAGGACAAATCTGACCCGCCCAATTACCGTCCCATCAGTCTACTCTCAATCATCAGCAAAGTGATGGACGGTGTCGTCGACAGCGCTATGAAGCGGCACTTACTCAGCAATAACCTCCTAACTCGCGCCCAGTTTGGGTTCCGCCAGGGCCACTCAGCTCCTGACCTCATTACAGCCTTGGTCCGAACATGGGTAAGAGCTGAACCCGTGAGGTGAGAGTGACTGCCCTTGACATCAAGGCAGCATTTGATCAAGTGTGGCATCAAGGAGCCCTAGCAAAACTGAAGTCAATGGGAATCAAGGGGAAAACTCTCCATTGGTTGGAATCATACCTAGCACAAAGGAAGTTGGCTGTGGTTGTTGGAGGTCATTCATCTCAATCACATGACATCACTGCAGGAGTTCCTCAGGGCAGTGTCCTAGGCCCAACCATCTTCAGCTGTTTCATCAATGACCTTCGCTCCATAAGGTCAGAAGTGGGGATGTTCGCTGATGATTGCACACTGTTCACCATTTGAGACTCATCAGATACTGACGCAGTCCGTGTCCATATGCAGCAAGACCTGGACAACATTCAGACTTGGGCTAACAAGTGGCAAGTAACATTCGCACCACACAAGTGCCAGACAATGACCATCTCCCCTTGACATTCAATGGTATTACCATCGCTGAATCCCCACTATCAACATCCTGGGGGTTACCATTGATCAGAAACTGAACTGGACCAGCCATATAAATACTGTGGCAACAAGAGCAGGCCAGAGGCTGGGAATTCTGTGGCGAGTGTCACCTCCTGACTCCCCAAAGCCTTTCCACCATCTACAAGGCACAAGTCAGGAGTGTGATGGAATACACTCCACTTGCCTGGATGAGTGCAGCTCCAACAACACTCAAGAAGCTCGACACCATTCAGGATAAAGCAGCCCACTTGATTGGCACTCCATCCACCACCTTCAACATTCACTCCCTCCACCACCGGCGCACCATGGCTGCAGTGTAACCATCTACAAGATGCACTGCAGCAACTCGCCAAAGCTCCTTCAACAGCACCTTCCAAACCCACGACCTCTACCACTTAGAAGGACAAGGGCAGCAGACGCATGGGAACATCACCACCTACAAGTTCCCCTCCAAGCCACACACCATCCTGACTTGGACCTGTATCGCCGTCCCTTCACTGTCGTTGGGCCAAAATCCTGGAACTCCCTTCCTAACAGCAGTGTGGGTGTACCTACACCATATGGACTGCAGCGGTTCAAGAAGGCGGCTCACCACCATCTTCTCAAGGGCAATTAGGGATGGGCACTAAATGCAGGCCTAGCCAGCCAGCGACGCCCACATCCCATCAATGAATTAAAAAAAAAAATATCTTCACCCTCAAAGAAAGACTGACTCGCATTTTATATAGTGCCTTTCACGACCACCGCACATCTCAGCGCTTTACAGCCAATGAAGTACCTTATTGAAGTGGAGTTACTGTTGTAATGTAGCAAGTTCCCACAAACAGCAATGTGAAAATGACCAGATAATCTGTCTGAGGGATAAATATTGGCCAGGACACCAGGGATAACTCCCCTGCTCTTCTTCGAACTAGTGTCATAGGATCTTTTACATCCCCCTGAGAGCAGACAGGGCCTCGGTTTAACATCTCATCCAAAAGACAGCGCCCCTGACAGTGCAGCACTCCACAGGAGTGCCAGCCTAGCTTTTTGTGCTCAAGTCCCTGGAGTGGGATTCGAACCCACGACTTTCTGACTCGGGCGAGTGTGCTACCTCACTGAGCCGCAGCTGACACTCTAAGGCCTTGACATCCTTCCTAAAGTGTGGTGCCCAGATTGGGGTCACTACTCCAGCTGAGGCCTAACCTGTGATTTTATAAACGTTCAGCATAAGGTCCTTGCTTTTGTACTCTATGCCTCTCTTAATAAATCCAAGGATCCTGTATCCTCTTAACCGTCCTGTCACCTTCAGAGATTAGTACGTGTGTTATCCCAGGTCTCTGTTTCTGCAACCCTTTAAAAAAAATGTTAAAAAATATTGTAACATTTGGTTTATATGGGCCCTCATTCTTCCTACCAAAATGTATCACTTCACACTTCTTTGTATTAAATTTCATCCACCATCTGTCTTCCCATTTGTCTGTTTATGTTCTCCTGGAGTCTGTTACTCTCCTGCTCACGGTTTACACTCACATTTGAGTTTCGTGCAAACTGAGAAATGATACCCAATCCAGCTCGTTAATATAAATCAAGAAGTCGTCCTAATACTGACCCCTGGGGTCACCACTATATATATTTCCACTCCAGTCGGGAAAAACAACTGTTCACCACTACTCTCTGCTTTCTGTCCCATGGCCAGTTCCGTATCCATGCTGCCACTACCCCTTTTAATCCCAATGGCTTCAATTTTGCTAACAAGTCTATTATATGGTACTTTATCAAGCACCCTTTGAAAGTGCAGATACAGATCAACTGTACTATCATCAACCCTCTCCAAAGAACGCAATCAATTTGCTTTAACACATCTGGGCTGGCTGTCATTTCATTAACCCGTATTTTTCCAAGTGACAATTTCGCCTCTGATTATTGTCTCCAGTCTCCCCACCACCAGTGTTGGGCTGACTGGCCTGTAGTTGCTGGGTTTATCCCCACCCCTTTTTTTTGAACAGAGGCATAACATTTTCAGACCTCTGGCACCGCTCCCATAGCGGAGGAGGATTGGAAGATTGTGGCCAGATCCTCTGCTATTTCAACCTTTACTTCCCTTAGAAGAGGTGAAATGCAACGTAGGCTATGTATTTTTACCCTATTCCAAGATCGCTACTTCCTCCTTTACTGCTATATTTGCAGCATCCACTTCTCTCGTGAAGACAGTGGATGGATTGTCGTCCGCATGCCCGATACGAGACTCCCAAAACAGGCGCTCTACTCGGAGCTCCGACACGGCAAGAGAGCCCCAGGTGGGCAGAGGAAACGCTTCAAGGACACCCTCAAAGCCTCCTTGGAAAAAGTGTAACATCCCCACCGACACCTGGGAATCCCTGGCCCAAGACCGCACAAAGTGGAGGAGAAGCGACCAGGAAGGCGCCGAACACCTCGAGTCTCTTCGCCGGGAGCAAGCGGAAGCCAAGCGCAAGGAGCACACGTCAGCCCGAGCACCCTACCCACCCGCCCCCTTCAACCACCGTCTGCCCCACCTGTGACAGAGACTGTAGGTCCCGCATTGGACTTATCAGTTGCCTGAGAACTCATTTTTAATGTGGAAGCAAGTCATCCTCGGCTCCGAGGGACTGCCTAAGAAGAAAAAGTGAAGACAGATGCTAAGTACTCATTTAGTACCTCAGTCATGCCCTCTGCTCCACAAGAATCTCCTTTTTTGGTCCCTAATTAGCCCTACCCTCCTTTTGACTACCCTTTTACTATTTTATATGTTTATAAAAGATTTTTGAGTTCCTGTTTATGCAACCCACTGTTGCGGAGTATTTTGAACCAACACTCGACACAAGATTTTAGATTGTTATTCGAATGGTCTTTTATTACACCAGTGGGGAGCCAATCTCTACTGGCGCACCAGGAGACTTCTCCGCTGTTACAAATTTTAAGCAATCTTTTATACACTCAATGATACAAGCTCAGCCCCGTGCACGATCCCGTTCCGCAGGCGCACCAGGAGACTTCTCCGCTGTTACAAATTTTAAGCAATCTTTTATACACTCAATGATACAAGCTCGGTCCCGTGCACGATCCCATTCCGCAATTCAATTGGCTTAAAGCCCGCATGCACAGTTGCTGATTGGCTAATTCCCTATCTCCCATCACATGACCGTTCGCCTATATTTCTATTCTAGCTCGTGTCACATGATCTTTATGATCTCACCTGTTATAGTTTCGATAGTTTGTGGTTAATCATAGATGGTGCTTCGGAGCCAGTTTAATCTAATCTTGAAAAGCATCGAGACCTTGTAGTCAGCACGTCTGGGCTGTCTCCGCCGGTTTCTGTCTCAACCGTTGTTACTGTGCAAGCTGCATTGTTAACCCCTTAACTCCTGAAGGACGCCGATGTCCCACTTCACCACTAATCTATTCTCATACATTCTTGGCCCCTCTCATTCCTTTTTTAGTTATCCTCTACTCTTTTCTATTCAGCTTGGTTTTCTACTGTATAATCAGGGACAGGGTACTGAATTTGGATGATCGCATTGAATGGCAGAGCAGGCTCGAGGGGCCGAATGGCCTACTCCTGCTCCTATCTTCTATGTTTCTATCAGCCTGACAATTAGCAGGAGCCTTATTTTTGTTTCATTTTAGTCTCATCTTTAGTCATGCAGGGAGCTCTAGCTTTGGATGCCCTTCTTTTCACCCTCGTGTCTTGCCTGTACCCAAACTATCTCCTCTTTGAAGACCTCCCATTGCTCGTTCACTGCCAATATTTGATTCCAATCCACCTGGGCCAGATCTCCTATAATAATAATAATAATAATCAACTTTATTGTCATTGTTAGTGCACAAGTGCAGTACAACGAAATGTAGGCTTGCGGCTCCCGAGAGTGTACATTTAGATTAAGACATTTAAACATTCAACATTCATTTGGCTTGTAATATATTAACATAAACATAATAAAGTGCATTGGCAGATGTGCAGGCTTTAAGAGTTTATTTGTGGAGTTCAGTAGAATGACAGCCCTGGGAAAGAAGCTGTTCCTAAATCTGGTCGTTCGGGTGCGAATGCATCTGTAGCGTCTCCCAGATGGCAGGAGGGCGAACAGACTGTGGCTGGGGTGGGTAGGGTCTTTGATGATGGTCAGTGACCTCCGTAAACAGCGTTTCTGGTATATGTGCTCTATGGTCGGTAGCCAGGTGCCAGTAATGCGTTGGGCAGTTTTGACTACCCGCTGCAGGGCTTTCCGGTCATAGTAGCTACAACTCACTGAAATTAGCCCTCCTCCGGTTGAATATTTTCACAATTTTTATTTTTCCTTGTCCTTTTCCATAACTACTCTAAACCTAATGTGATTACTGTAAGGTTCATAACACAGTAGAGAACCAAACCTGTACAAAGGAGATTTAAAGGAATGAGGTGGCAAGGAGACAGTATGAGAATAGATTAGCAGCTAACATAAAAGGGAACCCAAAAGTCTTTTAGAAAGGCATAATTAGTGAAAGAGTGGGGCCAATTTGGGACTAAAAGGATCTTGTGGAGGCAGAACGCATGACCGAGGTACAAAATGAACATTTTGCATCAGTCTTCACTAGCGAAGAGGATGCTGCCAATGTAGCAGTAACGGAGGAGGCAGTATCGATATTCGATAGGATAAAAATAGAGGATATACTTAACAGGTTGGCTCTCCTTAGAGCAGCGGAGATTTGATAGAGGTGTTCAAAATTATGAGTGGTTTTGATAGAGTAAATAAGGAGAAAAAAAAGTTCCCAGTGGCAGAGGAGTCGGTAACCAGGGGGCACAGATTTAAGGTGATTGGTAAAAAAACCAGAGGTGACGTATTTCTTTTAGAGTTGTTGTGATCTGGAATGCACTGCCTGAAATGGTGGTGAAAGCAGAGCCAATATTGCGCCTAGGGGTCTATTGCGTGTCTGGGATAACCGCACGTGCAGGAAGTGCCTCCAGTTGCTCCAGCTAAGGATCTCTGAACTTGAACATTAGAAATAGGAGCAGGAGTCGGCCATTCGGCCCCTCGAGCCTGCTCCGCCATTCAATAAGATCATGGCTGATCTTCTACCTCATCTCCACTTTCCTGCACTATCCCCATATCCCTTGATTCCCTTAATATTCAAAAATCTATCGATCTCTGTCTTGAATATACTCAACGACTGAGCCTCCACAGCCCTCTGGGGTAGAGAATTCCAAAGATTCACCACCCTCTGACTGAAGACATTTCTCCTCATCTCAGTCCAAAATGGCCAACCCCTTAATCTGAGACTGTGACCCCTGGTTCCAACTCCCCAGCCAGGGGAAACATCCTCCCTCCCTGCATCTACCCTGTCAAGCCCTGTAAGAATGTTGTAAATTTCAATGCGATCACCTCTCATTCCTCTAAACTCCAGAGAATATAGGCCGAGTCTACTCAATCTCTCCTCATAGGACAATCCCCCCATCCCAGGAATCAGTCTGGTGAACCTTCGTTGCACTCCCTCTATGGCAAGTATATCCTTCCTTAGGTAAGGAGCGACTGGGGTCACTGCAGGGCATACGGGTGGCTGAAAGTTTCCTGGATCACAGGGTAAGAGGCAGGCAGTGCAGGAATCCCCCAGACGACACCTCGGGAGAGTGCAGTCTGGAGCATATCGACGGCACTGTGGGGCAAATAACTGCATTGAGGGGGGGGGGAGGGGGGCACAGCAAAATGTAGAGCTGCAGTGGACCTGAAGGTAAAGATAAAATGGAGAAGGGTGCGTGAAGAGATTGAGAACAAGACTCGTAGAAGTCTAAGTGCTGGTGCAATGTTTTAATACGTATTGCTCTTGATCTATTCTCCAATTGCTTTAAAAAAAAAAGACAGACTAAGACCAGAAATTGCAGCAACCATTGAGATTGTGGAGGAAAGGTTTGTACAAATCCAAAGTGCAAAAGTATAAACCCAGAACGTGAGTTTAAGAGGGGAGGAACAAATCTTTCACCAACAACAGCTACATTCAGTGCACTCGTCAGGGATGCCAACTATCTTGTAGCCGTTTGTCAAACTTGCCCAGAAGCAAATTCCATTTATTTAAAAATAAAATCACGAAAAAATTGCCAAGTGCAAGTATCTGTGCGGTGAATCGCAGGTTCCAGAACAGGTTGCATATCTGAACAATTTGCTTTGTGGAACACCTCCGTTCAGTCCGTAAGGGGGACCCCGAGCTTCTGGTCGCCTGTTATTTTAATTCACCGCCCCATTCCCACTTAGACCTCAATGTACTCAGGCTCCTGCATTGTTCCACGGAAACCCAGCGTAAACTCGAGGAACAGCACCTCATCTTCCGATTAGGCACTTTACAGCCTTCCGGACTCAATATCGAGTTCAACAATTTCAGATCATAACCTCGGCCCCCATTACATTTTTACTTATTTTTTATCCACACCTTTGTTTTGGCTCCCCCCCCCCCCCCCACTTTTTTCTCTCCCACATGGCAGCTGTCTCTCATTCTGCCAGTGCATTTCACACCTAATCTAGAGCCGTCTTTTGTCTCCACTAGTCCTATCACCATCTCGTCTCGTTTTGAATACCTCTTAATGTCTCTTCACTTCTCTTTTGTTCTCTCCCAGCCTGGCCTCTCAATCTATTTCATTTCCTGTGCCTTTCCAGTCTTGACAAAGGGTTTGACCCGAAACGTTGACTCTATTTTCTCTCCACGGATGTTGCCTGGCCTGCTGAGTTTTTCCAGCATTTTCTGTTGTTATTTTTCATATCTGACTACTGGCTTGCAACACCATCATTCGTACAGCCAAAACTACACCCCTCCCAGAAATTGGCCAACTTCTCAAGGTAAACGAACGAAAGCCATCGCAGCTGAGATCTCGGGTCACCTTTAGATCGCAGGTTTATCTCTGGACCTTCATTTTCAAACTACGTAGATACGATGCGTTAAAGAGCAGCTAACTGTGTGAATTACTGTAATTATCTCCGATACATCTTCCGAGGCCATTGCTTCAACCAAACTGTCCGGTTTTGCACCTGCAGTTTGTTAGACTTACTGGGCCATTGCCAAAACTTTTTTTAGTGTAATTTTTACAGAAAAGTTATAAGGAAATTAAGTGAGATCTGAACAAGGAGCATGATATTCTGTTCACAAATGAATAGGGGAATTTTTCAGCCGGCATAATTATTTACTTTGTTTTCTTATAAATTCTTGAAAGGTCACATGTATTTATATTTAGTGCTGTCACATACCACAACAGCAATTTGTATAGCACCTTCAACCTAGAGAAATGTCTAATAAAAAGTAAATGAGAAGATGCTGCTAACTACTTGCATGATATTAAGGGGTCAATTTTCATTGACCCGTGGAGTCGGGATTGGAGGGGGTTAAAGTCCCGAAATCGGGGGTCCCGACACCATCCCGCCCCCAACCCGCCTCCATGTAAGTTTCAAAGGAGGTGGGTCCCCGCCCCGCACTGGGACCCGCCTCCCTGAGGCGGGAAGGGATTAGTGCCAATTAACTGCCTGTTAACAGGTAGTTAACAGGTAGTTAACAGGCAGTTTTTAGCCTAATCCCTATTTTAAAGCTTGAAGTGTGGGATTCCCGACGGCTCCAAACCACGCCAAGTTAGCGGAGTTGGACCGTCGGGATGAAGGGCTTGGAGGGTTCGAGATGTCGGTGTTCAGGTGAGTGACGGGTGCATGAGTGCAAAGGTAAGTGTGTTTGGTGTGGCTAAAGTGTATAAAGAAGTTTAAATTACCTGTACTTACCTTTTCAGCCTTCCTTCCTCTAGGTTTCGGGAGTCCATCATCTAACCGGCACAGAAAGCAGAATGGCTGCGATCTGTCAAAAGTGACAGCCTGCAGCTTTCTGTGCCGGTGAGATTTCTAACTGAGTCTGTGTAGAAGGACTCAGGTTAGAAGTAAGACTGTCAGTGTTTGACAGCTTCAAACAGCTGTGAAACACTGATATTTCATCTGTCAAAACCTCTTGACAGATGAAATTTCAGTCTGTGACGTCGCCTGTTGCCAGGTGGCCCTTAATTGGCCTGCTGAGCACGCTGGGCGGGCTCAACAAGGTCAATCAAGTTAAAATCGCGTGGATTGGCCGCATCTCGATGGAGGTGAGACTACAACCCCGAAAGTTGTAGTCCCGCCTCCTTCCCAACTTCTGAATGAAAATCACCCCCTAAAAGTCTGAACCTGGGAAGTTTTCACAAGAAAGAAAGACTTTCATTTATATAGCGCCTTTCATGACCACTGGACATCCCAAAGCGCTTTACAGCCAATGAAGTACTTTTTGAAGTGTCGTCCCTGTTGTAATGTAGGAAACGCAGCAGCCAATTTGCGCACAGCAAGCTCCCACAAACAGCAATGTGATAATGGCCAGATAATCTGTTTTGTTATGTTGATTGAGGGATAAATATCGGCCAGGACACCGGGGATAACTCCCCTGCTCTTCGAAATAGTGCCACGGGATCTTTTACGGCCACCCGAGAGAGCAGACGGGGCCTCGGTTTAACATCTCATCCGAACGACGGCACCTCCCACAGTGCAGCACTCCCTCAGTACTGCACTGGGAGTGTCAGCTGAGATTTTTGTGCTCAAGTCTCTGGGACTCGAACCCACAACCTTCTGACTCAGGCGAGTGTGCTACCCACTGAGCCACTGGTTGAGAAGGTGTATTGTACTTTGTTACCTCTAGACTTGACTATTCCAACGCACTTCTGGCTGGCCTTCCACATTCCACCCTATGTAAACTTGAGGTCATCCAAAACTCGGCTGCCCGTGTCCTAACTCGCACTCCTGTGCTCGCTGACCTACATTGGCTCCCGGTTAAGCAGCGCTTCGATTTCAAAATTCACAATTCTCATCCTTGTTTTCAAATCCCTCCATGGCCTCGCCCCTCCCTATCTCTAATCTACTTCAGCCCCACAACCCCCCGAGATATCTGCGCTCCTCCAATTCGCCCTCTTGAGCATTCCTGATTATAATCGCTCAACCATTGGTGGCCGTGCCTTCTGTTGCCTGGGCCCTAAGCTCTGGAATTGCCTCCCTAAACCTCTCCGCCTCGCTGCCTCTCTCTCCTCCTTTAAGACGCTCCTTAAAACCTACCTCTTTGACCAAGCTTTTGGACCCCTGCCCTAATTTATCCTTATGTGGCTCGGTGTCAAATTTTTTGTCTTATAATACTCCTGTGCAGCGCCTTGGGACGTTTTACTACGTTAAAGGCACTATATAAATACAAGTTGTTGTTGTTTACAGCAGGTATTTAAACTCCGAGATGAAAGTTAAAATGGAGTTAAATGTTTATGATCAGTTTGGGTGAATGATATAGAAATTTAAGCATTCATAACTTTTTTTTAATGCTACAAGTAGTCCATAGTCACAACCAGTGTTTCCTGTAAACATTTTTTGCTGCGTGGGCCCTTTAACGGGCTGCACGGCCCGCTCAATTTCTCACGCGTGCGAGGTTATTTCCATTGTAAAGCCGGTGAGCGGCCTGCGCGGGACTGCCACTCCGCCGCGCGGCCACACAGCTTTGCGGGAATGTTGGTCACAGCAGGTTGCTTTTAGTTGTGCAGGTCACTTCTTTTCAAGAAGCTCATCTTTGTACGTTTCACAGAAGTGTAATCAGACAAAAATAGCCAAAACCGAGCCAAAGGAGGAGATACAGGAAACTCTTTCTTATCCGGCACCGACGGGACCGGCGTGGTGCCGGTTTATCAAAAAGTCCGGATTACAGAGAGTTATAGTTAAAAGGTACGAGAGCTCCGTACACAGCAACAAATCCAGGCTTCCCTGTTGCTTAGCAACAGGTGCAGGAACCCCGGCCACAGACCAAGCATCCCTGTTGCTTAGCAACAAGTGCAGGAACCCCCGGTTACACAGCCAAGAATCAAGAAACGGCCACTAATATGAAGAAAAACTTACCTGAACTTTGCCGGTTAACCGAGATTTCCGGTTGTTTGGGTGCCGGTAAATCGAGAGTTTCCTGTAGTGAGGAGGGGTGATTTAAAGAGGTGGGTTTTAGAGGAGAGGGGTGTGGAAAGGCAGCGAGGTTTAGGGGGCGAATGCTAGAGCTTGGGGCCTAGACAGCTGAAGGCACGGCCGCCAATGGCGGGATGGAGGGAGCTGGGGGGAAATACGCAAGAGGCCAGAGTTGGAGGATCGCAGAGTTATCGAGTAATAACATAATGGCAAAGAAGGAGGCCATTCGGCCCATCGAGTCCATGCCGGCTCTCTGTAGAGCAACCCAGTCAGTCCCATTCCCCCGCTCTATCCCCGTAGCCCTGCAAGTTTATTTCCCTCAAGTGCCTATCCAGTCTCCCCTTGAAAACACTGAGTGTGTCCGCTTCCACCACTTCCGTCGGCAGCAAATTCCAGGTCATCACCAATCTTAAATCTGTGTCCCCCTAGTCCTTGTACCATCAACTAGTGGGAACAGCCTTTCCCCATCTAGCCTATCCAAACCCGTCATAATCTTGTACACCTCTATCAAATCACCCCTCAACCTCCTTTGCTCTAATGAAAACAAATCCAGCTTCTCCAACCTGTCATTGTAGCTAAGATCCCCCATCCCCGGAACCATTCTGGTAAATCTCCTCTGCACCCTCTCAAGGGCCTTCACATCCTTCCTAAAGTGTGGTGACCAGAACTGGATGCAATACGCCAATTGTGGCCTAACCAGCACTTTATAAAGGTTTTGTAATGTATGTACCTTTAAGGGAGAGAACTACTTTTTACAGCTCCTGTATACTGTAGTACCGGCAGTGACCACACCTGTATATAAACCCTGAGTAGTGATCCATACAGTTAGTTCTAGAGTAACCCTCATTCAGTAAACATCTGTTGTACCGTTTCTCCTGCAGTCTGTGTCTTATTATACACAGACACAACATTGGCGACGAGCAGATTCGAACCTACCTGCAACTCTGCATCACCTCCCAGGGATTCGCTCCTGGAGAACAGTGGAAGGAGGTCAAGTCCAGAAGCACGGGCATCGACCACGGGCAACCGCCCAGTCATCCAGCGGAGATTTGAGCATCGCAGGGGAGGCTGTCGAGAGCCAGGCTTGGCTTTCCAGTCACGGTGGTCCAGCGAAACGGGCTGGCAACAGGTACTGCGCAGACCCTTCCCGGACAGCGGCGGCTAGGGCTGACCGAGCGGCACAGAAAAAGGCCGAGCAGCGTCGACGGGGGAGAGAGAGAGGGCAGAGCGCACAGGGCGCAGCCGGTGTTCAGGACCGAGCGGCGTCAACGGGGAGAGAGATGAGAGAGAGCAGAGCGCAGCCGGTGTTCAAGGGCCGAGCAGCGTCAATGGGGGAGAGAGGCGCGCAGGAAAACGCGCGAAGCGCAGCCGGTGTTCAAGGGCCGAGAAGCATCAACGGGGGAGAGAGGCGCGCAGGAAAACGCGAGGCACTGCCATTGCCATGAGGACGGCAGAGAGCGGCATTAGCAGCAGCGCAGGAGCAGTGCACGAAACACACAGGGCGTCGCCATTTGCCACAAGGACCGCCGAGAGCGGCGTTGGCAGCAGCGCGGGAGACGCCATTTTAAGTCGCAGCGGGGAAGAAAGGAAAGCGCGGGAGACGCCATTTTAAGCCGCAGCGGGGAAGAAAGGAAAGCGCGGGAGACGCCACTTTAAGCCAGTCTAACCACACCCAAAAATGCCGAAGAGTGGCAGTATCACAGTGTTCGACAATGAAGTCGAAGATTGGACGACATATGTCGAACGCATAGAAGTATACTGCAAGGCGAATGAAGTGCCAGATGACAAGAAAGCACTGGTATTGTTGAATTCAATGGGTGCAAAAACGTATGGCTTACTACGAAACCTAGTAACCCCAGAGAAGCCAGTAGAAAAGGATTTTGAAAACATAGTGTCAATCCTACAGAACCACTTAAACCCCACACCGCTGCTGATAGCAGAAAGATTTAAGTTTCACAAAAGGAACCAGCATAAAGATGAAAGTAATGCTGAGTATTTAACGGAACTGCGCAAGCTATCGAAACACTGCCAGTTTGGAACGGGACTAGCAGATACTTTAAGGGACAAGTTTGTGTGTGGGCTTCAAAGTGAAGGAACCCAGAAATGGCTTCTATCAGAAAAGGATCTTACGCTGGACAAGGCTTTCAGCATTGCAGTATCACACGAAGCAGCAGCACGGGGCGCTGCAGAGATACAACGGAGACCGCAAGAATATGGCACAAATGAAATGTCATACGGAACAGTGAAGTGCTATCGCTGCGGCAGAACAACACACGTCGATAATGATTGCTGGTTCAAGGACAAAGTGTGCAGACAGTGTGGAAAAGTAGGACACATAGCAAGAGTCTGCAGGTCGGGAAAGAAAAGCAGCAGCAAGAAATCTCCACAGGAGAAGTACAAGAAGGTACATAAGGTGACGGAGAGTAGTTCAGACGAACAGAAAAGTGATACAGACTCCGGAAGCAAGGAGCTGGGTTGTCTGAAACTACATAATGTGATCAAAACGGAGGATCACCAAACTATCTGGGTCACGTTCAAGATAGCAGGAGTCCAAGTGAAAATGGAATTGGACACAGGATCAGCCCTAACAGTCATAAACCGAAGGGACTACAAGCGGCTATTCTCACATATACCCTTGAGAGATACAAAGATTGTCTTGAAGACGTACACGGGGCAAAAAGTCTACCCCAAAGGAAAAATAAGGGTGAACGTTATATATAACGGCAAGGAAACACCAAAAATGGACCTATATGTATTGCCAGATGGAGGACCACCACTACTAGGACGTGAATGGATCCGGAAGATACAGCTAGATTGGCATTCCATACAAGCACTGACTGTAGATGCCAAAAAGGATGACGACGTCACACCTGGACGACTGTCAAAAATGCTAACTGACGCACAAGAAGTGTTCCAGCAGGGACTCGGAACACTAAAAGGCATAACAGCGACGATCAAAATAGAGGAAAATGCAAGCCCAAAGTTTTTTAAGGCCAGACCGGTACCTTATGCGATCCGCCCAGCCGTCGAAGCAGAGCTGGAAGGTTTGGAACGTTCAGGAGTACTGTCCAAAGTGGACTGGAGCGAGTGGGCTACACCCATCGTTCCTGTAATGAAGAGGTCATTGAGTAATACGCCTGGGGAACCAAAGAAGGTTCGCATCTGTGGGGACTTTAAGGTGACAGTGAACCCAGTCCTTCACACTGTACAATATCCGCTTCCGCGGATTGAAGATATTATCGCCTCGTTATCTGGAGGGAAACGCTTCACTAAGATTGATCTGGCCCAGGCGTACCTGCAAATGGAGGTAGAAGAAGCCTCGAAACAGTACCTCACGATCAACACTCATAAAGGTCTCTACCAATACAACTGGCTGGTGTTCGGGGTAGCATCAGCTCCGGCTATTTGGCAAAGGGCAATGGAACAAGTCCTGCAAAGGATTCCAGGGACCCAGTGTTATTTGGACGACATCCTGGTCATGGGCGAAAATGACAGTGATCACCTCGCCAACCTGGAGCAGGTGCTCACTAGATTGAAGGAATATGGGCTCCGAGCTAATCGCCAGAAATGCGAGTTTTTCCAGAAGCAGATCTCGTATTGTGGCCACGTTATTGATAAAGAGGGGTTACATAAGTCCCCTGAAAAGATTGAGGCAGTAGTCAAGGCTCCAGCACCGGAAAATGTGTCACAACTGAGGTCGTTCCTCGGGCTGGTGAACTACTACCATAAGTTCTTGCCGAATTTGTCTACCGTACTACACCCACTGAACACCCTACTGCAAATGGGGGTACCATGGAAGTGGAGTGAGGAATGTAAACGAGCTTTCCAGAAGAGCAAAGCATTGATCACATCAAAAGAGGTGTTGGCTCATTTCAACCCAGCACTACCAATTTGGTTGGCGTGTGATGCATCACCCTATGGCATTGGAGTGGCGCTGTCGCACAAATTCCCGGACGGCTCGGAGAGGCCAGTAGCCTTTGCGTCTCGGTCACTAACCTCAGCCGAGCGTAACTACGCCCAGATTGACAGGGAGGCCCTCAGCCTAGTGTGCGGAGTGAAAAAGTTCAATCACTATCTGCACGGGCAGAAGTTCACCTTGCTGACTGACCACCAACCACTTGTCTCCATCTTTAATCCAAAGAAGGGCGTTCCGGTGATGACTGCACAACGGCTACAAAGATGGTCCCTTTTTCTAGGGGCGCACCAATATGAAATCGAGTATAAGGGCACGAAACAGCATGGAAACGCTGATGGGCTATCACGCCTGCCACTGCCTACTGCGGAGGAAGCACCAGCAGTGGATCCTGTCGAAATATTTCATTCGACTATAATTGAATGCTTGCCAGTAACTAACGCTGGTGTAGAGAAGGAGACCCGAAGTGACCCGACACTGTCTCGGTTATATGATTTGACGGTGAAGGGATGGCCAGCACAGGGCGACTCACTGTTGCCAGCATTCTCATCCAGAAGAGAACAGCTGTCAGTATGCCAGGGGACCTTGATGTGTGGATCCCGAGTGGTAATTCCACCCAAGTTAAGGGAGAGAGTGCTCAATGAGCTTCACGAAGGTCATCTGGGAGGGGTGAAAATGAAAAGCCTTGCTAGGGCTTATGTGTGGTGGCCGGGGATCGATCAGCAAATCGAGGACCTGACAAAGAGCTGCTCAGGATGCCAGAAGGTCCAAAATGCACCACCACATGCCCCTCTACACCCATGGGAGTGGTAACTGGTGCATATTGATTTTGCTGGTCCATTCATGGACTCAATGTTTTTAATAGCCGTGGATGCGCACTCGAAATGGCCTGAGGTGATCAAAATGTCCTCCACCACCACGGAGAAAACTATTGCAGTCCTACGGACCATTTTTGCCAGGAACGGCTTGCCCGAGCAGATTTGCTCTGATAACGGACCACAGTTTGTGTCCGAAGAGTTTCGAAGATTTATGAAAAGGAATGGGGTAAGGCATTACACATCCGCCCCGTATCATCCAGCCACAAATGGATTGGCTGAGAGGTTCGTACAAACCTTTAAAAAAGCAGTAAAGGCCATGTGCGATGACGACATTCCACTGCAGCATAAGGTGGACAATTTCCTGTTAGCCTACAGAAATGCGACACATGCAGTCACCAACCAGGCCCCGGCCATGATGTTCTTTAACTGAAGGTTGAGATCTCGTCTGGATTTGCTCAGACCAAATGTACGAAGAGATATTGAGAGTAAGCAATTCCAGCACATCAATGAGAAGCCGACAAGGAGCTTCAATGGAGGGCAACCAGTCTTGGCCCGCGACTACCGAACAGAGAAATGGCAACCAGGAACGATATGCACATGGCAGGGGCCACTAATGTACACAGTGGCTGTTGGGGAGAACATTGTGAGATGCCATGTCGACCAGATCCTAGAGTCACAGGAACGAGTCAACCCCATGTCTCGGCCATACGTACCTGGTGAGGAACCCGACGTACAGGTCGCATCTACCTCAGAAACAATAGCATTGGAAGCTGATGAATCAACTGACGACAGGGTGCTAGAATCGCCTCTGCACCAAGAGCGAGACACTCGGGAAAGGCGTTATCCAGAAAGAATCAGGAAGCCTCCCCAAAGACTAAATTTATAAATAGACTATTTTCAGCTAATGTTGCATGTTAAAAGTGTTAATTGTAATTAGTTTGATATTTAATTGTTAAATGAGTGTTATGGTACTGTTAATCTAAAAGGGGAGGAATTGTAACGTATGTACCTTTAAGGGAGAGAACTACTTTTTACAGCTCCTGTATCCTGCAGTACCGGCAGTGACCACACCTGTATATAAACCCTGAGTAGTGATATGTACAGTTAGTTCTAGAGTAACCCTCATTCAGTAAACACCTGTTGTACCGTTTCTCCTGCAATCTGTGTCTTATTATACACAGACACAACAGGTTTAGCTCCTACTTTTGTACACAATACCTCTATGAAGCCCAAAATCAAGTTCTTAGAGGTTTGCAGGCTGGAGGAGGTTACAGGAATGGGGAGAAGCAAGGCCATGGAAGCATTTTTAGTTCATAATATTGGACCAGTGTCATGTGTAGGTTGCAGAGATTAAGGGGGAGAAATTCAGTCAGGGCACTACTTTTAATTGAGTGGTAGCGGCCCGCCTCCCTCTTGGGTTAATATCGCGGCCCTATTTGCCATGGTATTGCAGGCCTTCCTCCCCTTCTTAAAGGGGAGGGGCCTTGCGCAGCGCGACCCGGGGCCCTGCTAGGCCCCCGGGGGTCGGGAGTGCCGGCAAAAGAGCCCGGCACTCGAGTGAAGTGCCAGGCTCACGGAGCGCAGCTGGCATTCCGTGTGGGGTGGGGGGGGGGCGGATCAGGAGGCCGGGGACGGGAGCGGGGGCAGGTGCTGGCAGGTGGCCAGCAACAAAAATGGCCGCCCGCCACCTCCCCTTTAAATAGCGCTGCCCCGGCCGCAGGTAGGCCCCCCTGACCCCGTCGGACATAGCGTCTGGCGGTAAGTCATGGGGCGCTACCGAAGATCGCGAGCGGGGCACTGCGCACAGCAATGACGTCATCGCCGGCAGCGCAGCGCCGTGGGACGCTAACGGTTAGCCCCCACTGCTAACCTTTCGCTGAATTTTGCCGGAGACGTTGGCGGCGCCGCGTCCGGGCGCTAGTTGCTTTGCACAAAGCAACCAAATTTTTCCCCCTAAGTAATTAATATGTATGATAGCAAAATACTGCAGATGCTGGAAATCCGAAATAACAGCAGAAAATGCTGGAAAAACTCAGCAGGTCAGGCAGCATCCGTGGAGAGAGAAATAGAGTCGACGTTTCGGGTCTAACCTGTTTTCAAAACTGGAAATATGTATGTCGCACTTCTCCTTTGCTTGACTTACTATTTTTGCCTGAAATGTCCTTTTTGAGAAGGGGTATGAGGAAGCCAGACTGAGATCGTGATACATTGCCTCAGGATATGGCACTGGTTTTTCCCATTGAGCACTCAGACTGTCAAACAATGCCTGGCATTCAAATGTGGCAGACTTTGAACAGTTTCTCACAACCATAAAAACCCCCCCCCCCGGAAACTTGGGGTGAAGTCAATCAATTACTCCAAAGAGACTCAAAGATGATCAAGTTTTCTATCTATGCATTTGATCCTAAGCAATTTGGTCATCCCTACAACCAATGTAAAGGTGAATTAGCGGCTGAGAATGAGCACTGGAGTGAGAGCTCGACCTCATAGTAGCTTGCCCGTGGTTCATTAAATCAAAATGCAAGACAGTTTAATCCCGAGTACCTTTCAGAATACTGTAGTAGTTTGAAATGATCCTCTAATTCTGCCCTCTTGAGCAACCCTGATTATAATCGTTCCACCATTGGCAGCCGTGCCTTCAGCTGCCTAGGCTCTAAGCTCTGGAATTCCCTCCCTAAACCTCTCCGTCTCCCTACCTCTCTTTCCTCCTTTTAAGGCACTCCTTAAAACCGACCTCTTTGACCAGACAATGCCTGGCATTCAAATGTGGCAGACTTTGAACAGTTTCTCACAGACAACCAAAAAAATCCCCTGGAAACTTGGCCAAGTCAATCAATTACTCCAAACAAACTCAAAGGTGATCCTTATGTGGCTCAGTGTCAAATTTTTTGTCTTAAAATACTCCTGTGCAGCGCCTTGGGACGTTTTACTACATTAAAGGCGCTATATGAATGCAAGTTGTTGTTGTTGTTGATGACTGCAGCAAATGCTAAACGTATTTGGAAGGAAGAATGTAACCAAGAGTATCCTCTCCTGGTACAAATTATCACTTTGAATTGGGGGAAAAGTCAAGTTTAGCGTGAAATTGTTCAGACCTCCGCTTGGAGTTGAGGTTGATATAGCAGCGCTCCAGAAAACAAACTGAACATTTTTGCTAATACGAGCTGGGATTTAACTGTGGGATGAGCACTGTGCACCTGTGCAGAGACCCGCATCATACAGGGAAGAAGGCTTTTCCATTTCTGCTGTTGTGAAACAGGGTCCCTAGCTTTCCACATAAGAACATAAGAAATTGGAGCAGGAGTCGGCCATTAGCCCCTCGAGCCGGCTCCGCCATTTAATAAGATCATGGCTGATCTTTGACCTCATCACCACTTTCCTGCACTATCCCCATATCCCTTAATTCCCTTAATATTCAAAAGTCTATCAATCTCTGTCTTGAATATACTCAACGACTGAGCCTCCACAGCCCTCTGCGGTAGAGAATTTCAAAGATTCATCACCCTCTGAGTGAAGAAATTTCTCCTCATCTCAGTCCTAAATGGCCGACTCCTTATTCTGAGACTGTGACCCCTGGTGCCAGATTCCCCAGACAGGGGAAACATCCTCTCATTCTTCTAAATTCGAGAGAATATAGGCCTAGTCTACTCAATCTGTCCTCATAGGACAATCCCCCCATCCCAGGAACCAGTCTGGTGAACCTTTGCTGCACTCCCTCTATCGCAAGTATATCCTTCCTTAGGTAAGGAGACCAAAACTGTACACAATACTCCAGGTGTGGTCTCACCAGGGCCCTATATAATTGCAGTAAGACGTCTTTACTCTTGTACTCAAATCCTCTTGTAATAAAGGCCAACATACCATTAGCTTGCTTAACTGCTTGCTGTACCTGCATGTTAACTTTCAGTGATTCGTGTACAAGGACACCCAGGTCCCTCTGAACACCAACATTTCCCAATCTTTCACCATTTAAAAAATACTCTGCTTTTCTATTTTTCCTACCAAAGTGGATAACTTCACATTTCTCCACATTATATTCCATTTGCCATGTTCTTGCCCACTCACTTAGCCTGTCTATATCCCCTTGAAGCCTCCTTGCATCCTCCTCGCAACTTACATTCCCACCCAGCTTTGTATCATCAGCAAACTTGGATATATTACATTTGGTCCCCTCATCCAAATCATTGATATAGATTGTGAATAGCTGAGGCCCAAGCACTGATCCTTGCGGTACCCCACTAGTTACAGCCTGCCAACTCGAAAATGACCCGTTTATTCCTACTCTCTGTTTTCTGTCCATTAACCAATCCTCAATCCATGCTAATATATTACCCCCAATCCCATGAGCCCTAATTTTGTTTAATAACCTCTTGTGTGGCACCTTATCAAATGCCTTCTGAAAATCCATGGACCCTTTGCTTTGCTTTCAGTGGCTTGAATTTAGTATAAATAAAGAACTTGCATTTATATATTTATCTTTCACAACCTCAGGATTAACAGCCAATGAAGTACCTTTTGAAGTGTCACTGTTGTAAGGTAGGAAATACTGCCACCAGTTTGCGTACAGCAAGCTCCCATAAACAGCAATAAGATAAATGACAACATCTGGTTTTTTTCAGTAGTGGTGTTTCAGGGATAACTATTAGCCAGGGCACCAGGAAGAACTCCCCTGCTTTGTATAGGGCCATGCGATCTTATAAATCCATGAGGACAGATGGGGCCGCTGTTTAATGTCTCACCTGAAACCATGCAGCTCCAGCAGTCCCTCAATACCTCACTGGAGTGTCAGCCTGGATTATGTGCTCAAGTGTCTGGAGTGCTCAAGGTTGACACCTTTAAAATCATCATCGCAGAATGACTTACTTGTGCTGGGAATCGTTAAGCAATTCCTATCTTTAGCCTCCCTCGCTAACAGCACCGTGGGAGCACCTTCACCACATGGGACAGCAGCCGTTCAAGATGGCGGCTCACCACCAGCTTCTCGAGGGCAATTGGGGATGGGCGATAAACGCTGGCCTCGCCGGTGACGCCCACATCCCGGGAACGAACTCAAACGTGGTTAAAGGGGCGAGTGGGTGGAGTGCTTGGGTTGATGTGCGCTTCTTCCACTGTTTGCGCTTGGCTTCCACTTGCTCCCGGCGAAGATACTCGAGGTGTTCGGCGCCTTCCCGGATGCTTCTCCACTTTGTGCATTCTTGGGCCAGGGATTCCCAGGTGCCGGTGGGGATGTTGCACTTTTTCAACGAGGCTTTGAGGGTGTCCTTGAAGCGTTTTCTCTGCCCACCTGGGGCTCTCTTGCCGTGTCGGAGCTCCGAGTAGAGCGCTTGGTTTGGGAGTCTCGTACCGGGCATGTGGACGATGTGGCCCGTCCATCGGAGCTGATCGAGCTGGGGATGTTGGCCTGAGTGAGAACACTGACGTTGGGGCACCAATGGATTTGCAGGATCTTGCGGAGGCAGCGTTGGTGGTACCTCTCCAGTGCTTTTGTAAAGGAAATAGCCATATTCCAAGAGATACACCATCCTATGAATGGAATTTTGACTTTATTAAAACATGAAAACTGGGTTTAAAAATCTAAAAGCCTCAACGACACAGGCTGCAAACAGAACACAGGCTTTTAAGATATGATCAGTTGTTAACACAAGCTGTAAACACCATACAAGCTTTTGAAATGGGAATGGGTTATTGACAATAAAACAATGGCCCTATTGAAGCAAACCATTGGAGTTTCCAGAAAGTCTGTAGTTTGGGAGAAACACAATATCATTGCCCAGTTTAAAGTGTTATAAACAAACACTCCGGGAAACAGAAACTTAAAACATTAAACAACCGTATGCCTTCATAATATCATATCAAATGAAACAAGCAGACACAACATCTGTGGTACAACCATTGAGATAGCTAGAAAACAAGTAAATACTCGGTTGAAGTGTTTTTAATTTACATGTTGTAAATAAGATACCAACAGAACACTTTGAAAATATAGAAAATATAAAAGATGACACCAAGCAATCACATTGTGTTTGTATTGAACTTGGAACACATAGGAGTCACGACGTCTGCTTCCAAACAGCTAGGTGATTTTAGAATTGAATGGAAGACCTTCTATAAAAATGGCATCAAATAGATACATAAGTTATAACCGTTTTTTATGATACGTTTTGAACACCTAAACAACAAACAACAGTCTGCAAGCTAACAGTTGAAATGACAGTAAGAATAGAAAAGAATTCAATAGAGAATGACTAGAGATAATTAGCTTACATCATCAGAAAACTTCAAAGAATAAACCACTAACAAAAGGTATAAAAATAGAGCTTTACAGATGGAAAGTCAGAAGTCGCTGGAAAGGGCAAGCGATTCTCAACCTCAGAGGCAGGCTCTGTAAGTTTTTAATTCTTTGAGTCGCGGGGATCAAGAGGTACTCTTATTTGATTTTGGTGGATATTCTGGATTAGAAATAATAAGAAATGTCTAAATGTAACAAAGTTAAGATTTGAGAATAAGGATCTCTGAGAATAAGAAATGTAAGCTGTTTGTATTTTGAACTGTTAAAGTCACAATTGACTCACAAGCTGTTAACTATATGTCAGCTCTTAAATAAATCTATATATTTTTGAATTGTCTCAAATAGTATTTCTGTATCAAACTCGCGAACTCAATTTCTGTACACGCTTTTGTGAGGAGTTGCAGAATTCTGCGGGGGTTTTCCGGACCCTCATAATATCTGGAAGGTTACAGTCTAGTTAAACTTATTAAAATTGCTATGTGGAGGACGGTAACATCTTCAAGTCGTTCCTTTCCTTTAGAGAGAGATAGCCTGGACCTTTAGACCCAATTAAGCATCTTATAGAATTCGGCTAGCTCTAACTTTAGTTGAAGGTGAACGTCTGGGGAATACGCCTGATCTGGGGTTGCCCGAAAAGGGCTAGGACTTGTAATTATCCCTTCAGTTGGCGCCCAACGTGTGTGTTAACGAGTTGATACAGAACCTATACTTATATTTATATCTATATCCATCTTGTAGATTGTTAAGTATAGAAGGAGTGTTTTACTGACAGTGGTACTAAGACCCAGATTTAAGTCTCTAGAGACGACAAGACCCTGATCAGGCCTTGTAGAACTTAAATCAGAACTCCCTCAATATACCATTGATGTCTATAGAAATTTCTTATAAAGTTCATATTAAACGAGGTTAGGTCCTGAAGAAATGGCAAACTCTGTTGGAATTGGCCAAGTCTTTTTATTAGAAAATTCAAACGATTGCTTTATTAGGGGAAATAATCCTATCTCTGTACCTCCACAAAACCAAGTGATAATTTTTGAAATACAGGAAACTTTCGTTTATCCGGAGGTTAAATGTCCGGAAAGCTCTATCTACCGGCAAAATTCAGGAGTCGGTTCAGATAATTTTTTTTCTTTTCGTTGCTTCTTTTCTCCAGTCCTGGCTCTGCAAGCGTCTCTGTAGCTAAGCAACAGCTTCAGCTAGACGCTTGCAAGCTGCGCCGACTGTTTTGAAGCTGTTGCTAAGCAACAGGGTTTGTTGCTTCACACTGAGCTCTGAGCTCCGTATGTTTTAAACATTAGCGCTGGTTTCTACGGCAGTTTTGATCTAACGGCACCAGCTCGGTCCCGTTGGTGCCGGATAGCAGAAAGTTTCCTGTAGAAGGCTTTGATGCCAAAGGAGCCGTTAGAACTCATGGCACGATTAATGTTGATCACCAGAACCAGGGGGATATAGAATATCCTGTGGGATAATCAAACAAATACTCCAAATCCACTAAATTCCTTAATGATAAGGTGCACACCTGCACAATTGGGAGGCCTAATGAACGGTGCCCAACAAGGTGGTGGCAACTATGGCCTAATAGCAGGACCCGGAGCAGCCTATGCTCCTGGGGGCCATGGATTCCAGTTAAGGTGGCAAACTCATGATGAAATAAATGACAACAATCTTCGGGAAAACTATAGACAGCTTAGAATCCATTATAATCAATGCCGACAGGCACTAGCTCACTCTTATCTAAATGCTGGAGGCGCAATGATTAATGGCCCAGTAAACCAACCCCAGCAACCACAAATTGCACCCCTAGGTCAAGTAAACCTGAGCTCCATCTACACAATGTGTGGTAGACCGGGAAACACCAGCCAGGAAAAAACCTGCTGGATTCTAACTAACCTTGATAAATTGGAAACCTGTTGCCAAGATTGGAATGCCCAACACCTGAGGCAACTACTGCAAATGATACTAAGTTCAGACTTAATTCCTCCATTAAACCAGTGCAACAACTGGGTTCAAATATACGCTTATGTTCTCATGGCAACTCAGGGAGGGTATGTAATGGGTTCCATCAAGGAAATACTCACTAATACAGCCACAGCTAAAGGGCTGGTAGTTGCCTACAGATTAGGCAAAGTACTTACACAGGATAATTGGGACATTGTTCATGGTTGCCTGGCCAATCAATATCAAAATACAGCCCTCAAACTTGCCTGTGAGGGTGCTCTAAACGGTTATCGAGATAACCAACAATGATGGGATAATGTCAATCGCATTATCCAATTAAATCATGACCCCTTAGGTCTACCCCAAACCAAACCTATAATGAGATCAGAAACTAGGGATAAAAAAACTGGAGAAGGTACCTTTGGTACTCAGGAAGAAGGACTGTATAGACCCAAGTCTCAAGTCTCAAGTCCACCCCGCCCAGACACAAACTCATGGCTCGGGACCCCCAAGAGGGTATTCCAAAAGGTTTACACCCCCAACTCGCCCACAATATGAGACAGATTCCTCCCCAGAAAGACCTCAAAAGGAAAGCGAAGGACAGTGGACTCCCTATGGGGACAGCTTTTACGCTGGCCAAAACTAACAAAGAGCCATGGGAGGATACCGAGACCTCGTGCAATGTGTCCCATCTTTCCGCATTGCCTGCATGTTTAGTCCTTGGACCAGCAGTCCTTCTGGTCATGGGTTGTTCTGCCGCAGCGATAACATTTTTCAAATCCCCGTGTCATTTCATGGGTGCCGTATTCCTGTGGCTTTTGCTGTATTTCCGCAGCTCCCCTTGCTGCTGCTTCGTACGCTACTGCCACGCTGAAAGCCTTATCTAGCGTCAGCTCTTTCTCTGAGAGTAACCTCTTCTGGGTTCCTTCACTCAGGAGTCCACAGACAAATTTGTCCCGTAGGGTATCTGCCAGTCCTGCTCCGAACTGGCAGTGCTTTGATAGCTTGCGTAGTTCCGTAAGGTAATCAGCATTGCTCTCATCTTTATGCTGATTTCTCTTGTGGAATTTAAATCTTTCTGCTATCAGCAGTGGTGTAGGATTTAGGTGTTCCTGTAGGATATCAACAATTTCGTTAAAACTCTTCTCCATCGGTTTGACTGGAGTGATCAGGTTCCGCAATAGGCCGTACGTTCTTGCGCCCATTAAGTTTAGTAGTACAGATGCCTTTTTCTCATCGGCTACTTCATTTGCCTTGCAATATACTTCGACTCTCTCCACATACGTAGTCCAGTCTTCTATTGCATTATCGAAGGCAGTGATATTGCCAGTCTTCGGCATCTTGGAGATCTAAGATGGCGCCTCCCGCGCTTTGCCTTCTTCCCTGATTGAACAAAATGGCGCCTCCCGCGCTTTGCCTTCTTCCCCGCTGGATTAAGATGGCGCCTTCCGCGCTTTCTGTCTTTTCAGCTGCTGCCAGCACTGTTGCTGGCGTTTTTATGCCTTGATGGCGACGCCCTATGGTCTTCGCGCACTTCCCCCCCACGCTGCTGCCAACGCCGCTCTCCGCGGTCCCCGTGGCAAACTGCAGCTCCTCGCGGCTTTCTGCGCTTCTAATTTCTTTTATTTTAATTACTGTTCCCGTCGTCAGAGCAGACCCTATGGGACACTTTCCTCCCTCTTCTCGGGTCTGTACGCTGCCCGGCTTCGTAGCATGCTGAAAGCCTTATCTAGCATCAGCTCTTTCTCTGAGAGTAACCTCTTCTGGGTTCCTTCACTCAGGAGTCCACAGACAAATTTGTCCCATAGAGTATCTGCCAGTCCTGCTCCGAACTGGCAGCCCTGTGTGCTCCACCCTCTCTCTCTCTCTCTCTCTCCTCTTCCCGACAACGCTGCTCGGCCCCGTTGAAAAGCCACCCGATCGAGCTCTAGCCCGCCGCAGCCCAGGAAGGATCAGTTTACTACCTGCCACCAGCCCGATTAGCTGGAACACCATAGACTGGATAACCAAGCCCAGCTCTCGACAGCCTCTCCTGCAAATCTTCGAATTCGATGAATCAGAGGGCGGTTGCCCACGGTCGATGCCCGTTTCTTCTGTTTGTTTTTTTTTCTTTTTGGATTTCTTCCTTCTGGCCTCGACCTCTAACAACTTTGCTTCAGGGATGGATCCCCATGAGGTGGTGCAGAACTGTAGGTAAGTTCGGATCTGTTCGTCGCCAATGTAACGTCCGTGTGTAATTGAGACACGGACTGCAGAAGTTGGTTATAACAGGTGTTTACTGAATGGAGACAAAACTGGAACTACTATACAAAGTTACTACACAGGCTTATATACAGGGGTGGTCACTACTGGTACTGCAGTATACAGGGGCTGCAGAATATAGTTCCTTCTTCAAGGTACATACACTACAGACGGGGCCTCGGTTTAACATCTCATCCGAAAGACGGCACCTCCGACAGTGCAGCGCTCCCTCAGGGCCGCACTGCAGTGTCAGCCTAGCTTTGTGTGCTCAAGTCCCTGGAGTGGGACTATGAACCCACAACCTTCTGACTCAGAGGCGAGTGTGCTACCCACTGAGCCACAGCTGACACTGTCAGAAAAAAGGAACAGAGGGATATGGGGCAGGGTGAGAAGAGATCATTAGAGTGGGAGGAGGCTCATAAACATCGGCAAAAAAGAAAAATATAAGCATTGGTAAGGACCAGTTGGGCCTGAATGGCCTATTTCTGTGCTGTAGATGCTTGGTAACTATGTAATAGATGCACCCTAGATACTCAACGTATAATTATATAAATTAGACCAATTCCAGTAAATTAACTTGGAGCAATTTTACAGAATGCTCGTCAATCTAAAAAATAAACGAGACTTCCCAGGATGGTCAACTTTGCCCCTGAGAATGACGTGTTCCCCAGGTCCAAAGGTTCAGGAGAAAAAGGGGATGGAGGTCCATTTTCCCTGGTCTCCTGTCCCTCTACGGAGCGCCTAGCGTTTCTAACGATTCCCCGGGATTGAGGACAGAGACCAGGCTGCGCCTGCAATGGGCAAAGGCCCAACGTGCCAAATCTATTCGGATGGGAGTGAATGTTCCTGGCCTCCGCCCTGCTTGCCTCATGGCAATGAAACACCCAGACAGCCTCAGTCTGAAAAGCTCAACAGGAAAAGAAGGAAGAAAGACTTGCATTTCTATAGCGCCTTTCACAACCACTGGACGTCCCATGGCGCTTTCCAGCCAATGAAGTACCTTTTTTTTGAAGTGTAGTCACTGTTGTAATGTGGGAAATGCAGCAGCCAATTTGCACACAGCAAGCTCCCACAAACAGCAATGTGATAATGACCAGATAACCTGTTTTAGTGATGTTGATTGAGGGATAAATATTGGCCCCAGGACACTGGGGAGAACTCCCCAACTCTTCTTCGAAATAGTGCCACGGGATCTTTTACGTCAACCTGAGTGGAGCAGACAGGCCCTCGGTTTAGCGTCTCATCCAGAAGACGGCACCTCCGACAGTACAGCACTCCCTCAGCACTGCACTGGAGTGTCAGACTGAGATTTCTGTGCTCAATTCTCTGGAGTGGGACTTGAACCCACAACTTTCTGACTCGGAGGCAAGGGTGCTACCCACTGAGTCACTGGCTGAGCCCGAAAAAGTACATTTAGCACAACTTACCCATTGGATCTTCAGTCCTTCTAACTGCTGGTCTCCCAGTGCATCACATGGAGAAGTTATGTTAAACTTGTATTGAGCCTTCGTTAGACCACACTTAGACTGTGCACAGTTCTGGTCTCCACATTATAAAAAGGATATAGAGGCACTGGGAGAAGGTGCAAAGAAAGAAAGATTCACAAGGATGATACCAGATCTGAGTGGATATACTTATCAGGAAAGGCTGAACAGGCTGGGGCTCTTTGCTCTAGAAAAGAGAAGTCTGAAGGGTGACCTGATCGAAGTCTTTATGATTATGAAGGGGTTTGATAGGGTAGATGTAGAGAAAATATTTCCACTTGTGGGCGAGACCAGTACTAGGGGCTGTAGTGTCCGCGTATCAATAACACACGGACTACAGGAGAACGATAATAACAGGTGTTTACTGAACAGAGGGTATGCTGGAACTGAAAGTACAGAAGCCTGCTACGGCTTTATATACAGGTGTGGTCACTGCCGGTACTACAGTATAAAAGCAGTTCTCTCTTAAAGGTACATACACAACAATTCCTCCCCTTTTAGATAAACAGTACATAACATTCATTTAACAACTAAATAATAACTAATTACAATTACAATTTTCTCTGTACTATATACATCAACTGAAGTAATCATTTATAAATTCAGTCTTTGAGGAGGCTTCCTGATCCTGTCTGGATAGCGCCTTTCTCGAGTATCCTGTTCTTGTGGCGGAGTCGATTCTGGCTCATTGTCATTGGTTGGTTCATCAGCTTCCAATACCACTGATTCTGAGGTAGACGCAATCTGTACTTCGGGTTCATCACCAGGTGCGCATGCTTGTGGTATGGGTTTGACTTGTTCCTGTGACTCTAGAATCTGGTCAACATGGCGTCTCACGATGCTCTCTCCAACGTCCACTGTGTACATTAGTGGTCCCTGCTGTGTGCATATCGTTCCTGGCTGCCATTTTTCTGTTCGGTAGTCGCGGGC
Source organism: Somniosus microcephalus (assembly GCF_052327205.1). Lineage (NCBI taxonomy): Eukaryota > Metazoa > Chordata > Chondrichthyes > Squaliformes > Somniosidae > Somniosus > Somniosus microcephalus. Next base: position 21,095,278 of record NC_141018.1, on the reverse strand, counting down.
CAAGACTGGTTCCCTATCTTGAAGCTCCTGGTTGGCTTCTCATTGATGTGCTGGAATTGCTTATCCTCAACATCTCGTCTTATGTTTGGTTTGAGCAAATCCAGACGACATCTTAGCCTTCGGTTGAAGAACATTATGGCTGGAGCTTGGTTGGTGACTGCATGTGTCGCATTCCGGTAAGCAAACAAGAAATTATCCACCTTGTGTTGTAGTGGTATGTCATCGTTATACATCGCCTTTATTGCTTTTTTAAAGGTCTGAACAAACCTCTCAGCCAATCCATTTGTGGCTGGATGATATGGGGCAGATGTGTAATGTTTTACCCCATTATTCCTCAAAAACCTCCGGAAATCCTCGGACACAAACTGTGGTCCATTGTTGGAGCAAATCTGTTCTGGCAAGCCATTCCTGGCGAAGATGGTCTGTAGGACTGCAATAGTTTTCTCCGTTGTGGTGGAGGACATTTTGATGACCTCTGGCCATTTCGAAAGTGCATCCACGGCGATTAAAAACATTGAGTCCATAAATGGACCAGCAAAATCAATGTGTACCCGTTGCCATGGAGATGAGGGCCACTCCCATGGGTGTAGCGGGGCCTGTGGTGGAGCGTTTTGGACTTTCTGGCATCCTGTGCATCTCTTGGTCATATCCTCGATTTCTTTATCGATTCCCGGCCACCACACAAACGCCCTGGCTAGGCTCTTCATTTTTACCCCTCCCAGATGACCCTCATGAAGCTCATTGAGCACTCTATCTCTCAACTTGGGTGGAATTACCACTCGGGATCCACGCATCAAGGTCCCCCGGCACACTGACAGCTGTTCTCTCCTTGGCGAGAATGCTGGCAACAGTGAGTCGCCATGTGCTGGCCATCCGTTCACCGTCAAATCATAGACCCGAGAGAGTGTCGGGTCATTTCGGGTTTCCTTCTCTATACTTGAGTTTGTAACAGGTAGACATTCGACTATGGTCGCATGGAATATCTCAACAGGGTCCACTGCAGGTGCTTCCTCCACCGTAGGCAACGGTAGGTGCGACAGCCCATCAGCATTTCCATGCTGTTTCGTACCCTTGTACTCTATGTCGTATTGATGTGCCCCTAGAAAAAGGGACCATCTTTGCAGCCGTTGCGCCGTCATCACCGGAACACCCTTCTTTGGGTTAAAAATGGAGACCAGAGGCTGATGATCAGTCAGTAGGGTGAATTTCTGCCCGTGCAGATAGTGATTGAACTTCTTCACCCCCCACACCAGGCTGAGGGACTCCCTGCCAATCTGGACGTAGTTACGCTCGGCTGAGGTTAATGAGCGCGACGCAAAGGCTATTGGCCTCTCTGAACCGTCAAGGAATTTGTGTGACAGCACCGCTCCAATGCCGTAGGGAGACGCATCACATGCCAACCGAATCGGTAGTGTTGGATTGTAGTGGGCCAATACTTCTTTTGAAGTGATTAGGTATTTACATTTCTGAAAGGCACGCTTACACTCATCACTCAATTTCCATGCTACTCCAGTTTGCAGCAGGGTGTTCAGTGGGTGCAGAAATGTAGATAAATTCAGCAAGAACTTATGGTAGTAGTTCACCAACCCGAGGAACGACCTCAGTTGCGACACATTTTCCGGTGCTGGAGCCTTGACTACTGCCTCAATCTTGTCTAGGGACTTATGTAACCCCTCCTCATCAATCATGTGGCCATAAAAAGAGATTTGTTTCCTGAAAAACTCACATTTGGGGCGGTTGGCTCGTAGCCCATATCCTTGTAATCTAGTGAGCACCTGCTCCAGGTTGGCAAGGTGTTCACTGTCATTTTCGCCCGTAACCAGGATGTCATCCAAATAACACTGGGTCCCCGGGATCCCTTGCAGGACTTGTTCCATCGCCCTCTGCCAAATAGCCGGAGCTGATGCTACCCCGAATACCAGTCGGTTGTACTGGTAAAGACCTTTGTGAGTGTTTATCATGAGGTATTTTCTAGATGCTTCTTCTACCTCCATTTGTAGATATGCTTGGGCCAGATCAATCTTCATAAAGCGTTTCCCTCCAGATAGTGAGGCGAAAATATCTTCTATCCGTGGAAGTGGATATTGTACTGTGTGCAGGACTGGGTTCACAGTTACCTTAAAGTCCCCACAGATGCGAACCTTCTTCGGCTCCCCAGGCGTGCTGCTCAATGATTTCTTCATTACAGGAACGATGGGTGTGGCCCACTCGTTCCAGTCCACCTTGGACAGCACACCCGAACGCTCCAGACTCTCCAGCTCTGCTTCGACGGCTGGGCGGATCGCGTACGGTACCGGTCTGGCCTTAAAACATTTTGGGTTTGCGTTATCTTCGATTTTTATCATTGCCGTTACTCCTTTTAGAGTCCCAAGTCCTTGTTGAAACACCTCTTTCGCGTCAGTTAGAATTTTTGACAGTCGTCCAGGTGTGACGTCGTCATCCTTTTTGTCAGCCATAGTTAGCGCCTGAATGGAATGCCAATCCAATTGTATTTTTCAGATCCATTCACGTCCCAATAATGGTGGTCCTCCATCTTGTAGTATATATAGATACAGTTTCTGTGTTTCCTTGCCGTTGTATTTAACGGGCACCCTTATTTTTCCTCTGGGGTAGACTTTTTGCCCCGTATATGTCTTCAATACAATGGACGTGTCCTTCAAGGGTATGTGTGAGAATAGCCGCTCATAGTCTCGTCGATTCATGACAGTTAGGGCTGATCCTGTGTCCAATTCTATCTTTACTTGGGACCCTGCTATCATGAGGGTGACCCAAATGGTTCGGTGATCCTCCTTTGCGATCACGTTGTGTAACTTTAGACAACTTAGTCTCCTGCTCCTGGAGTCATTATCACTCTCCTGATCTTCTGAACTACTGTCTGTCATTTTTTTTACTTTCTTGTACTTTTCCTTAGTAGTTCTTTTAGTGTTGGTTTTCTTTCCCGACCTGCAGACTCTTGCTATGTGTCCCACTTTTCCACCTTGCCTGCATACTTTGTCCTTAAACCAGCAGTCCTTCTGGTCATGGGTTGTTCTGCCGCAGCGATAGCACTTTTCTGCTCCATATGCCATTTTGTTGGTGCTATATTCTTGCGGTTTCTGTTGTATTTCTGCAGCTCCCCGTGCTGCTGCTTCGTAGGATAGGCGCACCAACATCAGTGTTCTTGCTCAGGCCAACATCCCCAGCATTGAAGGTTTGACCACGCTCGATCAGCTCCGATGGACGGGTCACATTGTCCGCATGCCCGATACGAGACTCCCAAAACAAGTGCTCTACTCGGAGCTCCGGCACGGCAAGAGAGCCCCAGGTGGGCAGAGGAAATGCTTCAAGGACACCCTCAAAGCCTTCTTGAAAAAGTGTAACATCCCCACCGACACCTGGGAATCCCTGGCCCAAGACCGCACAAAGTGGAGAAGCATCCGGGAAGGCGCCGAACACCTCGAGTCTCTTCGCCGGGAGCAAGTGGAAGCCAAGCGCAAGGAGCACACATCAACCCAAGCACCCCACCCACCCGCCCCTTCAACCACCGTCTGCCCCACCTGTGACAGAGACTGTAGGTCCCGCATTGGACTCATCAGTCACCTGAGAACTCATTTTCAATGTGGAAGCAAGTCATCCTCGGTTCCGAGGGACTGCCTAAGAAGAGAAGATTCAAGGGGAAGCTAGATAAGCACATGATGGAGAAAGGAATAGAAGGACGTGCTGATGGGGGGAGATGAAGAGGGTGGGAGGAGGCTCGTGTGGAGCATAAATACCGGCATGGAGCAGTTGGGCCGAATGACCTGTTTCTGTGCTGTAGGCTCTACGTGATTCTCTGTGCCTATTTCTGCTCTGTAATATAAATTAAACCATTGTGTGGAACTTATCAGCAGCCCATCAAAGCAAACAACATTCCAATTAAAGGAAAGTCTTAGTTATCTCTTTATGTGAGAAGTATACTGCACCTTTTGGTGAACTTTTCGTATCTTTATTAATCAAGATTTATTTGCTTTCCACCGCTCCTGGAGGCAATGGCACCACAGAGTTTTGTGTGCCTCCTGTTAGTCCTTCGGTGGTCTGGCCCTTACTGGAATGGTCGAGTTCACCATGGGGGTCGGGCAGCCAGGAGGAGGAAGCTGGTTATCCCCCTCACACGTGTGTTTTGAGGGGGGAGGGGGGGGTCACTGATGACAATTTACAGGAAACTCTCGATTTACCGGCACCCAAACAACCGGAAATCTCGGTTAACCGGCAAAATTCAGGAGTAGGCTCAGTTAAAGTTTTTCTTCATATTAGTGGCCGTTCCTGGATCTGTGGCCGTGTAATCGGGGTTCCTGCACTTGTTGCTAAGCAACAGGGACGCTTGGTCTGTGGCCGGAGTTCCTGCACCTGTTGCTAAGCAACAGGGAAGCCTGGATTTGTTGCTGTGTACGGAGCGCTCGTATCTTTTAACTATACCTCTCTGTAATCCGGACTTTTTGATAAACCGGCACCACGCCGGTCCCGTCGGTGCCGGATAAAAAAGAGTTTCCTGTAATAACAAATGAAGGACATTCAACCCATTTCAGTTCATCCGTCCAGAGAGATGCTAATGCCCTCCCCTTTCTCCCCCCCCCACCACCCCCCCCCCCCACCCTGCCATTGTAGCATCCAATATTTTCTTGAGTGATTCCAGTATATCTGGACCTTTATTCTCTCTTGGTGTGAAGGAGATCCTTTAAGTCAGTCCTAGAATTAACCCTTTTTACCAGTTTACCTCTCCCTAGCATCTGTCCAAGGCTGAACCAGACTGTTCGCTACCTTGGTGTCATACTTTACTCTGAAAAGCGCTTCCGACCACATATCCGCGCCATAACTACACCCGCCTATTTCCACCTCCGTAACATCGCCTGCCTCAGCTCATCTGCTGCTGAAACCCTCATCCATGCCTTTGTTACCTTCAGACTTGACTATTCCAACGCACTCCTGGCTGGCCTCCCACATTCCACCCTACGTAAACTTGAGATCATCCTCTGCTGCCCGTGTCCTAACTCGCACCAAGTCCCGTTCGCCCATCACACCTGTGCTCGCTGACCTACATTGGCTCCCGGTTAAGCAACGTCTCCATTTCGAAATTCTCATCCTTGTTTTCAAATCAATCCACGGCCTCGCCCTTCCCTATCGCTGTAATCTCCTTCAGCCCCACAATCCCCCCGAGATATCTGCGCTCCTCAAATTCTGCCCTCTTGAGCATCCCTGATTTTAATCGCTCCACCGTTGGTGGCCGTGCCATCAGCTGCCTGGGTCCTAAGCTCTGGAATTCCCTCCCTAAACCTCTCCACCTCTCTAACTCTCTCTCCTCCTTTAAGATGCTCATTAAAACCTACCTCTTTGACCAAGATTTTAGTCATCTGCCCTAATTTCTCCTTATGTGGCTCGGTGTCAAATTTTGTTTTATAACACTCCTGTGAAGGACCTTGGGACGCTTTACTACGTTAAAGGTGCTATATAAATACAAGTTGTTTTTGTTGTTTGAACCTGTGGACTCTCCACAGTTTAGTTTAAAGTATTGACGGAACAGGCTCGAGGGGCCACATGGCCTACTCCTGCTCCTATTTCTTATGTTCTAATATTCTGGGTTAATCTATTCTATACTCTTAACAATCTTTGCACACCTCCTTTCCAGGCTGGAAAGCCCCATAACAATAAGAAGCAATGGAGCCAATCAGCAACTGTGGCCCAACGTATAGGTGGACCACCTGTTCTGAGGACTCTGCAATCCCTCAGCAGGAAACCCGAAGAAGTGTCGGCTGGGACTGATGGTTTTCTCTCTTCGTTCTCGTGCCAACATTTATTGGCCCAGAAATTCGGGTCGGGGGCTTCCCGCGGGTGCAAGCCCCCGACCTGCACTTACCTAGCGCGCCGGCCTTTGAGCTGTGGGCCCCCGTGGAATTCCGATCCTGGGCCTCCTCCAACTGCCGGCGCGCAGTGCTTGTGTATCCCAGGGGCGCAGTTAGTTCGAAGCGTCCCCAGGGATCACGTGGGCCATGGGGAGCCAATCGGAGCAGGGAATGCTCCATTCATAAGTTTGACAGGAAGAGCTGTCAAAACTTAGAAATACTACGGGCCCCAAAACATCACTAAATCTTCAAATAATTTTTTTTTTAAATCACATTTTTAAAATAAACTATAAATTACATGAAATAACTATTTTATACAATAATTTAAATTTTTGAAAAAAAGTTTTATTTTCTAATGGGGCTAAAAATAAACTTACCTTTCTTTAAAGTATTTAAAAATAATAAACCTGTGGAAAAAATGTTTTTAAATGTCTAACTTCTGGAGACTTAACCCTCCTGGGAAAACCTGTAAAAAAAAATGAAGTTCGATGCGCACGCGCTGCCTCTCCGGCGCACGCGTTTGAACTCTGAACCCCTTCTTTCAGGGGAACGGAAGTGCCGGTTTCCCGCGCATGCGCAGTGCATGCAGGAAACCGGCACTTCCATTGGGCCTACGGGTGAGTACCTCGTGCGTACTCACCCGTGGAGACCCGTTCTGGGCCATTGTGTCCAATTGACCTTTTTTAGCAACAGTGCCTGAGGTGAGGAAATCCGAAGAGGAAGATTCAGCTGACCTCTTCCCCCACTCGCCGGTGTTGAATGTTGGCGGCTCTGTTCATGTCACAGCTGGCGATGAGCTGTGACGCAGTAGGAGCTGATGGGAAAGCAAGTCATTCAATTTTGAAAGAAAGAAAGACTTGCATTTCTATAGCGCCTTTCATGACCACAGGATGTTCAAAGCGCTTTACAGCCAATGAAGTACTTTTGAAGTGTTGTCATTGTTGTAATGTAGCCATGATCTCATTGAATGGCAGAACAGGCTTGAGTGGCTGAATGGCCTACTCCTGTTCCTATGTAGGAAACGCAGTTGGCAATTTGCGCACAGCAAGTTCCCACAAACAGCAATGTGATAATCACCAGGTAATCTGTTTTAGTGATGTTGATTGAGGGATAACCAGGACACCAGGGATAACTCCCCTGCTCTTCTCTGAAGTAGTGCCATTGAATCTTTTACGTCCACCTGAGAGAGCAGAATGGGCCTCGGTTCAACATCTCATCAAATGACGGCACCGCTGACAGTGCAGCACTCCCTCGGCACTGCACTGGAGTGTCGGCCTAGTTTTTTGTGCTCAAGTCTCTGGCGTGGGGCTTCGAACCCACAACCTTCTGACTCAGAAGCGAGAGCGCTACCCACTGAGCCACGGCTGACACATATTTTGGGAAATTTGTATTCCCTGGTACCAGGGATGAGGATCTTTAGTTATGTGGAGAGACCAGAGAAGCTGGGATTGTTCTCCTTTTAGAGTAGAGAAGGTTAAGGGGAGATTTAATAGAGGCGTTCAAAATACTGATGGGTTATGACCAGTGTTCTCTGTAAGGTGCATGGAACCCGCACAGCCGGCTTGCTGGCATTTCAATGTAATAACGGCGTATGCGCGGTACTTTGAATGGCCTGCGCAGTTCCTTAAAGGGGCCACTCAGGGCCCAAAAAAATTACAGGGAACATAGGTTTTGATTGAGTAGATGGCGAGAAACTGGTTCCACTGACGGGAGGGTCGGCAGCCAGAGGACACAGATTTAAGATAATTGACAAAAGCATCAGTGGGGAGATGAGGAAGATTTTTTTAAAACACAGAGAGTTGTCATGATCTGGAATGCACTGGCTGAAAGTGGACGCAGAGTCAATAGTATCTTTCAAAAGGAAATTGGATTATATACTTAAAGGGAACAAATGTGCAGGGCTGTGGGGAAAGAGCAGGGGAGTTGGAGTAATTGCGAATGGTGGTGGACCATTAAACAACTAACGGGAGGAGGAGGCTCCATGAATATCCCCATCCTCAATGACGGTGGAGCCCAGCACGTGAGTGCAAAAGACAAGGCTGAAGCGTTTGCAACCATCTTCAGCCAGAATTGCCGAGTGGATGATCCATATCGGCCTACTCCTGAGGTCCCCACCATCACAGAAGCCAGTCTTCAGCCAATTCAGTTCACTCCACGTGATTTCAAGAAATGGCTGAGCGCATTGGATACAGCAAAGGCTGTGGGCCCCGACAACATCCCGGCTATCGTGCTGAAGACTTGTGCTCCAGAACTAGCAGCACCTCTAGCCAAGCTGTTCCAGTACAGCTACAACACTGGCATCTATCCGACAATGTGGAAAACTGCCCAGGTATGCCCTGTCCACAAAAAGCAGGACAAATCCAATCCAGCCAATTACCACCCCATCAGTCTACTCTCAATCATCAGCAAAGTGATGGAAGGTGTTGTCGAGAGTGCTATCAAGTGGCACTTACTCACCAATAACCTGCTCACTGATGTTCAGTTTGGGTTCCACCAAGACCACTTGGCTCCTGACCTCATTGCAGTCTTGGTCCAAACATGGACAAAAGAACTGAATTCCAGAGGTGAGGTGAGAGTGACTGCCCTTGACATCAAGGCAGCATTTGACCGAGTGTGGCATCAAGGAGCCCTAGTAAAACTGAAGTCAATGGGAATCGGGGAAAACGCTCCACTGGCTGGAGTCATACCTAGCACAAAGGAAGATGGTTGTGGTTATTGAAGGTCAATCATCACAGTCCCAGGACATCGCTGCAGGAGTTCCTCAGGGCAGTGTCCTAGGCCCAACCATCTTCAGCTGCTTCATCAATGACTTTCCCTCCAATATAAGGTCAGAAATGGGGATGTTCGTTGATGACTGCACAGTGTTCAGCACCATTCACAACTTCTCAGATAATGAAGCAGCCCATGCCCGCATGCAACAAGACCTGGATGACATTCAGTCTTGGGCTGATAAGTGGCAGGTAACATTCACGCCACAGAAGTGCCAGACAATGACTATCTCCAACAAGCGAGAGTCTAACCACCTCCCCTTGACATTCCACAGCATTACCATCGCCAAATCCCCCACCATCAACATCCTGGGGTCACCATTGACCAGAAACTTAACTGGACCAGCCACATAAATACTATGGCAACAAGAGCAGGTAAGAGAGTATTCTGTGGCGAGTGTCATACCTCCTGACTCCCCAAAGCCTTTCCACCATCTACAGGCACAAGTAAGGAGTGTGATGGAATACTCTCCACTTGCCTGGATGAGTGCAGCTCCAATAACACTCAAGAAGCTCGACACCATCCAGGACAAAGCAGCCTGCTTGATTGGCACCCCATCCACCACCTTAAACATTCACTCCCTCCACCACCGGCGCACCGTGGCTGCAGTGTGCACCATCTACAAGATGCACTGCAGCAACTCACCAAGGCTTCTTCGGCAGCACCTCCCAAACCCGCGACCTCTTCCACTTAGAAGGACAAGGGCAGCAGGCACGTGGGAACACCACCACCTCCAAGTTCCCCTCCAAGTTACACACCACCCTGACTTAGAAGTATATCGGCCGTTCCTTCATCATCGCTGGGTCAAAATCCTGGAATTCCCTCCCTAACAGCGCTGTGGGAGCACCTTCACCACACGGACTGCAGCGGTTCAAGAAGGCGGCTCACCACCACCTTCTCAAGGGCAATTAGGGATGGGCAATAAATGCTGGCCTTGCCAGCGACGCCGAGATCCCATAAGCGAATAATTAAAAAAAAATTGCAGAGAGCCGGCACGATGGGCTGAATGGCCTCCTTCTGTGGTGTACGATTCTATTTAAAGGTTATTCTATTTTGCAGTAGGTTGAAGATTTTCAGATCAAAGGCAATTGACAGTAAGGGGTCTATGGGGTAATGCAGGAAGACTGGCCTGGTATAGGTCAAGCATTTGAGATGGAGAATCCGGCCAAAGGGCATGCTTCTTGGAAACAAATTGACATAACAATGTATTTTGCTTTTGGCATAACAATATCGTCCACTTGGACTAGCTCCTCACAATACATGAGCAGTGACTACACCCGCAGGATGACATTCCATGTAACATTGTTCTATGTACTTAGACTTGCTAGAATAGGTACGTGGCATGTCTATTATGCAAACTTTACAGCAAACAAATGACTTTGCAAAATCATTCTGAATCACTGCATAAATGGAATACAGCCCTAGGTGCCAAGGCAAAGCACCTAAACAGCAGGAAGAGATTAAAAGACAGACAAGAATCCAGTTCTACGTTTCTCCTTCCACTTCTATTTGCCTCACTCCTACCACCTCAGCTATTCAGCTCTTCTGTCTCTCATCAATGCCTTTGACTTCTTTATTTAACTAAGTTCTGATGATAGGTCACCGAGCTGCAACGTTGACACTGTATCTTTCTCCGCAGATGCTGCCCGACCTGCTGCGTGTTTTCAGCATTTTCTGTTTTTATTTCAGATTCCCAGCATCTGCGGTATTTTGTTTTTATTTAACTTGTCATGAAGCCTCCTATTATCTGATTTTATTGTCACTTCAGCCATGTCCTGATTTCGATTTAAACACTTTACAAGTAATTCTGTACATGTGCGTGAATGTGTGTGTGCGCGTGTGCGCGTGTGCATGCGTGTGTGCGCGTGTGTGTGTGCTGTTAGAAACTAGGGGTGCCTAAAAATGTATATGGCTTTTAAATGATAAGTTTCGTTTTCCTGGGAAGCTTGCATTAGAATTTGAGACAGTCTTTTTAATCAGTTAGATTAGGTGAAACATAAACATTCCACACGGGGGCCCATGGGATGGTCCTGCCAGGCTAGTTATCTGTTACTTGTAAATTAGGGTTTTGACTTTGTTAATGTAGCTTTAATTTGGTCAGTGAAGGCCCAGCCTATGTTTCTTCCATTATTACTAATAACCATATTATAATCTCCACAGATAGAATTTGGAGTTTGTTTAGCAGAACTGCTTGTGAAGATAATTAAAAGTTAATTAGGAAAGGACATAGAATGAAAGGAATTTGAGGAGGATAAGGTATCCATCTTAGAATGGGCCATTTGCTAGATGAAGGTGAGATAGCGACTGACTAATGTGCGACAGCTCTGGCTGGGGCCATGATTAAGAGGGACAAAGCTGGGAAAAAGGGGGAGAGAGTAAAAAGAGATAAGATGGATTCCAATGGAGGAACCATCAATTTGTAAAAACAAGGATGAAGTAATGAGACCTTCTTTTGGGGAGGGCTTTCATCCAAACACCAAGACAAAGAACTTAAGCTGTCATTGGTTGATGAAGTTTTGGAGGAACCTCTATAGGTTAAATGGTCTTGTCAATAACTTGGCCTCAGGCCCACCCCTAAAAAGAGAATAAAAAGTGACACCCCAAGGGCTTGCACACAGACGGTGGAAGGGAGAGCCAAACAGCTGGTCAAACGCTCTTTTAAGAGTGATCCCATGCTCACCATCGAAGGCCCGAGAGGGAGAGAGAAAGAGAGACCAGAAGCCAGTGAACTGTTTACGCATGCCAGCTGTCTGTCCGACCGGGTCCGATATCAGCTGCTTGTCACGGTCATATGTTTTTGCTGTATTACTAATGTGTTATATTCCGTCCTAAACTCTGATTAAACACAATATACCCACCATATTGGTTTGCACTTGATCCTGTTTACCAGAGATATGTGAATCTCAACAGTGCATGCGTGTGTGTGCTTTTGTGCAGGTGTGTGTGTGTGTGTGTGCATGCGTGTGGTGTGTGTGCGCGCACATGCATGTGTGTGTGCATACACATGCATGTGTGTGTGTGTACCTCTTCCATTTGTTTTGTTCCTTTTGTAAATGCCGTTCATCTGTAATTTCTTCCAGTTCTGAGGAAGGGTCTATGCCTGTAATGTTAACTCCTGTTCTCTACACAGATGCTGACTGATCTGTGGAGTGTTTTCAGCATTCCCTGTTGTTGCCTGAGGACTATCCAGTGCTCTGGTGTACTTTTAGAAGTCGTGATACAGCACAGAAACAGGCCATTGGGCCCAGCAGGTCCATGTTCCACACGAGCCTCCTCCCACCACAATTCATCTCACCCTATCAGCAAATCCTTCCATTTCTTTCTCCCTCACGTATTAATCTAGCTTCCCCTACACTAATGTGTCTACACTAGCCGCCTCAACCACTCCCTGTGGTAGTGAGTTCCACATTCACACCACTCTCTGGGTAAAGAAGTTTCTCCTGAATTCACAGACACACCTGGTGAGACCACTTGGGCTAGAAATTCGGTATCGACCCGGTTGGAGCGCTAAATTTTTAAAAATTGGAGAATTAGCGCCAGGCGTTAATCCTCCTGACCTCCCGCTAAATTGATTGTTAGCGCTCCAAGAAAGAACTGGAGCGTTAAATCAAGCGCTAATCACCTAACTTAGGACGTGACACATAGAGTGCGGGGCGCTACCCGCAGAGCGATAACCAATTTCAGGTGCAGTCCAATCGGGAATCATCATTCACACTGGCTCCTTCCAGTTCTTAAAGGACACGTTCAGTCACTCTGCACAACCTCATTTTCAACATTGCTGGCTCTGAAGGTGACCTCCAAGCAACTCATCGGCTACACCTCTTGTCCTCACGGCTGATCCCAGTCCCAGGGAGAGAGCTCGCCGTTTCAGCGACCAGGCGTTGGAGGCATTGGTCGCGGCAGTCGAAAGAAGGAGGGCAGTGCTGTTCCCGGCCACTGGCAGGAAGCCATTGCCCCAGATCTTCAGGGCGATGTGGAGCGCAGAGGCCCAGGGTGTCTTGGTCAGCAGTGTGGTCCTCAGGACCCTCACACAGTGCCGTAAAAAATTCAACAACCTCACTCGGGTAGTCAGGGTGAGTACGTGCTTCAACAAGGGAATGGTAGCATAGTGGTAATGTCACTGGGCCAGTAATCCAAGGGCCTGGACTAATGATCCAGTGACGTGAGTTCAAATCCCACCACGGCAGCTGGGGAATTTAAATTCAGTTAATTCAATAAATCTGGAATAAAAAGCTAGTTTCAGTAATGGTGATCATGAAACTATCGGATTGTCGTAAAAACCCATCTTGTTCATTAATATCCTTTAGGGAAGGAAATCTGCTGTCCTTACCCGGTCTGGCCTATATGTGACTCCAGACCCACAGCAATGTTGTTGACTCTTAACTGCCCTCTGAAACGGCCTAACAAGCTACTCAGTTGTAACAAACCGCTACGAAAAACAATAATAAGAATGAAACCGGATCAACCTTGGCACTGGCTACGGACACGGCAACAGCCCAGTCGACCCTGCAAGGTCCTCCTCACCAACATCTGGGGACTTGTGCCAAAATTGGGAGAGCTGTCCCACAGACTAGTCAAGCAACCACCTGACATAGTCATACTCACAGAATCATACCTTTCAGCCAATGTCCCAAACTCCTCCATCAGCATCCCTGGGTATGTCCTGTCCCACTGGCAGGACAGACCCACCAGGGGTGGCGGTACAGTGGTATACAGTCGGGAGGGAGTGGTCTGGGAGTTCTCAAGATTGATTCTGGACCCCATGAAGCCTCATGGCTTCAGGTCAAGCACAGGCAAGGAAACCTCCTGCAGGTTACCACGTACTGGCCTCCCTCAGCTGATGAATCAGTACTCCTCCATGTTGAACACCACTTGGAAGAAGCACTGAGAGTAGCAAGGGCACAGAATGTACTCTGGGTGGGGGACTTCAATGTCCATCACCAAGAGTGGCTCGGTAGCACCACTACTGACCGAGTCCTGAAGGACCTAACTGCTAGTCTGGGCCTGCGACAGGTGGTGAGAGAAAAATCTACTTGTCCTCACCAATCTGCCTGTCGCAGATGCATCTGTCCATGACAGCCATTGTGGAGACGAAGTCCCATCTTCGCAATGAGGACACCCTCCATTGTGTCATGTGGCACTACCACAGTGCTAAATGGGATAGATTTAGAACAGATCTGGGCATCCATGAGGTGCTGTGGGCCATCAGCAGCAGCAGAATTGTATTCCACCACAATCTGTAACCTCATGGCCCGGCATATCTCCCACTCTACCATAGCCAGGGGACCAACCCTGGTTCAATAAGGAGTGTAGAAGAGCATACCAGGTGTACCTAAAAATGAGGTGCCAACCTGGGGAAGCTGCAACACAGGACTATATGAATGCTAAAAAGCAGAAGCAGCATACTATAGACAGGGCTAAACGATCCCACAATCAACGGATCAGATCAAAGCTCTGCAGTCCTGCCACACCCAGTCATGAATGGTGGTGGACCATTAAATAACTAACGGGGGGAGGAGGAGGAGGCTCCAAGAATATCCCCATCCTCAATGATGGTGGAGCCCAGCACGTGAGTGCAAAAACCAAGGCTGAAGCGTTTGCAACCATCTTCAGCCAGAAGTGCCGAGTGGATGATCCATATCGGCCTCTTCCTGAGATCCCCACCATCACAGAAGCCAGCCTTCAGCCAATTTGATTCACTCCACGTGATATCAAGAAACGGCTGAGTGCACTGGATACAGCAAAGGCTGTGGGTCCTGATAGGGACGAGCGGGCTGCCGCAAGGCTACGGGGAAAGGGCAGCTTGGGAGCCAGCTCCCCGGAGCGTGAGTTTGTGCGCGAGTTCTGCTGCACAGTTCTCAGATGAGGACCTCAATGGGGAGGCGTTCACAAGGAGGGTGATGGGCACATCGAGATGATAGGTGCAATGGCAAGGGTGCCCGAGCGCCTGTTGGCAATGGTAAGGAGTGTGGAGGAGTCCGCCTCCAACGTTGCACAGAGCTCTGCGCACACCATGGAGCCCATTTTTGGCAGTCTGCAAAGCATGGTTGACTTCCTGAGAGACCGTTGGGACCCAGACCTCATGCCGTGTGTCATGGGCGATGTTGCAGCATCCATTGCAGCACAGGTGGAAGCCACGCAACGTCTTAGTGCTGTAATGCAGTCAGTGGCTGCTGCCATCGAGTCTCAGACTGCTCTCATGCAGTCTCAGCTTAATGTCACGCAAGCTCCGACTGCTGCCATCATCACTGGGTCTACCACTGTCCACTGGGGATCTCACATTGCCACAGCAGGTCAGCAATCTCTGTTTGAGCAGATTGTTAGGGATGCTGAGGTGCTGCCCAGGGGGAGTGGCAGTGTGTCGGTCGAGCAGGAAGATGCTGTCCTCTCTCAGGATGACAGCATTCCTGCTCCCACCACTGCCTCTCCGCCATTGCCCTTGCCGCTGCCTGTCATCCAGCCAGGCCAGGCTGCCGCCGCCCAGCCTGAGGTGGTGCAGTGTACAGCCGGGCCTTCCAGGCTCAGAGCTGGCCGAGGGCATCCTGCAAGGCCATCTGTAGTCTCTCTGGCACCGACAATCAGCAGCCTTCCACCAGCCCTGCTGCAGCCACTGGGGACAGACTACGTAGGATCAGAAGATTAGGAAAAGGGACTGTAAAGAGGGGAAGTAAGGATTTGCACAAGGGTGATTAGTTAATATTATTGTTGTGTTTACAGGATGTTGCTAAATTTATTAATGGAATTTTGCAGGATTTGTGCTCTCTCTCATTTCAGCTTTCTTCTGTGATATGGTATGTGAAAGGGATGGAATGATGGGGAGGTGGTGAGCAATCGGGATGAGAGGTAGAATTTACTGGAATCACAGTCTGATCAGGCAGTCACGGACCGCCTTTCTGGGAGGCCGATTGAGTGGCTGCCTCCTCCCTCGCTGCTGTTCTTCCTCCTCCTTCTCCTCATCCTCCTCCTCTCCCTCTCCCTCTTCCTCCTCCTGAGGTGGTCCCGCTATGCCTGGTGGCAAGTTCTGGGCCCTCATGATGGCCGAGTTGTGTAGCTTGCAGCACCCCACCACGAAATGGGACACCCGCTCCGGCGAGTACTGGAGGGCTCCTCCTGATCGGTCAAGGCAGTGGAACCGTTGCTTGAGCACTTCGATGGTCAGCTCGATGATGTTCCTGGTGACAGCATGGCTCTCATTATATGAGTGCTGGACAGGAGTGTCGGGGTTGCAGAGGGGAGTCATGAGCCAGGTGGAGAATGGATAGCCCTCGTCTCTGACCAGCCAGCCGCGAGCTTGTTGTGGTGGCTGGAAGAGTGCTGGCACACCGGTCTGGCGCAGGATGAAGACACCGTGGCTGCTGCCAGGATTGTGGTAAACCACTTTTACCGTTTACTATCGTTACACTATAGTTATCACTGTTAGATCGTTTCCCTATAGTTATCACTGTTCACATTGTTGTATCACTGTACGAGGTCGCCTCTTGTCACGCTGCTATACCTGGGCTGACCACTGCCGACTCCGCCCATGGCTCCACCTACCTGCCCGGGTATAAAGGTGGTCGACTGGCTGGTATTCCTCCTTCTTGGATCCGATCACCCACGAGGGTGGGCTCTGTTATTTAGTCAATAAAAACCTATAGTTACTTTCTTAACTCGTCGCTTTTCATTGGAAGAATTGATAGGTATATCAATTTTATTGACTAAATTTTAAAATGTCGTCACTTGAGCAGCCAAACAACCAGTCAACGGAGCAGCCAAACGACCAGCCAGACGCCCAGCTACAACAGCCACAGCAGCCGGCTTGGCTGCGAGCCCTCAAACCACCGTACCTGGATCTAAACCCACAAGCAACAAACGCAGCCCTCGACTTCAAACACTGGCTGTGCTGCTTCGAATCCTACCTGGAAGAATCCGGCGTCCCTCAGAGATCCAAACTAAGAGTTCTGACCGCCCAAGCGAGCCCTAAAGTATACGCACTCATCCAGGACATTACTACTTACGAGGCCGCTATCAACCTACTGAAACAACAGTACCGGAGCCCGGTAAATTCCATGTATGCCAGACACCTCCTAAGATCCCGCCCGCAACAGCCAGGAGAGTCTGTAGCTGAATTTTTACGGGCGCTATGAACACTCGGCAGGGACTGTGACTTTAAAGCAGTATCGGCTGCAGAAAACACTGAAGATAACATCCGCGATGCCTTCGTGAAAGGCCTTCGGTCCGACTACTCACGGCAGAGACTGCTGGAATCAAAGGACCTCGACCTGAACACAGCTGCAGCCTTGGCCTACTCCCTAGAAGTGACCCAGCGGGACCTCGAGGTGTATTCCAGGTACAGTTCGCGACTCTGGGACTCGGGCCCGACCCCGACCGCAATACCCCTCGTAGCGCCGCCCCCGGGACCTACCTCAGCGTCGGCGTCCCGGACCCGATCGGGACCGCCACCCCCGGTACCGGCTGTGACTTCGGACCCCCGCGACCGGGCCGCCGGCTGCTTCTTCTGTGGGCAGGCGAAACACCCGAGGTCGCGCTGCCCAGCCAAAAACGCGACGTGCTCCAGCTGCCTGAAGAAAGGCCACTTCGCGAAGGCCTGCAGAGGGAGAGCAGCAGAGGCCAGCAGTGCCTCATGCGAACTGTGGGGGCGGCCATCTTCTATCAAGGCCACAGATGAGCAATGGGGGCGGCCATCTTTGATCCAGGCAACCGACGCCAGCAGTGCCTCATGTGGGTTGTGGGGGCAGCCATCTTCTCCGCCATTTTGCCCCACCTCGTGGGCGCCTCCATTTTACCCACCACGCTCGACCGCCACCTTACCTCCAGACCTGACGACCGCTTCACCTACAGACTACAGCGACCCGCTCAGCCACACACTAGCCTCCGTCACACTGGACCAAGCTCGCCCGCATCAGCTGTCCAAGTCAATGATGGACATCAAAGTAGACGGCCACGCCACGACCTGCCTGTTCGACAGCGGAAGCACGGAGAGCTTCATACATCCAGACACGGTGAGCCACTACTCCCTCACTGTCCAGCCAACGCGCAACCGGATCTCGATGGCATCGAGGTCCCACGCCACAGACATCAGCGGCTACTGTGTTGTGACCCTGTCGGTTAAGGGCACGGAGTATAAAAACTTTAAACTCCTCATCCTGCCCCAGCTATGCGCTGCCGTCCTACTAGGGCTGGATTTTCAATCCCACCTCCAAAGCGTCACTCTAGCATACGGTGGACCCCTCCCCCTGCTCACAGTCGACAACCAGCAGCCTTTAAATCGCCCACCGCGTAACACCTGCGGCCTATCCACCCTCAAGGTCCCGCCACCTTCCCTGTTCGCTAACCTCACCCCCGACTGCAAACCCGTCGCTACCAAGAGCAGGCGGTACAGCGCCGGGGACAGAGCTTTCATTAGCTCTGAGGTGCAGCGTCTCCTGAAGGAGGGCATCATCGAGGGGAGCAGCAGCCCCTGGCGTGCCCAGGCTGTAGTCGTTAAGACCGGCAATAAAAACCGCCTGGTCATCGACTACAGCCAAACCATAAACCGGTACACCCAGCTGGACGCATACCCCTTTCCCCGCATATCTGATATGGTCAATCAGATTGCTCAATACCGGGTATTCTCTACCATCGACCTTAAGTCGGCCTACCACCAACTCCCTATCCGCCCCGAGGACCGCCAGTATACCGCCTTCGAGGCGAATGGCCGCCTCTACCACTTCCTTAGGGTCCCCTTCGGCGTCACCAACGGGGTTTCGGTCTTCCAAAGGGAGATGGACCGGATGGTTGACCAGAACGGGCTGCAAGCCACGTTCCCCTATCTAGATAACGTCACCATCTGCGGCCGCGACCGGCAAGACCATGACGCTAACCTGGAAAGATTCCTCCGTACGGCCCAACGGCTGAACCTCACCTACAATAAGGAGAAATGTGTGTTTAACACCTCGCGCCTTGCCATCCTCGGCTGCGTAGTAGAGAACGGAATCATCGGCCCCGATCCCGAAAGAATGCGTCCCCTCATGGAGCTACCCCTTCCCCACTGTCCAAAGGCGCTGAAGAGAACCCTGGGGCTCTTCGCCTACTATGCCCAATGGGTGCCAAATTATGCGGACAAAGCCAGACCCCCCATGAAGTCCACCTCCTTCCCCCTTACGGAAGAAGCGCGCGCGGCCTTCTCCCTCATCAGGGGAGACATTACTAAGGCCACTATGCGCGCAGTGGATGAGTCCATCCCCTTCCAAGTGGAGAGCGATGCATCCGACTTCGCCCTAGCCGCTACCCTCAACCAGGAGGGGAGACCGGTGGCCTTCTTCTCAAGGACCCTCCAGGGCCCTGAGATCCGACACTCTTCGGTCGAGAAGGAGGCCCAGGCGATTGTGGAGGCGGTACGCCGCTGGAGGCATTACCTCGCAGGCAAGCGATTTACCCTCCTCACCGACCAGCGTTCGGTCGCTTTTATGTTTAATAACAAGCTGAGGGGTAAAATCAAGAACGACAAGATCTTGAGGTGGAGAATCGAGCTATCCACCTACGATTATGATATCTTGTACCGGCCTGGTAAGCTGAACGAACCCCCTGACGCTCTATCGTGAATTACATGCGCCAACGCGCAAATTGATCGACTTCAGACCCTCCACAATGACCTCTGCCACCCCGGGGTCACCAGGCTTTACCACTTCATTAAGGCCCGCAACCTGACCTACTCCATCGAGGAGGTCAGGACCATGACCAGGAACTGCCAGACCTGTGCCGAGTGCAAACCGCATTTCTTTAGGCCGGACAGAGCAAGCCTGATCAAGGCCACCCGCCCCTTCGAGCGCTTGAGCATCGATTTTAAGGGGCCCCTCCCGTCCTCTGACCGTAATGTGTACTTCCTCAACATTGTTGATGAGTACTCCCGTTTCCCCTTTGCCTTCCCCTGCCCAGACATGACCAGCACCACGGTCATCAAATGCCTGAACGACCTCTTTGCCTTGTTCGGGTTCCCAAACTATATACATAGTGACCGGGGCGCCTCCTTCATGAGCGAGGAACTCCGTCAGTTCCTACTAACGAGAGGCATCGCCACTAGCAGGACCACCAGCTACAACCCCCGAGGGAACGGCCAGGTGGAAAGAGAGAACGCGACGGTATGGAAGGCCGTCCTCTTAGCCTTAAAGTCTAAGGGCCTCCCAACCTCTCGCTGGCAGGAGGTCCTCCCGGTGGCGCTGCATTCCACCCGGTCACTACTTTGCACTGCCATTAACGCCACCCCCCATGAACGAATGTTTGTTTTCCCTAGGAAGTCGACTACGGGAACCACGCTACCAACCTGGCTGACCTCTCCGGGGCCTGTCTTGCTGCAAAAGCACGTGAGGGCCCATAAAACGGACCCCCTGGTCGAGAGGGTGAACCTCCTGCACGCCAACCCCCAGTACGCCTACGTGGCATACCCAGACGGGCGGGAGGACACAGTCTCCTTACGAGACCTCGCATCCTCGGGCACTCCGGAGACACCACCGCTACCCCCCCCCACCACCCCCCCAATTCCAGCCCAGGTAGACGGTACGCCGGAACCCCAAGAGCCTTCGCCTACCTCGCAGACGCCAGCATTAACACCGGAGAACGCAACACCGCCGCTGCGACGATCAGACAGGCTTACGAGGCCTCCGGACAGACTGACATACCAGAACTGGTAGTACACTTCACCCCGCCGGACTCAAATCTAAACAAGGGGTGAATGTGGTAAACCACTTTTACCGTTTACTATCGTTACACTATAGTTATCACTGTTAGATCATTTCCCTATAGTTATCACTGTTCACATTGTTGTATCACTGTACGAGGTCGCCTCTTGTCACGCTGCTATACCTGGGCTGACCACTGCCGACTCCGCCCATGGCTCCACCTACCTGCCCGGGTATAAAGGTGGTCGACTGGCTGGTATTCCTCCTTCTTGGATCCGATCACCCACGAGGGTGGGCTCTGTTATTTAGTCAATAAAAACCTATAGTTACTTTCTTAACTTGTCGCTTTTCATTGGACGAATTGATAGGTATATCAAGGATAGCGGCCATTCACATTGTGGATTCGCTGTCTGTGGTTGCACACCAACTACACATTAAGTGAGTGGTAGCCTTTACGGTTACAGAAGACCTCAGTATTGTTATGCGGTGCCTGCAAAGCAACGTAGGTGCAGTCAATGGTGCCCTGCACCATGGGGACATCCGCTATCCTGGCAAAGCTACATGCAAGCTCATCCTGCTTCTCTCTGGTGATGGCGAAGGAAATGTAGTCCCTTCTCCTTCTGTAGAGAGCCTCAGTGACCTCCCGGGTGCAGAGATGGACGGCGAACCGCGAGATGTTAGCTATGTCACCTGCTGCAGACTGGAAGAATCCGCTGGCGAAGAAATTGAGGGCGACAGTGACCTTGACGACCACTGAGAGAGCCGTGGTGGTCCTGATCTGAGGCTCGAGGTCTGGCTGCAGGAGGTGGCAGAGCTCTGTGACCACCTCCTTGGTGAAGTGGAGCCTTCTAAGACACTGCTCCTTGACATAAGAAAACTCACTAAGCACTTGGTTGAGTATAAAACAAGGCTTTAATCAACTGTTTCACAACCATGAGATTCTAGTTACATCACTAGTTCCTGGTTACAAAAACATCCTGGGCAAGCTGGGCCCACGCCCGAGTATTTATACTCCTTGGACAGCGCCACCAGCTGGCCGTCCAGTGTTATTTCATGAGTCATTTCTTCATGAATGATAAGATTCATGACACGCCTCAGTTAAATTTATGTGGGAGAAGTGCTCCCGGAATACCCTGGGAGGATAAGGCCTCCTGTTGAGAGCCCGGTCTGCCCTCCTCCCTCTGGCCACATTTTCCAATCTCTGTCTCTGCCTCCGCTGCCTCCGACGTTGAGGCTGGAGGGCGAGGTCGAGCGCCATTAACGTGACCAAGTGTAGGACTTCGAAATCTTAGCAGAACGAAAGTGACTTATTTTTAGCAGGTCGGACACGCCTGAAAGTAAGAAACGTTTACCTCACTGAGAACGGATGTTTTGCTGTGTGAAACTGAGAAGGCAGCATTGATGGGCGACTAAAATGAAAGCGGATGTTGATCCCTTTAAATATCGCTCCTACCGCGGCCATCGAATGCATCACGCCTCTTCTTCCTGCTGCTGTTCAGGCCAGGCGCTAAGGCAGGGGGGCGAACGTCAATTTTGCATCTAGGCCGTTAACGGGGCGTTCCGAACTCATTGACGTCACGATCTGGCAGCCGCTAAAGGCCTAGGCGCTAAATGTTAGCGCCAGCGCTAAATCCTGGGTGAATTTCGCGTGCGGCGTTGGATTCACCGCACCCCGCTGCAAACCCAGTAGCGCCCCCCCCCCCCCCAGGTGCTAACGGGAGACGCTAACATGCCGGATTTCTAGAGTACTGTGCACAGTTTTGGTCTCCTTATCTGAGAAAGGACATACATGGAGGACGTTTCCCCTGGCTGGGGAGTCCAGAACCAGGGGTCACAGTCTCAGAATAAGGGGCCGGCCATTTAGGACTGAGATGAGGAGAAATTTCTTCACTCAGAGGGTGGTGAATCTTTGGAATTCTCTACCCCAGAGGGCTGTGGAGGCTCAGTCGTTGAGTATATTCAAGACAGAGATCGACAGATTTTTGACTATTAAGGGAATCAAGGGATATGATAATCGGGCAGGAAAGTGGTGATAAGGTACAAGATCAGCCATGATCTTATTGAATGGCGGAGCAGGCTCGAGGGACCAAATGGCTGACTCCTGCTCCTATTTCTTAGGCTCTTATTCCCTATTGGATTTATTAGATGTTGGGAAAACGTTTTTAATAAATGTAAAACTTCGCTGCAGCCTGTGCAGTAAATCTCAAGTTTATAAGCGGCTTTCAAAGTAATCTGAGTGAACTATGAACTGGAATAAATGTAACTAGTTTGCAATTGGGTGTCTGGAGTTACTGACCGCAGTAAGTTAAAACAATGATATGAGGAACTTGCTGCCCGAATGAACTGCTACTGCAAACATTAGATCCAAATGTTTCTAAAAGCCACAACAGATCATTTCTGCTGCCACATATATTACCGAAAATGGTGCTGAGGGGGGTCAGATATTAAAAATCCTATGTTGAATCATTCCCTCTAAAAAGAGGAAAGGAAATAACTTGCAGAATGAACTGGGCTGCAAACTTTGTGGAAGTAACCTGTTTACAAAACAATAAGAACCTGTACTAAACATTGTCCCTTCAGTTCCACTTCGTAAAGAGACTACATTGTTCTTTGGCTAGCCGGTTAACTGGCATGCAGAAACCCTTCACTGTGTTTAACAGTCTCCTTGCCAATCTATTGAGCTGCCCGTACCTGTAGAGTTTCCCTTTGCCCGATACCGAGAGCACATTCTCGCCCAATCGGGACGCATTTATATAGCACCTTTCACACCCCCTGGACCTCTCAAAGCACTTTACAGTTTTTAGAAATGGAGTCGCTGTTGTAATGTAGGAAACACGGCAGCCAATTTGCGCACAGCAAGTTGCCACAAACAGCAATGTGATAGTGACCAGAAGGAAGCTGTCTTTCATTCAGCCATCACCATTTACACTTCATCTAGAGCCATCTTTTGTTTCTTAACTTGTCCCATTACCATCTCCTTTTGCCTTGCACCATCCTCCCTTTTGTCTCTTAATCTCTCCTGCCTTCCAGCCTATCACAGACCTTCCCTTTTGTTCTTTCCTCCCCTCCCCCCTTTCCCTGCCCCTACACTTGCTTAAAAACCTGTTCCATCTCCAACTTTTTCCAGTTCTGACGAAGGGTCATCGACCTGAAACGTTAACTCTTGTTTCTCTCTCCACAGATGCTGCTCTGACCTGCTGAGTGTTTCCAGCATTTTCTGTTTTTTTAGTGATGTTGATTGAGGAATAAATATTGGCCAGGACACTGGGGATGACTCCCCTGCTCTTCTTCGAAATAGTGCCGTGGGGATCTTTTACACCCATCAGAGGGCAGACGGGGCCTCAGTTTAACGTCTCATCCGAAAGACGGCACCTCCCACAGTGCAGCACTCCCTCGGTACTGCACTGGATATCAGCCGAGATTTTTGTGCTCAAGTCCCTGGAGTGGGACTTGAACCCACAACCTTCTGACTCAGAAGGCGAGGGTGCTGCCCACTGAGCCACGGCTCACACAGCATTCGGATGTAGGCAGCAGTGCAATGATTTAGGGTCCCTCCCAAGTGGAAAAAGGACACAGCAGTATCAGAGAGGGTGCAGAGAAGAGTGACATGAATGCCCCAAGGGGATGAGCCGTGGGGGGAGATAACAAAAGCTTTGTCTTGTGAAAAATAACATGAAGGGAACATCATTGAAGTACACAACGCCTTTAACGTAGTAAAACATCCCAAGGCGCTTCACAGGCGCGTTATAAAACAGAATTTGACACCGAGCTACATAAGGAGAAATTAGGACAGGTGACCAAAAGCTTGGTCAAAGAGGTAGGTGTTAAGGAGCGTCTTAAAGGAGGAAAGAGAGGCGGAGAGGTTTAGGGAGGGAATTCCAGAGCTTAGGGCCTTGGCAGCTGAAGGCACGGCCGCCAATGGTGGAGCGATTAAAATCGGGGCTGCGCAAGAGGCCAGAATTGGAGGAGCGCAGATATCTTGGAGGGTTGTAGGGCTGGAGGAGATTACAGAGATAGGGAAGAAGCGAGGCTGTGAAGGGATTTGAAAACCAGGATGAGAATTTTGAAATCGAGGCGTTGCCGGACCGGGAGCCAACGGAGGTCAGCGAGCAACAGGGGTGATGGGTGAACGCGGCTTGGTGCGAGTTAGGACACGGGGCAGCCGAGTTTTGGATGAGCTCGAGTTCACGTATGATCTGGTCCAAAGATAAGGTAACTAGAACCAAGGGCCGCCCTGAAAGGGTACCGGATTCTCACGGGAAAAGATGGCACCAACAATAGTGCTATGGACCCGAGAACTCAACAGTTCTACTTTAAAGCCAATTTCCGCTGTGGGAGAATACAAGCCCTGATTTTAACCTGACTCCTGGGCGAGAACTGGGTGGGTTCGGGTCAGATGCCAGAAACCAAGTTAAAACAGCTGTCCAAAGTAACTTCTACATACAATGGGTATAAATGTTTGTAGTGGTCTGCCAGCTAAAATAATACAGACTCTGCCATTAGAAATGCTACTTTGGGAGAGTTAGTATATGAGAAAGATGAGCTGAACGGCCTTTTGCACTTGTCCTTAAGTTGATACAAAATGACGTAGTAACAGAGAAATTAAAGTCAAAGTTCTCCACAGAGTCTGACAGCAACTCGCCAAGGCTTCTTCGGCAGCACCTCCCAAACCCACGACCTCTTCCACCTAGAAGGACAAGGGCAGCAGGTGCTCGGAAACACCACCACCTCCAAGTTCCCCTCCAAGTCACACACCATCCTGACTTGGAAATATATCGGCCGATCCTTCATCGTCGCTGGGTCAAAATCCTGGAACTCCCTCCCTAACAGCGCTGTGGGAGCACCTGCACCACACGGACTGCAGCGGTTCAAGAAGGCGGCTCACCACCACCTTCTCAAGGGGCAATTAGGGATGGGCAATAAATGCCGGCCTTGCCAGCGACGCCCACATCCCAAGAATGAATGAAAAAAAGCAGCAACCACAAACCCTTCATACCTCAGAGCATTTAAAGTGGGCTGATATTGTCTCCGATGAGGAAGGTAATGGTGATGATGCAATAAAGGTGTTGCAAAAACCAAAACTAAAAGAATGCATCAGAATGCCTGTGGCATTTAGCCACAAGGAAATGAAACTTACTGAATCTGTAGGCCATTATTTGCTTAAGGATTTAGTGGAAACAATATTAAACATGGTATCATGCAAATAGCTGACTGCACTAATAATGCAGAAATGTAAGTTTAATATTTTAAAGCAAAAGGGTGTATTGGAGCTAAAGATCAGGGCCGGAAGGTAGATTCAAATTGCACCCATTACGCCGATGTCAAGTTATAAAATCATAGAATAGCACAGCACCGAAGGAGGCCATTTGGCCCATCGAGTCTGCACCGACTCTTTCGAAGAGCAATCCAGTTAGTCCCACTCCCCCCCCCGCTCGTTCCCCATAGCCCTGCAATTCTTTCTCCTTCAAGTATTAGTCCAGTTCCCTTTTTGAAGGCTGCTATTGAATCTGTATCCACCGCCCCGTCAGGCAGTGCGTTCCAAATCCGAAGCACGTGTTGTTAGTTAAGCTCCAGGTGCACGCAGTGGGCCAAATGGACCGTTTTAAAATTTGTTTTTTGGGATGTGGATGTCACTGGCAATGCCAGCATTTATTGCCCATCCCATTTCATGCAAATCTCATTCGATTATGCTCAAATGTAAAATGGGCGTCAATCAGCGTAAACAATCGGGGCTCAGGGAAAGTGCCAAAACCCACACACCTCGGGCAGGATTTTCATTGGGCCATGGAGGCGGGATTGGAGACCTTAAACATTCACACCCTCCACCACCGGCCCACTGTGGCTGCAGTGTGTACCATCTACAAGATGCACTGCAGCAACTCGCCAAGGCTTCTTTGGCAGCACCTCCCAAACCCGCGACATCTTCCACCTAGAAGGACAAGGGCAGCAGGCGCATGGGAACACCACCACCTCCAAGTTCACCTCCAAGTCACACACACCATCATGACTTAGAAGTATATCGCCAATCCTTCATCATTGCTGGGTCAAAATTCTGGAACTCCCTATTCAACAGCACTGCGGGAGTACCTTCACCACACGGACTGCAGCGGTTCAAGAAGATGGCTCACCACCACCTTCTCAAGGACAATTAGGGATGGGCAATAAATGCTGGCATTGCCAGTGACGCCCACATCCCATGAACAAATTTAACAAAAGGTCCATTTGGCCCATTGTGTGCACCTGGAGTCAACAAAAAAACAATGGTATTTATAAGCCATGAGTGGAATAGTGGGAATATTTACTTTAATAAGTCACTTGCCACACAAGTATAGCCCACAGATAATATGAAAGCCTAGCCCAGCCCAGACTAATGGATGGTTAGACAATGACTGACTAAGCCACAGTTGAGCTTCAGAGAGATATTGACACACAAAAGGAGTCGGCGTTGCCTGACTGTTGGATGCAGTGTGTAGAAAAGGTAACCAAATGGGTTGGGTCAAGGAACCTTTTGCTAGTAAATCTCTTCTGTTTCAGTGAAGCCAAGGGAAAAGATTCACAATGAAGCCAAAAGATTATTCATAAATGCCAGCAGTTCAAATTTGTAAGAAATATTTATTCAATAGTACAGTGCATTTATAAAAAAAATACATGAGGTCCGAAAAATAAGTTTGTTTTCAATAAAGCACTTCATACTCTATCCTCTGAACTCTGGTAAAGTGTTTTATAAAGAAACCGTGGCACATTTTCACCAATTTTAATAGTGCTTCGAACAATAGCAAGTAAACCTTGCTCTCGCACAATTTCTTAAAAGCTGACTCTTAATTCAGTTCAGCATCACTGCCCCTGTAAACTCATTCACGATAATGTAGGGATGATAGTTAGACAACTATTTGGGTGCACCGATTGCCATGGTGAGATGTGATGATTCACCTTGTGATTTAGTCCACACTGCCACACAGCAGTAGCTGCTACCTTGAGGTGGTGACAAGTATATCGTACACATTTTATTGTAGATCATGCGTTTTAACAAATCCCTAGGGTAGCACATCTTACAAGGGTCTCATTGCCACTGCAAAGTGTTTACTGAGGCCTTCAGTCAACACATGGCATGGTGACCAAACTTGTGCCACAATGAATTGATCCACATTGTGTTGCGAAAACGTCGTCGCCCGTGACGCCACTGTGGTGGAAACAAAGGGCAGCAGCTCCTCCTTTAAGATGCAAGCCTAAAGCTATCTCACTGACTGAAGTGTGAGGGTCCTGAGTACGTGCACAGCTAAACGTTGGTTTTGACAAGAGTACACAGCAAGGGTTGGGCTGAAGCCTGAAATACTTGCTCGGAGCTTGTCAAACAGCATATTCGATTGAACACAACCTGCGCTCGGCAAAGTTAGCTCTAGCTGGTGTCAGCCAGTTCTATTTGAAAACTGGTCTCAACTAGTTTTAGCTGGTCTTGTCCTGAGTTTCTGTGTGTGTGTCTGCAAGAGGATTTATTTTCTCAAGTAAAGTGCAGGTTTTGAGCAACTGAGATTTTTTAAGGAACCTTAAATATTTTCCAGTCACAAAACTTATTTCAAACATTTTTGATGTGCATACAATAAAATGAGGCTATCAGTATATATTTTGAAGTGATTCGCTTTATCTATTGCGTTATTACAAGTTATCCAAGAAGATGTACAAGCTAAGATTTCTAGAACAGCCCTGAGCACAGTGATTTCAAATCAGAACAGCTCGGAGTCCTTTTTGAATCACAGTCTAAGGACAAGGGGTAAGCCATTTAGGACTGAGATGAGGAGGAATTTCTTCACCCAGAGAGTGGTGAACCTGTGGAATTCTCTACCACACAAGGCAGTGGAGGCCAATTCATTAAATATATTCAAGAAAGAGTTGGATCTATTTCTTAAGGCTAAAGGGATCAAGGGATATGAGGAGAAAGCAGGGACAGGGTACTGAATTTGGATGATCAGCCATGATCTCATTAAATGGCGGAACAGGCTCGAGGGGCCGAATGGCCTACTCCTGCTCCTATCTCCTATGTTTCTATGTAACACAGAGGCGCGGGTCTCTATAAGATCAGCATTGGAATGATACCCAGCCTAATCTGTAATACATTTCCATTGATAATATATGCCCACTTCCCACATTAGAATTATCCTTCTCCTCACTGAATGGCCACCGATCATTAATGGAGCTTTACAGTGACAAATGACAATACAAGACAAGTTTTTTAAAAATCCTTAAACATTAGCACGACCTGAAGTAAATATTCGCCACGAAACATGACACAATCTGCCCTTATACTTTATATCATTACAGATCAACAGCACTGGCAAATGTGAGTGTGCCTCGTATCATTGGCACACTCATTCTGGACACCTGAGCCTTGCAGTTGTGCGGAGAGTTACTGGCGCATGAACGCTTAACGCAAAGGTTTGAATTTCCTCGCTTCGCTAGTTAAACGGTTGACATCCCCCGCAGAGAGGGGAATTCCAGACTAGGCATTTTTAATAAATATTTTTTTCTCCTAAAGCTCAAAAGACAAGACTTGTAACATGTGTATAAAGCGCTGAGGAGCGCTTTGATAATTAAAATAAGGGCATGGCATAGAGTCCTACATTAGGTAGTATATAAAGGTTGGCCATCTTCACATTTAGTGTACTTTCTTAACAAAACATACTCTTAGGAAACCAGCTAGAGTATAGGAAAGGTCGTGGATGCATGCCCTTTGACACCATCAGTGTCAAATCACATTTCCACCTCTTCACAAGGCTCTTGGTTGTAACAGTCTCATGAGGCGAATTTGGTTCCTTTTTGCTGGGATTTGGAATGTCTACCGTTGTCTATACCTTGTTACAAAAAGTAACCCCTTGGCCCTGAAAGACTGCCCAGTTCGATCAAGGGTCAGTTATACAATTAGGATAACAATGAGTCTGTACAGCAGTGTCATGTGCAAAGAGCATCCATTTTCTGAGTATTAGAGAGGAGCTTAAGGTCCTTTTGCTCAGGTCACGTTCTGTGCTATTGGGAAGACTGCGAGCATCTGGGTTACCAGAATGACAGCTTCTGCAGAACAATGTATCTTTGATTAAAAAAAAACCTGATGGATAATAGATCTCCTGCTTCCTGGAACTCCTGAAGATCGTGGCATGTAATTTTGCTCGCAGCCGCAAACGTGAGGGAAAAGTTGCACCTATCGCTGACGTGCTGAACACTCTCTTAAAATCTCATTTCATCTGGATGCTTGTAGCTGTACTGAGCCACAGACTTGCTCTCAACTGCCTGCATTTTTCCCATTAGTATCCTAACCTTTCAATCACCCAGCAAATTATTCTCCAACCTACTCCTGCGTACATAGGGCTCCAGTTTGGCTTCTTATTTTAAACAGTGCCATGCATAAGGTACTCGTTAAAATATGGCTACAGTTTCATTGAGTGCGAGTTGCCCGCTGATATAAATGGTTTATAATAATAATATAATATAATAGAGATGGACACATGCTCAATAGCTTCCAAACACAAACCCAGTGCATTACTTTCTGGGTGTTTTAGTCACTAATTCATCAGAAATTTGATTTATGTTGACTCCATTTTGTTGACACAGAGGAAGCAATTAGCAGTTAAGAGGGAGGACTTTACAAAATGGATGCACATTCAACTTTTGAGACAAAACTACCAACACTAATGGATACTGGACAGGTCCTGCCCTTACAGCATCACAAAGATATGTTTTCCACTGTGGTGAAAGTGTTCAGCGGTTGCCAAGTAACCACCGGCTTCGAAACGGCAGCCATCTTGATGTGAAAGAGTAACTCTGCAGCAGCGTGATAACGACTCACTGCACGTGGTTGCTCATGTGTTAAATTAATCCGGGCAGTCTGTTAGATAAGCATTGTTGACAATACCCTTCATATGTATTCTTCATAATCCATGTCAGTTTGCTCCTCTCAACCCAAAGTCCTTGATATTACTCGTCTCGATTTCTCATCAGTGGAAGTTGTATGATCGGCCCTAAAGGGAGACAAATGAACCAGTGTTACACGTTGGCACCGTCACATTCAAGCAATAAGGTGCAGACTGGCAACTAATGTTCTCTCCACGGGACTCAAAGGGTCTGACGTAAGAAAACTACTAGGCACTTGGTCTAAGCATTAAACAAAGCTTTGATCAACTGTTTTACAACATGGAGGTCTAGTTGTGTCCTTCACTAGTTCCTGTTAAGAATGTCCTGCGCAAGCTGGGCCCGTGCCCGAGTATTTATACTCTCCCTGGACAGCGCCACCCGCAGGCCGCTCAGTTGATTCATGTCAGGGTCGATTTGGACTTCTGGCCGGCCAAGAGGTCCCTGCCATTCTGAAGCCCCGGCCTCATTTAAGTTTGGCAGGCAAGCTGCATACGCCAAACTGGGGTCGTGAGGCAGCTTGCTGCTCTTTGGCCTCAGGGATATCAACCGGTTGGTGCTCGGAGTAGGGGTAGGGGGTGGTGAGGCGATGCCCCCAGTATTTTAGTGGAGCCAGTAGGCGTGTTTCTATTCCTTCCGGCTCCACAAAACATCAATTAAAAAAGTGTTTTTTTGGCCGTTTGCCGCTCGGAATGCCAGTACTATTGGACGGAGTGTCCACATTGGAATCTCCGCTTATGCGTCCAGTAATAGGGGTCCTAACTAGGTCATTCGGACCCCGATTTGCATGAGAAACAGGCCACCCGCTTGTTTCAGGCAGGCGACTCGGCCACCCGTAGGCCTCTTTGAAAATAACAGCAGGCCGGCTGTCAGAGGCAAATTCCTTGAATGACATCTACGAATGTTTCCTGCATCATAGAATCCTACAGCACAGAAGGAGGCCATTCAGCCCATTGTCCCTGTGCTGGCTCTTTGAAAAGAGCTATCCAATTAGTCCCGCTCCCTTGCTCTTTCCCCATAGCCCCGCAAATTTTCTCCCCTTCAAGTATTTATCCAATTCCCTTTTGAAATTTACTATTGAATCTGCTTCCACCACCCTTTCAGCATTGAGGTGCTGCAAACACTGACAATCACTGCACAAAGGTGAACGCTTGCACCCAGGCTCTCCAATGACTCCCTCCATATGCTTATGGAGGGAGTCACAGCACGCAGGGAGGTTCTCATCCCTTCCAAGGGCGGAAGAGACCTCCCCAGGACACCAACTTACCTTGCACCTCCACCCAACCCTCTCTATCTACTTTATCACTTCCCCCATCTCACTAGCCACCCCTCACACTCACCCTCATCCTACTGCAAGCATACCAACTAACAACACACAAGGGTAGGCACTTTAGAGGTTTAGCCAATGTCCATGTGAAGTTTCTGGTAATGTGTTGTCATACAGTGAAATCTCTTTTCCCAAAAGTGCCCCTTATTGGACAGATCTGAGCGCCCCTTGAGAAGTGTCTTACTGAGTTCCAGTGATTGTTCAGTCATAACTTCCCCCCCACCTACCCACCCCCGCGCTATAGTGATGAGTGTGCATGGAATGGCTTGGATATTAAAGGGATACTGCACTGTGCTGGTGTCAACCTGGCGCATTATGTGGCAGCCAGCGATTACAGTGTCGTGAAGAAAATCTGGCCATGGTGATGCCATCGCTGGCCTCCCGGCTAGCAATTTTATCAGGGGCTGATGCCGTGTCCAGTGCAGCATCAGGTGATGGCGGCGAAGGTTGGTGATGTTGGTGTTGGGGCTGATCGTGGAAGGATTCGGAGGACCAAGATCTGATTGTTTCATTGGCTCCGATGTTGCTGGAATAGATGGCAGCGGCAGGTGAGATGACAGAAGTGATCTGTCACTGGTGAGAGAGGTTCTTCCAATGAGGTGGCACTGGACATACAGTTGGATCTAAAAACTTGTAAGCTAAAGAAATCTCTATGTGTATTAAAAATGCAGTAACCAACATTTTCTGCGCTCTGAAACTCACCATTTGCAACATGGCATCCTTGACACCACTTCTGCAGCTGCCAGCTTTTCACAAACATCAGAGCAGACCCACAGCACGCCAGGTTGAGCTGGCGTGTTCCCCGAACAGCGGGTAACCCGTGGGGGTGAAGGTAAAATTAGAAGTAAGCCTCAAAATACTCTTAAATTGGCTCTTAACAAGCCATTTAAGTAGCTGAATTGCCTCCCCCGCTGCTTGGTGTCGGGTCAGTTCTCCGCTGACAGATCCGACACCTGGGAGACTCGCGTAGAGGTGGGTTGACAGCGGGTTTCCTACCCGCTGTCAATCTTTGCGATTTTGACAGCGGCCCTTCCTCCAAACCCGCCCCCTCAGTGCTATTAAATTCGTGGCCTAAGTATCAGATAGCTGCAGTACTGAATCTGCCTAGTTTTAAAGATTAAAGCGGTAAGTGAGTCAATAGCAGGCGCGACCCAAGGTGACTCCTTTGCGTACACAGGGCTGCAGTGATAATTAAAGGGAAATTACCGTAATGGTCCGCACTGAGTGAAGGCAAAGTTGACACTTACCCCAAACATCGGAAGTTTCATATCCAAATCGTCAGGAGCTTCCAACTTGAAGGCATTTGCCACTTTAGAACAATAACCGGTCTTCACAAACTGCAGAAAACAAAGAGAAAACGCGTTTAAATTCTCCATTTCATGGTTAAAGTGCTATCGTGACTATTGCTTGCAAGCACGGACCACTGGCCAACTCAGAAGATTTCATGGACTCACCAGAACAATGAGGAATGGGAGTACGATGATAGCCAATCCACCCAGGACAATGATTGCAATAGCATATCCTGGGAAGGGTCTTCCTAGAGCTGGCTGGTTAACTGTGGTTGTAGCTGCAGGGGTGGTTGCAGCTGCAGGGGTGGTAGCCGCTGCAGGGGTGGTAGCCGCTGTGAATGAAAAGCATTTTGCTTAATGTACCTGAGCAAAATAATGTACTCGGTTCTCTCAAATCAATTTAGTTGGTAGCTAGCAGCACAAAAAATATAGTTGTCTCTTATGCATTTCCCCCAAAGCCCATTTAAAATACGCACACAGAAATGGCTCTAATGGGTCGCATTCCCTTTTTAATGGTCACTGACGTTCATTAGAGGGATATAGAGCTAACTGCCATGTTCTTTAGCATGAACGGGTGTCAATAAATCAGTTTTGAGGGGGCAATGATAGCATCATTCTGCCCATAATCCACTATGCTCCATTAAGTATCAACAAAAGATCAAAGGCCAATTTTCCTTGGCCGAAGGATGCTGCTTCCTTCTATAGATACACTAAGGACATATTGTACGTTACTCCGAGTAGAGTTTAAATACTGTTCCCAAGATGCTGATTATTCTCTTTCCCTGCACCATGGACAATGTCTGATTTCAAGTGTTTGTCTTTAAATTATGACAGCGCCACTGGCTGTAACAACTAAGCGCAACACCTTTATGATATAATTCATCTCGAGAGACCCCTGTTATTCATTAAATATTAATCTAATTCATCTTTCAGATGAGAGGGTAAACCGAGGCCCCGCCTGCCCTCTCAGGTAAAAGATTCCATGGCACTATTTCGAAGAAGAGCAGGGGAATTTGCCCTGATGTCTTGGCCAATATTTATCCCTCAACCAGCACTAAAAAACAGATTATTTGGTCATTATCACATTGCTGTTTGTGGGATCTTGCTGTGAACAAATTGGCTGCCATGTTTCCTACATTACAACAGTGGCTACACCTCGTGAAAGGCGATTTATACCGGGGTACATTTTGCAGAGAGCTTTACATGGCAGGAATATGTATCGGGCATTCCGGCCTGATTCATGTTTCACACCAGTTTCTGTCCAATAAAAACAAATGGGCCCAAAACTGCATGGAGCACTGACATCTGTGCCGGGTTCGGTCAGAGTCAGGCGGCACGCTCCACCAGATTACCGTCCGTGCCGTGAAGGTGGACGTTCAACCTCCTCGTGCCCAAGCGACCCATTCCAGGCACCAAGACCTTGCGGGTGAAATCCAACCTTGGCGGGGGGGGGGGTCGCAGAACGGGCGGTTGATGGATCGGCCGCCCATTTATACACTTGCCCGCCCAATTTTCCTTGACTTCAAAAATCGGGCGGGGCGTTTAATGGGCGGTCAATCTGCCACCTTCCATTTTACAGCCCACGTCAAGATTGGATTTCAGCCCCATTGACTCAAATGTTTTCGTACAGTAAAGTCTCACAGCTTAATACTATGTACAAAGAGATGAAGTGTTTTTTTATTAAGTAACTGTAACGTACTTGTGTTCGTAAGGAAGTTCGTGTCCAAAGTTAAACCCGCACTTCTGAATGCTTCCGTGTTATTGACTAGTCTTTGGATAACATCTGATCTATTTGTTGTTCCTGATGTGAATACTATCTGTGTCGTGGCTATAATAGATCCACTCCTAGATAGTTAGAAAAAGAAAGAAAGGCGTTGGCTACACATTTATTTGACAAGAAATTCTTTCCTCCATATTTTCCTACATTACAACAGTGACTGCACTTCAAAAAAGTACTTCATTGGCTTTGGGACGTCCGGTGGTCACGAAAGGCGCTGTATAAATGTGAGTCTTTTTTTTCAATTGATCGATGGAACCTGCTTACCTGGCCTTCATGCCCTAACTAAGAGGGGAAGCACGCAATCTGATCCCCGACATCTGCCAGTGCCCCTTTGAGCCAGCCGCGACAAAAAGGTTAACTTGTCCTCCAGCAATTTAGGATTAGGAAAAGGAGTAGACCATTCAGCCCCTTGAGCTTGCTGGAATCATTGTGCTGCGGGTGGAATCATTCATTTGAATGAACAAGGATTCACGGGCAGGCGCCCAATTTTCAACGTAGTCCTAAGCTGTAGGCCACAGATGAAAATTTACCCCCCCCCCACCCCTTCAAAAAGAGAAGGGGCAAAGGAAAGAAATTGGAAAGATTTATCTTTGCAGATATTGGGGAAAAAATGACTATAATGGTCTCATTCTATCTTGCAGAACCTAGATGAGTTGACACCATCGATGACACCAACAACTTGGCTCTGCTAGTTGCAGACAATACCATTAACGGGAATAGGACAGTCATCTCATCCGCAACAGTGCGAACATGCACTTGTTACACTTTTCTTTCTTTTCGAGTGATGAAAGAGAATGGTACTTACGTAAACCTGTCGATTATCATTTCAATGAAGCCAGGATTGTTTCTAAAGATACCGTTCACCTATAGCACAAGAATAAAATGTCAGATGATTTAACATGGGCCCATGAAAAGCATCAGTGGACAGCACTTGAGTGAAGTAATTCAAACTCAAGGGCTGAACTGGTCAGCCCTTATGCCTTATTTAAAACTTTAAATTCAACTGAATTTTCTGTTACCGTTTTAAAATTTGAATCGAGTTCGCCGGTGTTTTAAACTATTGGGCCAACCAATCCTCCGATAGAGTTAGCGTGAGGATAGTAAGTACTGCTCATTCTGCCAAGGAACAATTACAGTAATTGCAATGCATGAGGGAGAGCGTAAAATTACATGTGATCAGTTTAACACTAAACAAGCCTGACTATATCAGCACTGACTGTGCCTGGTTGAGGGCTACGTGTCGGTAGATTTTAATATTATGCCTGTAAACCAACTGTGACCTTCGTGTCGTTTTCCCCTGTAAACTTGGGAGTATAATAAGCAGCCATAATTAAACACTGCGCCAAACAGTAACTAGAAATCTTACAATATTATTATTGCTAAAATATCTTGCAGCTTTAGAAAGTTTGCTTTATCTTCACACAGCGCCAGGTCTGAGTTCAGTACTTACCACATTTGTTACATTGTCGCGCAGACCTTTGAATTGAAGAGTTGATCTATTGGTTAAAGCAGCTTCGAAAGTTCTGTTTGGAAACCGAATCAGCACTACGAAATGGTTGAATGAAAAAGACTCACCTGAGGAAAGAAAAATGGCAACATGTCAGGCCTCAGGTTACGCTTGCAGCTCGATGTCTTTCCAATCAACAAAGCCAGTCATTTTTTTTAAATTATGAAATTCAATCAATGTTTCAACACAAACTCCTTGTCCTGGGCAGTAGCGCAAAGTGGGCGAATAGGCAGCAACCATCCACAATGGAAAAGTAAATTGGCGGCGAGTGTCAAATGGGCTACTGATAGAAAAGTGCAACCAAAAACCATGACAACAGGAGGTTTATGGACAGGAAATGCATGCAAGATTTATGTATTTATAAAACATATGGAACGAGTATGACTCGAATCTGCATTCTTTGTGTTGCTCACCTAAAAGGATGTCTGGGTGAAATTGCTTTGTGCGATATTAGTGTGCAAAGGTTTAATGGCCCAGAAATTCGGGTCCCAACGCGTGAGCACGGACGGAGTACTCACGCGTGGACCCGATGGAAGTGCCGGAATCTTGCATGCACTACGCATGCGCGGGAAACCGGCATTTCCGATCCTCTGAACGAAGGGGTTCAGAGGTCGAACGCGTGCGCGCGGGAGTCTGCGCGTGCGCGTTGAACTTCCTTTGTTTTTACAGGTTTTTCCGTGCGTAAAGGCCTCTACATTTTACACATTTAAAAACCAGGCGTAAGGACTTCATTTTAAAAGGTAAGTGGTCAATTAATTAAAAGTAGAACATTTTTTCCACAGGTTTATTATTTTTAAATACTTTACCGTAAGGTAAGTGTATTTTTAGCCCCTTTTTTTATAAAATTATTTTTTTCGAAAATTTAAATTATTGTTTAAAATAGTTATTTAATGTTATTTATAGTTTATTTAAAAAGTGTGATTTAAAAAAAAAAATTATTTGAAGGTTAAGTACTGTTTTAGGGGCCGGAGTTTTCATAAGTTTGACAGTTCTTTCTGTCAATCTCATGAATGGGCTTTTCCCTCCTCCGATTGGTTGCCCAGTGCTCACGTGATCCCAGCGGACGCATCGCACTAACTACGCCGCTGGATCACGCAAGCACAGCGCGCCGGGAGCTGGACCGGGCCACAGAGAGGAAACCCACGCAGACTCAGGCCTCAACTAGGTAAGTGTAAGTCGGGGGCTTACACCCGCGGGAAGCCCCCGACACGAATTTCTGGGCCATTGTGTTTATGTGAAATTCACTGGTCTATTGAGCATAAGGGACTTTCCTAGGAATGTGATAAGCGTTCGTACACTAATGTTATCCAGCATGATTTCATCCCAATCATGTTGCCTTCTGAAGGACCATTTATTGGATTTGCAACCTAGAAAGGGTCATGGTTTTTTTGCTGCAGTTTTCTACATTACAACAGTGACTACACATCAAATGTACTTCACTGGCTGTAAAGTGCTTTGGGATGTCCTGAGGTCGTGAAAGGCAAGTCTATAAATGCAAGTCTTTCTTTCCTTTACAGTGTCAAAAAAAACAATTTGCAACTGCACCAATATGTGAACCAATGTACAATTTTCTTATTGACAAGAACAGTTTAGGAGATGGGGAAGTGTTTTGTCTATGACTTATACTCATCTACAAATATAAAAACTGTCAGGCAACACTCCAGCTTTTCTGTTTTTCATGCGTTCCCTTGTTTGAAAGTGAGACAAAGTGAAAGAACACTATGGAGGCAGGGCTATCCTAGCATTCATTGCGACAGTGACAAACCTCTACTGGAAAATGCATAGCATTCTTGGCTCTTGAGTCAGACGGTTCGAGCCTCACTTCTGAGACTTAAGCACCTAACCTCAGCTGACAGCCAGTGGGGTACTGAGATATCATTCCACAGATCTGATATTGGGTTGTCAGTGGCACAACTGGATGTTAATGATAACAACAACAACTCGTATTTAACTAGCGCCTTTAATGTGCCAAGGCGCTGCACGGGAGCGTTATCAAACAAAATTTGACATCAAACCACATAAGGAGATAATAGGACAGGTGACATCAAAGAGGTAGGTTCTATGGAGCGTCTTAAAGGAGGAGACAGGGGTAGCGAGGCGGAGAGGGTTAGGGAGGGAATTCCAATTGAAGTACAGCAGTTCTCCCAGTGCCCTGGCCAACATTCTATTCAACTTAACAACAGAAAATGCTGGAAAAACTCAGCAGGCCAGGCAACATCCGTGGAGAGAAAATAGAGTCAACGTTTCGAGTCAAATTCTTTGTCAAGACATTTTCTGTTGTTATTTCGGATTTCCAGCATCTGCAGTATTTTGCTATCATTCTATTCAACTTATCAGTTTTCTGGGGATCTTCCTCTGTGAGTTTGCCTACATAACAACAGTCACTGGACATCAAACCATGTTTTTTTTTTGCAGATGAAGCACTGTGAGATGATTCTGTAGCTTGCAATATATAAATGCAAGTCGCCACTTACACACCCTGGCACTTACCATTTACACTAATGCTGGATATGATGATGTCAAAACTCGAAGTGTTAACATTATCGATGAGTAATTGCTGCAGGATTGGTCGGTTTTCTGTTTTGGTTGTGTTGATCCGGACATGTGCAACCACCTGCACCATCGTCGAAGCGTTGCTGAAATATAAGCGAAAACATGACAGTCAGACAGTTGGTCGCTGGGCTGACTCCTCTTTGCTAAGTTGCTGAGACGTCCATTTCAAAATGGCCTGCCCACAACACTTGCATTAAATAATCATCAGATCTACAGACTGGAATCAAAGCCTGAGGAAGCAGGCACTCTTAAAATAGAACTTTTGCTTTCTATGTATCTTAGTGCAATAAGTGTATCTTAGTGCAGTATATACCTTAATGCAGTATATATTTCTTAGTGCAAAACATATACCCTGGTGCAGTATGTGTAACTTAGTGCAGCATATATCTTAATGCAGTATATGTATCGTAGTATCTTATGTGAACTTGAAGTATATATGTTTTAGTGCAGTATATGCATCTTAGCACAGTATGCGCTCTTTAATGCAGTATGTATACCTTACATTATGTGTTGTTAGTGGCCGTTCAATAATGAAACTCAAATGTTTGCCGAAACATTACCCCCTAATACACTTGGCTACCCACCCCTGACACGCGCATCCACACTCGAAAAAGGGGGCAAAACCCTGCGCATACGCACGGTTAAAGGGGACATACCTGAATGTGACAACAGAATTGGGCAGCACGTTTGGGTCAAATCCCGATGTGAGAACCGATGTAAGCTGTTTAATCAGAAGAAAATGTCAGTTGGACAAACTGTATACTTGCTGTTTGAGATTTCCAATTAAGAACATAAGAAAGAGGAGCAGGAGTAGGCCATATGGCCCCTCGAGCCTGCTCTACCATTCAATAAGATCATGGCTTATCTGATCTTGGCCTCAACTCCACTTTCCTGCCTGTTCCCCATAACCCTTGAGTCCTCTGTTTTTCAAAAATCTGTCTATGCCTTGAATATATTCACTGACTCCGCCTCCACAGCTCTCTAGGGTAGAGAATTCCAAAGATTCACGACCCTCTGAGAGAAGAAATTCCTCCTCAACTTGGTCTTAAATGGCCGACCCCTTATCCTGAGACTATGCCCCCTAGTTCTAGACACTCCAGCGAGGGGAAACAACCTCTCAGCATCTACCCTGTCAATCCCCTTCAGAATCTTGTATGTTTCAATGAGATCACCTCTCATTCTTCTAAACTCCAGAGAGTATCGGCCCATTCTACACAATCTCTCATCATAGGACAGCCCTCTCATCCCAGGAATCAGTGAACCTTCGTTGTACCGCCTCCAAGGCAAGTATATCCTTCCTTAGATAAGGAGACCAAAACTGTGGACAGTACTCCAGGTGTGGTCTCACCAAGGCCCTGTACAATTGTAGCAAGACTTCCTTACTCTTATACTCCAAACCCCTTGCAATAAAGGCCAACATGTCATTTGCCTTCCTTATTGCTTGCTGTACCTGTATGCTAGCTTTCTGTGTTTCTTGCACGAGGACACCCAAATCTCTCTGAACACCAACATTTGAACGTTTCTCACCACTGTTGGACAAATTGAAAGGAAAGTATTGGCAACTTGTTATTACGTACCCAGTCAATAACTTTAGTTTGCAGGCTGATAAAATCACTGGCAGTATTGTTGTTGAGGTTTTCTGTGAAAGTCTCATTTTCTATCACAAAGGAAATCATCAAAGAAATCGGCTCCAGATTGTCCAGAGTGATATCTAAAGAATAGATATTAAAACACAGTCAGCTCATGAAACACTAGCTTGAGGTATGGTAGCATAGTGGTTATGTTAGTGGGGGAGTAATCCAAAGACCTTAGACTCATGATATAATAGACGTGAGTTCAAATCCCACCATGGGATTTAAATTCAGTTAATTAAATAAAAAGCTAGTATCAGTAATGGTGACTGTGAAACTACCGGATTGTCATAAAAACCCATCTGGTTCACTAATGTCCTTTAGGGGAGGATATCCCCTGCCCTTACCCAGTCTGGCCTATATATGACTCCAGACCCACAGCAGTGTTGTTGATTCTTAACTGCATTTGAAGAAGGCAGCTCGCCACCACCTTCTCATAGGGCAATTTCCCAAATCCCATGAATGACAGCTTCCATGCTCAAAGGGAGTGACGGTCGAGAAATGGCAAGCCCACTGACCTTGATTTTCCATTTTATTTAAATTCTGGGGTAAGAAAGAACATAAGAAATAGGAGCAGGAGTCGGCCATTTGGCCCTTCGAGCCTGCTCCGCCATTCAATGAGATCATGGCTGATCTTCTACCTCATCTCTACTTTC
Organism: Somniosus microcephalus; assembly: GCF_052327205.1. Lineage (NCBI taxonomy): Eukaryota > Metazoa > Chordata > Chondrichthyes > Squaliformes > Somniosidae > Somniosus > Somniosus microcephalus. The sequence goes on along the minus strand of NC_141018.1, from coordinate 21,054,357 downwards.
TTGAACTATCCCCATATCCCTTGATTCCCTTAATATTCAAAAATCTATTGCTCTCTATCTTAAATATACTCAACGACTGAGCCTCCACCGCCCTGTAGGGTAGATAATTCCAAAGATTCACCACCCTCTAAGTGAAGAAATTTCTCCTCATCTCAGTCCTAAATGGCCGACCCCTTATTCTGAAACTGTGGAGCTTGACGCAACAGTTAGCAGGGCAAAAGTTCTACCACTGACTGAGCATTGCTCCAGGTCACAGTGAGAGGGTCACCAAGAAAAGTTTCTGCGTGCAGGAATGCTTGGACTCTTGCAGGGAGCTTCTCCCACACTCCTCCCAAAGCAAGCACCGAGTATGCTTGTAGGGATGAAGTAGAGTGGAAGGAAGCTCTTGCGGAGCACAAACGGCGGCACAGACCAGTTGTGCCAAATGGCCTGTTTCTGTGCTATGTAATTCTATACTCAGGTTATACATTAAAGTTTTTTACTATGTATTTTCTGATAAATTAATAGCCAATCAAACATTAACATCTCTTGAAGCAAAGCCAACATGGAGTGTGTCCATGAGATTTAATCAAGATCTGTGCTTCTCCAAGGAGTACAACAGGGTTGAGACCAGGTTTTGCCTTATATTAATGCAGTGGGAAGCTCTTCTAGTGGTCACCCTTTGAAGTGATTATGCAGATGTGAGGGTTAGTTCCCCGACAGGATACTCCTGGCGTTGCCGCACTATTCCCATATCTCTTAATTCCCTTAGTTCCCAAAAATCTATTGATTTCTGTCTTAAATATACTCAACGACTGAGCCTCCACAGCCCTCTGGGGTAGAAAATTCCAAAGATTCACCACCCTCTGAGTGAAGAAATTTCTCCTCATCTCAGTCCTAAATGGCCGACCCCTTATTCTGAGACTGTGACCCCTGGAAGGATGTTCTTGCCATGGAGGGAGTGCAGCGGAGATTCACCAGACTGATACCTGGGATGGCAGGAATGACGTATGAGGAGAGATTGGGTCGATTGGGCTTGTACTCGCTAGAGTTTAGAAGAATGAGAGGGGATCTCATTGAAACCTATAAAATTCTAAGAGGACTAGACAGACTAGATGCAGGAAGGCTGTTCCCGATGGCGGGGGAGTCCAGAACCAGGGGTCACAGTGTAAGGATAAGGGGTAAGCATTTAGGACAGAGATGAGGAGGAATTTCTTCATCCAGAGAGTGGTGAACCTGTGGAATTCTCTACCACAGAAGGCAGTAGAGGCCAATTCATTAAATATATTCAAGAAGGAGTTGGATATATTTCTTAAGGCTAAAGGGATCAAGGGATATGGGGAGAAGGCAGGGACAGGGTACTGAGTTTGGATGATCAGCCATGATCTCATTGAATGGCGGAGCAGGCTCGAGGGGCCGAATGGCCTACTCCTGCTCCTATCTTCTATGTTTCTATGTTCTAGATTCCCCAGCCAGGGGAAACATTTTCCCAGCATCAACCCTGTCAAGCCCCTTAAGAATTTTATATATTTCAATGAGATCACCTCTCATTCTTCTGGTATCTAGGGAATATAGGCCCAGTCTACTCAATCTCTCCTCATAGGACAATCCCCTCATCCCAGAAACCAGTCCAGTGAACATGGCACCAGCAGCGGCGCATATTGCTGCCCGGGAGGCCAGGAATCTTCGTTGCACTCCCTCGAATATATCTTTCCTTAGGTAAGGAGACCAGAACTGTACACAGTACTCCAGGTGTGGCCTCACCAATGCTGCATATTTTGCAACATGTAGCACTTACTATCAGCTTGGATTGACGCAGGATCAACTGTTAGGTTTCCTAGTGTGCCGTTGCTCACCACTTTTGCAAACAGCTTTACCACTTCTGAACTAGATGGCGGAATGGAATCATTGTTGTAAACCAGGGTACTATCAACGTCAATGGATCCATTCCTGAAAAGAGATAAATTATATAAATCCTGTTAATATATTAATTGGAATAGCCTTTTGATTTCACATTCAGTACTATTTTGAGAACTGTATTATTAGATGAGAGGATGGAGCTTTCAAACAGCAAGTACTGGTATGCTTTAGAATGGCCAGTCTTGCTTTTAGTTGTGATTTATTCCCACCACCACCAAAATAAGTTGCACCCCCTTTATTCCTAAAGAAAATGGTTAAAAGTGTAAATCCAGTGGTTGGAGCATCAGTGATTGCTAACAATGATTATTTATGAATCTGGATGTTCTCTGGGCATTATGTCACTTCCTATTTGTAAGTCCCGCCTTCCAATCTGAGAATTATATTTTCTAATCTTACATATATTGCGACATTTTGCCTTTTGGACAATTCTGCATCAACCAGAAATAAAGGTAGAAAATCTTTGCACCATCCATCTTAGGTTGTGTTCCTAGTAATTCACTTGCGAGTGAAGTGTAGGCTCAAGTGAGTGGGAATTTTCTATATGTGTTATTACATTCTTTTTGCGTAGGGAATGCAGTTCCTATCTACAAGCCGCACCTCTGCTGTGTCACAATTTTATTTTTGGCTTTTTTTTGGGGGGTTAAAATTTATCATTGGAATTACTACGCCAACATTCCCCATTCAACTGTATTATGTCAACCATCTTGTTGCAGTTGCAAGGCTCTGGGCACTAGGCAGCTCTGTGGAGCAAGTTTCTGAAGTCTATCTCCAAACTCTGTCATTAGCTTGTAGATAAACAGAACTTATATTCATGATCTGACCATGACCAAGAGTGGTAAGCTGAGCCCTTTGCTTACTTGAATCTGTTGATCCTTACTTCGCGAAAACTTTTAGGTGCCGTTTTACGGAATATCGGTGTGAGCTTTAAAAGAAAGAAATATATTAGGATCCAGTTGTAATCATTTTTATAACTAATCAGTGATATTAATATCTTTAAAGTTCTTTGCTTAAGTGTCAGCTGTGGCTCAGTTGGTAGTGACGTGAGAAAACTACTAGGCCCTAGGTCAGAGTATTAAACAAGGCTTTAATCAACTGTTTCACAACATGGAAGTCTAGTTATCCTTCACTAGTTCCTGTTTACAAAATGTCCCTGAGCAAGCTGGGCCCGTGCCCGAGTATTTATACTCTCCCTGGACAGCGCCACCAGCAGGCCACCCAGTATATTTCGTAAGTCCTTTCTACATGAATGGCACGATTTATGTCAGGTAGCACTCTCAGCTGTGGGTCAGAAGCTTGTGGGTTCATAATCCCTCTCCAGGAACTTGAACCACAGAAATCTCAATCTGACACTCCAATCCAGTACCGAGGGAGAGCTGCACTGTCAGCATTACTATCTTTCAGATGAGATGTTAAACTGACCAGATAATCTGCTTTTGTTTCGTTTTTGGTTGAGGTATAAATGTTGGCCAAGACACCGGGGAGAACTCCCCTGCTCTTTTTCAAATAGTACCAAGGGATCTTTTACATCCAGCTGAGGGGGCAGACATAGAGTTGTAGAGTCATAACGGCACAGAAGGAGGCCATTCGGCCCATCGAGTCCGTGCCAGCTCTCTGTAGAGCAATCCAGTCAGTCCCATTCCCCCGCTCTATCCCCGTAGCCCTGCAAGTTTATTTCCCTCAAGTGCCTATCCAGTCTCCCCTTGAAAACATCGAGTGTCTCCGCTTCCATTACTTCTGTTGGCAGCGAGTTCCAGGTCCTCACCACTCGACGAGTAAAAAAAGTTTTCCCTCTCATCCCCCCTGTATCTCTTGGCCAAAACCTTAAATCTGTGTCCCCTAGTCCTTGTACCATCAACTAGTGGGAACAGCCTTTCCCCGTCTAGCCTATCCAAACCCGTCATAATCTTGTACACCTCTATCAAATCACCCCGCAACCTCCTGTGCTCTAATGAAAACAAATCCAGCTTCTCCAACCTGTCCTTGTAGCTAAGATCCCCCATCCCCGGAACCATTCTGGTAAATCTCCTCTGCATCCTCTCAAGGGCCTTCACATCCTCCCTAAAGTGTGGTGACCAGAACTGGATGCAATACTCCAGTTGTGGCTTAACCAGCGCTTTATAAAGGTTCAGCATAACTTCTCTACTTTTGTACTCAATACCTCTATTTATGAAGCCCAAGATCCCATATGCTTTGCTAACCACTCTCTCAATATGTTCTGCCACCTTCAGGGACCTATGCACATTAACTCCCAGGTCCCTCTGTCTCTGCACACTCTTTAAAACTCTGCCATTAAGTGTATATCGCTTCTCCCTGTTCCTTTCGCCAAAATGCATCACCTCACACTTCTCTGTATTAAATTCCATCTGCCACTTGTCTGCCCATTCTGCTAGCCTTTCTATGTCCTGTTGCAGTCGATTGGTATCATCTTCACTGTTTGCCACACCCCCAAGTTTGGTGCCATCAGCAAATTTAGAAATTGTACTCTGTATTCTAATATACAGGTCATATATATATATATATATAATATCAAAAAAAAGGCAGTGGCCCCAGCACTGACCCTTGGGGGAACACCACTGTCTACCGTCTTCCAGTCTGAAAAACAGCCATTTACCACAACTCGCTGTTTTCTATCCTTAAGCCAATTCCTTATCCAAGCTGCCACTGACCCACCTATTCCATGAGCCTCAATTTTGTTAACTAGCCTTCTATGTGGTACTTTGTCAAATACCTTTCGAAAATCCATGTAGACAACATGCATTGCATTCCCTTCATCAATCCTCTCTGTTACTTCATCAAAAAATTCAAATTAGATTAGTCAAACATGATCTGCCTTTTACAAATTCACATTGGATCTCCTTAATTAGCTTAAATCTCCCCAAGTGCCAGTTAATTTTTTCCTTGATTATTGTTTCTAAAACGTTACCCACCACTGATGTTAAACTGGCTGGCCTGTAGTTACTAGGATTGTCCTTACACCCTTTCTTGAACAATGGTGTCACATTTGCCACTTTCCAATCCTCAGGCACCTCCCCTGCATCTAGGGAAGATTGGAAAATTATGGCAAGCCCTTCCGCTATCTCCTCCCCCAATTCCCTTAGCAACCTGGGATGCAAGCCATCTGGACCAGGCCACTTGTCCACTCTAAGCATACCCAGCCTTTCTAGTACATCCTGTCAATCAATTTTCACCCCTTCACACGATTTAATGTCTCCTCCAAAGGACGGCGCCTCCGACAGTGCAGCACTCTCTCAGTACGGCACTGAAGTGTCAGCCTGGGTTATTCGCTCAAGTTTCTGGAGTGGGGCTTGAACCCACGACCTTCTGACTTAGAGACGAGAGCGATATCAAGTGAGTCATTGAGGGCCCTCCCATCTGCAACGTTTTCAAGGATAAAAAGCAAGCAAGCCCAGTGCCAAAATATAGCAGGAGAAAGAAAAAACATTATTCATTTAGAATATCTACAAAATTAGACAGAGGAAAATCTCCATTAAATGAGAAAAATAAGATAGAGTACATTAAAAGCCTATAATAATTAGACATTCACTTTGTAGAGCATCAGAAAATAAAATTAACATCCATTATACAAATGGTTTACAAGAGAACGAAGAATCTTACTGAATCTTTTAGTTGCTGAGCAAGATCTTGGAACTGGGATGATGCCGGATTATTTAATTCATTTGTAAAACGTTTATTTAAACTGAAAGACAAGCGTGTTGTAGGCCCTGCTGGTGGTGGTGTAGGTTCAGTTGTTGCTGCGCCGGCTGTTGTTGCTGCAGCTGTTGTTGCTGCGCCGGCTGTTGTTGCTGCAGCTGTTGTTGCTGCGCCGGCTGTTGTTGCTGCGCCGGCTGTTGTTGCTGCGCCGGCTGTTGTTGCCACAGCTGTTGTTGCTGCGCCGGCTGTTGTTGCTGCGCCGGTTGTTGTTGCTGCGCCGGTTGTTGCTGCAGCTGTTGTTGCTGCGCCGGCTGTTGTTGCTGCGCCGGCTGTTGTTGCTGCAGCTGTTGTTGCTGCGCCGGTTGTTGTTGCTGCGCCGGTTGTTGCTGCGCCGGTTGTTGTTGCTACAGCTGTTGTTGCTGCGCCGGCTGTTGTTGCTGTGCCGGTTGTTGCTGCGGCTGTTGTTGCGGCAGCTGTTGTTGCTGCGCCGGCTGTTGTTGCTGCGGCTGTTGTTGCTGCGCCGGCTGTTGTTGCTGTGCCGGTTGTTGCTGCGGCTGTTGTTGCGGCAGCTGTTGTTGCTGCGCCGGCTGTTGTTGCTGCGCCGGCTGTTGTTGCTGCAGCTGTTGTTGCTGCGCCGGTTGTTGTTGCTGCGCCGGCTGTTGTTGCTGCGGCTGTTGTTGCGGCAGTTGTTGCTGCAGCTGTTGTTGCTGCGCCGGCTGTTGTTGCTGCGCCGGTTGTTGCTGCGCCGGCTGTTGTTGCTGCGCCGGCTGTTGTTGCTGCAGCTGTTGTTGCTGCGCCGGTTCCGGTTGTTGCTGCGGCTGTTGTTGCTGTGCCGGTTGTTGTTGCTACAGCTGTTGTTGCTGCGCCGGCTGTTGTTGCTGCAGCTGTTGTTGCTGCGCCGGCTGTTGTTGCTGCAGCTGTTGTTGCTGCGCCGGCTGTTGTTGCTGCAGCTGTTGTTGCTGCTGCAGTTGTTGTTGCTACAGCTGTTGTTGCGGCAGCTGTTGTTGCTGCGCCGACTGTTGTTGCTGCGCCGGCTGTTGTTGCTGCGGCTGTTGTTGTTGCTGCGCCGGCTGTTGTTGCTGCGCCGGTTGTTGTTGCTGCGCCGGTTGTTGTTGCTGCGCCGGCTGTTGCTGCGCCGGCTGTTGCTGCGCCGGTTGTTGTTGCTGCGCCGGTTGTTGCTGCGCCGGTTGTTGTTGCTACAGCTGTTGTTGCTGCGCCGGCTGTTGTTGCTACAGCTGTTGTTGCTGCGCCGGCTGTTGTTGCTGTGCCGGTTGTTGTTGCTGCGCCGGTTGTTGTTGCTGCGCCGGCTGTTGTTGCTGCGGCTGTTGTTGCTGCAGCTGTTGTTGCTGCGCCGGCTGTTGTTGCTGCGCCGGTTGTTGTTGCTGCGCCGGCTGTTGTTGCTGCGCCGGCTGTTGTTGCTGCAGCTGTTGTTGCTGCGCCGGTTCCGGTTGTTGCTGCGGCTGTTGTTGCTGTGCCGGTTGTTGTTGCTACAGCTGTTGTTGCTGCGCCGGCTGTTGTTGCTGCAGCTGTTGTTGCTGCGCCGGCTGTTGTTGCTGCAGCTGTTGTTGCTGCGCCGGCTGTTGTTGCTGCAGCTGTTGTTGCTGCGCCGGCTGTTGTTGCTGCAGCTGTTGTTGCTGCTGCAGCTGTTGTTGCTACAGCTGTTGTTGCGGCAGCTGTTGTTGCTGCGCCGACTGTTGTTGCTGCGCCGGCTGTTGCTGCGCCGGCTGTTGTTGCTGCGGCTGTTGTTGTTGCTGCGGCTGTTGTTGTTGCTGCGCCGGTTGTTGTTGCTGCGCCGGCTGTTGTTGCTGCGCCGGCTGTTGTTGCTGCGCCGGTTGTTGTTGCTGCGCCGGTTGTTGCTGCGCCGGTTGTTGTTGCTGCAGCTGTTGTTCCTGCAGCTGTTGTTGCTGCAGCTGTTGTTGCTGCAGCTGTTATTGTTGCTACGGCTGTTGTAGCTGTGGCTGTTGTTGCTGCAGCTGTTGTTGCGGCGGTGGCTGTTGTAGCTGCGGCTGTTGTAGCTGCGGCTGTTGTTGCGGCGGCTGTTGTTGCTGCGGCTGTTGTTGCGGCGGCTGTTGTTGCTGTGCCGGTTGTTGTTGCTGCAGCTGTTGTTGCTGCAGCTGCTGTTGTTGCTGCAGCTGTTGTTGCTGCGGCTGTTGTTGCTGCGGCTGTTGTTGCTGCGGCTGTTGTTGCTGCAGCTGTTGTTGCTGCAGCTGTTGTTGCTGCAGCTGTTGTTGTTGCTGCAGCTATTGTTGCTGCAGCTGTTGTTGCTGCAGCTGTTGTTGCTGCAGCTGTTGTTCCTGCAGCTGTTGTTGCTGCAGCTGTTGTTGCTGCAGCTGTTGTTGTGACGGCTGTTGTTGCTGCAGCTGTTGTTGCTGCAGCTGTTGTTGCTGCAGCTGTTGTTTCTGCGGCTGTTGTTGCTGCGGCTGTTGTTGCTGCGCCGGCTGTTGTCACTGCAGCTGTTGTTCCTGCAGTTGTTGTTGCTGCGGCTGTTGTTGCGGCGGTTGTTGTTGCTGTAGCTGTTGTTGCTGCAGCTGTTGTTGCTGCAGCTGTCGTTGCTGCGCCGGTTGTTGTTGCTGCAGCTGTTGTTCCTGCAGCTGTTGTTGCTGCAGCTGTTGTTGCTGCAGCTGTTATTGTTGCTACGGCTGTTGTAGCTGTGGCTGTTGTTGCTGCAGCTGTTGTTGCGGCGGCTGTTGTAGCTGCGGCTGTTGTTGCAGCGGCTGTTGTTGCTGCGGCTGTTGTTGCGGCGGCTGTTGTTGCTGTGCCGGTTGTTGTTGCTGCAGCTGTTGTTGCTGCAGCTGTTGTTGCTGCGGCTGTTGTTGCTGCGGCTGTTGTTGCTGCGGCTGTTGTTGCTGCAGCTGTTGTTGCTGCAGCTGTTGTTGCTGCAGCTGTTGTTGTTGCTGCAGCTATTGTTGCTGCAGCTGTTGTTGCTGCAGCTGTTGTTCCTGCAGCTGTTGTTGCTGCAGCTGTTGTTGCTGCAGCTGTTGTTGTGACGGCTGTTGTTGCTGCAGCTGTTGTTGCTGCGCCGGTTGTTGCTGCAGCTGTTGTTGCTGCAGCTGTTGTTTCTGCGGCTGTTGTTGCTGCGGCTGTTGTTGCTGCGCCGGCTGTTGTCGCTGCAGCTGTTGTTCCTGCAGTTGTTGTTGCTGCGGCTGTTGTTGCGGCGGTTGTTGTTGCTGCAGCTGTTGTTGCTGCAGCTGTCGTTGCTGCGCCGGTTGTTGTTGCTGCGGCTGTTGTTGCGACGGCTGTTGTTGCGGCGGCTGTTGTTGCGGCGGTTGTTGCTGCGCCGGTTGTTGTTGCTGCAGCGGTTGTTGTTGCTGCGGCGGTTGTTGCTGCTGCGGCTGTTGTTGCTGTGCCGGTTGTTGTTGCTGTGCCGGTTGTTGTTGCTGTGCCGGTTGTTGTTGCTGTGCCGGTTGTTGTTGCTGTGCCGGTTGTTGTTGCTGCAGCGGTTGTTGTTGCTGTGCCGGTTGTTGTTGCTGTGCCGGTTGTTGTTGCTGTGCCGGTTGTTGTTGCTGTGCCGGTTGTTGTTGTTGCGCCAGTTGTTGTTGCTGCGGCGGTTGTTGTTGCTGCGGCTGTTGTAGCTGTGGCTGTTGTTGCTGCAGCTGTTGTTGCGGCGGTGGCTGTTGTAGCTGCGGCTGTTGTTGCGGCGGCTGTTGTTGCTGTGCCGGTTGTTGTTGCTGCAGCTGTTGTTGCTGCAGCTGCTGTTGTTGCTGCAGCTGTTGTTGCTGCAGCTGCTGTTGTTGCTGCAGCTGTTGTTGCTGCGGCTGTTGTTGCTGCGGCTGTTGTTGCTGCGGCTGTTGTTGCTGCAGCTGTTGTTGTTGCTGCAGCTGTTGTTGCTGCAGCTGTTGTTGCTGCAGCTGTTGTTGCTGCAGCTGTTGTTGCTGCAGCTGTTGTTGCTGCAGCTGTTGTTCCTGCAGCTGTTGTTGCTGCAGCTGTTGTTGCTGCAGCTGTTGTTGTGACGGCTGCTGTTGCTGCAGCTGTTGTTGCTGCGCCGGTTGTTGCTGCAGCTGTTGTTGCTGCAGCTGTTGTTGCTGCAGCTGTCGTTGCTGCGCCGGTTGTTGTTGCTGCGGCTGTTGTTGCGACGGCTGTTGTTGCGGCGGTTGTTGCTGCGCCGGTTGTTGTTGCTGCAGCGGTTGTTGTTGCTGCGGCGGTTGTTGCTGCTGCGGCTGTTGTTGCTGTGCCGGTTGTTGTTGCTGTGCCGGTTGTTGTTGCTGTGCCGGTTGTTGTTGCTGTGCCGGTTGTTGTTGCTGTGCCGGTTGTTGCTGCAGCGGTTGTTGTTGCTGTGCCGGTTGTTGTTGCTGTGCCGGTTGTTGTTGCTGTGCCGGTTGTTGTTGTTGCGCCAGTTGTTGTTGCTGCGGCGGTTGTTGTTGCTGCGGCTGTTGTAGCTGTGGCTGTTGTTGCTGCAGCTGTTGTTGCGGCGGTGGCTGTTGTAGCTGCGGCTGTTGTAGCTGCGGCTGTTGTTGCGGCGGCTGTTGTTGCGGCGGCTGTTGTTGCTGTGCCGGTTGTTGTTGCTGCAGCTGTTGTTGCTGCAGCTGCTGTTGTTGCTGCAGCTGTTGTTGCTGCGGCTGTTGTTGCTGCGGCTGTTGTTGCTGCGGCTGTTGTTGCTGCAGCTGTTGTTGTTGCTGCAGCTGTTGTTGCTGCAGCTGTTGTTGCTGCAGCTATTGTTGCTGCAGCTGTTGTTGCTGCAGCTGTTGTTGCTGCAGCTGTTGTTCCTGCAGCTGTTGTTGCTGCAGCTGTTGTTGCTGCAGCTGTTGTTGTGACGGCTGTTGTTGCTGCAGCTGTTGTTGCTGCGCCGGTTGTTGCTGCAGCTGTTGTTGCTGCAGCTGTTGTTTCTGCGGCTGTTGTTGCTGCGGCTGTTGTTGCTGCGCCGGCTGTTGTCGCTGCAGCTGTTGTTCCTGCAGTTGTTGTTGCTGCGGCTGTTGTTGCGGCGGTTGTTGTTGCTGCAGCTGTTGTTGCTGCAGCTGTTGTTGCTGCAGCTGTCGTTGCTGCGCCGGTTGTTGTTGCTGCGGCTGTTGTTGCGACGGCTGTTGTTGCGGCGGCTGTTGTTGCGGCTGTTGTTGCGGCGGTTGTTGCTGCGCCGGTTGTTGTTGCTGCAGCGGTTGTTGTTGCTGCGGCGGTTGTTGCTGCTGCGGCTGTTGTTGCTGTGCCGGTTGTTGTTGCTGTGCCGGTTGTTGTTGCTGCAGCGGTTGTTGTTGCTGTGCCGGTTGTTGTTGCTGTGCCGGTTGTTGTTGTTGCGCCAGTTGTTGTTGCTGCGGCGGTTGTTGTTGCTGCAGCGGTTGTTGTTGCTGCAGCGGTTGTTGTTGCTGCGGCGGCTGTTGTTGCTGCGCCGGTTGTTGTTGCTGCGGCGGCTGTTGTTGCGGTGGCTGTTGTTGCTGCGGCGGCTGTTGTTGCGGTGGCTGCTGTTGCTGCGGTGGCTGTAGTTATCACTTGTGTTGTACTGGCAGTAGCCGATGCACTAATTTGTTCCATAAGGAAACCTGTTGGAAAACAATTTTGGTGCATTTATTTAATTTGACATGTGGGTCTTGTTGCACAATTAGTAGCAGCTTGCAAAGTAACAGTGAGGCCTCCTCGCGCTGTGACATCTATCAGATGACACAAGGATCCTAACGGTTCTCCTTCATGTGTTAGATTCCCTTGGTATGTAACGGAAGGACTTCCTCCTTTCAAGATGCAAGATGCTTTGACCGACTTTGAGATGGACTTTGTGGCAAAACAGGGAAGCCAGAGTAGGGAGCGAGGGCCCCAGTCTCCAGCAACCTCTCCCGGGTTACCCTCAAGAAGCGAGTCAGCCTCAGGGCAGGCATGATTCTTTGGCAAAACCCCTTATGAGAAGACCTGGATAAACAGGTGGTGATGAACCAGCCTGTTAAATGTGCTCTTGGATTCAGGCATCCGAAACAGCAAGGCAGTTGGCACAATGCCAGTTGCTCTGTGTAGGCCTCTCCAGCAGGCAGAAACAGATGCCTTGGAGGCAGTGCAACGAAGGTTCACTTGATTGATCCCTGGGGTGAGAGGGTTCTCCTATGATGAGAGATTGAGTAGATTGGGCCGATACTCTCTGGAGTTTAGAAGAATGAGAGGTGATCTCATTGAAACATACAAGATTCTGAAGGGGATTGACAGGGTAGATGCTGAGAGGCTGTTTCCCCTGGCTGGAGAGTCTAGAACTAGGGGTCACAGTCTCAGGATAAGTGGTCGGCCATTTAAGACTGAAATAAAGAGAATTTGTTCACTGAGAGGGTTGAGAATCTTTGGAATTCTCTACCCAAGAGGGCTGTGGATGCTGAATTGTCGAGTATATTCAAGGCTTAGATAGATAGATTTTTTTGGACTCTAGGGGAATCAAGGGATATGGGGATGGGGCGGGAAAGTGGAGTTGAGGTCGATGATCAGCCATGATCTTATTGAATGGTGGAGCAGGCTCGAGGGGCCATACAGCCTCCTCCTGCTCCTAGTTCTTATGTTCTGGGCCATTGAGGAAATCTCTCGAGAGTTTGGACGTGCACAACTGGAAGGCATTGCTGGGTATGAGGAAAAACGCACTCAAAGGATTTGGTGGGACTTCCACTGATGATTGCTTCAACCAGCCTGATATTTTGAGGCAATTGAATTACATAGAGGGAGATTTTGAGGCCTCCCGCCTAGCGGAAGTGGGGTGGCAGGTGCCCCAAGAATAATGGGGTATGACTTCACCGCACTGGGCAGCCGGAAACATAGAAACATAGAAGATAGGAGCAGGAGTAGACCATTCGGCCCCTCGAGCCTGCTCCGCCATTCAATGAGATCATGGCTGATCATCCAAATTCAGTACCCTATCCCTGCTTTCTCCCCATATCCCTTGATCCCTTTAGCCTTAAGAAATATATCCAACTCCTTCTTGAATATATTTAATGAATTGGCCTCAACTGCCTTCTGTGGTAGAGAATGCCACAGGTTCACCACTCTCTGGGTGAAGAAATTCCTCCTCATCTCAGTCCTAAATGGCTTACCCCTTAACCTTAGACTGTGACCCCTGGTTCTGGACACCCCCGGCCATCGGGAACATCCTTCCTGCATCTAGTCTGTCTAGTCCTGTCAGAATTTTATAAGTTTCAATGAGATCCCCTCTCATTCTTCTAAACTCCAGCGAATATAAGCCCAATTGACCCAATCTCTCCTCATACGTCATTCCTGCCATCCCAGGTATCAGCCTGGTGAATCTTCGCTGAACTCCTTCCATGGCAAGAACATCCTTCCTCAGATAAGGCGACCAAAACTGCACACAATACTCACAAGGCCTCCTGACTCGGACACTTCCAACACGCAAGCCTACGACGGTCATTGGACCCTCGGCTGCCATTTTAGGGATCAACGTGACTGGGTGCGTGCCGTACAGGCAGTTTCAGCCCAAAGAGGAGCCTAAAAGGGTAGGTTTTGATTTATTTTCCACGGGGTCATGAGGGTCAGGAGATGCTCCAAAAAATAGCAACGTCTCCACCCCCCCTCCCCACCCCCACCGTCCGTGCTTGTTTTCCACCTGCCAGCCTTATGTGAAAATGAGGCCAAGCCCTCGAGGTGGACCTGGCCTCCTCATGGCACCATGGGAAGCCTGGCAGGCACCCTCCGGGTCTGTTTGAAAACTGCACTGGAGGAAAACCTATCCCATAGCCATGACAACATGCAAACAGGCCCTTCAGCCCAACCAGTCCATGATGGTGTTTGCCCTTCGGTCGAGCAGTCATTCTAATCCCATGTGCTCATACCCCTTTATCTCGCTTTCCCTGCAAGCACCTACCTGCTTAACCTGTTCTTAAAAGTTGACATGGCCTCTGCTCCAATCACTAATTCTAAGAGTGCATTCCACAGCCTTATAACGCTCCTGCTCTCTGTCCTAAATCTCTTGACCTGGGACGCGCTGCCTGAAAGGGCGGTGGAAGCAGATTCAATAGTAACTTTCAAAAGGGAATTGGATAAATACTTGGAAAGGAAAAATTTGCAGGGCTACGGGGGAAGAGCTGGGATGAGTGGGACCAATTGGAGAGTTCTTATAAAAGAGGCACGATGGCCTCCTTCTGTGCTGCATGACTCTATGAACAATACACTTGCATGAAAGTGAATTTGTCAAAACTGTACCATATTACTCTCAATATCGGAGACATTTTAGCAAAATGCTGAATTGGGTTCAGTATTTCGTCTGATTAGGAAGAAGGTCACGACAATTGATCATTAAACCAGATTGGCAATGGTATCACACTAGGATCTAGTGCCCGCGATCACTATTAATTCCATAAAAGCTCCAATATCTACCCCTTCAATAGTGAATCAGGCTCTTAGCCACATAAACTTCGCGGACTGCAGATTTCATTTGTTTTACGTTCATACATTTTATCGAGGTATTGTGTGGAATAGTTCTCTTACCTGTAACAAGCAGAAGAAGGATTGGTCTCAGTTGACCCATGATGCAGTCCTTGGGTTACACACTGGAATTCTAAAGAAACAACAAAGAATACCATTTTAATTTTTGCCGTGTGCCTCTCTACTTAACATCTCTACTTAATGCTATCAATTTCCCTCTGCTACTTACCATTTAATGAGCTGAATATTTGCAGATGAGACCTGATCGTAGCCACCTGCATACCTACATGCACCCATCTTGTTCGGCTGTTTATTTGATTACCTTCCTGGTAAGGAGCGGAGAAACTTGCCCTTTCCAGCACGAAAAGGAGGCGATTGAATGGTGGCCATAAAGTAAATAGAATAGAAGAGGTAGGTCCAGAACATTATTTAAACTAAGCCATGACAGCACATAGGAAGAGCAGTCGGCCATTCAGCCCCTCAAACCTGCTCCACCATTCAATTAGATCATGGCTGATCTGCACCTCAACTCCATTTACCCGCCTTTACTCAGTATCCCTTGATACCTTTACCCAATAAAAACTGTCAATCTCAGTCTCCAATATTTCAATTGACCCAACAACCACAGCCTTTTGGAATTCCAGAATTTCACTGCCCTTTGTGTGAAAAAGTCCATCCTGAATTAATTCCTAACTCTAATTTTAAGAATATGCCTCCTTGTTCTGGATTCCACTTACCAGAGGAGATAGTTTCTTGTGTCTACCCTATCGAATCCCTTTATCATATTAAAGACCTTGATAAGATCACCCCTCACCAAACAACACAGAGAAGCAGAATGAGCCTTCATGGAATAGGAGGAGGAGAGGGGCGGGGCCTCGCTTCACTTCACTTCAAAGTCAGTTTGGGCCTTAACACCAATCTTCCCACTAATCCTTTGGGGGGTTTGCGACCCCTTTAACGGGCTCCGCGGCCCATTCAAATTTCCGCGCATGCGCGGTTTTTCCAATGTAAAGCCGCTGAGCGGCCTGCGCGGGTCCGGCTACACAGCTTAACATGAGCATTGTTTAACACCCAATGAAGTTGGTGCTGAAGACTCAAACTCATCCAATCTAAATCATAAGATATAATAAGATAAAGAAGACCATTGCCCATCTCAGTTCCTCCCTCCAGGAAGAGACTATAGTCCAACTTGTTAAGTTATTTCTTGGTTGAGAATGTGGCTTTGCATTGTCCATCCTGAGCTTTGTATCAGAGGATAGCATTGACATTAGGAGACCTGCATGTCTAAGGCGTTAACTCAAATGAGTTAACACAATGGTTAAAATACAAAGCAATTCCATAGAAATGGGTGAACCCGAAACTTTCCAATAGTGCAATTTAAACCCATTTTTCTTTCATAAATGTACAGAAACAATGAATGTAGATCTTGACGCACTCACCAATTTCACGACTACAATCCAAGCAGATTTGAAAAAGACTGAAACCTAAGTGTGAACATCATTGTTCTCACTTGCATAACAGGCTTATCATTGTTTACACATGACTGCGTCAAGGCAAACAATAAGTGACTATATGTGAACTACCCCTTCTTCTATTGTATTCTCTCTGGCCAAATGCAGTCAAGAGGGCAGACAGCAAGCTTCCCTCTGCGTTGCTCTGGATTACCTGCTAAGGTGGCGCAAGAGAGTGAGTTGGTGATGGCTTCCACTTCACTTTTCCTTCCCCTTCTGCGGTGAACCATCTGTTGTCTATTCAATGCTTCCTTTTGGGAGTACTGCCGAGTATAGGAACTCAATGCTATTCCTTTGTTACCTCTAGACTTGACTATTCCAACACACTCCTGGCTGGCCTAAAGCACCGATCTCCCGGGTTCCAAGCATTAACATAAACCTGCCTGAAGACCTAGTAATAAAACTGAAATCCAATCTGGAGAAAAATCAGAGAACCCAAATAGGGATTGGGAAATAGATCGGACAAGAGGAGGGCCATTGACTGGAGCACAGAATCTAGGCTCCAGTGCAGTGCTGAGGCAGTGCTGCACTGTCAGAGGTGCTGCCTTTCAGACAAAGCGTTAAACCGAGGCCTTGTCTGCTCTCTCAGGTGGACGTAAAAGATCCCATGGCACTATTTGGAAGAAGAGCAGGGGAGTTCTCCCCGGTGTCCTGGCCAATATTATTCCCTCAACCAACATAACAAAAACAGAATATCTGGTTATTATCACTTGCTGTTTGTGGGAGCTTGCTGTGTGCAGATTGGCTGCCACATTTCCCATATTTAAACAGTGACTGCACTTCCAAAAAAAAAAGAACTTAATTGGCTGTAACCTCCTGAAGTCCTGAATGGGGCAAGTCTTTCTTTTTTACCCAATACTAATACCAATTCATTAATCCTGTATTTAGTGTTTCTTATTTTGTAAATGGACAGCAACTTCTAAATAGGTGTTGGACGGTGATTTTGTCAAGCGTCAAAACTTCATCCACCTGCCATTTCCCCAACAAAATCGTGAGTGCAAAATGATGTCTGTAGGAAGACTATTTTTAAAAAATTGAATCTTTGCCTTCCTTTAAGTATTGCCTGATTGCCAGAAAAGGTAACATCTAGTGTGAACGAAGGGATTGACAATTCAGGACTGTTTTCATGGTCTGGAATTTCTCCTCCCTCAGGCACTGAAACTGACCAAACTGGGACCAAGACTAACACAACACAGAACAGCAATCTGCCCTGGGATTTTCCAGACTGCACAGGTTAGTGAGATAGTAGGTGTGGCCTTCTTTACCCTCAAGGTTATCGGTGCATCGCCGCTGCACTAATCACTCCGTAAAGCTGACTGATCCAGATGCAAACTGAACCACACGAAGCAAAGCTTTTTTTCCCCCTGAGATTTATGTAGTGAGTCCAAACATTTTAATGCGTTAATAAGCACAGTGTTTCGTAATATCTGCAGAGACACCCTTTGACCATTTTGGGCTTTGATGAGAAAGGTTTGAAGAGGACCTAAGTACGCAACCTGCTCTGCATTAAATACATGCCAGCTTTAGTGATCCATCCAGTGCACTGAACCCCACTTCCACATAAGCGTACAAATGCATTCTTAACAGGTAATACTGAGCTAAATTTAAAAACCTACTGCTTTAGAAATTCAACTTACTCTCTCAGAGCATCAGATATAATGCCCCAATCCAGCAACAAATTCACTTGTACTGATAAAGAACCATCCATTTTCAGCTTTGTCAAGGATCTTGACCGGTGTAAAGGATGATTTACAGCTTTGGTCTTACTCTACGTAACACAGCAACTGAACTTTCCAAAGGCACAATACACCTATATGTAGATAGCAACACTCAGCCGGTCAGGCAGCATCGAGGAGAGAGAAACAGTCAACGTTTTGGGTCGAACCCTTCGTCAGAACCCTGAGGGAGGAGAAATTCCAGCCCATGAAAACGGTCCTGAATTGTCAATCCTTTCCTTCACACTAGATGTTACCTTTTCTGGCATTCAGGCAATACTTAAACCCAGAACCCTGAGTTCTGACGAAGGGTCAGCGACCCAAAACGTTGACTCTATTTCTCTCTCCTCGATGCTGCCTGGCCTGCTGAGTGTTTCCAGCATTTTCTGTTGTTATTTCAGATTTCCAGCATCCGCAGTATTTTGCTATTGTATATGTAGATAGCACCTGTTTCTAAGCCTGCAGTGAAATCTTACAATGGGAATCCAGTATATTGACCTTAAAAGCAGCCACACTATGAACACAATTACAAATCATGCTTAATATACACTGACTTAATATACATTTGTTTTAAGAGGTATTAAATTCTGATAATGAATTTTTGTATTGACCATATACTCTGAACGAAAATGTACTCTGCAGATATTTGGCTGACTAGCAATCATAATTTACTTCAATTTATCCATGGCAAAAATGTCTTTAAGTTGATGTTTAAAAACATAACTTTTTTTTTAAATGTTAAAATGTTAATGAAAATATATACAAAATTACAGTACCTCGATTCTAAATAGGTTCTTTCACTGTTTAATCCTTTCCGAGGTTCCAATTCCGTTTAAGCAACTACACAGTGGATCTGCGGAGCTGATTATCTCCTTAACTGCTACCTGTTCCTTCTGGTGCAGATAGGTTACTACTTGCTGTCTGCTGAGTTAGAAACAGGTCTTTTTATGTGGGTATAGTTGGTATCACATTTCTTAGTTTCATGACGCTTTTCCTTTTGTCTTTCTCTGTTGGGCCCTCTAGGTATAGAGCTGACTATGAGTGATGGAATGCCAGCCAAACTGGTCCCACCACTCCTTGACGTTGGCTGACTGCATTTTTTTTAGACCTCTCTAGTCTTTAAAAAGTTATTTTCTCCGCCTCCTCATCCAGGTCTTCACCAGACTGTAGGTGACCTCCCAAGCCTCCTTCAACCCAGCTATAAGAAGACGTGTGGAAGGGACATGATGGTAGCCCTCCAGTACCTGAGCTCTCCCATCATGGCTTTTTGAATAACTTCCCAATGTTTTTTCACTTTGCCTCCATTACTTTGCTTGGTGGATTATTCTAAGTGGATAAACAACTCCTACTTAAATTACATAAAAACAGAAACTGCTGGAAACATTCAAGCAGCGTCTGTAGAGAGAGGAAGATAGGGTTAACGCTTTAGGTCGGTGACCTTTTGTCACAACGTCATCAACCTGACAAACTCTTCAGCTGCGATTTTATCGGCACTGAGAGGGCGGGTTTGGAGGCAGGTCAAAGGGTAAAATCGTTTTGATTGACGGTGGGGTCGGATCCCGGCGTCAGCCCGCCTCCAAACAATTTTCCCAAGTGTCGGGTCCCCGATTTGCGCATGAACCCGACACTTAGCGGTGGTCAATCAACGTAAAATCACGTCTGTGGGCCGGATGCAGTTGGGGGCGGGACTGGAACCCGCAAACCACCTGACCCGCTCCCAAGCCGCATCCATGGACAAAATCGTGGCCTTCCTCTTTCCACACATGCTGCCTGACCTGCTGAGTGTTTCCAGCGCTTGCTGTTATTATTTCAGATCTGCGGCATTTTGCCCGTTACCAAATCAAGTTGTACAGCAGTGCTTGATATGTGAAAGAAAGAAAGAACGTGGCAGCCAGTTTGCCCCACAGCAAGCGCCCACAAGCAGCAATGTGCTAATGACCAGATAATCTGCTTTAGTGATATTAGAGGAGGGATAAATACTGGCCAGGACACCGAGGACAACTCCCCTGCTCGTCTTCGAAACAGTGCCATGGGATCTTTAACATCCACCTGAGAGGACAGACAAGACCTCGGTTTAACGTCTCATCCAGGAGATGGTATCTCCAACAATGCAGCACTCCACTGGGGTAACAACTTGAATTTTTGTGCTCAAGTCTCAGGAGTGGGACTTGAACCCACAACCTTCTGACTCAGAGGCGAGAGTGCTACCCATTTTTTATATATATTATTTATTGAACATTAAAAACATTTACAACGTCGTGATCATTCCATTGTATCATACAAATCCATTCCGCCACTCTGCACAGCCATTCCTCCACCACATAGTAACATCAAAACCTGAAGTTTAATTTATCTCCCATAACATATACTAATCTAAAAATTGATCAGTAATCATGGCTCCGAAAAAGGGAAGTGTGCCTGATAATCCCCCTATCATTTAATCTCCGGCCCGTCCCTCCTCTCATGTTCCTATCCAACTTTTCAGGCAGCTGTTGCTTTCTCCTGCAGCCTCCGACTCTTTTTGACCTCCTGTTTGAACCTTCCCTGAAGTTTCAGCCTCTTCCTTACATTAGGTTTGGGCCGAGGAGCTGCCCCTTCTCCCTCCTTCTGCCCCTCACTAACCTTTCCTTTTCCACGCGATGCCATCCCACCCCCCCACTTCCATGTCCCTGTCTCCCTCTGACTCCTCACTCTCGAGCTCTTCTGTAACCTCCCGTCCCTGCTCCCAGTCAGATACATAGGGCTGGATTTTCATTGGGCCGTGGAGTCGGGATTGGAGTCATGTGGGGGGTTAAAATCCCGAAATCGGGGGGCACGAACCCAACCCGCCTCCATGCCAGTTTCAAAGGAGGTGGGAAGGGGATTAGTGCCAATTATCTGCCTGTTAGCAGGTAGTTAACAGGCAGTTTTTAGCCTAATCCCTATTTTCATTGTTGAATTGTGGGATTCCCGACGGCTCCAAACCACGCCAAGTTAGCGAGGCGGGCAGTCGGGCTGAAGGACTTGGAGGGGTCAAGATGTCCAGTGTTCAGGTGAGTGATGGGTGCATGAGTGCAGAGGTAAGTGTGTTTGGTCTGTGTAAAGTGTTTAAAGAAGTTCTACTAACCTTTACTTACCTTTACAGCCTTCCTTCCTTCAGGTCTCGGGAGTCCCTCATCTCACCGGCACAGAAAACAGAATCTGCAGCCTTTGCTTTCTGTTCCGGGGAGATCTCTAAATCATCCTGAGAGGAAGGAATTAACCTGGAGTACAGATTGTCAGTGTTTGACAGCTTCAAACAGCTGTGAAACGCTGATATTTCATCTGTCAAAAGGCCTTGACAGATGAAATTTCAATCTGTGACGTCACCTGTTGCCGGGTGGCCCTTAATTGGCCAAGGTCAATCAAATCAAAATCGCGTGGGTTGGCTAGAACTCAATGGAGGCGGGACTACAACCCCGAAAGTTGTAGTCCCGCCTCCTACCCGACCCCTCAATGAAAATCCAGCCCATAATCTCCCTTAGAGATCCTGAATAGTATCTCCTCTTTATTGCTGAGCAAATTTTAATGTCCCATGACTCCAACTTTTTGATTAGCACATCGTCCTCAATATAAACCGGCAGGTTTAAGAATGAGACCATCACCTCTTCAGAATATAGCAGAGATACCTCCAAGAACTTTTCTCCAACCTTCAAACTCAGTAAACGTCTTTCCAACTCCTCTCGGCCACTGACCGTCACCTCGAACTCAACATTCAGCTTCAGTCAGCAGGCAAAGCAGCTTCCCTCGCCGCAGTCCTCATGTACCGCCTGGATAATATCCCAGGCTTGTAAATCCTTATCCTTGCACTGAACCACCACTGTGTTTTCTTTTCCAAACTTCCTGGGGTCCCGGCCCAAATCTTTGGGCCTTTTTTTCTCCCTTCCCCCAACATTTTCTCCCCTAATTAAATTCATCCTGGTAACATTGTCCCCTGAGGGGCTCGGAGTAGCAGCCATCTGGCTGCTGTTTAAGGACCAAAAAGGCCCTAAAACCTGAAAAAAAAACCACCACCAACTTTTTACAAACTCACTCCCAACTCCCTGCAGTAATCAAGCACCCAGCAGCATCTGCTCCAACCTAGAGAGTGCTATCCACTGAGCCACAGCTGACACCTTTGTATTATATTCAATGGAAAGCATAATTGGTACCCAGTGGATCGACCTCGAGTAGTATACCCCCTTACAATTGAATAGCCTGCCAACGCTCACACATGAAGAATGGCAATTAGCCAATATATTGGACAGCAACTAGTGCCCATTGAGTTATACTCAAGGAAGGGAAAACTCCTTTAGAATAGGAGGCGCAGGGGAAAAATTGGGGAGAGAAAAAATATAGTCAGGTCCATATAGGTATGGTTTTCCACTGTGTCCTACAGATTAAACCAAACCGTAATGTTTTTTTCCTGAGTGATTAGTTCTAAGAAAAAATGTCATAGAACGAGTCACAGGAGTTTGGGTTGTCGGTAAGTTAGAATTACGAATATAATGCTATAAAGAATGACCTTTGATCAGTTTATAGTGCTCCTCCGTTCAGTCCGCAAGGGTGACCCCGAGCTTCCGGTCGCCCGTCACTTTAATTCTCCGCTCCACTCCCACTCTGACCTCTCCATCCTCGGCCTCTTACACTGTTCCAATGAAGCTCAACGTAAGCTAGAGGAACAGCACCTCATCTTTCAATTAGGCACTTTACAGCCTTCTGGGTTCAACATTGAGTTCAACAATTTCAGACCAGAACCTCTGCTCCTATCCTTTTTCCTTTTTTTCCCTATTTTTTTTCTCTCTCCCACATGGCAACTGTCTTTCATTCTGCCAGTGCCATTTACACTTCATCTAGAGCCATCTTTTGTTTCTTAGCTTGTCCCATTACCATCTCTTAATCTCTCATAATCTCTCCTGCCTTCCACCCTATCACAGACCTTCCCTTTTGTTCTTTCCTCCCCTCCCCCCTTTCCCTGCTCCTACACTTGCTTAAAAACCTGTTCCATCTCCAACTTTTTCCAGTTCTGACGAAGGGTCTGTGTTTCTCTCGCCACAGATGCTGCCTAACCTGAGTATTTCCAGCATTTTCTGGTTTTATTCCAGATTTCCAGCGTCCACAGTATTTTGCTTTTGTGTTATAATGATATTGTCAGGATGGAGTTATAGCTTGAGCTGGAATTAGAGTTAACACCCTTTGCTGCCTTATTAATAGGCGGCTTTACTTTACTGGTACTGGTAATACTTAAATTAGCCAGTGACCACTACATTACCTGGTATTGTAAAACTGCAGGATTGTTAAATATGTATCAATTTGGTTCCACCAAAAAAGACTTAAATGTGTGATAGCTCCTTCAATAGTTGCTTCTGTACTGCTCCATTGCTATGTAAGTCCTGCCGGCTCTTGACATGGAGATCTCACGCAGTCAGTGGCCACGACAAGGCTAATTGGCTAGAGTTGCCAAGGCCAGCACAGGGAAAGACTCAATAAAATGTTTCCTCTCCACCCTTACGGGTAGTGAAGTAGCTATAGTGAGCGTTCCTTTAAAACACTCCATAAAACCTACCTCACCTGTCCTATTATTTTCTTATGTGGCCCAGTGGCAAATTTTACATAGTGTTACTTAAATAACACTCCTGTGAAGTGCCTTGGGACGTTTTACTACGTTAAAAGCGCTATATAAATGCAAGTTGTTACTGTTGTTCAGGGCCTTCAAGCTGCTTGACGTTTGACTTTGATGTTGAAGAGGAATCGGATTTAAAATGTGGCTGTGGTTACATACACCTAGTTAGGGAAGCTAGAAAAGTAAAGGTATTGCAGTGACATCTTTGGCATCACCGTGACACTTTGGTAAAAGACGTGGCCAATTGACAAATAATCACAATTTTTGGGAAGACCACCATACCCATTGGATATTGCCCTCAGAGCGCCTTCAGACAGCAAGCAGAAACACACAAGATAAGATTCTTCCATTGTTTTCTCTCCTCTTTAAATATCCTGCCCAATGCACCTATCTCCAGCTGAAAGGGGTTGGCAAATGACCAAGTCCCTTTTGACCTTTGGCTACGCCATGCCACGATCAGTGGTGCACCATTAATCCAGACTGGCTCACCCTCCTGATCTGCCTACCTTCTCGTGGAGAAGCACCCCTACGCCACGTTTACATTGCTTTATCTGCATTATCAGTTCAGAGCCAGCCCACCAATATGAACCTTCTCCTTTATATTGTGGGGTGGGCTCCACAGCAGCCATGGATACACAACTGGCTTGAATATGCAGTTCACAACGGTGCATCGTCCCATTCGTGCGGCTGCGGAGGTACGTACAGGCCATCGAGTGCAAAGTTGCTACGCTGGCCTCTGTGAAGAGACCGATGCACTCAGCCCAGAATGCAAGGCCACCTCTGCCTCCAAGAGCAAGTCTGAATCTCTTTGCACTGCCTCGTCGCCACGCTCTGTACCGACCTGGCCAAGAGCAGGATCTTATCTTGTGGGAAATCACAGACACAAACCCCGTGTCCCATCAGTCAGTGGTGAAAGTTAGAGCTAACACCACCAACAAAGTCAATAGAACACTGAGCCACATAGGACAAATCAGTAGGAGGAGGTTATGGTCAAACTGTACAGTATTCTGGTCAAAACAACAACAATTTGTATTTATATAGCACCTTTAGTAAATCTTCCCAAGGCGCTTGACAGGAGCGTTATCAAACAAAATTTGACACCGAGCCAGGTAAGGAGATATTAGGACAGGTGACCAAAAGCTTGGTCAAAGAGGTAGGTTTTAAGGAGCGTCTTAAAGGAGGAAAGAGAGGGGGAGAGGCGGAGAGGTTTACATAACATAAGAACGTAAGAAATAGGAGCAGGAGTAGGCCATTTGAACCCTTCAATAAGATCATGGCTGATCTAATCTTGGCCTCAACTCCACTTTCCCGCCCGCTCCCCATAACCCTTGACTCCCCTGTAGCTCAAATGTCTGTCTATCTCCGCCTTGAATATATTCACTGACTCCGCCTTCACAGCTCTCTCTGGGGTAGAGAATTCCAAAGATTCATGACCCTCTCAGAGAAGAAATTCCTCCTCATTTCCGTTTTAAATGGGCGACCCCCTTATTCTGAAACTATGCCCCCTAATTCTAGATTCTAGTTTAGGGAGGGAATTCCAGAGTTTAGGGCCTAGGCAGCTGAAGGCACAGCCACCAATGCTGGAGCGATTAAAATTGGGGATCCACAAGAAGCCAGAATTGGAGGAGCGAAGAGATCTCGGAGGTTTGTGGAACTGGAGGAGGTTACAGAGACAGGGAGGGGCGAGGGCCATGGAGAGATTTCAACTCAAGGATCAGAATTTTAAAATCGAGGCATTGCTGGACTGGGAGCCAATGTAGGTCAGCGTGCACGGGGGGGGGTGGGTGAACGGGACTTGGTGTGACCACACTGTGAGTACAGTGTTCAGTTCTGGTCTCCGAGCACATACACTGGAGACAGTGAAGAGAAGAGTCCCGAGGTTGATCTCTAGTGCCAGGGATCCGAGTTCATAGAATGATACAGCACAGAAGGAGGCCACTTGGCCCTTCGTGCCTATGTTGGCTCTTTGGCAGAGCTATCCAATTAGTCCCACTCCCCTGCTTTTTCCCCATAGCCCTGTAATGAGTATGAGAAAAGACTGGAATCATCTGAAAGGTGATCTTCTAGGGGTATATAAGAGTTAACAGAATGGAAAAGTTAAATCTGAAATACTATTTTAAATCAAATTGTGAGAATCACACAGAATCACAGAATCTACAGTGCAGATAGAGGCCATTTCAGCCCATCGAGCCTGCACCGACACATATCCCACCCTATCCCTGCAACCCCACGCATTTAATCCCCTAACACTAAGGGTCAATTTATCATAGCCAAATCAACCTAACCTGCACATCTTTGGACTGTGGGAGGAAACCGGAGTACCCGGAGGAAACCCACGCAGACACAGGGAGAATGTGCAAACTCCACACAGACAGTCGCCCGAGGCCAGATTTGAACCCGGGTCCCTGGCGCTGTGAGGCAACAGTGCTAACCACTATGCCACCGTGCCCCCCTTAAGTAGGACAAGAGTATACAGGTTGAAACTAGTAAAAGGTCAATTTCAGACTGTAATTATCTTATGGTCTTGTGATCATGCTGAAAGCTTTAGTTAACCCAGTATTAGGGTGACAACTAAGCAGACTTCTCGAAAGAAATAAGGAGTATTAAGGGTCACTAGATTGCATTCTTGTCCTGCGCCATTCCCTCTCTCATAGTCTCCCTGCACCATACCCTGTCATTCCCAGAATATAGTGTTGGGATGTCAGTCAAAGTAATACATACACTGGGTAGAACGGGCCAAAAATGAACAAAGGGTTGAAATAATTGGGCAAGATTATATTAAACAGTGCCTTTGAAAAGCAAGCAAGTGAAACTGTATTCAAATCTGATTGCAGTATACATCACAAATGCCGTGATTTGCTAATCTGGCTATTCTGATGGCATTGTTTATTTGCACAAGTTCTGTGCCAGCACTGGAGACAAAGGAACGACTAAAGCATTGGACGTCTCAGTTTACACAAGTACCTTTACAGCTGCTTTCATGGTATGCAAGACCTGTGCCTTGCAAGACCACTCCTTAATTGTAAGGCTAATTTCTCATAAGAAGTTCACTAGGTTGACACCCTAATACTGCAGCTTCTGAATACACGGGTCTCCAGCTGCAACCTGCTAGGATTTTCTGAGGCCATCAACTGGGGGAAAAGTCCCATTTTCCACAGGGTTACCGTTGGTTTACAGCCAGTAGTGCGGAACCTGTGCGCCAGGATCCGACAGTGCTAGCACAAACAACAACTTCCACCTTTAACGTCCCTAGGAGCATTGTAGACATGTTAGGACAGGCTTGATCAAAGAGCTAGGTTTTAAGGAGCGTCTTAAAGGAGGAGAGGTAGAGAGGCGGAGAGGTTTAGGGAGGGAATTCCAGATCCTAGGGCGCAGGCAGCTGAAGGCACGGCCACCAAAGGTGCAGCGATTAAAATCAGAGATGTGCAAGAGACCAGAATTGGAGGGGCGCAGAGAGCTCTAAGGGCTGAAGGGCTGGAGGAGCTTACAGAGATAGGGAGGAGCGAGGCCATGGAGTGATTTGAAAACAAGGATGAGAATTTTAAAATTGAGGCATGTCGGACTGGGAGCCAATGTTGGTCAGCGAGTACAGGGATGATGGTGATGGCACCAAAATAATACATTTTGAAAGCCTTTGAAGGATTCCTGACTTTTAGCAATGACAACAAATCGCACTTGCACGCGTATACAGGAAACTTTGTGATATCCGGCACCGACGGGACCGGCGTGTTGCCGATCTATCAAAACTGCCGGACATACAAAGTTAATGTTGAAGCATACGGAGGTTTTCATCTCCGTATCTGACAACAAACACTGTTGCTTAGCAACAGCTTCTAAAGAGTCGGCTGCAGCTGCAAGCGCCTCTAGCTGAAGCTGTTGCTATAGCTACAGCCCTTGCAGTGCCTGACTGGGAAAAAAAAAGAACGAGAACCAAAAAAACAAAAACGGCTCCTGATTTTTGCCGTTAGATCGAGTATTCCGGACATACAACCTCCGGATAAACCAAAGTTTCCTGTATAAGAATTAACTCCGAGGCAACAGGTGGATGTCGAGCAGAAAGTAGGGGAGTCACCAAAGGCATGAACAAAGGAAAGTGCAGGTCCAAGGTAGACTCTGCAGTCTATCTGGGCAGAAGCTTTTATAGTCAGGAAGGATGGTCGTGAGGTAAACTGGTTTGTGGAGAGAATTCCAAAGGGCTCAATCGAATTGTAGGAGAGAGCACGGTAGTGGGATTCATTTTTTAATGCTCTAGCACAGAGCTTTCACAGAAATGAAGGGCTGAATGGCCTTCTTCTGTTCTGTAAACTTCTATGGCTGGCGTAGTCCCTTAAAGATCCTTTTGTAATGTTAGAGCAGCGTGAGCAGGGAACTCGCAATAGTTGGAAATCAGAGGAGCTGATAATGCAAGTGGGGCCAAGTGGCTGGAAAAGATTGCTCAAACAGGGTGGGGCAACGCCATGGAGTGAGTTGGAGCTGAAGGGTAAAGACCTTGAAATCCTCGCGTTGTAGGTTTTATGATTCATTCGGGCAAAGTGAGCCATTGGGGCAGAGAAAGGATGATAGCTCCGTTGGTAGCAATTATGCCTCTGAGGTAGAAGGTTGTGGGTTCAAGTCCCATTCTTTTAGACCTGAACCCACTAATCCAGGGTAACACTCCAGTGCAGTACTGAGGGGGTGCACACAGTTGGATGAATGAGATGTTAAACTGAGGCCCTGTCTGCCCTCTCAGTTGGATGTAAAACATCCCATGACACTACTCAAAGAAGAGCTGGGGAATTATCCCTGGTGTCCTGGCCACTATCTATCCGTTAACCAACATCACTAAAAATTCTGGTCATTATCACATTGCTGTTTGTGGGAGCTTGCTGTGCACAAATTGGCTGCAGCGTTTCCTACATTAAAACAATGATTAAACTTTAAAAGTACTTAATTGGCTGTAAAGTGCTTTGGGATGTCCTGAAGTTGTGAAAGGCGCTATATAAATGCAAGTCTTTCTTTATGATGGGGAGGCAGGATTTTGTGTGGAAAAGCATGGAGATAACTGGAGGTAGAAGAAAGGGATCTTGATGACGGATTAGGCAGACAGCAAAAGGCTCAATTTAGGGCTGAACAGGACATCAAGACTGCACTCTATCAGATGTAAACTGAGGGCAAGGGGTTGGTGGAGGGTGTTGATACTGTCGAAGTCAGAAAGCACACGCGTGCTGGCAGGATCCACAAAGAATAGTTAGCTTACCTTTGCCAATATTGAGCTGAATGAAATGATGACCGATCCAAGTAGTCACAAAATATAGTGGTAGCCTTGGAGTCAAGGCTTGTGGTGGGGAGGTGGAATTGGACATCATCTATGGACATGTGGAAGCTGGCCCCATGCCTATGGAGATGTCGCTGAGGGGGGGAGCATGTTGGTGATGAATGGGAAGAGTTCAAGGATGGAGCATTGAGGCAAACTGGAGTTGACCGAGCGCAGAAGGAGAAACTGTTAGCTCTGAGATCACAGTGAGATGTATGAGGGCACTACAGGTAGACTACCCTTTATCCGAACTTCCGAAAACCGAAACCCTCTAAAAACCGAAGGTTTTTTCGTTCAGCGTAAGTCGTGCGCACGACATGACCAGAGTGGTGCACGACTTACGCTGAGCAGGGCAGAGGGTCACTGAGTTCCCTCCTGGGTAGGAGATTGCAGGCCGAGCCGGGCAGTGTGAAGGAGGTATACCGGGAGAGTGAACCCAACAATACAGCGGCCCGTCCGATAGCTGCAGCGGCCTGTCCGATATTCTTTTCTCCCCCCCTGACCCCGACCCCCCGCCGACCCCCACCCTTTCAGATAAGGGGTAGTGTATCCTTTATCCACACTTCCGAAAACCGAAATCCTCTGAAAACCGAACGTGTTTTCGTTCAGCGTAAGTCGTGCGCACGACCCCGACCCCCGCCGACCCCCCCGCCAACCCCGACCCCCCGCCGACCCCAACCCCCTGCCGACCCCCGCCGACACCCACCCCCGACCCCCCGCCGACCCCGACCCCCGACAAATTTCCCAGTCTTATAAAATACCTTCTGAAATCCGAAATTTTCCAAAAACCGAAACACGGCTGGTCCCGAGGTTTTCGGATAAAGGATAGTCTACCTGTACTACCATTGCATATCAGTGTGTTCCAAAGCTCTAGTCTGCTGTCACTTCCAATTAGACCTTTTAATTATGTTCTGAAAATCAGGGTACTGTTAAAGAAACACGCTACTGCACTTGATTAAAGTGTACTGGGGCAGTAAAGTTGCACACATTAGTCAGAAGCCAAATTTAGCAAGACCTCAACAATAGTTGCAGGTGCGGGGAGGAGACGAGTGGTGTGGGAGATTGAGGAAATAGAACAATATTTCATGGCAATAATACATTTATAGATCACAGGCTAGAAACTAGACTTGTTATATCAGCCGACGTACCCTTGACACATCGGTATGATATTCCTTTGCCCCTTTATTGTAAAACACATGTTAAACCATTTATTTTAACCATGGTGTGGAGATGCCGGAGTTGGACTGGGGTGGGCAAATGTAAGAAGTCACACAACACCAGCTTTAAGCTGTTGGACTATAACCTGGTGTTGTGTGACTTCTTACATTTATTTTAAAGAGCAGACAGAATGGTGTCTCCATTGATATCAGAACAGTGAGGTCCACACTCAATCTTCCATTGCATTTTCACCATTATATTTTCCTCCAGTCAGACCAATTAGTGCTGTACAATCTTGGGTGCATACACAACTTTTCAGTATCAATCAATCAAATCAGATATTTTCCATATATCCATCTGCCCAAATACAAATCCTTTTTGCTACCTTGTGACGAATCCACACTTGTGCTTATAGCTTTGCTTCTGAGATTCTAACACACAGAAAGTGCCAGCATGTCACCAGCAACATACAAAAAAAGCACCTGTCCTCTCCAGTACAGAGTAACTTCCCAATTGGGAATCCAGCCTATTTGCCTCATAAATTAAATATTTTATATATAAAAAACACGTTCAATGGTTATACTTACATATTACTAATAAGCAGCAGCATTTAAAGCAAATTAAACATTTTTAGTCATTTACCCAGCCTTTTACACTGGCAATCAGTCTTGCTGATTAATCCATTAGTCACTTAAATAATCATTTTCTCACTAAAATAAGTTTGCAAATCAATTCACATCCACCAAATAAAATGAATAATTTCACCACGAGTAAATTAGTGACAAGATCAATAAATACCTCTGTAAGTAACGTTCAGTCCTTATTGCTGTGCCTTCGACTGACTTGGCTCCTGTCTCTCTAATATTTATTTGACACCTGTCCTGTGTGTTTCACTGTCGGGGGTGGAGGGTGTCAGATTTCAAGTGACGTTTCCTTCACGTAACTGTGGTCATGTTTTTCTAAGGTAGTTAAGAGATCTTCGCATTGTAAAGTTAAGTATATTGCAATTCTGATTGTTGTCACCTCCAGTCATCCATTCCTTCATTCAGTCATGCATTCATTTTTTTCATCCGTTCCTTAAATGGCAAATTCATGTGCTAAAAAGAACTACATGTAAAAAAGCCCCACTTTTTGTTTGCAAGTTTAAAGCCTATCTATTACAACTGAACCTACATTGATGACCAGTAGGTATTTTCAAGGCGTTGTCCACACAGACAAAGAAGCAATGACTGCAACGTTAAGGTATGCTGTTAAACTGGAAATGCACTTCCTCACCCTCCCAAACTTCTAGATCGACCAGTGTACGCATGAAAAACAGCAGTGTACATTATTCTAAATTTTCTTTATCAAGCAACGCATAAATACAACAAAGGTATGCACAAACACACATGCACATGTAGAGCTTTACGCACATACATTGCCTAACTACAGTACAGTTACAGTCTTAAAAATATTGGGCTAATCCTACTTAAATTGACAAATACAGGCAAGGTACTTCTAAAAGTGCTACATTGGAACTATGTGTTAGCCTCAAAGTTTTTGGGTACTTTGCAGTTTATTAGGAGTTCTACTTGTCACCAACTTGATGTCAGCTGTGGTTTAGTGGGTAGCATCCTCTCGCCCCTGAGTTAGAAGGTTGTGGGTTCGAATCCCACTCCAGAGACTTGAGCACTAAAATCCAGGCTGACACTCCAGTGTAGTACTCAGGGAGTGCTGCACTGTCGGAGGTGCTGTCTTTTGGCTGAGACATTAAACCGAGGCCCCGTCTGCTCTCTCAGGTGGGCGTAAAAGATCCCACGGCACTATTTCGAAGAAGAGCAGCGGAGTTATCCCCAGTGTGCTGCCCAATATTTATCCCTCAACCAACATCGCTAAAACAGATTATCTGGTCATTATCACATTGTTTGTGGGGGCTTGCGGTGTGCAAATTGGCTGCCATGTTTCCTACATTACAACAGTGACCACACTTCAAAAAGTACTTCACTAGTTGTAAAGAGCTTTGGGATCCTGGTGGTTGTGAAAGGTGCTATATAAATATATAAGTCTTTCTTTGATTCTTTTAAATTAAACCAGGCTAAAAAAAAATTCTTCCCTTAATATTTATTGGTCCTAATAATGGATTCCCGCAACCCCCGCCCCCCCATATATGTAACCATATAGTTCTTTAGTGAGGAGTTGCATTAAGTGCAGAGAATGTCCATCTTTCTGGTGTTTGGTTTTATGATTTCGGGTAATTATTTATTTTAGTGGACTCTGGAATCTTATCTGAATTTTCAGTCGCCTTTCATTTGGAAAAAAAAGTTAAAATCCAAGGCTTGGAGCTGCACATAGCCCAGACCGACACAACAAGGGCAGTCCTGAGGGAGTGCTGCATTACTGGAGGGGCTGTGCTTTAGATAAGATGTTAAGGGGAACTCAGTCTGCCTGTTGCGCCGGTTGAATTGGATATGAAAGGTCCCGTAGCAGTACGTAAAGAAGAGCAGGGACTTCTCCCAGACTCTGCCAACGTTTCTCCCTCAACGAAAACAGATTGGCCGCGCGGTTTCTCCTTGGGCACAACCCAGAAGTTAGACCCAAAAGTGCGCCCAATTTTGCCGATTTCAAGTTGCGGCCAAGCATCCTCCCAATCTCATTAGAACTTAAAATGGGCGTAAATCAGTGTAAACAGTCAGTGCCCAAGGAAACACCAAACCCACATCGGTGTATGTCTTATTTGAGTCTTAGGGAGAAAAATTCCGTGGCACCCCCATTGAGGCGCTAACTTCATCCCTGCGCTGTAAATTCAGTGGTGGCGCCCCCAAGCAGGAGGCGGAGCGCTACTGGAAACGCTCCCCCTCCTTCCTGGGGTGCTACAAGTGAATATTGCGGCGTTACTTGCAACAGTGTCACGCGCGTCGGCGTGTCGCACCGCAGTATTGCAGGCCTCCCTCCCCTGATTAACGGGGAGGGGCCTAGCGCTGCGTGCACCGGGGCCCCGCTGGGCCACCGGGGAGCAAGGGGCCGGGAAAGTAGCCTGGCACTCAAGAGGAGCTGGCACCCCGAATATAAAGGGGAAAGGGGCAGGTGCCGGCAAGCGGCCAAAAAAAAATGGCCGCCCGACACCTGTCCTTTAACTTGTGCCGCCGCGGCTGCAAAACCCCCCCCCGACCCTGTCGGACATATCGTCTGGCGGTAGGTCTGGGGCCACAACTGAAGTTTGGGGCCGGGGCGCGAGCGGGGCGCTGTGCACGGCAATGACGTCATCGCCAGAGGCGCAGCGCCGCGAGGCGCTACCAGCTACCGCCGCCGCTAACCTCCCACTGAATTTCACGCATAAAATCGCAATTAAAAGACCAGAAAAATGACTTTCTTTCCTGCTGGGCCTGAAAATCTGGTCGCAATTTTGGGAGACCACCCACCCCCAACAATCGCAATTGGAGGATTCTCGCATTTGAGTATCAGGGCCGTGGACAGTTTTGTTGGCGGAGATTCGTGCAAACGGAGGGTCTGATTAATGGACGTAAAAGAGCGAGGAGACCTACGCCTATTGGTAACTCACTTACACTCAAAAAATCCACGATCTTTTAAGCCACGTAATTGGTTTGTGCCCTGATTACGGGTGGCGCTGGGTGCAAATGTGGAGGAAACCCCAATCCACTAAGTGGTAATTCCTTCTAATACTCTTTGTAAGATCTTGCTATGTACAAAATGACTGCTGTTTGCCTAAATAACAGCAGCCACTGTGCTGCAAAATAATTCATTGTGCGAAGCAGTTTGGGTTAGGAAGCTTTCGGAATGTTTATGAGAGACATGATTAATTGATTTATAAATACAAATAATTCAGCAGCGAAACGTTAAGTGTTTTAGGATCAGAGTTGCTAAATGCGATACAC
This sequence comes from Somniosus microcephalus, assembly GCF_052327205.1. Taxonomy (NCBI): domain Eukaryota; kingdom Metazoa; phylum Chordata; class Chondrichthyes; order Squaliformes; family Somniosidae; genus Somniosus; species Somniosus microcephalus. Next base: position 21,021,310 of record NC_141018.1, on the reverse strand, counting down.
AGCTAATTTATGACCAGTGAATCAAAGAAGCAACAAGAAGCAGCGCTCATCTTGATTTGATGTTTACAAAGGATCCAGACAATATACAGGAAATAAAAGTCATGGGGGAAAAATTCTGTTGCTTTGCGCCTCCCGTTAGCGCTCTAAGAGGGCGCAAAGCTACTAGCACCCGGGCGCGGCGATGTTTGTGCTGCTCGCGAAATTGACCAGACATTTTGCGGTGGCGCTAAGCACTACCGCCACGAACTCCTGCGCTCGCAGATCGTGACGTCAGTCAAGCGTGCAACACCCCGGTAGCGCCCCGGACCGGATATTGAGTGGTGCCCCCTGCCTTACCGCCTGCCACTAGCAACGACAGGTTGAGGGGAATGTTTTGCAGTCGGGAAGGGACTGGGGGAGCGCTATTTAAAGGCGACCGCTTCCTGCCTTTTTTTATTGGCGACATATTTGCACCACACATTCTGAGAGAGAGAGAGAGACTTCTGGAGAGATTCAACGCTGTGTGAAGGAGTTTTGGGTACTGAGCAGCACTTTGCAGGTTCATTTTGATTTGACGTTCCTTGCATCGATTTAGAAGAGACTGTGGGGGCTGCACTCTGAGCTCTTTCCCTGGGCCTCTCCATTGTTCTTTCCAGCAGATTTGATGTACAGGTCTCTCCAGGCCGAGATTCAAGGCTGCAATGAGCAGGGTGTGGATGGAGAGCAAGATCGACTCTCCCCTTTAAGAACTGGCCGCCGCCAGTGTGTCTGTGTTCCATTGCTGATTGACATCACATGAGCTTCGCCAGCGCTCTGAGGTAGCGCCTCGCTCCTCAGCATTAGCGCCTTAAGAGAGGTGTGTAACGCTTGATTTAGCGCTCCAATCATCTCCAGGGGCAATAGAAGCCAAGTTTGCAGTCGGAGGTGATAATTAGCGCCAGGCGCTAAACTTTGCGCCCGGACGATAATTGCACCCCAAACGGGGCGATACCGAATTTCTTCCCCATGGTATCCATGCAGAAGAGTGACCACAATATCCGAAGATTTGACATACAGTAATTTAAAGAGTCAGAAATATCCAAGATCAAGAACCAGATATTTTAAAATTTAAAAAAAGCTAAATTCTATGAAATGAGGGAACAACTAAAACACAGCGGCCTAGAAATTCAGTTGGTTGCGCCAGCAGTTAGCGCCTTAAGAGAAGTGAATTTTGGGTGCTATGCATGTAGCGCCCGGGCGCAGCGCAGTTTGCGCCTCGCCCCAAATTAAGTTGACCCTTAGCGCCGGCGCAAAGTTTAGCGCCCGCCCGGCTGCGCGCGCAGAAAATGACGTCACATCCTCGTGCAACGCCCTTTGCGCGCCCCGATTCCAAACTTCAGTCGGACCGCCCCATTGTGCGGCTGGCGTCCAGAGCGTTTGTAAAATGGAACGCAACACAGCCGACGCGGGTCCCGGGGAGCGCAAATTAAAGGGCACTCCTCCTGCACTATAAAAGGCACTCTGCATGTGTTGTGTGGAAGGGTGCAGTGTGTTGTTGTGAACGGTGTATTTCTGTTTACCACCACCACCGCCGCCACCGCCGACGACGACGACGACGACGAAAGAGAGGTTTGGTGAGGGAATTCCAGAGCCTAGGGCCCAGGCAACTGAAAACACAGCCATGAATGGTGGAGCAATGAAAATCGGGAGTACGCAAGAGGCCAGAATTGGAAGAGTGCAGAGATCTCGGAGGCTTGTAGGGCTGCAGGAGATTAAATAGATAGGGAGGGGAGTGGCCTTGGAGGGATTTGAAAGCAAGGGTGAGAATTTTAAAATCAAGGCATTGCCGGACCGAGAGCCAATGTAGGTCAGTGAGCTCAACTGTGGGAGCAGGACAAGACGACATAAATTCAAATCAGTGAATGGTAACTTTAGGATTGATATTAGGAAGTTTTTCATGATCAACACCTGGAATGAACTTTCCTGTACAGTGGTGGAAATAAAAATCCTGGATTCGTTTAAGAAAGACTTGCATTTATATAGCGCCTTTCACAACATCAGGATGCAAAGCACTTTACAGCCAATGAAGTACTTTTGAAGTGTAGTCACCGTTGTAATGTAGGAAATGTAGCAACCAATTTGTACACAGTAAGTTCCTACAAACAGCAGTGTGATAATGACCAGATAATCTGTTTTAGTGATGAGAGAAAAATATTGGCCAGGACACCAAGAAGAACTCTTCCTAGTGCCATGGGATCTCTTACATCCACCTACAAGGGCAGATGGGACCTCAGTTTAGCCTTTCATCCGAAAGGCAGCATCTCCAACAGTGTAGTACTACCTCAATACTACGTTGGAGTGTCAGCCTAGATTTTTGTGCTCAAGTCTCTGGAGTGGGACCCGAACCCACACCCTTCCAACTCAGAGATGAAAGTGCTACCCACTGATCCATGGCAGACACACTGAGGTTCTGTCGGGTCCTTTTAGAGGGATGAATCAATATGGGCCAAATCGTCTTCCTCATCCTTGCTTACCTTGTGAACAACGTCTTCATTTACTGCTAGTCCTGTAGTAGCTAAGGTTCCCATTAGATGGTAAAGCCAAAATGTTTGCCCACAACCCAGCCCAAAGGGGCTCAGACTTGAGGCCTCCTCTGCACCACCTCTGGCGTTTGGAGCCTCCCTTGTGTCTTATTGACAAAGGGTTCAAGTTGCAGTGTTACCTTTACACTCCAGTTTTAGCATAACATCCTCCAGCTTGTACTCTAATGATTTAGCTATACAGCTCAGCGTTCTTTGTATTTGTTGATTGCTACTGCATAGTGACTGGACCTGCTAAACACCGAGTCTAACGCCCCAAGATCACAAAATAATTTTGGATGAGGAAGGCCGTCATAGTTCATCCAACCAGAATGACCCGAAAGTCCCCCTATTGCAACATCCAATTGGTTCTTCAATGATTCCATGGTTTTCATCTCACTGTTGTATCTCGAACTCCATTTCATGTATTGATCATTCTTTCTGGCAGCCAATTTGCGCACAGCAAGCTCCCACAAACAGCAATGTGATAATGACCAGATAATCTGTTGTTTTTTAGTGATGTTGATTGAGGGATAAATATTGGCTAGGACACAGGGGAGAACTCTCCAGCTATTCTTTCAATAGTGCCTTGGGATCTTTTACGTCCAACTGAGAGGGCAGGCGGGGCCTCGGTTTAACGTCTCATGTGAAAGACGGCACACTCCAACAGTGCAGCACTCCTTCAGTATTGCACTGGAGTGTTAGCCTGGATTATGCACTCAAGTCTCTGCAATGGGACTTGAATCTACAACCGTTCTGACTCAAAGGTGAGGAGGCTGCCAACTGAGCCATGGCTGACACCATAGTTAGTGTGGTATTGTGGCAGAGCCACTGAGGGACTTTGAGCAACTGTACATAATTCCCTTTAACAAGGTTTTACTCCAACCTAATCCTGTACCAGTCTGTTAGTGATTTCTGTGTTTGTACATACTGTTTGCATGCACGGGGCGCGGTCCCTTTAAGACTGCGGCAAAGCGCGGGTAAACGCGATGACGTCATGCCGCTAATCACGTGACCACCCAAGCGCGGGAGAAACGTGATGATGTCATGACGCCATCCACGGGACCGCCCTGGCAGTCCTCGTGGAGCCTCCGACCAGCAAAGACCTGTTTTCGTGGTTCTCCTGTACAAACTGTTTAAACTCGTTTGTTTGAACGCCTGAGTCGAACTCGGTTCTTAGATAGGAATTAGAGACAATTCCTACATTGGTGACCCCATCTTTTGCGAATGTTTTCGCAAAACGAACACGACATGGAGGCCAACGCCATTTCTTTGAAGCTGCCACAGTTCTGGGAGCAGCAGGCATCCTCATGGTTCATCCAGGTCGAAGCACAGTTCGCCCTGAGGGGCATCGTGGCAGATCAAACTACGTGGTCTTGGCACTCGAAAGCTCCACTGAGCCACGAGCGAATTTGGCTAGGACAAATAAAATTAGAGAGTTAAATGCGTGGCTCAAAGACTGGTGTGGGAGAAATGGGTTTTGCTTCCTGGGACACTGGCACCAGTACTGGGGCAGGAGGGAGCTGTTCCATTGGGACGGGCTTCACTTGGCCAGTGCTGGGACTAGAGTCCTGGCGGATCACATAATTAGGGCTGTAGAGAGGGCTTTAAACTAACTAGTGGGGGGGAGGTTCCTAGAGAGCAAATAATAAAAATGACAACAGAGAAGGTCATAGACTTAGGTAGCAGTGGGGAAATTAAAAACCAGAGCGTGTCAGGAAGGGGCAGAAGGTATGGAGTAAAAGGTAAAGTAATAAAAAGGGCAAAAGCAGGAACTAAGTGTCACAAAACATATTTGAAAGTTCTCTATCTGAATGCACGTAGCATTTGTAACAAAATAGACGAGTTAATGGCACAAATAACTACATATGGGTATGATCTTGTGGCCATTACAGAAACATGGCTGCAGGGTGACAATGCCTGGGAATTAAACATACCAGGTTATTTAATGATCAGGAAGGACAGGCAGGAAGGAAGGGGAGGTGGGATGGCTATGTTAATAAAGGAAGGAATCACTGTAATACAGAGAAATGATATTGGGTCAAAAGATCAGGATAATGAAACAGTTTGGGTGGAGGTAAGGAATAATAAGGGGAAAAAAACACTAGTGGGCGTAGTCTATAGGCCTCCGAACAATTGCAACTCTGTTGGACGGAGTATCAATCAGGAAATAGTTGAGGCTTGTAATAAGGGAACATCTATAATTATGGGGGATTTTAACTATCATATTAATTGGACAAATCAAATTGGGCAGGGCTGCCTTGAGGATGAGTTCATTGAGTGTATTAGGGATGGGTTTCTTGAGCAGTATGTAACTGAACTGACCAGGGGGCAAGCAACCTTAGATCTGGTCCTGTGTAACGAGACAGGATTAATTAAAAATGTCCTAGTAAAGGATCCCCTTGGAATGAGTGACCATAACATGGTTGAATTCCATATTCAATTAGAGGGTGAGAAGGTTGGATCTCAAACAAGCGTGCTAAGCTTGAATAAAGGAGACTATGAAGGTATGAGAGCAGAATTGAGTAGAGTGGATTGGGAAAATAGATTAAAGGGTAAGACGATACATGATCAGTGGTGTACATTTAAGGAGTTATTTTATAACTTCCAAAAAATATATATTCCACTGAGAAGAAAGGGTGTAAAAGAAAAGACAGCCATCCGTGGCTAAGTAAAGAAATTAAGGATAGTATTCGACTAAAAACAAGGGCATATAAGGTAGCCAAATCTAGTGGGAGGATAGAGGATTGGGAAAACTTTAAAAGACAGCAAAAAATAACAAAAAGATTGATTAAGAAAGGGAAGATAGATTATGAAAGTAAATTAGCAAAAAATATAAAAACAGATAGTAAGAGTTTTTATAGTTATATAAAAAGAAAAAGGGTGGCTAAAGTAAATGTTGGTCCCTTAGAGGATGAGACCGGGAAATTAATGGTGGGAAATATGGAGATGGCAAAAACACTGAATGAATATTTTGTATCAGTCTTTACAGTAGAAGACACTGTATACCACGGTGGCATAGTGGTTAGCACTGTTGCCTCATAGCGCCAGGGACCCGGGTTCGAATCCGGCCTCGGGCGACTGTCTGTGTGGAGTTTGCACATTCTCCCCGTGTTTGCGTGGGTTTCCTCTGGGTGCTCCGGTTTCCTCCCACAGTCCAAAGATGTGCAGGTTAGGTTGATTGGCTATGATAAATTGACCCTTAGTGTTAGGGGGATTAAATACGTGGGGTTACGGGGATAGGGTGGGATATGTGTTGGTGTAGGAGTTACGGGGATCGGGTGGGATATGTGTCGGTGCAGGCTCGATGGGCCGAAATGGCCTCTATCTGCACTGTGGGGTTTCTGTGATTTCTGTGAATATCCCAACACTGGACAAACAGGGGGCTATAGGGGGGGAGGAGCTAAACATGATCAAAATCACTAAGGAAGTGGTACTTGGTAAAATAATGGGACTCAAGGCGGATAAATCACCTGGACCTGATGGCTTACATCCTAGGGTCTTGAGGGAAGTGGCGGTAGGGATTGTGGATACATTGGTAATAATTTTCCAAAACTCCCTGGACTCAGCAAAGGTCCCGGCAGACTGGAAAACTGCTAATGTAACGCCCTTATTTAAAAAGGGCAGTAGACAGAAGGCTGGAAACTATAGACCGGTTAGCCTAACATCTGTGGTAGGTAAATTATTGGAGTCCATTATTAAGGAGACAGTAACAGGACATTTGGATAATCATAATTTAATAGGACAAAGTCAGCATGGTTTTATGAAGGGGAAGTCATGTTTGACAAATTTGCTGGAGTTCTTTGAGGAAGTAACATATAGGGTGGCTAAAGGGGAGCCAGTGGACGTAGTGTATTTAGACTTCCAAAAGGCATTTGACAAGGTGCCACACAAAAGATTATTGCTTAAGATAAAAATCACGGGATTGGGGGTAATATTCTGGCATGGATAGAGGATTGGCTATCTAACAGAAGGCAGAGAGTTGGGATAAATGGTTCATTCTCGGACTGGCAATCAGTAACTAGTGGTGTTCCACAGGGGTCAGTGCTGGGTCCCCAACTCTTTACAATCTATATTAACGATTTGGAGGAGGGGACCGAGTGTAACATATCAAAGTTTGCAGATGATACTAAGATGGGAGGGAAAGTAGTGAGTGAGGAGGACATAAAAAACCTGCAAGGGGACATAGACAGGCTAAGTAAGTGGGCAGAGATTTGGCAGACGGAATACAATACTGGAAAGTGTGAGGTTATGCACTTTGGCAGGAAAAATCGTAGAGCAAGTTATTATCTTAATGGCAAGAAACTGGAAAGTACTGAAGTACAAAGGGATCTGGGGGTCCTGGTGCACGAAACTCAAAAGGTTAGTATGCAGGTGCAGCAAGTGATTAAGAAGGCCAATGGAATGTTGGCTTTCATTGCTAGGGGGATAGAATATAAAAATAGGGAGGTATTGCTTCAGTTGTACAAGGTATTGGTGAGACCGCACCTGGAATACTGCATACAGTTTTGGTGTCCATACTTAAGAAAAGACATACTTGCTCTCGAGTCAGTACAAAGAAGGTTCACTCGGTTAATCCCGGGAATGAGGGGATGGACATATGAGGAGAGGTTGAGTAGATTGGGACTCTACTCATTGGAGTTCAGAAGAATGAGAGGCGATCTTATTGAAACATATAAGATTGTGAAGGGGTTGGATCGGGTGGATGCGGGGAGGATGTTCCCGATGATGGGTGAAACTAGAACTAGGGGGCATAGTCTTAGAATAAGGGGCTGCTCTTTCAAAACTGAGATGAGGAGGAACTACTTCACTCAGAGGGTGGTAGGTCCATGGAATATGCTGCCCCAAAAAGCTGTAGAAGCTACATCATTACATAAATTTAAAACAGAAATAGACAGTTTCCTAGAAGTAAAGGGAATAAAGGGTTATGGGGAGCGGGCAGGAATTTGGACATGAGTCTAGGTTCGGATCGGTCATGGCCCTGTGGGTAGTGGAGCGGGCCCAGGAGCCGTGTAGCCTGATCCTGCTCCTATTTCGTGTGTCTAATTCTGTTAGATTCAGGAGATGGTTCTGTGATAGTAGATTGGCGGTTAGGATCAGATCAGCCATGACCTTATTGAATGGCGGAGCAGGCTCGAGGGGCCGATTGGCCGACTCCTGCTCCTATTTCTTATGTTCTTATGTTCTTATCATCAGCCTCCTGGAGAACCCTCCGACGGAGCGCAAGTATGACACCATCAAGGCGCGGTTGCTGCAGATCTTCGGGCTCACTAAATCAGAGCGCGCACGACGATTACTCGCCATGCCCGGCATGGGGGACTCCAAGCCTTCAGAATTGATGAGCCAAATGCTCACACTCCTGGGCTCCAAACCGGAATGCTTCCCTTTCAGGGAATTATTCCTCAGCCAGCTACCTGAACAGGTGCAAGCTGCCCTGGCCAGATCCGAGGTGGAAGACTGCGCGGCACTCGCGGCAGAGGCGGACAAAATATTCACGGTTACGCAGCAGTACTGCACCGCCACGAGGCGCCCATCCCCCACGGAAGCCGCCACGAGGTGCCCCTCCCTCACAGACGCCGTCACAGCTCGTCAGTCAACAGGGCTGTGTTTCTATCACGCGCAGTTCGGCGCGAAGGCGCGACGGTGCCGCCCTCCCTGCAGCTTTCCCCCCAAAAAAACCAGCTGCGAATAATGAAGAACGGGTCTAACGGGCGTCCCACGGCTGCCATGGCGATCAGTAACGCAGGCAAGTTGCTTTTCATACTGACTCGCTCTCCGGCCGTCGTTTTCTGTGCGACACCGGAGCGCAGTGCAGCATTGCCAGCGTCCCCCCTCGATGTTCAGGCGGGAAGGCACGGCCTCGCCCTTGAAGCGGCTAATGACGGCGCGATTCGGACTTTCGGCAGACGGCGGGTGGAGGTTTGCTTCGGGGGGCAACGGTTTCACTGGGAGTTTGTTACGGCCAAGGTTTCTCAACCCATTCTCGGTGCGGATTTCCTGTGCACCAACAGCCTCCTGGTCGACGTGAAAAACCGGTGGTTGATCAACGCGGCAACCTTCCATTCCATTCCTTGTTACCGCAGTAACACTATGTCTCGCACCGTGGCCTGTGCTTTCCCAACTCCTGACGAGTTCGCCCGTCTGCTCACGGAATTTCCCGACCTGACAAGACCCATGTTCTGCTCCACAGCCACGAAACACGGTGTGGAACATCACATCACCACCAACGGCCCCCCAGTCTACGCGCGCGCCCGGCGCCTGGATCCTGGCAAACTGGCAGTTGCAAAGGCGGAGTTCGCCACCATGGAACGTCTAGGGATTATTCGCCGGTCGAATAGTCCCTGGTCTTCACCCCTTCACATTGTTCCGAGGCCTGGCGGCGGATGGCGACCATGCGGCGACTATCGACGCCTGAACGACGCCACCACTCCGGATCGGTACCCGATCCCCCACATCCAGGATTTCTCTGCCCATTTGGCAGGAAACAACTTCTTCTCCAAAGTCGACCTCGTCCGGGGCTATCACCAGGTTCCAGTGCATTCACAGGACGTCCAGAAGACCACAGTCATCACCCCCTTCGGCCTCTTCGAATTTCTGCGCATGCCTTTTGGCTTAAAGAACGCCGCCCAGGCTTTCCAACGCCTGATGGATTCCGTGCTGCGGGACCTCAAGTTCATCTTCATCTATCTGGACAACATTTTGATCGCCAGCCCCACCAAAGAGGAACATCTTTGTCATCTACGCACCTTTATTCGACGCCTCAGCCAACATGGCCTGATTATCAACCCGGCTAAGTGCCAGTTTGGCCTGCAACAGATCGATTTCCTGGGGCATCGCATCACCGCAGAGGGAGTGGTTCCTTTGCAAGCGAAGGTAGAGGCGGTGTCGTCCTTTCCACGCCCGCAGAACATCAAGGCTCTGCAAGAGTTCCAAGGAATGGTAAACTTCTACCACCGTTTCGTGCCTAAGGCAGCACTGCTAATGCAGCCCCTGTTCGAGACCCTCAAGGGCAGGACTGGCAAGGACCCGGTGGACTGGACGGATGGCATGGACCGAGCGTTCTCCGACACCAAAACCGCCCTCGCCAACGCGACCATGCTGGCACACCCATTACCAGGAGCCACCATAAGAACATAAGAAATAGGAGCAGGAGTAGGCCAATCGGCCCCTCGAGCCTGCTCCACCATTCAATAAGATCATGGCTGATCTGATCCTAACCTCAAATCTTCTATCACTCTCCATCCCACCTGAACCCATGTGATCTCCCAGGAGAGGCGAAAAACCAGATAAAAAACCCAATGGCCAATTTGGGAGAAAAAATCTGGGAAATTCCTCTCCGACCCATCTAGGCGATCGAAACTCGTCCAGGAGATCACTCTGTCCCTATATTTTCTACAGTACTTACCTTCTGTAAAGGCGATCTCCACCCCAGCCCTCACCACCGACACATCAGACTAGGCAATCGGTGCCGTTCAGGAGCAGTGGGTGAACGGGACGTGGCAGCCATTGGCGTTCTTCAGCCGACAACTTAGATGGAGCGAAAGATCCTATAGCACTTTCGACCGGGAGTTGCTAGCTCTTTTTCTGGCCATCCGCCATTTCCGGTTCCTGCTGGAAGGACGTCCTTTCACTGCTTTTGTGGACTATAAGCCACTCACCTTTGCCATGGCCAAGACCGCCGAACCGTGTTCAGCCCGACAGCAACGTCAGCTGACTTACATATCCGAATTTACTACGGATATCCAGCACGTGGCCGGTAAGGACAACCTGGTGGCAGACTGCCTCTCCCGCGTGACTGTCAATGCAGTCCATCTAGGTATCGACTACGCCCTCATGGCAGCGGACCAAGTCTCAGACCCAGAGGTGCAGGCTTACCGAACCAACATCACTAGTCTCCAGTTGGCCGACATCGTGTTCCATTCGGCAGGTACCACGCTGCTGTGCGACGTCTCCGTACGGGACCCTCGCCCGGTCGTGCCGGCTGCCTGGCGCCGCAAGGTTTTCGACGCCATTCATGGGTTGTTGCACCCAGGAACGAAGGCATCTCAGAAGCTTATGTCAGCTAAATTCGTTTGGCACGGCATGCGTAAGGACGTCCGTGACTGGGCCAACACCTGCATCGTCTGTCAAAGGGCCAAGGTGCAGCGCCACATCAAGGCCCCATTGGCCACCTTCACGGTTCCGGAGCGGCGTTTCGACCACGTCAATGTGGACCTGGTAGGACCACTTCCACCTTCCCATGGTTTTTCTCACCTTCTGACCATGGTAGACTGCACCACCAGATGGCCTGAAGTGGTGCCCCTGTCATCCACTACTTCGGCGGATGTGGCCAGGGCGTTCATTTCTTCCTGGGTCGCCCGTTTTGGAGTGCCCACTGACATTTCTTCGGATCGAGGACTGCAGTTTTCCTCCGAACTCTGGAATGCAGTGGCTCAGGGACCCGGCGTCAAATTGCACCGCACTACAGCCTACCACCCTCAAGCGAATGGCCTCTGTGAACATTTTCACAGATCGCTGAAAGCCTCCCTGAGGGCCAGCCTCCAGGACGCTGGATGGGCAGACAGGCTACCGTGGGTTCTGTTGGGCCTTCACACGGCCCCCAAAGAAGACCTTCACTCTTCCTCTGCAGAGTTGGTTTACGGTCAGCCGCTGCGAGTCCCAGGAGATTTCCTGCCAACGCCGACGGAGCCATGGTCCGCATCAGATCAGCTTCACAGTCATCAGGAGGCGGCCAGATGTTTCGCGCCAATCCCCACATCGCACCACGGGCTTCAGAGATCGCACGTGCCCACAGAGCTAAAAAGGGCTAAATACGTTTTCATCTGCCATGATGCACACCGGGATCCGCTCAAGGCCCCGTATACTGGTCCTTTCCGGGTGTTAGAGGCAGGAGACAAAACCTTCAAGGTCGATGTCGGTGGTAAACCGGACCACATTTCAGTCGACCGTTTAAAGCCAGCACACTTGGACCTCGACCGTCCCGTCGAGACAGCACAGCCGCCAAGATGAGGTCAGCCACCCATCGTCGTCACACCGGATCAAGTGCAATCGCCCGCTCGACCGCCAGCCGTCCAGCAGCCTCCGCTTCAGGAGTACAGGAGTCGTTCTGACAGGCTTGTTAGACCCCCTCACCGTTTGACTTTTTCCGTTAAAGAGAATTCTGGGGGGCGCATGTGGCAGAACCACTGAGGGACTTTGAGCAACTGTACATAATTCCCTTTAACGAGGTTTGACTCCAACCTAAGCCTGTACCAGTCTGTTAGTGATTTCTGTGTTTGTACATACTGTTTGTATGCACAGGACGCGGTCCCTTTAAGACTGCGGCAAAGCGCGGGTAAACACGATGACGTCATGCCGCTAATCACGTGACCACTCAAGCGCGGAAGAAATGTGATGACGTCTTCCACGGGACCGCCCTGGCAGTCCTCGTGGAGCCTCCGACCAGCAAAGACCTGTTTTCGTGGTTCTCCTGTACAAACTGTTTAAACTAATTAGTTCTACATTAAAACTCGTTTGTTTGAACGCCTGAGTCAAACTCGGTTCTTAGATAGGAATTAGAGACAATTCCTACAGTATGATAATATCACACCGTAATTTCCAGGCTTTTATGTTTTAAGTGTTTATTTAGCAGTACCAAGTTATGTTGCAAATCCAGATTTTGGCTTAGATATTCTGTCAGGTACACTAATGCTGATCACTCTCATACACAGCCTGAGTATCTTATACTTAGGTGTGTGCCCGTACTGCCCAACATCTTACTATACAATAGCCTAACCCAGGGCAGTAGTAGTAGCTGAACTGGATAATCATGTCATTTGCACATGTTCCTTTGTGTCTATCCAATCTTTTCAAATCGAGCCCAAGAAAATACCTGCTAAGATAATGTAGGGGGTTTCTCTTGCCCGTTCTGGTCTCCTACCAGGCTTCGTGCAATAATTACCCTTGAGTGGTTCGACCCACTCTTCCCTACGGTTCTAGACCTTGGACTTAGGTGCAGGGAACTGTAGTGCAGAGAAAAACTCAATAGACCAGGTTGAATAGCACGGAATGGAGGCTTTTATTATAAAACAGTTTGCAGCATTATAAAATACATGTCATAAGCACAGATCAAAGTAACTACAAGCATGCACATATCTGTAAACTTAACTCTATGGAAATGGGGAACACACGGCACATCGTAAAAGGGGAAACACATTACGATTACCCTTAACCCCCTCCCCTAGACCTAAACTAAGTTTCGACTTGAGGAACTCGGGATCATGCTCACCACTTTCAGATTCGCAAAAAGGGGTTCGCAGCCTTTTTGGCACAGCTTTCCGTCGTCACGTGGATTTGGAAACTTCTGGCGCAGTTTGTTTTTCTTACGCGATGGAGCAGCAGATACAGCCTTGATGAGCGCTCGTCATGGATGAATCCGTTACCGACGTGACTTTAAGAACTGGATGCACATGGAAGACTCCACCACCGATGTGATGTTGTAGAATTGCACACGGGAGGTTCCTGGTCGAATGGGATGTTGAGGCACGGGAGTGCTAGGCTCGGAGTGTCCTTTTCTCCAGCCTGGATTGTCGTTTTCCCGAGGGTGTCTTCTCCTTCGGCCTGGGTCGTCGATGATCTCCCGACAAAAGTACCCGGGCCACCCTCGTCGTCTTCCCGTCGTGGCCGGGCCTTGCCTGGCCGAGCTGGCTTCTGAGCCGAAGTCTTCTCGTCGTCTTCCGTTCCGCACCGAAGTTACGAATCGTACTGAAGAAATGAATTGTGAATCGTAGCGGTCGAGGTGAAGCGAAACGTGATCGTAGTCGTAATCCTACTGATGGACTTTTCAAATCCATAGTTATACCCTTTTGGGGCAGTCTTATCTCCCGCCAGATCATAGTCCTGTCTTTGTAATATTTTTGGCGGGCAGAAATCTCTGCAGGGGCGCTTTGTCTTGTAACGGGAGCCAGTGATAGCTTAACTGGCCTTCTGGGCCAATAGTGTCTTTTACTTTGTCACCGTAACTCGGTTCGTATATTGATCGGTCTGGAGATTGCCCTTGATGGCTGTCAAACGGTTTTCCTTTGTACAGTAAATGGGTTTAAGTGTTCATTCAATTGTCCGCCCATTTCTTGATGGGCCTCATCCTGTAACCCAAGACTGTCTTGTACTTAGAATCCAATTAATATGTATGCTCAGTTCCCTGAGTTTCGTTTTCCCGATACTGGCTTTCGCGGGCTTACTGTCCTCAATCCACAAGCCTGTCTGGCTTGCAGTAACAGAAATCAAATGGTCCCAGAAACTGATCACGAGGTGCAGCGGCCATTTTGTATGCCCCTTTTATCAAGGTTTTGCTGTACAAGCTTCTTTTGGTCAATAAAACTGTCTTATTAACCCCGTTTTCTTGCATGATTCTTGCTGAAAATTTCGAATCTTACAGTCCTCCCTGTGATACTGATAGCTTGCTTAAAGTATCAATAATCCTTGGTGAGCAAATTTTCCCTGATTCCTCACATCCAAACATTCCTGGTAATTAACTATCTATGACCCTCACGACACATGCAGTTCCCATTTCAGAAAATTACCTTGTGTACAGTTGGACAGTCACAGGCAGTATTATCTTACACTATAACACATTCATCTTTCAGATGTGAAGGGGCCAATGCCCCTTGCACCACCTGCATACACCTTTTATTAATCAAACAAAACAGAAAACTTATCAATCAGCTATAACACAACAGTATTCACACACTTAAATCATGCAGTGGCTAAAATCAAGAGTGGAGGGACGCTTTAACTTTTAATACTCAGCAGCTTAGACTGGGGTGTCCTCTTCCCCCATTCGTACATAGCATTCTCTCCATTCTCCTGTGTTCTCGTGCCTCTGGAGGCGTTTGCCTCTCTTGCAATGCACGAACAGTAGGAATATTACAATTAAAACCTGACACGCTACTAGGATGTGGGATGCTATTCTAATCCAGGCCGGGATCTCTATATTAGTGAACAGGTCCCACCATGGTAGGGTGACTATGTCCAATATGTCTTTCCCTAGCTCTAATGTCTTCTGCTCCAGTGTGTAGAAATGCTTTTGTGAAACTATAACGGCTTTTAAAATCTTGGTGAGGTGTTCGGGGAGAGGGGGAATGACATAACCAAAATGCGTGATGAATCGCTGCAAGTCCGTGAAATTCTCTTTTACAGTTAGGTGAATGGTGGAAGGTGCAGGAATGGGGACAATCCGTTGTTGTGCCACTTGAACTTCAGCCCTGGGTTTGAAACAGAAACTGCTGTCACTGACCGGACACCACTCGTGCTGTCCGTGGCGGTAGTGAGGTGCTGCCGTGGTGACACAGTATGTCCCACCCCCGATATATGCCACCTGCGGGGGCACATGGTCCTTTGCCATTGCCTCCATGGTGCAATTTATCGGCTTTGCGCTAGCGGTTCTGAACCCGCACTGTGGTTTCAAAAAGGCATTCAAGTGCTGGGGACACAGGATGATGTGTGCTCCCCGGCTTCGACACCCCGAGAGGTCGGTGCCTGTCATCGTACGCTCCCATCTGATGACATAAGGCGGGACCACTGCGTAACAAATGTGCGCACCCCCCTGAATGACTCCAGTGTTCTCCACCCTGTATACCGGGGCGGGCTTTGCTGCGGGACCCAACACCGGCATCCTTACCACTATTCCCATGATAGTGTGATTTGAGCATCCACAGTCCACTGGGACTAGGTACGCCTCTGCAGCTAGTCTGAGCTGGCACGGGCTTAATGCGTTCTCAAAGGGGTGGAGCGCTTGCAAGTGCTTGTTGCTGATCCAGGACGGGAACAAACCTTGTTTCAAATCCTCCAGATTACTGCAGCCCTCGCCCAGTAACCACGCCCCGTATAGCACACAGGCCTCGTTCTGCGCAGCCTGATCGGACGCATTCCGATCCTCCTTAATGAGTGCATTTACCGTTCTAGCGTGTTTCTCCAGCTCAGCAATTATTTCTTTTAAGTGTAGTGTCATGGCCTGGTCCTCATGTAGCTCAGAACCCACTACCTTATTTTTGTCAGTCAGTATGTTCCTTAACTGTGTTTTTAAACCATTGATCTGTGTCTGCAGCTCCACGTTGTCTAGAGCGTTGACAACAGACGTCCCGGTGTTAAAAGCGGTGAAGATGTCATTTACAGTACCCCTTCTTTGCCTCCCTACCCGATCCAAAACTTCCTGTGGTGTGGTGTATAATTTGGCCTTGTCGATATCAGCAAAGTCAAACTCGTAAAATTGTCTGAACATTCGGGTTAACAGTACCTGGTACAACTGCTCCGTCTCCTTGGGACACCACTCCGGCAATCGTACCTCAGTGAGGTTTAAAATCACTGAGGCCACCGTGTAGTGTACCCCTTGGTACAGTACCTGACCAGTGGGTACCAATACTAAACCGTTCCCGGGTCCCTTTGTGGTGGTGGGGCACCCTTCCTTCTGGGCTAGTGCTACCGGAATCGTGGGCAGGGGCTTGCGTGGGCGGGTGATGAGTTCAGTGGCGTTTACCGGAATCGGGGAGAATGGGGCTCCGCACGCCCGAGTGCTGACATCCCACCTCATCCCTTTCCCTTCATCCTGCCACTGCCTCTGGAAAAAGATGGATACGCCCTTGGGGCAAACGCGTTTTGAACCCCACATACAGACATATATCCCTTCATCTGGTTCCCACCATTTGTCCCAACACACACGTAATTGTCCGTGAGTCCCCGTAATTGTCCGATGAGTATTGTTACCCAGTCGTTCCCACTCGATAGTAGAGTTCTTCATGTCCTTTCCCAGCTTTCGCAACCACCACCATCTACTTAGCGGTACGTTCCCATTACACACCAAACAGATCCTCTTTCCCACGGTAACGCTGACTCTGGGTGCAAGGATCCTCACCCGAGGGCACGATAACGAAGTCTCTTGGTAGGCGAAACCGAAATTGCTGGAGTATTCCGTAGAATTCGTCCCCAGCCATCCTGGCCATCTCCCTTGGTGGGAGTAGGTGGCGGTTTCCTCAACCTCTCGCTTCCCCGTCCCATCCGTCGCGATGGGGGCTGTGTCCCCGGAACATCCGAACACGATGACGCCCTTGGTGCGGCCCCGGTAGGCCAGCCCGCACCCGATCGCCACGAGTACCACGAGAATCCTCTCCATTGTATCCCTGGTTTCTGTAACCGATAAGATGATGTAGCCAGGCTCCCAATAGGTGCTGGCTTAATTAAACGGACGCTGGGGTCCCCTGATCCCGCTTCCCAACAAACACACATACTGGGCAAACTTCGAAAACTACCTTTAAAACATCCCCATCCTCTTAAACTTTACATACCTTAAACTATCATTATAATTACCTAGCTTAACTTATCATTACCTAAACCTATGTACAGCGCCGCCCTCCTTCGGGCGGCCTACTTAATTCCTGTGAGGGTTGCAGCGTGCCGCTCCCTGTGGTGGGGCTGCACTGACCTTCAGCTTTGATCCCCCGCAGCCTGTCGCTGCTGAACGGGAACCGTGCCTTTCCTGGGCTACCCTGGACCGAGGTTGGGGAAAATACGGAGAATCTGGCCAAGTCTTTCTGGGCTGAGGCGTCCGAACCGACCTACGAGGGGGCGCCTTGGGCGAGGCTCCCAGGGCTGACGGACCGGGGATTGGGACCTTCACCGTCACAGCCTGTGGTCCCACCACAGCTGCCGGCTCCCTTTCCTCAGGCTCCGCCCCCCCGGGGCCGGGATCTGTGGCATCCGACTCCACCTCACCTGTCCCTACAGGTGGTGAGTCTCCGCCCCCAATCCCTACCTCCCCTAAGCTTGAGTCGAGGGCGGGACCTTCGTCCTCCGACTCTTCCTCCTCCGTGATCGGGTCAAGGGCGGGGTCGAGCTGTTCGGGCTCTTCCTCGTCCGAATCCCAAACTAGAGGGGAGACCTCCCACTCCGATGGGATGACTCCTCCCTTCACGCAGGCTACAGTTCCGGCCTGTGTGGTCTGTGACTCTGTCGCAGGCTGAGGATTTTTGTCCTCAGACCTGGCCCCTGTTGTTGGCCCTTGTGCACCCGGCTTAAACAGTTTACACTGGTCATGAACCATTTTAAAAACCCTTAGCTGACCCTCTAAACTGCCAGCCCTCGCTGTTAACCTGGCGTTCTCCTCCCTTAAAACCTGCTCAACTAACTTAGCCTCCGCAACCTGGCACCGCAGGTATTCCTCCATTTTACAGGAGGTCTCTTCCTGTGCATGTCTTTCTAGAGGACACAGGTCGACAGGCTGCGCTGGCTCTAGTCAATTGGGTACAGCGATCGGAGTTTCGGGAGCGCCAAGGCCGGTGGCAACAGCTATCTTCCCCTGCGAGGTCATTAGAGACCACATTGCCTCTAAAACCGACTCGATCGCATCGGGATGGACCGACACATCGGCTCCTTTCTCCCGGGTGGGCGTTTGGGCTGGGGCTGAGGGAGTTTTTCCCTTTAAATCCTTCCAGGGATTTTTACAGTCCCGGCGTCATTGACCCTCCTTCCCACACCCGTAACAACTGCTCTTGGCTTGGGGAGGGCGATTCCCCTCCTGATGCCATTCCTTTTTAGCAGGAGCTGCAGGCCTTGCCTCATGCACCTTTCCCTTTGAGGAAGGCACATCCCTACTCTTGTTGTTCCTGTAACCTATCGTGAGCTGATCAAGCACTAGTTCCTCCGTGGAGCGGGGGTTAGTGGGGTCAAACCATGTTTTGGCCTGCTCCCTCATCTGTGGCAAGCAATTGGTGACCAGGCACCGGAGCCAATGAGCCCTTTGGTCATTATTCAGCCCGGCCCAGGCCGGCCCGCCCGGGCAGCTGCGCCGATACACTGGCCACAACCTTCCGGCGAAAACCCGTGGGGGTTCTCCCTCTAGTTGTATCGTCCTTTCCAATCGGAGGAACGGACTTCCGTCACCCTCCCCCATAATCTCCAGGATCTCGTCCCATAACTCTTCATACGCCTTGTGCCCTCTCTTGCTCTCGTCGGGGAGACACTGGAGGAGCGAGCTGTCCAGGGAGAACAGCAGCATTTTGGACTGTTCAACCCCGTCGCAGTCATTAACTGCTGCGGTTTGCTCCACGTCCCTAAAATGCACGGAGGTATCTCCTGACTCGGAGAGTTTTGGGATGTGACTGATCATTTCCCTTAGCTGTCGTGCGCTATGGGGCATAATGATCTGATTCACGAGGGGTCCATCCTCGCCATCCTGGTCCGGACCGAGCCTCCAGTGTCGCGTGGGACACATCGGTGCCGGTCCCGACTCTACTGCCTGGTGTTGCTCTACCTCAAGAACCTCTGTGTCTGACTTCTCCGTTCCCTTCCCCGGAGTCCAAGACTCAGTATAGGCGGGAGGTGCCGAGGGCTCGGGGGTTGGTACCCCAACTGCCTCTTGCGGAATCGGTCTTTTGGATTCCTTGGCTAACAGTAGCTGGCTCGCTGGTGGGTTTAGGAGACACACCAAGCCGTTTGCCTTTGCTAGGGCCGCTCTCAGGTCCTCTAGCTCCCTGTGGCAAGCGCTATGGTTGGTGTTCTCAGACCTATCCTCCATTGCCATCTTATATGCTGCCCTAGCCCCCAAAATACTTTCCTCCTGTGTCGCTATCTGCTTAGCTAGGCGGAAACACCTCTCTCTCATTCTACCTTCACTGACCTTGGCCTCAACGACTTGACACTCCAAGTAATCTATCCTGGTCTCATGTCGGTGAGTTACAGATTGGCGTTCCTGATTCAGCGCGTTAAGCGATTGAATCAGTTTTTGGCCTCCCGCAACCTTTTCCTCTACTTCTGTAAGTAGCCCTTTGATCTGGGCTGTCTGTGCTACAACGACCTGGTCCAAAAGCTGGACTTGCTTCTTGTAGCACATCAGCCAAACCGCCTTTTCTACTGATTTCTTATGCTCTTTGCTTTCTGTCCGCTTGATGGCTGCGTCTAGCGGGCGCCTATCCCTTAATAGGTCAGATATCCATTGTTTTGTAAGGTTTACCTTCCCAAAAACATAGTCCACTATTCTCTCATCCATCACATTTCGTTTATTCAGACCTTGATCTAACACACTACATTCCTGCTGCCAAGGTCCTGCCGCGGCCGCCATCTCTGTAGGGGGTTTCTCTTGCCCGTTCTGGTCTCCTACCAGGCTTCGTGCAATAATTACCCTTGAGTGGTTCGACCCACTCTTCCCTACGGTTCTAGACCTTGGACTTAGGTGCAGGGAACTGTAGTGCAGAGAAAAACTCAATAGACCAGGTTGAATAGCACGAAATGGAGGCTTTTATTATAAAACAGTTTGCAGCATTATAAAATACATGTCATAAGCACAGATCAAAGTAACTACAAGCATGCACATATTTGTAAACTTAACTCTATGGAAATGGGGAACACACGGCACATCGTAAAAGGGGAAACACATTACGATTACCCTTAACCCCCTCCCCTAAACCTAAACTAAGTTTTGACTTGAGGAACTCGGGATCATGCTCACCACTTTCAGATTCACAAAAAGGGGTTCGCAGCCTTTTTGGCACAGCTTTCCGTCGTCACGTGGATTTGGAAACTTCTGGCGCAGCTTGTTTTTCTTACGCGATGGAGCAGCAGATACAGTCTTGATGAGCGCTCGTCATGGATGAATCCGTTACCGACGTGACTTTAAGAACTGGATGCACATGGAAGACTCCACCACCGATGTGATGTTGTAGAATTGCACACGGGAGGTTCCTGGTCGAATGGGATGTTGAGGCACGGGAGTGCTAGGCTCGGAGTGTCCTTTTCTCCGGCCTGGATTGTCGTTTTCCCGAGGGTGTCTTCTCCTTCGGCCTGGGTCGTCGATGATCTCCCGACAAAAGTACCCGGGCCACCCTCGTCGTCTTCCCGTCGTGGCCGGGCCTTGCCTGGCCGAGCTGGCTTCCGAGCTGAAGTCTTCTCGTCGTCTTCCGTTCCGCACCGAAGTTACGAATCGTACTGAAGAAATGAATTGTGAATCGTAGCGGTCGAGGTGAAGCGAAACGCGATCATAGTCGTAATCCTACTGATGGACTTTTCAAATCCATAGTTATACCCTTTTGGGGCAGTCTTATCTCCCGCCAGATCATAGTCCTGTCTTTGTAATATTTTTGGCGGGCAGAAATCTCTGCAGGGGCGCTTTGTCTTGTAACGGGAGCCGGTGATAGCTTAACTGGCCTTCTGGGCCAATAGTGTCTTTTACTTTGTCACCGTAACTCGGTTCGTATATTGATCGGTCTGGAGATTGCTCTTGATGGCTGTCAAACGGTTTTCCTTTGTACAGTAAATGGGTTTAAGTGTTCATTCAATTGTCTGCCCATTTCTTGATGGGCCTCATCCTGTAACCCAAGACTGTCCTGTACTTAGAATCCAATTAATATGTATGCTCAGTTCCCTGAGTTTCGTTTTCCCGATACTGGCTTTCGCGGGCTTACTGTCCTCAATCCACAAGCCTGTCTGGCTTGCAGTAACAGAAAATCAAATGGTCCCAGAAACTGGTCACGAGGTGCGGTGGCCATTTTGTATGCCCCTTTTATCAAGGTTTTGCTGTACAAGCTTCTTTTGGTCAATAAAACTGTCTTATTAACCCCGTTTTCTTGCGTGATTCTTGCTGAAAATTTTGAATCTTACAATAAGATGAGGCCAGATACAAATTCCGATTAGGCACTTTACAGTCTTCCGGACTCAACATCGAGTTCAACAATTTCAGACCAGAACCTCAGCCCCTGTATTTTTTTTCACATGTCAGCTGTTGATGATTCTGCCATTGCCATTTACACTTCATCTAGACTCACCTTTTGTTTCTTAACTTGTCCCATTACCATCTCCTTTTGCCTTGCGCCATCATCCCTTTCGTTTCTTAATCTCTCCTGCCTTCCAGCCTATCACAGACCTTCCCTTTTGTTCTTTCCTCCCCTCCCCCCTTTCCCTGCCCCTGCACGTGCTTAAAAACCTGCTCCATCTCCAACTTTTTCCAGTTCTGACGAAGGGTCACCGACCTGAAACGTTAACTCTGTTTCTCTCTCCACAGATGCTGCCTGGCCTGCTGAGTATTTCCAGCATTTTCTGTTTTTATTTCAGATTTCCAGCATCTGCAGTATTTTGCTTTTGTACAAATCATTAAACTTCTTATTTCACAGCATTTGAACATACAGTGCAACGGTTATGTTAAAGCCCACTTAATTCAATCATTACACCTTGTCTTCATGCAATAATACAAAAATAATAAATACGCTAAGTTTCTTCCCATCAGTAGATTGTCTTACTTGACTTAAACAACATACAGCACTCCAAATTTTCCTCCTGAATGCTTAACTTCTAGCCAAAGCTTGCCCTCACTGCTTTCCATTTTAAAAACCCAACTGACTGCTTGTGTCTCCGTCTGTCTCTATTTCTATCATCCTGTGTTCACAGTCAGCAAAGAATGCCACCTCTGCCATGCGTCTGGGATCAGAGATTTCCCAACATAATGGGTGTGAGATGTTTATCGATCGGCAAGACAGGCTAGCAGATTGGTTATTATTTACAGTCATGGGGAGGGGGGGGGAAGTAACATCAAAGCTTAGCTCATTAGCATTTAATCACCTTTCATCTCAGTACCTTTGGTGGATTTCCCTTGAAATTGACAATTTTGATTTCTTCTCCCATTCATGGCCACTCTCACAGGCTTGTTTGTGCTGGGAAAACAAACAGTAAAAACACGTAGGTAGAGCATGAATAGGGAAGTAAACCAACATTGGGATAAGAATTCCGCAGGTTCTTGGGGGGAATTTTGCCAGCCCTGGGGAGACGGGTATGGAAGCAGAACTGCCGGGAAAATGGCAGAAACTGGGAGCGGGTACCGTACCCGCTCCCACCCCGCCTCCGTGCCATCTTCCCAGGAGGTGGGTCCCCGATTCGCGCAGGGACCCGTCTCCTCGAGGCGGGAAGGGGATTACAGCCAATTAACTGCCTGTTAACAGGTAGTTAACAGGCAGTTTTGAGGGAAACCCCGCCAGGGTCAGCGAGGTGAGCAGTGGGCTTGCGGGGGTGAGAGGGGACGAAAAGTCCGCTGTGGAGGTGAGTGATGGGTGCAAGTGTGGAGAGGTAAGTATGAGAGGTGAGTGTAAAGTGTTAGAAAAAGTTTACTTACCTTTGCTTCTTCCTGCAGGCTTCAACCCTTGGGGATCCGGAGGTGCCTCATCTCAATGACAGAGATGACAAAATGGCTGCTGCATTCTCAGATGCAGCAGCCCTCTGATTTCTGCTAAGGAAATAGGTTTTGGTGAGCCTTCAGTACAAGGGCTCACCTTAGAACAGAGATTGTCAGTGTTTGATAGCTTCTCTAAGCTGTCAAACGCTGACAATTCCACTGTCAAAAATTTTTGACAGGTGAAATGTCATACGCTGACATCCTCTGTCACTGGCTTTCCCTTAATTGGCCTGCTAAACCCGCAGGGCGGGCTTAACAAGGTCAATCAAGGGAAAATAGCGTGGGTTGGCTGGACGTCGTTGGGGGCTGGACTGAAACCCGACAACCAGCAGTCCCGCCCCCAACACGCCGCCATTGACAAAATCCAGCCCAAAATGATTGTGATATCGTAAGTGATCTTCTGACACCAAGTGTCAGCCGTGGCTGGATTGGGAGCACCCTCGCCTCTGACTCAGAAGGTTTTGTGGTTCAAGTCCCACTCCAGAGACTTATGCACAAAAATCTAGGCTGACACACCAGTGCAGTGCTGCGGGTGTGCTGCACTGTTGGAGGTGCCGTCTTTTGGATGCAGAAGTTAAACCCAAATAGGGATTGGGAAACAGATCGGACAAGAGGAGCGCCATTGCACTGAAGCACAGAATCTAGGCTCCAGTGCAGTATTTGGGGAGCGTTGCACTGCCAGAGGTGCCACCTTTCAGATGAGACATTAAACCGAGGCCCCGTCCACTGTCTAACGTGGACATAAAAGATCCCATGGCGCTATTTCGAAGAAGAGAAGGGGAGTTATCCCCGGTGTTCTTGCCAATATTTATCCCTCAATCAATATCACTAGAACAGATTATCTGGTCATTATCACATTGCTGTTTGTGGGAGCTTGCTGTGCGCAAATTGGCTGCTGCGTTTCCCACATTACAACAGTGACTACACTTCAAAAAGTACTTCATTGGCTGTAAAGCGCTTTGGGACATCCGGTGGTCGTGAAAGGCGCTATAGAAATGCAAGTCTTTCTTTTCTTTCTCTGAAGACTTCCGTTGCTGACTATTTCTCATGATTTACAAACGATTTACTAGTTGCCCGTTATTTGAAAGTGGTTCCAAGATTTCTCCACCAATGTCTAATTTAATGTATAAGATTTGCATTGTGGGCACAGGTCCAAGTTGTCTTTTATTGCAAAGAGCCTCAATGACTTTGAGATATTTTTATTGGCTCATAGATTTTTTGTGAGATGAGCAAAATTCTGCAATCTAGTGAAATCTACTGTGTCTATTGTTGCTTCTGTTTAATCACATTTCTTAATAAACGTGATGTGCAGTTTATACTCTGAGCAAGACAATGGACTTGAACTTTACAGGGGAGGGGTGAGGGGTGTGGGGGACCCTGAACCTTAAAATTATGTCACGATGCCGGTGACATCATCGGGCCGCAAATTTCTGAGTCTTTAGTAGGCCTCCACCTGCTTTTAGCGGTAGACTCGTCCACGGCCTGAAACACAACCGTTAAAATTATGGCGGCCGGGAATGCGGCGGGTTGGAGGTGGGACCTCAATTTTTAGGATTTTATCCCCTCACATGGCCCATCACAGGGGGCTGTTAAAGTCGAGGCCAATCTGTCAGAGTGGTACATCCATCAGTTATCTGGTGTACAAGCCATCTTTTACTATATATACATTAAGCCTATCAGTGTATTAAGTAGTTCATTGTTTATATGAGCACTCCATGCGAACAATTACATTGCAGCTCAGAGGCTGGGTATTCTGTGGTGATTGGCTCACCTCCTGAATCTCCAAAGCCTTTCCACTACCTACAAGGCACAAGTCATGAGTGTGATAGAGTACTCTCCACTTGCCTGGGCACCATTCAGGTTGGAGAACATAAGAACATAAGAAACGGGAGCAGGAGTAGGCTATTCGGACCTTCGAGCCTGCTCCGCCATTCAATAAGATCATGGCTGATCTTCTACCTCAACTCCACTTTCCTGCACCATCTCCATATCCCTTGATTCCCTTCATATCCAAAAATCTATCGATCGCTGTCTGGAATATACTCATGGTGTGGAGATGCTGGTGTTGGACTGGGGTGGACAAATGTAAGAAGTCACACAACACCAGGTTATAGTCCAACAGTTTTATTTGAAATCACAAGCTTTCGGAGCGCTGCTCCTTCGTCAGGTGAAGTGGAGAGATACATAAAGACACAGTTTATATAGTCAGAGAATAATGCCAGATGATTACAGGTAATCTTTCTAACTGCCATTTATCATATCCCGTTCTTACGAGGGCGTCTTTCAGCGTCTGTAGGTGTCCATCGCGTTCCTCCTCGTCTGAGCAGATCCTGTGTATTCGCAGGGCTTGTCCATAACGTTAAAGAAGCCATCCCCTATGGACAAGCCCTGCGAATACACAGGATCTGCTCAGACGAGGAGGAACGCGATGGACACCTACAGACGCTGAAAGACGCTCTCGTAAGAACGGGATATGATGCTCGACTCGTCGATCGACAGTTCCGACGGGCCACAGCAAAAAATCGCATAGGCCTCCTCAGAAGACAAACATGGGACACAACCAACAGAGTACCCTTCGTCATCCAGTACTTCCCCGGAGCAGAGAAACTACGCCATGTTCTTCGCAGCCTTCAACATGTCATCGATGACGATGAACACCTCGCTAAGGTCATCCCCACGCCTCCACTACTTGCCTTCAAACAGCCGCCTAACCTCAAACAGACCATCGTTCGCAGCAAATTACCCAGCTTTCAGGAGAACAGCGACCATGACACCACACAACCCTGCCACGGCAACCTCTGCAAGACATGCCAGATCATCAACATAGATACCATCATCACACGTGAGGACACCACCCACCAGGTACATGGCACATACTCATGTGACTCGGCCAACGTTGTCTACCTCATACGTTGCAGGAAAGGATGCCCCAGAGCATGGTACATCAGCGAGACCATGCAGACACTGCGACAACGGATGAACGGACACCACGCAACAATCGCCAGGCAGGAGTGTTCCCTCCCACTCGGGGAACACTTCAGCAGTCAAGGACATTCAGCCTCCAATCTTTGGGTAAGCATTCTCCAAGGCGGCCTTCGAGACACACGACAACGCAAAATCGTAGAGCAGAAACTGATAGCCAAGTACCGCACTCATGAGGACGGCCTCAACCGAGATCTTGGGTTCATGTCACGCTACATGTAACCCCACCTGATGTAGGGTCACCCAGACTCGAGTCGTCGTTGGCTTGTTCTCTCTACACAGATGCGGCCGGACCTGCTGTGATTTCCAGCAAAAAAAATGTTCTTTTGTCTGTTTTTTGTTTTTCATACAGACCCCAGCATCTGCAACATTTGACCCCTTGTGACCCCACCTCATTGTTCTTTGATGTAATGTTTTCCTGACTAACCTGTTTGGACACCATTCACACCTTTGATTGCTGTGATTATCTCTGCTGAGGTGTGATAAATGGCAGTTAGAAAGATTACCTGTAATCATCTGGCATTATTCTCTGGCTATATAAGCTGTGTCTTTATGTATCTCTCCACTTCACCTGACAAAGGAGCAGCGCTCCGAAAGCTTGTGATTTCAAATAAAACTGTTGGACTATAACCTGGTGTTGTGTGACTTCTTACATTTGGAATATACTCAACGACGGAGCCTCCACAGCCCTCTGGGGTAGAGAATTCCAAAGATTCACCACCCTCTGAGTGAAGAAATTTCTCCTCCTCTCAGTCCTAAATGGCCGACCCCTTATTCTGAGACTGTGACCCCTGGTTCTAGATTCCCCAGCCAGGGGAAACATCCTCCCTGCATCTACCCTGTCAAGCCCTGTAAGAATTTTGTATGTTTCAACGAGATCACCTCTCATTCTTCTAAACTCTAGAGAATATAGGCCTAGTCTACTCAATCTCTCCTCATAGGACAATCCCTTCATCCCAAGAACCAGTCTGGTGCACCTTCATTGCACTCCTTCTATGGCAAGTTTATCCTTCCTTATTGGTAAGGAGATCAAAACTGTACACAATAATCCAGGTGTGGTCTCACCAGGGCCCTATATAATTGCAGTAAGACGTCTTTACTCTTATACTCAAATCCTCTTGTAATAAAGACCAACATACCATTTGCTTTCTTAATTGCTTGCTGTACCTGCATGTTAACTTTCAGTGATTTGTGTACAAGGACACCCAGGTCCCTCTGAACACCAACATTTCCCAATCTCTCACCATTTAAAAAATACTCTGCTTTTCTATTTTTCCCACCAAAGTGGATAACTTCACATTTCTCCACATTACATTCCATTTGCCATGTTCTTGCCCACTTACTTAGCCTGTCTATAGCCCCTTGAAGCCTTCTTTGCATCCTCCTTACAACTTACATTACCACTTAGCTTTGCAACATCAGCAAACTTGGATATATTAAATTTGGTCCCCTCATCCAAATCATTGATTATAGATTGTGAATAGCTGAGGCCCAATCACTGATCCTTGCGGTACCCCACTAGTTACAGCCTGCCAACCTGAAAATGACCCGTTTATTCCTACTCTCTGTTTTCTGTCCGTTAACTAATCCTCAATCCATGCTAGTATATTACCCCCAATCCCATGAGCCCTAATTTTGTTTAATAACCTCTTGTGTGGCACCTTATTGAATGCCTTCTGAAAATCCAAATACATCACATCCACTGGTTCCCCCTTATCTATACTGTTACAACCTCAAAAAACTCTAAACAGATTTGTTAAACATGATTTCCCTTTCATAAATCTGTGTTGGCTCTGCCCAATCCTATTATTATTTTCTAAGTGCCCTGTTACCACCTCCTTAATAATAGATTCTAGCTTTTTCCCTAATACTGATGTCAGGCTAACTGGTCTGTAGTTCCCCGTTTTCTCTCTCCCTCTTTTCTTAAATAGAGTGGGGTTACATTTGCCACCTTCAAATCCGTGGGAACCATCCACTATCTCTATAGCCACCTCTTTCAAAATCCTAGGATGTAGGCCATCAGGTCCAGGGCATTTATTGGCTTTCAGTCCCATTAATTTCTCCAGTACTATTTTTTACTAATAATAATTTCTTTCAGATCCTTATTCTTGCTGGAATCCTTGGTTCTCCACTATTTCCAGGAGGTTTTTTGCGTCTTCTTCTGTGAAGACAGACACAAAATATTTGTTTAATTTCGCTGCCATTTCCTTATTCCCCATTATAATTTCTCCTGTCTCAGCCTGTAAGGGACCCACGTTTACTTTTGCTAATCTTTTCCTTTTTAAATACCTATAGAAGCTTTTACAGTCTGTTTTATGTCTCTTGCTAGTTTACTCTCATATTCTATTTTCCCTTTCTTTATTAGTTTCTTGGTCCTCCTTTGCTGAATTCTAAAATCCTCCCAATCCTCAGGCTTACTGCTCGTTTTGGCAACATTATAAGCCTCTTCCTTTGATCTAATACTATCTTTAACTTCTCTTGTTAGCCACGGTTCGACCACTTTTCCTGTGGGGTTTTTGTACCTTAAAGGAATGTATATTTGTTGTAATGATGTATTAATTCTTTAAATGCTAGCCATTGCTTGTCTATCGTCATACCTTTTAATGTTGTTTCCCAATCTACCTTAGCCAACTCGCCCCTCATACCTACGTAGTTTGCTTTGTTTAGATTTAAGACCTTAGTTTCGTATTTAAATAAATCACTTTGAAACTTAATACAATATTATTCTTCCCTAAGGGCCCCTTTGCTACAAGGTTATTAATTAACCCTTTCTCATTGCACAGTACTAGATCTAAAATAGCCTGTTCCCTAGTTGGTTCCTCAACATACTGATCTAGAAAACTATCTTGCATACATTGTATGAATTCGTCCTCCACACTATTACTGCAAATTTGGTTTGCCCAGTCTATATGTAGATTAAAGCCCCCCATGATTATTGTATTACCCTAGTTACATGCGCCTCTAATTTCCTGATTTATGCTCTGCCCTACATTACAACTACTGTTTGGGGGGCCTATAAACAACTCCCACCAATGTTTTCTGCCCCTTGCTGTTTCTTAGCTCCACTCAAACTGATTCTACTTCTTGATTTTCGGAGCGAAGATCCTTTCTCTCTACTGTCTTTATCCCATCCTTTATTATCAGGGCTACCCCTCCTCCTTTTCCATTTTGTTTATCCCTTCTAAAAGTTAAGTATCCTGGAATATTTAATTCTCAACCTAGGTCACTTTGCAACCTCGTCTCTGTAATGGCTATTAGATCAAACCTATTAATTTCTATCTGAGCTATTAATTCATCTATTTTGTTGTGAATGCTTTGCACATTCAGATATAGTGCCTTTAGCTTTGACTTATTTCTATTTTTCCCTGATGTCACCTTAGTCACTGATACCCTATTACCTTTGTTACTCTCTCTGTCCCTTCCTGACCCACTCTGCTTATTTTTACCCAAAACTCTACTCTGCTCCAGAGCCTTGACATTTCTCTTGTTGCTTTTAAATTTACTGTTTCCTGAATCCTTCCATTTCCCCATCTTACCCCCCCCCCCCCACCACCCTTCATTAGTTTAAAGCCCTGTCTACTGCCCTAGTTATTCGATTCGCCAGGACATTGGTTCCAATCCAGTTTCAGTGGAGCCCCTCCCAACGGAACAGCTCCCTCTTTCCGCAGAACTGGTGCCAGTGCCCCATGAAGCAAAACCCTTGCATCCCACACCACTCTTTGAGCCATGCATTTAACCTTCTAATCTGCTTATCCCTATGCCAATTGACGCGTGGCTCAGGTAACAATCCAGTGATTATTACCTTTGAGGTTCTACTTTTTAATTTGGACCCTAACTCCTCAAACTCTCTCAGCAGAACCTCATTCCTAGTTAGATCCTTCCTTAGGTAAGGAGACCAAGACTGTACACAGTACTCCAGGTGTGGCCTCACCAAGGCCCTCTTATACTCCAATCCCTTTGTAATAAAGACTAACATATGCTTTCCTAATTGCTTGCCACATGGAAGCTCACTAACTGAGGGGCATGAAACCATGATCTAACATTAAATAAGTCACAGGCATGTCCCAATCCAGGGATGAACATATACTCTCTGCCTCTAAGGATCAAACTTACAACAAACCATGCGTTCGATTTTAACAATGTCACGGTAAAACCTTGTTAAGTTGATGTTACGCTTGAAGAAGCACCAACAGTGGCTCCTCCAAAGATTAAGGACAAGGAATTCATTGCGTTAAAGTACCAGTTTATGCATTCCCTTCCTCATGCTTAAAGCACATAAAGAATGTCTGCAGTGCATTAGTGGCACACCTACACACCACATCGAGGTAACTATTGTAATTAAGGCCAAGGCAAAAATAGCAATGTTGGTGTGATGGTTTAGATGAGCAAACTATGAGCTATGAGAAGAACTCTAGGGAGAACTAAATGGAATGTATGACTAGAAGTACAAAATTTGGAATATGAATACACATCTTGAGTATTCTGTGCAGTTTTGGTCACCTTATCTGAGGAAGGATGTTCTTGCCATGGAGGGAGTGCAGCGAAGATTCACCAGGCTGATACCTGGGATGGCAGGAATGACGTATGAGGAGAGATTGGGTCGATTGGGCTTATACTTGCTGGAGTTTAGAAGAATGAGAGGGGATCTCATTGAAACTTATAAAATTCTAACAGGACTAGACAGACTAGATGCAGGAAGGATGTTTCTGATGGTGGGGGAGTCCAGAACCAGGGGTCACAGTCTAAGGATAAGGGGTAAGCCATTTAGGACAGAGATGAGGAGGAATTTCTTCACCCAGAGAGTGGTGAACCTGTGGAATTCTCTACCACAGAAGGCAGTTGAGGCCAATTCATTAAATATATTCAAGAAGGAGTTGGATATATTTCTTAAGGCTAAAGGGATTAAGGGATATGGGGCGAAGGCAGGGACCGGGTACTGAGTTTGGATGATCAGCCATGAGCTCATTGAATGGCAGAGCAGGCTCGAGGGGTTGAATGGCCTACTCCTGCTCCTATCTTCTATGTTTCTATGCTTCAGATCATTTTAAAGGGTGTGGAAAGGAATTCGATGTTATATTTACCTTTGTATGTTAATTTTTATTAAAAAATGTCAAACTTGTAAGTAGCATTGGAATTTCCTTTTTGTGTTATTGCTGCTGAGAGTCTTCCTTCAGTACTAAAAATTGTTCACAAACAATTTATCACCTGTCTAAAAATTGGTTCTTAAGGACAATTATAATTTAGCCCCCTAGCCTCATGCTTTGGAGTTCCTGCCCTAAACCCATCTGCCTCGCCACCTCTCTCCTGCTTTAAGATCCTCCTTAAAACACACTTCTTTGACCAAGCTTTTAGCCTCCCCCCCCTCATGAATCTCGAATGGCGCTGAACGCTGTGCAATCATCAGCAATGAGCTTCGCTTCGGACCTTATGATGGGGGGTGGGGTGGCGGGGAAGGTCAGTGATTGGGCCTAGTCAATGGGAAAAAAAATCGGGCCTGGCATATACCGGGCGGTTGAGCCCCTACAACCTGTTTTGTGCTACCTCGGAAAGTGAAAGTCTACCCCTATATTAGAGTGAAGGAAACATTCCACGTCTTTTAAAAATAATAAATGAATCTTATGAATTGGTCAGAAAAACATGCGGGTAAAACTAATATTCAGCAAAAAAGAGAAACTGATAAACAAATACCTCAAACTAAAATTACCATGACAATGTGCCCATTTCAGTTGGTTTTTAGTGTTTGTGCACTGCACTGAACTGTTCCTGTCAGATATAAGAGAAATGCCAAAAGAAACAGTATTGTAATTGATACAGGCCACTGAGTTGTGCGGAGGTACAAAAATCAGGATATTAAAATAAAATTTAAAAACAAACTTCAATCCTGGAATCCTGAAATAAAAGCAGAACATTCTGGAAGTGCACAGCTGGTCAATCCGCATCTGAAAGAGAAAAGACAGGATAACATTTCCGATGGGATCTTCGAGACCAGCGATGGTTAGAGTGAATGTCCAATAGAAGTGTTCAAAATTGTGTTTTGGGAGGATGAATAGTGCAAGGTTATTCCAACCAGTTAGTGAAATGTTTAAACAGGGGCTGGTGTCTGCCATGGCTCAGTGGGTCCCACTCCCGAGACTTGAGCACAAAAATCTAGGCTGGCACTCCAGTGCAGTGCTGAGGGAGTGCTGCACTGTCGGAGGTGCCGTCTTTCAGATGAGATGTTAAACCGAGGCACTGTCTGCTCTCTCAGGTGGACATAAAAGATCCTGTGACACTATTTCAAAGAATAGCAGGGGAGTATCCCTGGTGTCCTGGCCAATATTTACACTCAATCAATATCACTAAAAAATATTATTTTATCATGTTGTTTGTGGGATCTTGCTGAGCGCAAATTGGCTGCCGCGTTTCCTACAGTACAACAGTGACTACACTTCAAAAGTACTTCTTTGGCTGGAAGCCCTGAGGTCATGAAAGGCGCTATATAAATGCAAATCTTTCTTTTCTTTTTACTCCCTTTCCTGGCTATCTTTTATCAGAGCTCCACAAAGAAAACCAATCAAAGAAACTTAACTGACTGATTGGTTTGTTTAACGCTTTTATGAATTGGTCCAAAGTTGTTGTGTTATTTAGACTGACTTCAGTAACTCGTTGTTAGTGCTTGTTGCTGTTGTAAATGGCTCTAGCCCTTGAAATCCTGCATGAGTTTTACTGTCACTCTAACTGGAGACCGTGGAAAACCCACAAACACAGAGACCCGGCGTAGTTTCTGCTGTGACTGACGCTGTCCTCTAAGGCCATGTGGGCATACAGTAGAAATCCAGTGTATGCCAGAAATAATAAACTGTGTTCATTTTTGATCTAGGATTTTAAAATTCTCATCTTTGTGTTCAACTCACTCCATCGCCTCACCCCTCCCTATCTCTGTAGCCTCCTGCTACAACCCTCCGAGAACCCTGCGTTCCTTCAATTCTGGCCTCTTGTGCACTCCCGATCTCCTTCGCCCCGACATTGGTGACCAGGTCCTAAGCTCTGGGATTCCCTCCCTAAACCTCTCTACCTCTCCCTTCTCCTTTAAGATGGTCCTTAAAACCTACCTCTTTGACCAAGCTTCTTTGACCTGTCTTAATATCCCCTTATAAGAACATAAGCAATAGGAGCCTTATGAGGCTCGGTGTCACATTTTGTCTGATAACGCTCCTGTGAGGTGCCTTGGGACCAATGTCACGGTCGCGCAGCACTCCAGGGAAACAGTGCAGCCGGCTTTTCAATGCAAAAACCATGCGTGCGCGTTATTTTGAATGGCCCGTGCAGCCCCTTAAAGGGCCGTGCGGCGCCCCAAAAAAGGTAGAGGGAACATTGCTTGGGACGTTTAATTATGTTAAAGGCGCTATACAAATGCAATTTATGATATAGATTACTTTGAACACAGGGCCTTGCTTCCAGTCATAAGATGAATGAGCTTTTGTGTTGAGCACGAGACTAAACATATTTAGAGAAATCTGAATCATGAGAGTGAAGTAATTATAGGCCTTACGTCATTAGGTGATGTTCATTTCAAGCATGTAACTAAGGAAATCTAAATTTATTTGTTTGGTTGAGAAGAGTGACGTGAATAGTCACAAATAATGGAGTTCAGACATCACAGGTGTTGTTTCAGCATGTCTTAAACAGATAAGGCGAACCCGTTAAACTACCAATTGTGACACAGTTCCAGAAATAGCCCCGCCACACCTCGTGAATACTGAGCTGCAACTTCATTGATTGCTGCAGATCTCGTCACTTTGGACGTACGCAATGCAGTTATCTCCATACATTTAGAGTGCAGTCAAAGTCAATATTGTTGTCAATCTCAAATTCCAAATTCTTTTGTCTCTTTGCTTAGATAGAGATAGCAGACCGTGTCAGTTGGTTTAAATTGCGAATGGGCAGCTTGACATAAATAGCATGGAATTTCCTGTCATCTGTTCAAGCTTCTTCTTTGTCTATTTTGAATGCCTGACGTGATTGAAGTTAATACCAGCTTGGCTGAATTGGTACAGGAAACTCTCTAATAACCGGCAAAATTCTCACTCCGAAAACTACAGTATACAGTCGTTTATAAGTTTTGTTTTACTGTTAAGTAATTAAAGAGTTATGGATTACCCTCAACTGGCAGTACTGTACTTAATCAAGCATCTTCCACCATCCATTTAACACAACATTCTGTAGGCGAGTACCCAATTATACTGCACATTTCTTGATTTTTTTATTTTTGTTTGTTAAAAATAGCCTCGGTAGATATACCTCTCTGTTATCCGGAATTTTTTATCAACCGGCACCATCCCGGTCCCGTCGGTGCCAGATACCAAAGAGTTTCCTGTAGTGTGTTTGCCTCTGAGTCAGAAAAGTTCTTGGTTCAAGCCCCACTGAGGATATGGTCCAAGTTAACACATTCGGCACAAAATTGGGATCGGTAGCGCCTGTTGTTTGGGTGCTGCAGGTGCCGTTTGGATACCAAAATGGCGTCCAATATGCACGCACGCACACTTGTGGGGCAAATCGCGTTGGACGCCATATTGGTGAGGGCGTTAACGCGCGCACAGTGAACGTCTGCCACAAGTATGCAGAGCAGGCAGATCATGATGCCAGCATGCCATTTTGGAGGTCAATGCTCCAGCCAACACCTTCTCTTAAGGTTACACGGCTGAACACATGTTCAGCAGCAGGAATAACCCCCCACCAGCACTATTTAAAGGGATCATCAACTACTTACAGATTAGTTGCTGGTTGATTTCTTCTGGCTGTTGCTACGATTCTACAAGTGTTTGGTGCTTTCCATAGTTGTTTCAAGTTTCAAAAGTCTACAGGGAGCAGTGTGGCAAGTGCTGATGGACATTTTCCTGATTTCAAGGTTTCTGCAGAAACCAGTTGCTACCAGGCATGTGTGCACTAAGTAGGAACCCCTTGGAATACAGCATGACTTGGAGAATGAACAGAGGCCACGCAGAGCAGGACAAGCTGCTGGAAGAGGGAGGAGGAGGAGGGGCGGGAGAAGGGCTCTCAACAGGAGGCCATATCCGCCTAGGGTGTTCAGGGAGCAATTATCTTAAATGAATCTCAGCGAGGAACAATGTGTGAGATGTCTGCACTTAAGTAAGGACGTCCTCACTGAAATCTGCCACCTGCTGCAGCCATAACTACAACCTCAGAGCAGGGCAAGGACCGCATTGCCAGTGGCTGTGAAGGTGACCGTGGCAATGAACTTTTATGCATCTGGCTCCATCCAGGCTGGAGCAGGAGATATTTGCAACATCTTGCAGTTTGCTGTCCCCTGTTGTGTAAGGGAGGTCACTGAGGCTCTCTATTCAAAGAGAGCTAAATACATTTCATTCTCTCTTGCCAGAGACAAGCAGGTGGAGCGAGCACGTGGCTTCGCTAGGACTGCAGGCTTCCCCATGGTGCAGGGTGCCATTGACTGCTCGCACATCATTTGCAGATGCTGCATGCCAACTCTGCCCTATACCAGAACCGAAAGGGATGCCGCTCCCTCAACGTGCAGCTGGTGTGTGACCAATAGGCAGCAAAACTTGCAGGTCAGTGCCTGGTATCCTGGCAGCAGTCATGATGCGTTCATTCTGTGGCAGTCCGCTGTGCCAGCTGCATTTCAGCCAACATGGAAAACCAAAGAGTGGCTATTGGGCGACAAGGGCTATCTGCTGACGACATAGCTCATGACTCCGGTGCACAACCTACGCTCACGTGCGCAGCATGCATACAATGAAAGCCATTCTGCCACAGGAAATGTGACAGAGCAGACCACTGGTGTGCTGAAACAATGCTTCCACTGTCTGGACTGCTGTGGAGGAACCCTGCAGTATTTGGCAGAGAGGGTGCCAAGATTCGAGGTGGTCTGCTGCATGCTGCACAAGCTTGCCATCATGAGGGGACAGCCCTTGCCACCAGCTATACGGCAAGCAGCTGAGGAGCAGGAGTACGAGGAGAAAAAAGAGGAAGAGGAGGAAGATGATGAGAGGAGGCAACCTAGACAGCCCCTTCCTGCCTGGGCTGTCCATGAAGAACTCGTCCGAGTGAAATACCAGTAACCGCAACCCCAATTCCGCATTCACCAACAGTCCCATACCTTCCCTTCCCTCTGTAACTGTGATGTGCCTCAATGAATCCGAGACGCGACATTAATGGAACAAAGCAAGGCTTTTATTAACTCAGAAAGTAATACACATTGGAGAAGTGTCTCTCATCCAGAGATCTGCTGTACTGCTGTGAGACACGCTGGGGCTTGCTTAAGTAGGGGCCAGGTATGGGCGGAGCCCTACACACAATACAATACAGGTAAGGAAATGAAACTGAAACTAAACTAAACACAGGGAATACAGTGCCTGATGAATGGCATATTTCATCACAAACTGACCATCACATCATCCGCTTGGCCATCTCCTCCTTTCCACCTCTCCACCACGACCGCCACTGCAGCATCCTTGGAGCCCACGTTCTCCCCTTGTGCCATCCCTCTTCCACCATGACTCACCAGAACCTGCTCCAGCCACAATGCACCTCCCCTTTAAGAGGTGCAGGCTAGCTTTAAGTGGTGCTAGCCTCTCACAATATTGGACCCCTGCTGATGCGTCCAGCCAATGAACACTGACTAGACGCAGAGATCATTCAAATGAGCAGGCAGCATGAAGTTGGCGTGCTGCCTGCATTGCAATCAATGGGCGTGGGTTAATCGCGCATCGTGATGCCCGCGCCCATTTTCAGGGGCTATCCAAATTAGATTCATTCAGGGGCTATCCCCATTGATTCATTCAAATGCAAATTACATAGATTTCTTTCAGCAATTAATATTTTGGGGAGATAGAACTTGCATTTATAAAGCACCTTTCATGTCCTCAGGACATCCCAAAGCCCTTTACAGCCAATTACGTATAGTTTGAAGTGTAGTAACTGTTGTAATGTAGGAAATATGGGAGTCAATTTGCGTATAACAAGGTCCCACAAACAGCAACGTGATAATGACCAGATAATCTGTTTTAGTGATGTTGGTTGAGGGATAAATGTTGGCCAGGACACCGGGGAGAACTCCCCTGCTCTTCGAAATAGTGCCATGGGATCTTTTACATCCTCCTGAGAGGGCAGATGGGGCCTTGGTTTAATGTCTGATCCAAAAGACGGCACCTCCGACAGTGCAGCACCAGAGTATCATCCTAGATTATGTGGCCAAGTGTCTGGAGCGGGACTTGAACCCACAACCTTCTGACGCAGAGCCAACTCTTCTACCACTGGGCCTTGGATGAAAACCTATTGTACTATGTGAGAGGTTCAGTGATCAAGTTCCAGGGAATTCATGGCATGCAAGTCAAAATATCTTTAGGCAGCGCGATATCACCATTGTACTTATAGCTGTTGTTGTGGCCTTCACTAGGCCCGGAACGGGACCTGGGCCTCCTCTCACGAGACATCGGTCCCACTGGGCCTATCGGGGTTGTCTCCGGTGGGATTCCCGAGGAACTCTGGGAATACCCCCTCCAAACCCCCAAAGCCTATGCACACGATGTGGTTGAGCAGAAGTATCCCCCCCAGCGCAAGTGGTCGGGTATGTTAGGTGGGACGGTAACCCAGTAAATCCCCTGTAGGCTCCAAATGGCAGCCACCAGAATTTCCTGATAGGCGCCCCCTACCAGGCAAGGCTTCACACCAGGAGCGTGCAATCAGGAAATTTACCCTGTTCGGTATTAATGCCGTAATATTACAGAGTAATTTACAGGCTTTTTTTTTGCTTGTGTGGGTATGATTGGATATTTTAGCAGTAGTGAATTAAAATAAGCTGCCCGGACTGTTATTATCAAACACTGGGGGAATACCAAAGTATCTGAGGTATTTTATGGATCTGTGAGAGGATTAAACACCAAGTTGCATGTCAGGGAACTTATGGCATGCAAGCGAAACTATCTTTGGGCGGAATGATTCCTTACAGCTTGTTTTTGCTCCACGCTCTTTTGAACTTCTAAATAGACTGCTCAGAAAATGCAAATAGAAACAGCTTTGTTGGTATAGTGTAAATTAGTCAGGGATGATAACAAAATCATTTAAAAAACCAAAAAGCACCTACAAGGGTGCAGCCACTGTCCTTTCATTGCAGATTCATTGCACAATAGAGAGCATCCTGACGAACTGTATCACAGTATGGTATGGCAGCTGTAGCTACTGTGACTGGAAAGCCCTGCAGCGGGTAGTCAAAACTGCCCAACGCATTACCGGCACCCGGCTACCGACCATAGAGCACATATACCAGAAACGCTGTTTACGGAGGTCACGGTCCATCATCAGAGACCCTACCCACCCCAGCCACAGTCTGTTCACCCTCCTGCCATCTGGGAGACGCTACAGATGCATTCGCACCCGTACGACCAGATTTAGGAACAGCTTCTTTCCCAGGGCTGTCATCCTACTGAACTCCACAAATAAACTCTAAAGCCTGCACATCTGCCAACGCACTTTATTATGGTTATGTTTATGTTAATGTATTACAAGCCAAATGTATGTTGAATGTTTAAATGTCTTAATCTAAATGTACACTCTCGGGAGCCGCAAGCCTACATTTCGTTGTACTGCACTTGTGCACTAACAATGACAATAAAGTTGATTATGATTATGATTATGTTTAAAAGGCAAGTGTGCCACAGTTCAGTTTCAGCCTCCTGTTCCCAGCTCTTCGAGTTCAGCTGCTGTGTGTGGAGGTTTCCACATGCCTGTTGTGACACAGATCAGAAGCTGCACCCATCTCCTTGAATGTACTGCAGTAAATTATATCGGCCCCCCCCCCCCCCACCCCGAGGGACAGCAATTCTCCCTTTCCAGTTTCGGCAAATTCCTCAGGGCTACATCGCCACGCCCTGTTACTGAAAACTCTCCATCATGCTGACTCATGGCATGGGCTGGGGAAAACTCACAAACACATTTTTCACACGTCGCTTTGTGCAAAATGCACTGTGGAGGGATTTACACTTCCGCGTCACTTCAAAGGTCAGTGACAGTGGCAAAAAGTCAGTTGTCACTGCCATATAGCCAGGCAGATTGATGTAGGACTCTTTAGAGAGTCATGATCAAATACCTGTTCAGTAAAATAATTACCCTATAATTATTCTCCAACACATTTAAATACAATGGGGGAGAAATTCGGTTGTTAGCGCCACCGATTAACGCCTAAAGAGGCCGAGAAGTGGGGCGCTAGCCAATTTCCGGGCGGGCGCAAGGCGCCTAGCGCCTCGCCCCATATTGAGCATGCATTTAGCGCCGGCGCTAAATCTTAGTGCCCGCTCATGGGCGCAGGCTGATTATGATGTCATTTGAGTGTGCAACGCCTTTTGGGTGCCCCGGACCGGAAATTCAGTGGCGCCCCCCTCCGTAGCGCCTGGCGCTAATAGTGACAGCTTACCTGGACCTTACCAACTCGCTCTCGGGCTGGAGGAGCGTTATTTAAAGTGGACTGGTGTGGTTTAAAAGCAGCAGCCATTTTTGGAGCACAACTTCCTCCAGAGCTACAACGAGTTGCTGAGCTGCACACTGAGAGCCATTTGACCACTGAGCCAGCGCAGGCA
Organism: Somniosus microcephalus; assembly: GCF_052327205.1. NCBI lineage: Eukaryota > Metazoa > Chordata > Chondrichthyes > Squaliformes > Somniosidae > Somniosus > Somniosus microcephalus. Next base: position 20,982,014 of record NC_141018.1, on the reverse strand, counting down.
GACGATCTTCAGCCTTCTGACCATCACCTTGCTGTTGGTGAGCCTTGACAATGGGGAACCTTCCTGTGGGCACTTATTATGGGGGCTACATTGGAGGGGAACATCCTGCTGCTGAATCATCTGGAAAGGGCACTGGGACGCTGGGAGAGGGGGGCAGGCATGGCCAGACGGAGGAGGGCCAACAGACGTCACCACAGCAGACCTTACGCTGGCAGGGTTTTCCGGCAGCAGTTTTCCTACATGAACATGCTGGAGGAGCAGTGTGTCAGAAGGCTGCGATTTCGAAAGGAGGTGGTGACTGAGCTGTGCCAGCTGCTTCAGCCAGATCTGCAGCCTCAGATAAGGTGTAGGACATCTCTGTCGGTGGCTGAGAAGATGCCTGCTGGCCTGAACTTCTACGCGAGCGGCTCTTCTCAGGCTGCGCGTCAGAGGCTGATCAGAAGTAGCTTCTAGGCCCCTCTCACGGAATGCTTGCTGCCATTCCAAGAACAGGAATGGAACCGGTCTGATACCCCCAAGCCTGTGAAGGGCAAGATGCATGTAAATAGAAGGCATGGCCATTGTAAATGAAGAAAGTGTTTCATTACACAAAATGTGGTTCCTTCAAACATGAGAAAGCTATGGCAACAGAAAGCAAAACTAATACACTGACACATAACTGCCTCTCACACCCGGGAGATTGTCCAAAACATAAATCACATTCCGACCATCTTCCTTGGCCTTGATTCCACTGCGCCAACGAAAGCATCCAATGTCCCATCAGTGAGGTGTTCCGCCCTCTGCCTCACCCTTTCCATGTCTTGCTAGGCTGGTGCGCCACAGGTAGGCTCCCACCGCTTTGAAGGCCTACAAGGCAGTGAGTGTGTCTGGTGATGCCAATTGACCTGCCCCTTTAAGAGCTGGCCGGTGCCAGTGTGTCTCAGGGAAAGTGATTATTGACAGCACCCTCACTGTGCCCCGCTGCCGCGAAATTGGGTTGCGCCGCCGGGTTAGCGGCTTAAGAGTAGCGTGCAGCGCCTGATTTAGCGCCGCAATCAGCTTTAGGGGCACTGCAACCCAATATCGCGCTAGGTGGCGCTAAATTGAGCCTGGCACTAAACTTTGCGCATCGCCAGGACTAGCGCCCCAAACGCGGCTATACCGAATTTCTAGGCCAATAAATACAATAAAGCACAGATGTAAACCTGTTTAAAGTAAACTGATTATTGACTGCGCAAATGAAGGACCAGTAACTTAAAGATGGGCAGGGCCATAACTCACCAGCAAGTAAATAAACAGTCTTTAAACACAGCGATGAAAGAATGGCACCTTCTTGGCGGTGCACCAACTATCTCACCATCAGCCATTTCCAGCCGAACGTTCAGAATGCTGAGGTGCCAATCATTCAGCACTGTGGATTCATTTTATTGTTAAACTCGCGTGCGGATGAATCGCAGCCTTTTCCTGTTGACAGTTTTACATCTGTCCCTGACTACGTACTGTAGGGGGTTTTGTCGGCGTGTGTGCCCAGTCAGCTTTGCCTCTGACTGTCTCTGAGCGGTTCAAATCGCTCCCACACCCCCTGGGTTCTAGACACCGGACTTAGGTACAGGCGACGATACAGAAAATCGAGTAGACAAGTGGTTTGGTGCAAGAAAACCAAATTTTATTAAAAGGCTGAATAAAACACAATACTACTGAGAATTACTGGTATAGTTACAAGCATAAAACAGTTAATACACTTATATGGGAATGGGGAACACACGGCACATCGAGGGAAACAAATACATTAAAAATCCCCTTATCCTTAATCCCACCCCCTATACCTAACTAGATTAAGCTATAAGGGGCCAGGAATTCATGCTCACCAATTCAAAACCTGTCGCTTTAGATGGTGGGGTTCGAGGTCCGCTCTTCCTGTCCTTTGGGGTATCCCGTCGCCACGTGGTCACAGGGCGCGGCGCTGAAGTTGTTTGTGCAAAGGCACCCTCCCTTTTTCTCCATTAACGTCTTCGTCGAGTACTTCGTCGCGATGGGCCTTCTTCTCCTTTGGGCGGTTGCTGACGGTATTGCAGTGGTCGGGGGTCGGTAGGCGGTTTTTACTGTCTAATGATTTTGCTATCCATGCTTCGAACACCAGCTTATTCTTCAACTGGGCTATTACTGTCCATGTGACAAACGCCAGCTTATAATTAGGCCGTTTGTCTAGGTTTTGCTACCCATTCTTCGAATACCAGCTTATTCTCAAATTGGGGTTTTACTGTCCATGCATGTAACGCCAACTTATTCACAAAACACCAGCTTATAACTAGGCGTTTGTGCCCCAACGCGTCTTTCGCTGCCCTTCTCTGCTCTTATCGGTCTACCGTATTCTTCGTCTTGTCTCATCTCGTCATGTCTGCCCGTTTGTGGCCTGTGTGTCCTGTATGGTTTCAAACTCGGGTCTCATTCTCCTCCCGCGTTGGGCCCTCGGTGTAGTAATGGGCGTCCTTGGTGTTGGGCGGCGCGGGGAGCGAGAAGAGAGCCTGCCACGAGGCCAGGGCACGAGAACGAGTGGCAGCAGGCCAAAAGCCAAACGATAAGAGGCCAGAGCAAGAGAGAGAGATCACTACTGATGGGCCTACAATTATACCCGATTCTTCATTCCTTATCTGCGCACCAAATCAGGTCAGTCCTTTGTCTAACTTTTGGCGGGCTCATTTAAACTGATTACAGCCATTTACTTTAACGACTCCTGAAATGGCTGTCTCTGTGTTTTAATGGTTTCGATGTCCTGGCTGTTGGTTATGTATGAAACTTAATCGGGTTTTCCTGACTTGATGGCTTCTGTGAGCTGTTACTGATTAAATATACAGAAACCTGATGGCCTTGATTGCGGCCCATTCTAACCTGACCTGTTTCAAGGCGAATAGAATGCATATTCTGTGTTTGCACTGTCTGGCCCCACAGAGTCTATTCACAGGTCTATGCATTTTAAGTTTCGTTCCAGGCTTGAAAAAAAGTGTCTGCCTGTTTGCAGAGCCTTGCTTTTAAAATCCTGTCCTTTCGGTCACGAGGTTGCAGAAGCCATTTTGGGTACCCTGTCTTTTTCATAACTTGTCCATGCAGGGTCCCTTTATCCATAATTTTGGGGAATGTGGGAATTTTGAGAACCCTACAGTACTGCCACAAGGACGTCCGACTGTGGTGTTTGTGAGATGGCCGTTTTAGGAGCACATTGCTCGGATCTTATTCTAGTCTGCAGATAAACATTAGCAGGCCTGCCTGCAAGTTTCCTGCAGTTATCCTGTGGTCAGTCTAATCTGGGTGCTTGAGGCAGCGTTCGCAGTGAGAATCCCACCTATGTTCCATTCCATAGAATTACATAGCAGTTACAGCACAGAAATAGGCCATTCATTTATGCTCCACACGAGCCTCCTCCCACCCTATTTGCTTCATCTCATCCTGGCGACATATTCTTCTATTCCTTTCTCCCTCATGTGCTTATCTTCTTTACAGCCAATGAAGTACTTTTTGAAGTGTAGTCACTGTTGTAATGTAAGAAACACGGCAGCCAATTTGCACACAGCAAGCTCCCACAAACAGCAACGTGATAATGACCAGATCATCTGTTTACGGATAAATATTGGCCACGACACCGGGGAGAACTCCCCTGCTTTTCTTCGAAATAGTGCCATGGGACCTTTTACGTCCTCCTGAGAGGGCAGACGGGGCCTCGGTTTAATGTCTCATCCGAAAGACGGCCTACAAGATGCAGGCAGGTTGCTTCTGTACAGATCAGCAAGAGGCAGAAACTCTGGGCGATGGTCAACGTTGCTGGTTCTTTGACGAATAATGGAAATTTTATTGGTAAACCCAAATCAGACAGCTCTACTGTAGAACAGGAGAGCTGATGCATGGACAAGGTGCCATCTTTTTATCGGTGTGTTTAAACACTGTTTATTTTGTTGCTGGTGAGTTATGGCCCTGCCCATTTTTAAGCATGAATTCAAACTAGATTTTTTAAAATTCGGTTATGGGATGTGGGCGTCGTTGGCAAGGCCAGCATTTATTGCCCATCCCTAATTGCCCTTGAGAAGGTGGTGGTGAGCCGCCTTCTTGAACCGCTGCAGTCCGTGTGGTGAAGGTACTCCCACAGTGCTGTTAGGGAGGAAGTTCCAGGATTTTGACCCAGCGACGATGAAGGATCGGCGATATACTTCTAAGTCAGGATGGTGTGTGACTTGGAGGGGAACTTGGAGGTGGTGGTGTTCCCATGCGCCTGCTGCCCTTGTCCTTCTAGGTGGAAGAGGTTGCGGGTTTGGGAGGTGCTGCCGAAGAAGCCTTGGCGAGTTGCTGCAGTGTATCTTGTAGATGGTACACACTGCAGCCACGGTACGCCAGTGGTGGAGGGAGTGAATGTTTAAGGTGGTGGATGGGGTGCCAATCAAGCGGGCTGCTTTGTCCTGGATGGTGTCGAGCTTCTCGAGTGTTGTTGGAGCTGTACTCACCCAGGCTGTGTAGCTGTCAAGGGCAGTCACTCTCACCTCACCTCTGGAATTCAGCTCCTTTGTCCATGTTTGGACCAAGGCTGTAATGAGGTCGGGAGCCGAGTGGTCTTGGCGGAACCCAAACTGAGCATCAGTGAGCAGGTTATTGGAGTAATTGCCGCTTGATAGCACTGTTGATGACACCTTCCATCACTGTGCTGATGATTGAGAGTAGACTGATGGGGCAGTAATTGGCTGGGTTGGATTTATCCTGCTTTTTGTGGACAGGACATAACTGGGCAGTTTTCCACATTGTCGGATAGATGTCAGTGTTGTAGCTGTACTGGAACAGCTTGGCTAGAGGCGCGGCTAGTTTTGGAGCACAAGTCTTCAGCACAATAGCCGGGACCCATAGCCTTTGCTGTATTGAATGTGCTCAGCCGTTTCTGGATATCACGTGGAGTGACTCGAATTGGCTGAAGACTGGCTTCTGTGATGGTGGGGACCTCAGGAGTAGGCCAATATGGATCATCCACTCGACCCTACTGGCTGAAGGTGGTTGCAAATGCTTCAGCCTTGTCTTTTGCACTCATGTGCTGGGCTCCACCATCATTGAGGATAGGGATATTCATGGACCCTCCTTCTCCCATTAGTTGTTTAATGATCCACCACCATTCACGACTGGATGTGGCGGGACTGCAGAGCTTTGATCTGATCTGTTGATTGTGGGATCGCTTAGCCCTGTCTATAGCATGCTGCTTTCGCTTTTTAGCATGCATGTACTCCTGTGTTGCAGCTTCCCCAGGTTGGCACCTCATTTTTAGGTACGCCTGGTGCTGCTCCTGGCATGATCTTCTACACTCCTTATTGAACGAGGGTTGGTCCCCTGGCTTGATGGTAATGGTAGAGTGGGGGATATGCCGGGCCATGAGGTTACAGATTGTGGTGGAATGCAATTCTGCTGCTGCTGATGGCCCACAGCGCCTCATGGATGCCCAGTTTTGAGCTGTTAGATCTGTTCTGAATCTATCCCATTTAGCACGGTGGTAGTGCCACACAACACGATGGAGGGTGTCCTCGGTGTGAAGACGGGACTTCGTCTCCACAATGACTGTGCGGTGGTCACTGCTACCAATACTGTCATGGACAGATGCATCTGCGACAGGTAGATTGGTGAGGATGAGGTCAACCTCGTGTTGGTTCTCTCACCACTTGTTGCAGGCCCAGACTGGCAGTTATGTTCTTCAAGACTCAGCCATGGTGCTACCGAGCCACTCTTGGTGATGGACATTGAAGTCCCCCACCAGAGTACATTCTGTGCCCTTGCTACTCTCAGTGCTTCTTCCAAGTGGTGTTCAACATGGAGGAGTACTGATTCATCAGCTGAGGGAGGCCGGTACGTGGTAATCAGCAGGAGGTTTCCTTGCCGATGCTTGACCTGAAGCCATGAGACTTCATGGGGTCCGGAATCAATGTTGAGGACTCCCAGGGCCACTCCTTCCCGACTGTATACCACTGTGCTGCCACCCCTGGTGCATCTGTCTTGCCAGTGGGACAGGACATACCCAGGGATGGTGATGGAGGCGTTTGGGACATTGGCTGAAAGGTATGACTATGTCAGGCTGTTGCTTGACTAGTCTGTGGGACAGCTCTCCCAATTTTGGCACAAGTCTCCAGATTTTGGTGAGGAGGACTTTGCAGGGTCGACTGGGCTGGGTGTGCCGTTGCCATGTCCGTAGCCGGTGCCGAGGTCGATGCCGGGTGGTCCGTCCGGTTTCATTCTTATTATTGTGTTTCGTAGCAGTTTGTTACAACTGACTGCTAGGCTCGCTAGGCCATTTCAGAGGGCAGTTAAGAGTCAACAACATTGCTGTGGGTCTGGTCAATTCACCAACTGAACTCCCGGTTTCAATCAGGGTGTGGCAGGAAGCCAGGATCAGGGTGGTTCAGAATGGGATGGGAGGGAAAATGAAAGAGTGAGTCACCTACCTAATGAGAAAACTTCGGAATGCAGGTGAAGGTGAATGACACAGTTTCAGGAGCAAATTGGGTCTGCTGCAGGAAATTGACCTGGTCTAACAGCAGGATTGTCAGACACAACAATATAAAGAAAGACTTGCATTTATATAGCGCCTTTCACGACCTCCCAAAGCACTTTACAGCCAATGAAGTACTTTTTGAAGGGTAGTCACTGTTGCAATGTAGGAATCTACGTAGGACTCTATTATGATCAAACTCCCTGTAACACTAAATACCTGTTCAGTAAAATAATTACCCTTTAATTACTATAATGTAGGAAACACGGCAACCAATTTGCACACAGCAAGCTCCCACAAACAGCGATGTGATAATGACCAGATAATCTGCTTTAGTAATTTGATTGAGGGATAAATATTGGCCAGAACACTGGGGATAACTCCCCTTATCTTCTTTGAAATAGTGTCATGGGATATTTTACATTCACCCGAGAGAGCAAACAGGGCCTCAGTTTAACATCTCACCTGAAAGACAGAACCTCCAACAGTGCAGCACTCTCTCAGCACCGGCAGTGGAGTGTCAGCCTCGATGTTTATGCTCAAGTCCCTGGAGTGGTGACTTGAACCCACAACCTTCTGACTCAGAGGCAAGAGTGCTACCCACTGAGCCATGGCTGACACACAACCAGGGACAGTGCCGTAACTACACATAACAAAATAGCCATGCACACATCAGCAGTGAGTGCCAACTGGATCGTGGGGGTAGAGCAGCACCACAACTGAAATTGATTCTGTCTTGATCTGATGTCAACACATGCACACTTTCCATTAGAGGCCCCTGCCTCAGCTCATCTGCTGAAACTCTCATCCATGCCTTTGCCTCTAGACTCGACTCTAGAGCCCCACTCCAGAGACTTGGGCATGTAATCCAGCTCGCACTCCAGTGCAATACTGTGGGAGTGCTGCACTGCCATTTTTCGGATGAGACTTTAAACCAAGGCCCTGTCTGCCCTCTCAGATGGGCGTAAAAGATCACATGGCACCATTTTCAAGAAGATTAGCGGAGAAGATAATCATTTTCAGGTTGGCAAACTGTAACTAGTGGGGTGCCGCAGGGATCAGTGCTGGAGCCTCAACTATTTACAATCTGTATTAATGACTTGGATGAAGGGACTGAGTGTACTGTAGCCAAATTTGCTGATGGTACAAAGATAGGTGGGAAAGCAAATTGTGTGGAGGACGCAAAGAATCTCCAAAGGTATATAGATCGGCTAAGTGAGTGGGCAAAAATCTGGCAGATGGAGTTTAATGTGGGAAAATGCGAGGTTATCCACTTTGGTAAGAAAAATAAAAAAGCAAATTATTATTTAAATGGGGAGAGATTACAAAATGCTAAGGTACAGAGGGATCTAGGGGTCCTTGTACATGAATCACAAAAAGTTAGCATGCAGGTACAGCAAGTAATTAGGAAGGCAAATGGAATGTTGGCCTTTATTGCAAGGGGGCTGGAGTGTAAAAGCAGGAAAGTCCTGTTACAACTGTACAGGGCATTGGTGAGACCACACCTGGAGTACTGCACACAGTTTTGGTCTCCTTATTTAAGGAAGGATATACTTGCATTGGAGGCAGTTCAGAGAAGATTCACGAGGTTGATTCCAGAGATGAAGGGGTTGTCTTATGAAGGTTGAGCCTATATTCATTGGAGTTTAGAAGAATGAGAGGGGATCTTATTGAAACATATAAGAGTCTGAAGGGGCTTAACAGGGTAGATGCAGAGAGAATGTTTCCCCTCGTGGGGGAATCTAGAACTAGGGGGCATAATTTCAGAATAAGGGGGCACCCTTTTAAATCGGAAATGAGGAGGAATTTCTTCTCAGAGGGTCATGAATCTTTGGAATTCTCTTCCCCAGAGAGCTGTGGAGGCTGGGTCATTGAATATATTTAAGGTGGAGATAGACAGATTTTTGAACGATAAGGGAGTCAAGGGTTATGGGGAGCGGATATGGAAGTGGAGTTGAGGCCAAGATCAGATCAGCCATGATCTTATTGAATGGCGGAACAGGCTCGAGGGGCCGAATGACCTACTCCTGCTCCTACATCTTATGTTCTTACGTAGTGTCCTGGCCAATATTTTTTCCTGAACCAACATAACTAAAAAAAGAGGATCTGGTCATTTATCTCATTGACATTTGTGGGATCTCGCTGTGCACAAATTGGCTGCTGCATTTCCCTATGTGACAACAGTGACCACCTTTTAAAAGTATTTTATTGTTTGTAAAGCACTTTGGGATGTCCTGAGGTCATGAAAGGTGCTATTTAAATGCAAGTTCTTTATTTTTTTTCTCTTCATGACTTAAAAATGAGGTCATTAGCTCTATCTGTAAAGGAGTTCTTTTGCCATTGTGCGGGGGAAGCTGCCAATACACACCGTCCTGAGACTATCCACGAGCGACAAGTTGCCTACAACAGTGGTTCTCCAAACTTATCTGGTTGAAGGACCCCTTTTCAAATGGATTAGTGCTCCCCATATAAATTATAATACTAGAAAATACTCAATGTTCCCGTTAAACTGTGCGGCCGTGCAACGGGCTAGATGTCCCGCGTAGGACCCTCACTGGCTTTTATAATGGGAAACACTGCGCATACGCAAAAATCTGAATGTGCCGCACAGCCAGTTAAAGGGCCCGCGCACCGAAAAAGTAAATAAGGGGGAACATTGCTCATGATAGGAAAGTGCCGCATGTAGTGTGTTTTAATAATGCTTTTAAGGACCTGTACTTTGTCTTCATTGCTGCCATAGCAGAAAATGATGATTCACAAATGTGTTGTTGAGAACGGTAGCAACACTTTCATTGCTTCTTTAACCAATTCTGGATACTGATCAGCAAAAGAAGCAGAGGCGACATGAGGAAACATTTTTTTTTTTTTTAAACACAGCGGGTTGTTGTGATCTGGAACGCGCTGCCTGAAAGGGCGGTGGAAGCAGATTCAATAGTAACATTCAATAGGGAATTGGATAAATACTTGAAGGGAAAACATTTGCAGGGCTATGGGGAAAGAGCAGGGGAGTGGGATTCGTTGAATAGCTCTACCAAAGAGCCAGCACAGGCATGATGGGCCAAATGGCCTCCTTCTGTGCTGTATCATTCTATGGTAATGAGGTACTTTCCATGTCATGAAAGGTGCTTTGTAAGAAAATGCATTGAGCACTAATAGTTTCCCACCTGTAATTGGGGTTTAATTGGAGTTTTCTCACTGTGGATTTGTTTTAATTATACATTGGTTTTTCACAAGATTTAAATATATATAAACTCATTTGTATCGCTTCAGAGCTTCTGTGGGGGTAGGGGCCCAGCCCGGGAGGGGATCGTGTACAGTCTATCAGCGAGTGTACCGACTGTATCAGGCTCCAACTCACCTCTTGTTTCTTCAGTGAGGTCGACACTTAGCACTCGCAGCTCAAGTCTGCCACTTCCTGTCCCTCCGCTGGCTCCCGAAAGAAGCTGAGCCACCGCGCCCCTCACCCCCACTGCCTGTCTGGCCGGCTGTCTCTACCCGACTGTTGCAATAAGCCCCCGCGCTGGAGCCTGGGGTTGACATCACTTAGCAACCGCGATCACTTAGCCATGAACACATCAGAAGCCATTTCCATGCCATTGATTCCAAATGGCTTTTCTGTCGAGCAAATCCTAAATAGGATGCACAAAATTGTAAGTAGAATTAGTGACGTTTCTCAGCTAAGTAACTTTCAAATTATTTCACAGACCCCCGGAAAGTCTCTACTGGCCCCCAGGGGTCCACAGACCCCAGTTTGAGGACCATTAGCAAAGAAACAAGAAAGAAAGACTTGCATTTATATAGCGTCTTTCACAACCACCAGACATCCCAAAGTGCTTTACAGCCAATGAAGTACTTTTTGGCATGTAGTCACTGTTGTAATGTAGGAAACGCGGCAGCCAATATGCACACAGCAAGCTCCCATAAACAGCAATGTGATAATGACCAGATCATCTATTTTAGTTACGTTGATTGAGGGCTAGGACACCAGGGAGAACTCACCTGCTTTTCTTCTCAATAGTGCCATGGGACCTTTTACGTCCACCTGAAAGGGCAGACGGGGCCTCGGTTTAATGTCTCATCCGAAAGACGGCCTACAGATCAGCAAGAGGCAGAAACTCTCAGTGATTGTCAATGATGCTGGTTCTTTGATGAATAATGGATATTTTATTGGTAAACCCAAGTCAGACAGCTCTAGTGTCGAACAGGAGAGTTGGTGCACAGTCAAGAAGGTGCCATCCTTTAATTGCTGTGTTTAAAGACTGTTTATTTAGTTGCTGGTGAGTCATGGCTGCCCATCTTTAAGCATAAATTCAAACTAGATTACCACATTTACTGAGGCTATAGTGATGGTTGGTGTGGAAAACAACTGAAACAAGGTGCGTCCAATAGTATTTGGTGATAAAAGTGTTACTGCACAGTAGTTGTCAGTGGCGTCAGTTGTCTTGCCTCGGGTTATGGTGCTGAAGATAAATAAACAGTTATGGAATCCCTCTCTATTGGTTTCATCTCTCCATTAGGCTTCTGATCCAAAAGGAGGTGTTATAAAGGATATTCTCTTGTGTTGTTTGCATAAAATGTATAGAAACTACTTCTCAAATAGACCCTTGGTTGCTGGTAATGTAGTCCATGCACTGTGCGGTCATTGCTGCTTTTGTATTCAATGCCTCTATTTATAAAGCCCAGCATCCTATATGCTTTTTTAACAGCCTCCTCAACGTTTCCTGCCACCGTCAAAGATTTGTGTATGTAAGCATGTCTCTCTGTTCCTGCACCCCCTTTTAGTTTAGCTTGCCGCTCCTCGTACTTCCTTAGTGTGCCGCTTCACACTTCTCTGCATTAAATTGCATCTGCCATGTGTTTGCCCACTTCATCAGTCTGTCTATGTCCTCCTGAAGTCTACTATTATCCTCCTCTGTTTACTACATTTTGTCTCATCCACAAACTTTGAAATTATGTCCCCTATACCCAAGTCCAGGTCATTGGGAATTTGGAAACACTTTGCCCATGTTTTTGTCCATTTATAGATGGCTCGGAGAGTGAGATGGGAAGGCCAGGAATGGCTCCTCCTGCTTAGTTGAATACTAACTCTGGTCCTGCGCCTAATGCATGTACATATCTTGTTTGTTCCTGCTCGGAGTGCGACCTTTGGCCCCAGAGGTACGCATCACGTGGTCTCCAACAAGCAAGAGTCGAACCACTGCCCCCTGACATTCAACGGCATTACCATTGCCGAATCCCCCACCATCAATATCCTGGGGCTCACCACTGACCAGAAACTTAACTGGACCAGCCACATAAATACTGTGGCAAAAAGAGCAGGTCAGAGGCTAGGTAGTCTGCGGGGAGTGTCTCACCTCCTGACTCCCCAAAGCTTTTCCACCATCTACAAGGCACAAGTAAGGAGTGTGATGGAATACTCTCCACTTGCCTGGATGAGTGCAGCTCCAACAACACTCAAGAAGCTCGACACCATCCAGGACAAAGCAGCCCGCTTGACTGGCACCCCATCCACCACCTGAAACATTCACTCCCTCCACCACCAACGTACCATGGCTGCAGTGTGTACCATCTACAAGATGCACTGCAGCAACGCGCCAAGGCTCCTTCGGCAGCACCTCCCAAACCCGCGACCTCTTCCACCTAGGAGGACAAGGGCAGCAGGCGCATGGGAACACCACCACCTCCAAGTCACACATCATCCTGACTTAGAAGTATATCGCCAATCCTTCATCGTCGCTGTGTCAAAATCCTGGAACTCCTTACCTAACAGCACTGTGGGAGTACCTTCACCACACGGACTGCAGCAGTTGAAGGCGGCGGCTCACCACCACCTTCTCAAGGGCAATAAATGTGGGCCTTGCCCGTAATGCCCACATCCCATAAAATGAATAATAAAAAAAATGGCTGCAGTTTATTTGATCTTCCCATCTAATTGCTCTTTTCTATCCACAGCTGGAGAACCCATTTCAAGTCCATTCAGAAAAACCCCTGCTGCGATGGATTCTGAACCCTGCATGGCAACAGACGGGAACAAATTACCCCTTTTAACGACTAACTTTAAAATTGCCTCTGTGTATAGAGGACTCAATTTAAAAGTTGGCCTTATCCACTCTATATTGCAGAATTTTGACTGACCAGAAGAATAAGGTGGAACTGTGGCACTTGCATCGCAGTTGTGCTAGTTTCCTAGCGCCCATGCTAATACGAGTAGATGCCCCAGATGTTTTCCCTACCCTGCCCCCTACTGACGGAAGCATAAATATGTTCTGGCACCCACAGGAAATTCAGTGCCAAGTTTTAACAACCCGCCATAGTCTCAAATGTCCTCTCATTATGACTCAAACACAATGGTTAATATAATCAGTGGTGTCACTATTTACCCAATGTATTGTGCATTGTAACTAGGTCATATACTAATCATGAATGAAAAGACATGTTGTTGCTATTTAGATACATCGTAAAATGACAAATGGCACTGGGGAAAGTGGAGCAGTTTGCAAGCTTTTCTTTGTAGCGCCCTCAGGGAGAAGTTAATAATTAACGCAGACAGCAGGAGGAATTTACAATATCCCTCTTAACTCTCATCTTCCTCCCTGCTGCAGCCCGTAGCGTATTTTCCTGTTTGCTTTCATTGTTAAAGAGGAAGTACTCTCAATGCAACGTGCGTACCCTGTCATGTGGCCTACAGTACTTCTGTTTCAATCCTAATGTTCCCTTTTTAGAGCAATCTATATCTTTAACATTAAGTAGTATTGTGGCTGCACGAACCTCCATTATAAATTTCTATGTCCACTTTTATAATGGAAACTTTGTATGTAAACATGTCACGCTATAATTATACTCTCCCACCAGTGGTGGTGCTGTAACACCTCTATTTTGCATCAAATTCCTCTGCTCCAACCAACTCTACTGTTATTCACATGTTTTGCTACCCAACGATAAATAACAGTCTAAAATCAAAGTATTATATAAAAGTAAGGATGGAATGTATGGCTATTGAATGGAGACTACATTATATTTGCATGCCCTGATCCAAATGTACCCCACCCTACACCTCCGCTTCACTTGAAAACTGCACTTGATCATGATTCACTGTGTGTAACACCACAGGGGATACCTAGAGTCTTGTATCTGGCATGTGTCCCAAAGGGGAAAAAAAGTCTGGAGTGCATCATTAAACTCCGTAGAGCAAAAAATCCTGAATTGCTAAAATGCTCCATTGATTAAAAGTAGATGAATCAGAAAGCACGATCTTTAAAAGGAATCATACTGATCGAATCCATTGATTCATTTCCAATCATCCATTCGGCCCAGGCACCAAGTGCTGATGATTCTATGATTCAATCAGAAACCATTTCTTTTCATAAAAATTTCCATTCGCTAAAAAACTACTATTAAGCAGCCATTGCATAAAACTAACCAACAAAATCCCCGCAAAACAAATTTGGGCAACTTTTCTGAAGTTTTCTGTTCCCCCTTCTCACCTAAACCTCAACCCCACTCTCATATCAACCGGAGTAGGCCATTCAGCCCCTTAAGCCTGCTCCACCATTTAATTAGATCTTGGTTGGTCTGTCCCTCAACTCTATTTCCCCACCATTGACCCACAACCCTTCAAGCTGAGGTCCCAGTACAGGTCCTTGTGGAACACCACTTGTCACATTCCGCCACTCAGGAGTACATTCCCTTTATGTCTACTCTCTCTCTCCAATCTCCCAATCAATCTTCAACCCACATCCTAAGTTTACCTCCAGTTCCATGCACTCAGTTTTGCTAATAGTATCTTGTGTAGGACCTTATCGAATGCCTTCTGGAAGTCCATATAGACAACATCCCTAGGCACTGCCCTGTCCACCTTGTTAATGACCTCCTCAAAAAATTCAACTCCATTAGTTAGACACGAGCTTCCCTTCACAACTCCATGCTCTCTTTGAATAGCTCATACTAGTTCAAATATTCAGTCACCCTGATGAGATTTCAGTAACTTCCCAGAACCGACATTACACCGACAGGTCTGTAGTTTCCCAGTTCCTTCCTCCGATCTTATATACTGGAGTGTCATTTGCAATATCTCAAGCCAAGGGCACAATTTCGCAGCTGCTCTCATCGCCTCGCCCTCACGTTCAGACCTCACACTTTTTCATTCCCAACCCTCGCAATTGTGCATCCAGCTGTATGACACACCCTCCCTCTTGGGCCTGCTGCTGTGTTGATGAATCTTGTTGGTTACTAAGCACTTATTTCCTGGTGTCTACACTAGGCCTCTGCTGGCAGGCCACTTGCCTGGTTAGTCACCAAAACATCATGCCGACGACAACAACTTGCATTTATATAGCGCCTTTAATATAGTAAAATGTCTCAAGGCGCTTCACAAGAGCGTAATAAGACAAAATGTTGACCCCGAGCCAAAGGATATTAGAACTAAAAGCTTGGCCAAAGGGGTAGGTTTTAAGGAGCCTCTTAAAGGAGGAGAGAAAACTGAAGAGATGGAGAGGTTCAGCGATTGAATTCCAGAGCTTAGGGCCTAGGTGGCTGATGGCACTGTTGTGTCCGTCAGTAATAAAACACAAGACTGCAGGAGAACGGTACAACAGGTGTTTACTCAACGTGGCTCACTCTGGAACTGAACTGTACAGATTACTACTCAGTGCTATATACAGGTGTGGTCACTGCCAGTACTGCAGTATACATGAGCTGTAAAAGTAGTTCCCCCCTTAAAGGTACATACATTCTATATATACACATTACAATTCCTCCCCTTTTAGATTAACAGTACCATAACACTCATTTAACAATTAAATATCAAACTAATTACAATTAACACTTTTAACATACGTTATCTGAAAATAGTCCATTTATATATTCAGTCTTTGGGGAGGCTTCCTGATCCTTTCTGGATATCGCCTTTCCCGAGTGTCTCGCTCTTGGTGCGGAGGCGATTCTGGCACCCTGTCGTCGGTTGGGTCATCAGCTTCCAATGCTACTGTTTCTGAGGTAGATGCGACCTGTACGTCGGGTTCCTCACCAGGTACGTATGGGCGAGACATGGGGTTGACTTGTTCCTGTGACTCTAGGATCTGGTCAGCATGGCGTCTCACGATGTTCTCCCCAACGTCCAATGTGTACATTAGTGGGCCCTGCTGTGTGCATATCGTTCCTGGCTGCCATTTTTCTGTTCGGTAGTCGCGGGCCAAGACTGGTTGCCCAACATTGAAGCTCCTTATTGGCTTCTCATGGATGTGCTGGAATTGCTTACTCTCAACATCTCTTCGTACGTTTGGTCTGAGCAAATCCAGGCGCGATCTTAACCTTCGGTTAAAGATCATGGCCGGGGCCTGGTTGGTGACTGCATGTGTCGCATTCCGGTAGGCGAACAGGAAATTGTCCACCTTATGCTGCAGCGGAATGTTGTCATTGTACATAGCCTTTATTGCCTTCTTAAAGGTTTGTACGAACCTCTCAGCCAATCCATTTGTGGCTGGATGATACGGGGCGGATGTGTAATGCCTTACCCCATTCTTCTTCATAAACCTCTGGAACTCTTCGGACACAAACTGTGGTCCGTTATCAGAGCAAATCTGTTCTGGCAAGCCGTTCCTGGCAAAACTGGTCCGTAGGACTGCAATAGTTTTCTCTGTGGTGGTGGTGGACATTTTGATCACCTCAGGCCATTTCGAGTGCGCATCCACGGCTATTAAAAACATTGAGTCCATGAATGGACCAGCAAAATCAATATGCACCCGTTGCCATGGAGATGAGGGCCACTCCCATGGGTGTAGAGGGGCATGTGGTGGTGCATTTTGGACTTTCTGGCATCCTGAGCAGCTCTTGGTCAGGTCCTCGATTTGTTTATCGATTCCCAGCCACCACACATAAGCCCTGGCAAGGCTTTTCATTTTTACCCCTCCCAGATGACCCTTATGAAGCTCATTGAACACTCTATCCCTTAACTTGTGTGGATCCTGAGTGGTAATTCCACCCATCAAGGTCCCCCGGCACACTGACAGCTGTTCTCTTCTTGACGAGAATGCTGGCAACAGTGAGTCGCCATGTGCTGGCCATCCCTTCACCGTCAAATCATATACCCGAGACAGTGTCGGGTCATTTTGGGTCTCCTTTTCTATACGAGCGTTAGTTACCGGTAGGTATTCAACTATAGTCGAATGAAATATTTCGACAGGATCCACTGCTGGTGCTTCCTCCGCAGTAGGCAGTGGCAGGCGTGATAGCCCATCAGCATTTCCATGCTGTTTCGTGCCCTTATATTCAATCTCATAGTGATGCGCCCCTAGAAAGAGTGACCATCTTTGTAGTCATTGCGCAGTCATCACCGGAACGCCCTTCTTCGGATTAAAAATGGAGACAAGGGGCTGGTGGTCAGTCAGCAAGGTGAACTTCTGCCCGTGCAGATGGTGATTGAACTTTTTCACTCCCCACACTAGGCTGAGGGCCTCCCTGTCAATCTGGGCATAGTTACGCTCGGCTGAGGTTAGTGATCGTGACGCAAAGGCTATTGGCCTCTCTGAGCCGTCCGAGAATTTGTGCGACAGCACCGCTCCAATGCCGTAGGGTGACGCATCACACGCCAACCGAACTGGTAGTGCTGGGTTGAAATGGGCCAATACCTCTTTCGATGTGATTAGTGTTTTGCTCTTCTGGAAAGCTCGTTTACATTCGTCACTCCATTTCCATGGCACCCCAGTTTGCAGTAGGGTGTTCAGTGGGTGTAGTATTGTAGACAAATTTGGCAAGAACTTATGGTAGTAGTTTACCAGCCCAAGGAACGACCTCAGTTGTGACACGTTTTCCGGTGCTGGAGCCTTGACTACTGCCTCAATCTTTTCTGGGGACTTATGTAACCCCTCTTTATCGATAACGTGGCCACAATACGAGATCTGTTTTTTAAAAAACTCACATTTGTGGCGGTTAGCTCGGAGCCCATATTCCTTCAATCTAGTGAGCACCTGCTCCAGGTTGGCGAGGTGATCACTGTCATTTTCGCCCGTGACCAGGATGTCGTCCAAATAACACTGGGTCCCTGGGATCCCTTGCAGGACTTGTTCCATTGCCCTTTGCCAAATAGCCGGCGCTGATGCTACCCCGAATACCAGCCGGTTGCATTGGTAGAGACCTTTATGGGTGTTGATTGTGAGGTATTTTTTTGATGCTTCTCCTACCTCCATTTGCAGATACGCCTGGGCCAGATCAATCTTAGTGAAGCGTTTCCCTCCAGATAGCGAGGCGAAAATATCTTCAATCCGCGGAAGTGGATATTGTACGGTGTGAAGGACTGGGTTCACTGTTATCTTAAAGTCCCCACAGATGCGAACCCTCCTTGGTTCCCCAGGCATGCTGCTCAATGACTTTTTCATCACAGGGATGATGGGCGTAGCCCACTCGCTCCAGTCTACCTTGGACAGTACTCCTGAATGTTCCAAACTCTCCAGCTCTGCTTCGACGGCTGGGCGGATCGCATAAGGTACCGGTCTGGCCTTAAAAAATTTTGGGATTGCGTTTTCTTCGATTTTAATTGTTGCGGTCATGCCTTTTAGTGTTCAAGTCCTTGCTGGAACACTTCTTGCGCGTCGGTTAGGACCTTTGAGTCGCCCAGGTGTGACGTCGTCATCCTTTTTGGCAGCCATAGTCAGTGCTTGTATGGAATGCCAATCTAGCTGTATTTTCCGGATCCATTCACGTCCCAGTAATGGTGGTCCTCCATCTTGCAATACATACAGGTCTAGTTTTGGTGTTTCCTTACCGTTATATATAACGGTCACCCTTATTTTTCCTTTGGGGTAGACTTTTTGCCCCGTGTACGTCTTCAAAATAATTTTTGTGTCTCTCAAGGGTATGTGTGAGAATAGCCGCTCGTAGTCCCGTCGGTTTATGACTGTTAGGGCTGATCCTGTGTCCAATTCCATTTTTACCTGGACTCCTGCTATCTTGAGAGTGACCCAAATGGTTCGGTGATCCTCCGTTTTGATCACATTATGTAGTTTCAGACAACTCAGCTCCCTGCTTTCGGAGTCGGTATCACTCTTTTGTTCGTCTGAACTATTCTCCATCACCTTATGTACCTTCTTGTACTTTTCTTTTGGAGATTTCTTATTGCTGGTTTTCTTTCCCGACCTGCAGACTCGTGCTATGTGTCCTACTTTTCCACACTGTCTGCATACTTTGTCTTTGAACCAATCATTGTGGTCGTGTGTTGTTCTGCCGCAGCGCTAGCACTTCTCTGTTCTGTATGACATTTTGTTTGTGCCATATTCTTGCGGTCTCTGTTGTATCTCTGCAGCGCCCCGTGCTGCTGCTTCATATGATACCGCAATGCTGAAAGCCTTGTCCAGCGTAAGGTCCTTTTCAGATAAAAGCCGTTTCTGGGTTCCTTCACTTTGAAGCCCACACACAAACTTGTCCCTTAAGGTGTCTGCCAGTCCCGTTCCAAACTGGCAGTGTTTCGATAGTTTGCACAGTTCTGCTAAATATTCAGCATTGCTTTCATCCTTATGCTGGTTCCGTTTGTGAAACTTGAATCTTTCTGCTATCAGCAGCGGTGTGGGGTTTAAATGTTCCTGTAATATCGTCACTATGTCTCCAAAACTCTTTTCCACTGGCTTCGCTGGGGTTACTAGATTTCGTAATAAGCCATACGTCTTTGCACCCATTAAGTTTAACAATACCAGCGCTTTCTTGTCATCTGGCACCTCATCTGCCTTGCAGTATACCTCTATTCGTTCGACATATGTAGTCCAATCTTCGACTTCATTGTCAAATGCGGTGATACTGCCACTCTTCGGCATTTTGGGTGTGGTTTAAAATGGCTTCTCCCGTGCTTTCCTTCCTCCCCCGCTGCTGCCGAGTTTTCCGCAGGCCTTCCTACGCTGCTGCCAATGCCGCGCCTCGCGGGTTTCTGCGCGTCTCTCTCTCTCTCCTCGACGCTGTTCGGCCCCTGAACACCGGCTGTGCCCTGTGCGCTCTGCCCTCTCTCTCTCTCTCTCCCCCGTCGACGCTGCTCGGCCCTTTGCTGTGCCGCTCGGTCGGGCTCTAGCCCGCCGCTGTCCGGGAAGGGTCTGCGCACTACCTGTTGCCAGCCCGTTTCGCTGGACCACCGCGACTGGAAAGCCAAGCCTGGCTCTCAACAGCCTCCCCCACAATTCTCGAGTCTCTGCTGCTCTGATGGATGACTGGGCGGTTGCCCGTGGTCGACGCCCGTGTCTCTGGCGTTGACCTCCAATCTTCTGGTCTCCAGGAACGAATCCCTGGGAGGTGATGCAGAGTTGCAGGTAGGATCGAATTTTTCTCGTCGCCAATGTTGTGTCCGTCAGTAATAAGACACAAGACTGCAGGAGAACGGTAGAACAGGTGTTTACTCAACGTGGCTCACTCTGGAACTGAACTGTACAGATTACTACTCAGTGCTATATACAGGTGTGGTCACTGCTGGTACTGCAGTATACATGAGCTGTAAAAGTAGTTCCCCCCTTAAAGGTATATACATTCTATATATACATTACAGGCACGACCGCCAATGGTGGAGCGAAGAAAGTGGGGGATGCATAAGAGGCCAGAATTGAAGGAATGCAGAGCTCTTGGAGAGTTGTAGGGCTGGAGGAGGTTAGAGAGATAGGGAGGGGCGAGGCCATGGAGGGATTCGAGCACGAGGATGAGAATTTTAAATTCAAGGCATTGGTGGATCGGGAGCCGATGCAAGTCAGCAAGCACAAGGAGTGATGGGTGGATGGGACTTCACAGGCATGTGAACACACAGCCTCAGTTTAGTCGGGTGCAAGAGCATCTTCCCAGCCAGACCTAGTTAACTGGAAGTGCACTATTTACCACTGCTCCATGTTGCTGTTACCTTTACTCATTAAGCCATCGATTCATGACAGTCTTTTCTCCTTTCACTATACATTTATCCACATATTTGCCTCTATGAAACTATCTTAAGTACTTCACATCAGTGGGCCTGTATTTAAAAAAAAAAATTCCGAATAGGTTTTACCTAAAACAGATTGATGAACACCGGTCATTGTATTGTATTCCTTCCTTCCTCCCTCACAGAAATCACAGAAACCCCACAGTGCAGATAGAGGCCATTTCAGCCCATCGAGCCTGCACCGACACATATCCCACCCTATCCCTGTAACCCCACGTATTTAATCCCCCTAACACTAAGGGTCAATTTATCATAGCCAATCAACCTAACCCGCACATCTTTGGACTGTGGGAGGAAACCGGAGCACCCGGAGGAAACCCACACAAACACGAGGAGAATGTGCAAACTCCACACAGTCACCCGAGGCCGGATTCGAACCCGGGTCCCTGGCGCTGTGAGGCAACAGTGCTAACCACTATGCCACCGTGCTGCCCTCCTCAATTCTTTCCCATTCCAGCCCATACATGTGCTCCCACAACCCCGATCCCAGCTACCGTGCTGTAGCCTCTGACTTGCCGTGAGCAGCCCCGCTGGCTCTGAACTGACAGGCATCTGTGTGCTTTTTTTTTCTGTTGACGTCCACTGAAGGGAATTACATCACGGATCTGCGCAGGCGCCATGGTTACAGACTAAACACACGCAATTGCTGCAAGGATGTTTTAGTGTACAAGCGCTTAATGAGATTGTATGAAACCCCTCTGCCTGCCATTTAACAAGGGGATTTCTGTATTTATTTTAAATGGGTCGGCACCTTCAACAAAATAACACAATGAGCTTGGAGGGCAAATGATATACAATTGCTTCCATTCTTGTGAGCCTAAAGGCTGGTGGGATCGTGCGAGGAACAGCAACCTGTGCACGTGCATGCTGTGAAATTGACTGTTTGCATTAACGCTGACATTGATAATCTCATCTGGTTATCTTATGGCTGTTTTTGTGGGGCCTTGCTGTGTGCAAATTGGCTCCCACATTTGCTCACCAATCAAGTGACTGCACTTCAAAAGTACGTCACTGTCTTGTGAAATGCTTTGGGACGTTCGGAGGACACGATAGGCGCTATAATAAATGCAAATTCTTTCTTTAGTAGAATCTTGATACATATTTTCACTTTCCAACCGAGTTTGCTAATCCAATCTGATTATTCAAAGCTGCATTAAGCAATTAAAACAAGCAAAGCAGGAAGTTAGTGCTGAAAAACTTGAATTATCGGATCATTCGAATTCAGCAACTTTAAATTGCTTAAACCGATGACCGTTCTGATGAAAGGCCATCGACCTGAAACACTGGCCCGGAATTTGCGATCGGGAGGACGGCGAACTGGCGGCGTTCGCCATCATTCTGCCTTTGAAACTGACCGCAACTTCGGGATTTAGCGCAGGCATATGCAGGAATCCTGAAGTTCCGGTCTTGTCATTCACTGCTTCTCCACAGGCTGGACTGTGCCCCTCCCTCCCCCAGAGCCGGCAATCAGTGTGTGTAATCTCTCAAATCGACTGTTAAATTCCCCACTAAAAGTTAGACCTAAAGGGATGAGGTGTAACTGGGATTTTAACAGCCTATTGACTGCTAAACAAAGGTTATGGCCCTGAAAAACCGATTTTAATTTTGTGCAGTGTCAGATTGATCCATTTTAATAAAAATTTGAATTTTTAAGAAACTTTAAAAAAAAGTTTTTTTTTTAAAAACGTTTGTTCATCTTTATTTCAGGTTAGCCTTTTCCCCATGCGAGAGCTCCAAATCTTTGTTTTGCTCGCTAACATCTTTAAAAAGTTAGAATTTTAAGAGCTTACTCACTTCCTTGTTCACTGTCTGTGAGAATTCTGCGTTTTGATTGGCTGCTCAGCCAGCCTGTTGATGTCATAGCAGCTCGCACAAGGGGATCCCCACTATACTCCGTTGATTTGAGTTACACATCGGAAAAGCCGAACTTCTCGACACAGAGATCGCGAGATCTTTGTGCGAAGCTTACTTCGGGGCCAGCGGCACATGCCTTTGCTTCGCCGCTGACCGCTAATTCCAGGCCATTAACTCTGTCTCTCTCTCTCTCCACAGATGCTGCCTGACCTGCCGAGTGTCTTCCAGCATTTTCTGTTTTTTTTATTTCAGAGTATTTTGCTTTTGTTTTAGTGTTTAATTCACTGCCACTTCTCTTCCAAGAACGCACACCTTGAAGAGGTGCTGCTCTTCTCTCCGACTAGCTTTCCAGTTGTCTCTTTTACCTTGTCCAGTTCTGATGAAAGGTCATCAACCTGAAACGTTAACTCTGTTTCTCTCTCCACAGAGGCTGCCTGATCTATTGAGCATTTCCAACATCTTCTGTTTTTACTTTAAATTAAAAGAAGTCGTCTATTTTTCATAAAACCGTGCCTGAAAGAACACAATATCCAAATGTTAGCGTCAATTTTAAATGTGTTCTGGTTTAACGAGGGAAAAAAGTCTGGATATCTAGGCTCAAACACAGACACAGGCACAAAAAAACTCATGTGCACAGAAAACATCCTGCAAATTACCTTGGAACAAATGATGGCATTTTATTGTTGGCTCAGTGGGTCGCACCCTCACATGAGTCACAAGGTTGTGGGTTCAAGTCCCACTCGAGACTGGAGCACAAAAATCTAGGCTGACACTCCAGTGCAGTACGGAGGGAGTGCTGCACTGTCAGAGGTGCCATTTTTCGGATGCGACGTTAAACCGAGGCCCCGTCTGCCTTCTCAGGTGGACGTAAAAGATCCCATGGCACTCTTCTCTTAGGCAGTCCCTCGGAACCGAGGACGACTTGCTTCCACCTTAAAAATGAGCTCACAGGTGACTGATTAGTCCAATGCGGGACCTACAGTCTCTGTCACAGGTGGGGCAGACGGTGGTTGAAGGGGCGGGTGGGTGGGGTGCTTGGGTTGACGCGTGCTCCTTGCGCTTGGCTTCCGCTTCCTCCCGGTGAAGAGACTCGAGGTGTTCGGCGCCTTCCCGGATGCTTCTCCTCCACTTTGTGTGGTCTTGGGCCAGGGATTCCCAGGTGTCGGTGGGGATGTTGCACTTTTTCAAGGAGGCTTTGAGGGTGTCCTTGAAGCGTTTCCTCTGCCCACCTGGGGCTCTCTTGCCGTGCCGGAGCTCCGAGTAGAGCGCTTGTTTTGGGAGTCTTGTATCGGGCATGCGGACAATGTGACCCGTCCATCGGAGCTGATTGAGCGTGGTCAGAGCTTCGATGCTGGGGATGTTGGCCTGAGCAAGAACACTGACGTTGGTGCGCCTATCCTGCCAATGGATTTGCAGGATCTTGCACTATTGACCCATGGCACTATTTGAAGAAGGGCAGGGGAGTTCTCCCCGATGTACTGGCCAATATTTGTCCCTCAAGCAACATCACTAAAAAACAGATTATCTGGTCATCATCACATTGCTGTTTGTGGGAGCTTGCTGTGTGCAAATTGGCTGCCACGTTTCCTACATTACAAGTGACTACACTTAAAAAAAAAAAGTATTTAATTGGCTGTAAAGCACTTTGGGACGTCGTGTTCATGAAAGGGACAGACCACCTTGGTGTTTTGTTCACTGCCCTGCCCTGCCCGCCCCGCCCTCCTTCCTTGGCTAGGAATGTTGAAAGCAATTGCCAACATCCTGGCTCAAATCTCCTAACTCAGGACAGGCTAGCAATCAAACCTGACAACTTGTGGAATCAGTTCCAATCTAAGGGGTGAAAAAAAACTGAGCCCCGCGGAAGTCCAGAGCCCCGCTTCATCACACTAATCTATTATGCGTCACGATGACTAAGCAGAGTTACTTGTGACGTGGATTTTCAGCCAAGTCCAAGATGCATACTGTAAAGTCTGTGTGTTATATAGCGAATGACTACACAGACCACAAGAGTAAACTTTAACAGGACTTTACTATTCGAAGGTCAGGGCGGATCTGCCCAATAAATCCTTACACTGCACTTATATACCGGTGTGGTCACCGCCGGTATTACAGTATACAGCAGCCAAGATAAAGTAGTGCAACCCCTAAAATAGTTCTCTTAAAGGTGGACGGTTACATACAATAGTTCTCTTAAAGGTAGAACAGTTACATACACTACAATCCTCCCTTTTTAGCTTACAATATATATATTCCCCATTAAACATAACATCATAACATAGATACACAACTTCATGTAAAACAGTTCACAGATTCAGTCTCTGCGGAAAACAGTTCACAGATTCAGTCTCTGCGGAGGCGCCTCCTGCGCTTCCTGACTCGGTCCGGGTAACGCCTCGGTGGTGTAGTAGTTCTCGGTGGTGTAGTAGGTTCACGTTGCTGGGGTGACTCATCTAATAGTCCTTCACTGGACTTAACAGCTTGAACTTTCGTAACTTCAGAACCAGCCTTGCTGACTTCTAAAGGCTCGAGTACCTTGGGAAGTTTTTCTTCTTCCAAACTGATTTGACTCAGTTCGGAGGGACCACATGCGTGACCTGGTAGAGGTGATAATGGTTCAGATGGGTCATCATCTTCTGCTTCGTCTTTTCCTTTTCTGCTTCTTGGAGACTCTCTGGGCTGCATGCACAGTTCCTCCTCCTCTTCCTCCTGTTGCCGTATTAGCGCCACCATCTCCCAGTGTTTCTTGGACTTTTTGTGATTCTTCATGGTTTTTGCACTTTGGAAAATTTCCCCACAAGCTGGGCAGAACAGGTCACCGTTATATTCGGTGTCGTCCCACAGGTCATGGTAATATTCGGTGTCGTCCTGAGCTAGGCCAGCGAGAGGGTCTTCTACTTCCTCCATGCCCAGCTGGACGTTAGCCAGCTTTTGTTCCAAATCCAGACATCTCTCCTGAAGAGACTTCTTCATGTGTTGAGCTTCATCCAGCTTTTTCTGGGCTTCCTGCAAGTCTTTTACTAATGACCTCATTCGTGATTTCAATACTTCAACTTCATTCGGAGATTGATTGATCGTACTATTCAATCCCTCTACTGGAGCAGCTGTTTCAGCATTCTGTTGTTCTACATTGACGTGAGTCAGCGTACTTTTGGCATCCAAGGGCTGCTCTGCTGCAATCTTCTCAGTCTGTGTTGCAACCTCAGCTATTTCTATAACTTTTGAGAGCTCCGAACCCCTTTCCTTTGAAGATTGAAGCTCGTGTTCAAGTTTTTCCCATTTCAGAGTCTTGTCCCTCAGCATATGAAGGAGTTGGCTGACCGTTAACTCTTCTGACATCCGACGTTTCCCAGTATCGTCGTCATGTGTTTTTGACGTATAGGCTGCAGGGCTGTTTGTAACCTTGCACTGGGGCCCCTTTGCTGCTTTTAATTCTCCATTATCCGCAGCCTCCACCATTCGAATTTCAACAAATGAATCGTCCGGTGATGCTGCACCCAACTTCAGTAGGAGCTCGGAATTCATGGCAACCAAATCAGCCTTTTCTGCCTGCAACCTGCTAACAAGCGCCTTCAGTTGCTGAACATCTTGCTCCACCAGATTAGAGCACGCACCTTCAGAAACCGAATCAGCTTTGATTCGTTTGGCCTCCTCGCGCAGACGGTTTGTGTGCTCCTGCTCCATTTTCTCCATTAGCTGCTTCTGTTGTCTTTCCAGATTCTCCCACTCTGTGTCAAAGAACTTTTTCGTTGCATTCATCTCTTGCTCAAGACGGCGAATCATTTGTTCTAATTACTGTTGTAGTTTGAAATGGAGTTGAGTTCGAGCCCGGTGTTCCTCAGAAATGTGCATGTCTGTAGACTGGACAGACTCAGAATTCTCTGTCAAACTATGTTGCTGTTGTTCAGTGGAATTCTGTTCTGAAACTTTGTTCTCCTCTGAAGCATAAGCATTTATGCACTCCTTCGTTTTTCCAACATTAGTCTGCAAGTCCATTTTAGACTTGTCTTTTGCACATGGGCTGGTCTTACCATCATCAGTTCCAGAGTCTGAGCCGATTGTCTTCACCGAGTTCTCACTCTTTATGGCTTTTAGGAAGTGCCAGTCCATATTTATTTTCCTGATCCACTCCCGTCCCAGAAGTGGTGGACCTCCCTCAGGTAGTACATATAAGTCCATTCCTTGGTGTTCTTTGCCCTTGTGTCTCACCTTGACTTTTATCTTTCCGATGGGGTATACTCTTCGCCCCGTGTATGTCTGCAATACAATCTTGGTATCTCTCAAGGGAATATGTGAGAATAGCCGCTTGTAGTCCCTTCGGTTTATGACTGTTAGGGCTGATCCTGTGTCCAATTCCATTTTCACTTGGACTCCGGCTATTTTGAGCGTGACCCAGATAGTTTGTAGGTCAGCTTCCTTACTCCCATTGTGAATTCTCAGACTACCCAGTTCCTGGCTGTTGGAGTCTGAATCCGAATTCTGTTCATCCGAACTCTTCTCAGCCACCTTGTGTACCTTGCTGCACTTTTCCTGCGGTGACTTTTTTTTGTTGCTGGTCTTCTTTCCGGACCGGCATACTTTAGCTATGTGACCAAGCTTGCCACATTTTCTACATTCCTGGTTTTTAACCCAGCATTGGTTCTGATCGTGTGTTGTCTTCCCACAACGATAACATTTCGTTGTACCCGAAGCCATTTGATCCACGCTGAGTACCGCTGCCTTCAGCTGCATTTCCGCAGTGCCTCTCGCTGCGGCTTCATGCGATGCTGCAATAAGGACAGCCTTATCAAGTGTAAGATCGTTCTCTTCGAGTAGTCGCTTTTGTGTTCCTTCCTTCGACAACCCGCACACGAACTTGTCTCTCAGTGCCTCTGTCAGATTTTCCCCAAACTGACAGTATTTCGCTAGTCTACGCAGTTCAACCAAGTACTCCGCGTTGCTTTCCTCTTTCAGTTGCGTTCTCGCATAAAATTTAAATCTTTCCGCTAACATCAGCGGTGTGGGGTTCAAATGATCCTTCAGGACAGCAACAATATTAGCGAAAGTCTGATCCGCTGGTTTAGCTGGTGATAGAAGATGCTTCAATAGCCCGTATGTCTTTGTACCCATTGAGTTTAGTAAGGTTAGAGCTTTATCATCATTTGCTATTTTATTGGCCTTACAATATATCTCGATGCGTTCTACATACGTGGCCCAATCTTCCACATCGGAATCGAAATCGTTGATGTTACCACGCTTAGGCATCTTCACAATCTTTCTGAGAAACAACAACGAAATTTTTCTTTAACCTTTTTTTTCCCCAAAAATGGCGGTTTCCCGCGCTTATCTTCTTCCCCGCCTCCGAGAATGGCGGTTTCCCGCGCTTGTCTTCTTCCCCGCCTAACTGGCGGCTTCCCGCGTTTCTTCCTCTGGCGGGAGGGGTAAGCTTTGCCCTCGGGCGACGACCGCTGGCTTTCGGGGTTCGCAGCCTGCGCGCCGGCTTCAGTTTATTCTGAAGGGTGGTGGAGGCAGGAACCCTCACAACATTCAAGAAGCATTTGGATGAGCACTTGAAATGCCATTGCATACAAGGCTATGGACCAAATGCTGGAAAATGGGATTAGACTGGACAGGGATGGATGGGCGGTGCAGACACGATGGGCCGAAGGGCCTCTTTCTGTGCTGTAAAACTCTATGACTCCATGACCAGTTGATTGCGTTCCTTGTTCCCTTTCTCGACAGGGGCAACCGGGCGCTGGGGACAACCAGTTGGCGGCGGACAGTTCCAGCAAGCTGCTGTAAGCCGCTGGGCGGAAATCTCGCTCGGTCCCGTTCCCCCCTCGCTCGGGCTCTGTCTCTCCCGCTCGCTCAGTCTCCCTCGCTCGGGCTCTATCTCTCTCGCCCGCTCGGGCTCTGTCTCTCCCTCAGCAGTTTTCAATCCTGCCTCCCAGCCCTCTCGCAGTCCGGTCCTTTCCTCCCCCGGCTGCGTTCTCCGCGGTTTTATTTATTATTTTTTTATTACCTCCCGCGCCTTACGATCCCGGTCGCAGCGCCTCGCGGCCTCGGTAGGTGCCCGGCCTTTTTCCCCTGTCGCGGTCGAGCTGTCTCTCGACGCTGTTGCGTCTCCCAGCCCGCTTGTGCCCGGTCTCTCACACCGGCTGCGTTCCCGCTTGTAGCCCGGTCTCTCACACCGGCTGCGTTCCCGCTTGTACCGCGGCTTCCGTGCCCTACGCTGCCCCAGTCTCAGCGCCTCTGGCCCCGACTTCTGTCCGGCTCCTTTCCCCCGGCCGTGGTCGAGTTCACCGCCCTTATATCCTCCGTTTCTTATTTTCTCCCCTACTCACAGTCAACGTGGCCGACTTGCTTCTCGTGGCTGATCGGCTCACTCACCACCGTGATAGAAGGGATGATCACTGCCTGTTGCTGATGGAAGGCTTCGTGTCAGAATTCTTCCTTCTTCCTTGCTCTGCAGACTCGAGTCTTCTCTCAGCAGAATGACGAGGGCGGATGCCTCTTCTCGATACCCGTTAACTGCTTCGGATGTATCGCTGCCGCAGGGTAAGATCGAACTCGTCGCCACTGTAAAGTCTGTGTGTTATATAGCGAATGACTACACAGACCACAAGAGTAAACTTTAACAGGACTTTACTATTCGAAGGTCAGGGCGGATCTGCCCAATAAATCCTTACACTGCACTTATATACCGGTGTGGTCACCGCCGGTATTACAGTATACAGCTGCCAAGATAAAGTAGTGCAACCCCTAAAATAGTTCTCTTAAAGGTGGACGGTTACATACAATAGTTCTCTTAAAGGTAGAACAGTTACATACACTACACATACCCATTAAATAGGCCTTAGCATCGATTAAGGCAACGCAGATCCAAGTCAATAAAGTGCATTGTTGCTGCTTGCAGCTCCTATTTTCGGCACCTTGCTATCGGACTAGTATACAGTCATGTCCCGACACGTACCAAAAGGTGGGCCCAACCTACGCCCCAGGAATCTATTGCCACAGATATAGCAACGGCGCATTGCTTAAAAGCAATCTTGAACAGGTTTCAATAACTCTGATTGAAATGAACTTGCATGAAATCTTACAGGTCCCATGCCGGTTCAGAATATTTCGGCTGCCATAATCCAGTCATTTTTTAATTTTATTTATTTATTTATTTATTTTTTAAGTGCCTGTAACAATTGAATTTGTCAAATAAATTGAATTAAGCAACACAAACAGAAAAGTTTGAAATTAATGCTAAAAAAGATGAATTATCATATAACTTGAATAAAGAACAGTAGACTGTATATGAAAACAAAATGGTACTCCCATAAAACCAGGTTCAGTTGGCTGTAAGGGATTAGATACATAGAAGATAGGAGCAGGAGTAGGTCATTCGGCCTCTTGAGCCTGTTCCGCCATTTAATGAGATCATGGCTGATCATCCAAATTTAGTACCCTGTCCCTTTCACCCCATATCCCTTTAGCCTTAAGAAATATATCTAACTCCTTCTTGAATATATTTAATGAATTGGCCTCAACTGCCTTTTGCGGTAGAGAATTCCACAGGTTCACCATTCTCTGGGTGAAGAAATTCCTCATCTCTGTCCTAAATGGCTTACCCTTTATCTTTAGACTGTGACCCCTGGTTCTGGACTCCCCGGCCATCAGGAACATCCACACTGAGAATTTTATAAGTTTCAATGAGATCCCCTCATTCTTCTAAACTCCAGCGAATATAAGCCCAATCGACCCAATCTCTCCTCATACGTCATTCCTGCCATCCCAGGTATCAGTCTGGTGAATCTTCGCTGCACTCCCTCCATGGCAAGAACATCCTTCCTCAGATAAGGCGACCAAAACTGCACACAATACTCAAGGTGTGGTCTCACCAAGGCCCTGTACAACTGCAGCAAGACATCCCTGCTCCCGTACTTGAATCCTCTCACTACGAAGGCCAACATACCATTTGCCTTCTTAACCGCCTGCTTCACCTGCATGCTTACCTTCAGCAACTGGTGCACAAGGACACCCAGGTCTCGTTGCACTTCCCCTTCTCCCAATCTATTGCCATTCAGATAATAATCTGCCTTCCTGTTTTTGCCACCAAAGTGGATAACCTCGCATTTATCCACATTATACCGCATCTGCCATATCACCCAACCTGTCCAAATCATACTGGAGTTTCTCGGCATCCTCCTCACAGCACACACGCCCACCCAGCTTTGTCGTCTGCAAACTTGGAGATATTACATCTAGTCCCCTCGTCTAGATCATTAATATATATTGTGAATAGCTGGGGTCCTAGCACTGATCCCTGTGGTACCCCACTAGTCACTGCCTGCCACTCGGAAAAAGACCCGTTTATTCCAACTCTTTGCTTCCTGTCTGCCAATCAGTTCTCTATCCAAGTCAGTACCTTACCCCCAATCCCATGTGCTTTAACTTTACACGCTAATCTCTTATGCAGGACCTTATCGAAAGCCTTCTGAAAGTCTAAATACACCACATCCACTGGTTCTCTTATCTATTCTATCAGTTACATCCAGTGGATTAGTCAAACACGATTTACCTCTTTCTACTCCTTCCTCCCCTCCTAACCCCCCCCCCCACCCCCCCGCCGTCTCTGCACCTGCTTAATATGTTACATCTCCAGCTTTTTCCAGTTCTGATGAAGGGTCCCAGACCTGAAACGTTAACTCTGTTTCTCTCTCCACGGATGCTGCCTGGCCTGCTGAGTATTTCCAGCATTTTCTGTTGTTATTTTTGACTTTGTCCAATCCTGTCACTGTTTTCCAAGTGCTCTGCTATTACATCTTTTATAATGGACTCTAGCATTTCCCCACTACCGATGTCAGGCTTATTATTCCGTTTTCTCTCTACCACCTTTTTTAAATCGTGGGGTTACATTAGTTACCCTCCAATCCATGGGAACTGTGCCAGTCTATAGAATTTTGAAAGATGACCAGCAATGCATCTACTATTTCTAGGGCCACTTCCTTAAGTACTCTAGGATGTAGATGATCAGGCCCTGGGGATTTATCGGCCTTCAATCCCATCAATTTCCCTACAAATACTGGTTTCATTCAGTTCCTCCCTCTCATTAGACCCCATGTTCCCCGACATCTCTGGGAGGTTATTTTTGTCCTCCTTTGTGAAGACAGAACCAAAGTATGTATTTAATTGGTCAGCCATTTCTTTGTTTCCCATTATAAATTCCCTTGATTCTGACTGCAAGGGACCTATGCTTGACTTCACCAATCTTTTTCTCTTCATATATCTATAGAAGCTTTTAGTCAGTTTTTATGTTCCCTGAAAGCTTACTCTCATGCTCTATTTTTCCCCTCTTAATCCTTTGTCCTCCTTTGCTGAATCCTAAACTGCTCCCAATCCTCAGGTTTGCTGCTTTTTCTGGCTAATTTTTATGTCCTCTCCTTGGATCTTATGCTATCCCTAATTTCTTCAGTTTCTAGAAGGCTAGCATTTCTGGATGCTGGGGAAATAAAGACTTGCCCCGCACCAAGGGCTTTCACCACCCATTCTTTTCCACACCACATTAATCAACTTCAGATCACAAACCAGCGGCTGATTCATTGCATCTACACATCCGCTATGTCTTTCAATGGGACAGTGACAATCTAGTCTCTTCCAATTCTTCAAATGACAATTGCCTGACGTCTCTGGCAAGTCAGACCAATAGCTACAACCTCTTGCCTTAGATGGCTCCAGCCTCATTGCGTCATCATCAATTGGCATTCTTGGCCTCACTTGGAACCCCATCTCTCCTCCAATGCTAAAACGGCTTTCATGAAGTTTGTTTTCCTCCTTCATGTCAAACGCTTCTTTCCCTTCAACCACTCTAAGCTCTCTGTAAATCCAAGAGTTGAAAACTGCTCCCATAACATGGAATCATACAGTTCAGAAAGAGGCTATTCGGCCCATTTTGCCTGTGCCGGCTCTTTGAAAGAGCTCTCCAAGTATTCCTGCTCCCCTGCTCTTTCCCCATAGCCCTGCACAATTTTCCTTTTCAGGTTTATATCCAATTCCCTTTTGAAAGTTACTATTGAATCTGCTTCCACTACCCTTTGTCAGTGCATTCCAGATCGTAACAGTTCAGTGTGTAAAAAAAAAAAAATTGACGTCCTCTGGTTACTGACCCTCCCGCTAATTGAAACAATTTCACCCGATCAAAACTCCTCATAATTTTGAGTACCTCTTTTAAATCTCCACTTAACCTTCTCTGCTCTGAGGAGAACAGTCCCAGCTTCTCCAGTCTCTCCACTTAACTGAAGCCCCTCATCCCTGGTACCATTCTAGTAAGTCTCTTCTGCACCCTCTCCAAGGCCTTGACATCATTTTGTGATGGGGCTTCTCTAACATTTTTCTCACACCCCTGGATGTAAAAGATCCCATGGCACTATTTCGTAGAGCAGGGGAGTTCTCCTCGGTGTCCTGGCCAATATTTATTGGGACATCCTGAGGTTGTGAAAGGTGCCATATAAATGAAAGTTTCTTTCTTTTATACCTTGTCATCCACATACTGCAATACAATCCGATCGCAGCCCTGCCTTCGATCTAGTTCCTTTTCTCTCCAGTTTTGAAGAAGGGTCAAACCCGAAACGTCAACTCAAATTTCTCTCCACGGATGTTGCCTGACCTGCTGAGTTTTTCCAGCATTTTCTGTTGTTATTTCTGCAATACAATTGATTGCTTCAAATAAGCCTGTTGAAATCACCGATGAAAGTGTCCACTTGTATATCGCAAACCTTGTAATCTTTTAGCGTGTAACTCCATGTGATCAGCTCTCCAGAAGAGCTGGATGATCAGCTGTCAGTTTATATTACTTATTAATTATTGTCACTTGAGCACACTGGGGAAAAATGCATTTTTGGGGGTCAGGATGATTTAGCTGCATCCTTGGGGTTCAACTGGGTGGGTGTTGTTGAAGCGGACACATTCATAGAGAACAGTTTTGCAAGGTTGAGTCACTGCTCTGTGTTAGACTGTGGGAGGTCAATAAAACGGAAGACAATCCATGGTAGCTTATGGCTATGCCCTCAGTTGGCCCATTCTTACCTTCTTGTGTGGCAGTCTGGGTGTGTGCAGGCAGTAAGCTTGCATGAAAGGCTTCTCAAACTGGCATGAAAGAAAAAGACTTGCAATTATATAGCGCCTTTCACGGCCACCAGATGTCTCAAAACGCTTTACAGCCAATGAAGTACTTTTTCCAAGTGTAGCCACTGTTGTAATGTAGGAAACGCGGCAGCCAATCTGGGCACAGCAAGCTCCCACAAACAGCAATGTGATAATGACCAGATAATTTGTTTTAGCAATGTTGATTGAGGGATAAATATTGGCCGGGACACCGGGGATAACTCCCCTGCTCTTCTTTGGGATAGTACCATGGGATCTTTTATGTCCACCTGAGGGGGCAGGTGTAGCCTCGGTTTAACGTCTCATCCGAAAGATGGCACCTCTGACAGTGCAGCACTCACTCAGTACTGCACTGGAGTGTCAGCCTAGATTTTTGTGCTCAAGTCTCTGGAGTGGGACATGAACTCACAACCTTCTGACTCAGAGGCGAGGGTGCTGCCCACTGAGCCACAGCTGACATGGGACATTTTTCTAAATTAAAGATGCTATATAAATGCAGGTTGTTGTAGAGCTTCTCTGATTTTTTTTTAAAACATTGATTTTTGAAGCAATGAACTCAAATCCGGATGAGAAAAGCCCCTCTCAGCTTAATATGGAACACAAAACAAAGCTACAATATGAGGGAGAAAGGAATAGGAGGATGTGTTGATGGGGTTAGATGAAGAGGGGTGGGAGGAGACTCAGGTGGAGCATAAACAGCAGCATGGACCTGTTGGGCCAAGTGGCCTGTTTCTGTGTTTTAAATATTTTGTAAAGCTGCATTAGGTGTATGATAACAACCACTCATTATAAACTTTACCTGAATAATGCTTTTTTAATTTGCCCTTTAGGTTTTCTTCCAACAATTTGGAAAAACAGAACAAAAAAGTTAGAAGCTGAATAAAAATGTTGCATCAGCTGAATAAATGGCACTGCTGCGCCCTGGGAGATTGGGTACACTGCACAATCTGCATTCAGCTAAGAGTCACAACAACTCGCATTTATACAGCGCCTTTAATGTAGTAAAATGTCCCAAAACACTTCACAGGACCGTTATCAAACAAAGTCTGACACCAAGCCACATAAGGAGATATTAGGACAGGTGACCAAAAGCTTGGTCAAAGAGGTAGGTCTTAAAGGAGGAGAGAGGTAGATGCAGAAGGTTTAGGGAGGGAATTCCAGAGATTAGGGCCCAGGCAGCTGAAGGTATGGCCGCCAATGGTGGAGCGATTAAAACTGGGGATGCGCAAAGGGTCAGAATTGGAGGTTGTAGGAGGTTACATAGATAGGGAGGGGCGGCGCCATGGAGGGATTTGAAAATAAGGCTGAGAATTTTAAAATTGCAGTGTTGCTGGACTGGGAACCAATGTAGGTCAGCGAGTACAGGTGTGATGGGTGAACAGGGTTTGGTGTGAGTTAGGACACTGGCAGTACAGGTGTGATGGGTGAACAGGGTTTGGTGAGAGTTAGGACACTGGCAGTACAGGTGTGATGGGTGAACAGGGTTTGGTGTGAGTTAGGACACGGGCAGTACAGGTGTGATGGGTGAACAGGGTTTGGTGAGAGTTAGGACACGGGCAGTACAGGTGTGATGGGTGAACAGGGTTTGGTGTGAGTTAGGACACTGGCAGTACAGGTGTGATGGGTGAACAGGGTTTGGTGAGAGTTAGGACACGGGCAGTACAGGTGTGATGGGTGAACAGGGTTTGGTGTGAGTTAGGACACGGGCAGTACAGGTGTGATGGGTGAACAGGGTTTGGTGTGAGTTAGGACACTGGCAGTACAGGTGTGATGGGTGAACAGGGTTTGGTGAGAGTTAGGACACTGGCAGTACAGGTGTGATGGGTGAACAGGGTTTGGTGAGAGTTAGGACACGGGCAGTACAGGTGTGATGGGTGAACAGGGTTTGGTGAGAGTTAGGACACTGGCAGTACAGGTGTGATGGGT
The DNA here is from genome assembly GCF_052327205.1 of Somniosus microcephalus. Classification (NCBI taxonomy): domain Eukaryota; kingdom Metazoa; phylum Chordata; class Chondrichthyes; order Squaliformes; family Somniosidae; genus Somniosus; species Somniosus microcephalus. The sequence continues at coordinate 20,946,687 of NC_141018.1, read as the reverse complement.
GAACAGGGTTTGGTGAGAGTTAGGACACGGGCAGTACAGGTGTGATGGGTGAACAGGGTTTGGTGAGAGTTAGGACACGGGCAGTACAGGTGTGATGGGTGAACAGGGTTTGGTGAGAGTTAGGACACGGGCAGTACAGGTGTGATGGGTGAACAGGGTTTGGTGTGAGTTAGGACACGGGCAGTACAGGTGTGATGGGTGAACAGGGTTTGGTGAGAGTTAGGACACGGGCAGTACAGGTGTGATGGGTGAACAGGGTTTGGTGAGAGTTAGGACACGGGCAGCAAAGTTTTGGAAGAGCTGAAGTTTATGGAGGGTGGAAGTTGGGAGGCCAGCAGGAGTGCGTTGGCAACTCTAGAGGCAAAAAAGGCATGGATGAGGGTTTCGGCAGTGGATGGGCTGAGGCAGGGGTTGAGTCGGGTGATGTTACGGAGGTGGAAGTAGGCGGCCTGGCTGATGGCGCGGATAATGTGGTTGGGAGCTCATCGCGGGGTCAAATAGGACACTAAGGTTGCAAACCGCTCTAGGCAAGTGTATCATGTCCAAGCCCAGGCTTTTGGCAGAGGCCGAGGCCTTCAGGTAACAAGTTCAACAAAGACATTAAAAAGGACATTTCACGGGATAGATTTAATCAGGTTTCAGTGAAATATAAAACTTCTTAATTTTGTTTAAAATCTTACTTTTGGACATCAGAAATTTTGGTAATGAGAAAAAAAAGGGGGCATTTTATTTCCCAGAAGGGATTGTGTAACTTGTGGGGACAAGATCACAGCAACACTGAACAGCCTAACAGATACCCATTACAGGCCAGTGTTACATTTTAACATTGGAAGTCCCATTAGAGTACCACCTAGTGATGGGACACATACAGTACAGGCAAGTGTGGCCATTTTAACATTGCAGTTCCCAAAGGAGATGTCTGCATGAACCCTTTTCAACGGAGCGTACGCCCGTCGCAAGATTTTTTAATGAGTTGCAGATTAGTAAGCCCACATAATAGATTTGTTATCAATCTAAATGGTGGGGAGTCATGCAGGGCACTGTTCCACTCCATATACAACTGTGGTTCAAGTGTGCTAACACAAATATTGAAAGGGGGCGGGGATGGGGGGGAAAAATCAGCCCGGAATTACCCTTGAAACTGACCGCAACTTCAAGATTTTGCACATCCTAACGTGGAAATCCCGAAGTTGCGGTCAGTCATTCACGGCTCCGACACTGGCTGCGCTGTGATAGCGCACCCCTCCAAACGTAGCTGGCAATCAGGGAAACTGACAAAAAACAGGGGCTTTTCAGCAGTAATATCGCTGTTAAATACCCCATTAAATGTTAGGCCTTGTTGGATCAGGTATACCGTATTGACTGCTAATTATTAACTATAAACTAAAGGGTACAATTCTAAAGGGGGTGCATGAACAGAGAGACCTGGGGTGTATGTGCACAAATCTTTGAATGTGGCAGGGCAGGTTGAGAAAGTGGTTAAAAAAGCTTACGGGATCCTGGGCTTCATAAATAGAGCAGAGTACAAACATGTGGAAACTATGAACCACCTTTATAAAACACTGGTTTGGCCTCAGCTGGAGTATTGTGTCCAATTCTGGGCACCGCACTTTAGGAAGGATGTGAAAGCCTTAAGAGAGGGTGCAGAAAAGATTTACAAGAATGGTTCCAGGGATGAAGGACTTCAGTTACATGGACAGACTGGAGAAGATGGGGTTGTTCTCCTGGGAGCAGAGAAGGATGAGAGATTTGATAGAGGTATTCAAAATCATGAGGGATCTGGACAGAGTAGAGAGAAACTGTTCCCATTGGCGGAAGGGTCGAGAACCAGAAGACACAGATTTAAGGTGATTGGCAGAAGAACCAAAGGCGATGCGAGGAAAAACTTTTTACATAGCGAGCGGTTCGGATCCGGAATGCACTGCCTGAAAGGGTGGTGGAGGCAGACGCAATCGTGGCTTTCAAAAGGGAGTTGGATAAGTACCTGAAGGGAAAAATTTTGCAGGGCTACGGGGAAAGGAACTAGCTGAAGTGCTCTTCCAGAGAGCCGGTGCGGGCTCGATGGACCGAATGGCCTCCTTCTGTGCTGTAACCATTGATTCTAATTAAAACGAATTTTAATTTTGTGGTGTAAAATTTATCCAGTATAATAAAAATTACAATTTAAGAAACTTAAAAATATATATATATATTTTAAGGTTTGTTCATATTTAGTTCAGGTTTACCTTTTCCCCCCAGACAGAAACTCAATCTTCGTTTTTAAAAAGTCAGAATCATAGGAGCTCCTGCACTTCCTGGTTCGCTGTCTGAGAATTCTGCATTGATTGGCTGCTTAGACAGCTTGTTGAGGTCACAGCGGATCGCACTAGGGGATTCCCACTACACGGCACTGATCGTAACTGAACGGCGAAAAAGCCAAACTTCTCGCCACAGAGACCGCGGGATCTTTGTGGGCAGCTTTCTTCGGGGTCAGTGACGAATGCCTTTGCTTCGCCACTGATTACAGGCTGAGGAGATTTTCTTTTTCTACTCTCTGCCGTCTGGGTGGATAGGATTCACTGCAATTAACACATCTTCCAAAGTATATCAAAGCCTAAACTAAGTTTCCCCTTTGCCCCCCTCCCACCCACCCTCTCCAGAAAAACCCACACAAACACACTCACAGGAAAGATGATTTTGCTTTGATGTTGCACATATGAAATTTGTGCAAGTCATCAGATCAGGGCATTCCCATAGTATTTAAGAACACAAGAAATAGGAGTAAGAGTAGGCCATTTGAGCCTGCTCCACCATTCAGTAAGATCATGGCTAATCTTCTAATCCCATCTCCGCTTTCCTGCACTATCCCCATATCCCTTCTCTTAATATTCAAAAATCTATCGATCTCTGTCTTGAATATACTCAACGACTGAGCCTCCACAGCCCTCTGGGGCAGAGAATTCCAAAGATTCACCGCCCTCTGAGTGAAGAAATTTCTCCTCATCTCAGTCCTAAATGGCCGACCCCTTATTCTGAGACTGTGACCCCTGCTTCTAGACTCCCAGCCAGGGGAAACATCCTCCCTGCATCTACCCTGTCAAGAGTTTTGTATGTTTCAATGAGATCACCTCACATTCTTCTAAACTCTAGAGAATATAGGCCTAGTCTACTCAATCTCTCCTCATAGGGCAATCCCCCCATCCCAGGAACCAGTCTGGTGAACCTTTGTTGCACTCCCTCTATGGCAAGTATATCCTTCCTTAGGTAAGGCGACCAAAACTGTACACAATACTCCAGGTGTGGGCTCACCAGGGCCCGATATAATTGCAGCAAGACGTCGTTACTCTTATACTCAAATCCTCTTGTAATAAAGGTCAACTTACCATTTGCTTTCCTAATTGCTTGCTGTACCTGTATGTTAACTTCCAGTGATTCGTGTACAAGGACACCCAGGCCTCTCTGAACACCAACATTTCCCAATCTCTCACCATTTAAAAAATACTCTGCTTTTCTATTTTTCCTACCAAAGTGGATAACTTCACATTTCCCCACATTATATTCCATTTGCCATGTTCTTGCCCACTCACTTAGCCTGTCTATATCCCCTTGAAGCCTCCTTGCATCCTCCTCACAACTTACATTCCCACCCAGCTTTGTACCATCAGCAAACTTGGATATATTACATTTGGTCCCCACATCCAAATCATTGATGTAGATTGTGAATAGCTGAGGCCCAAGCACTGATCCTTGCGGTACCCCACTAGTTACAGCCTGCCAACTCGAAAATGACCCGTTTATTCCTACTCTGTTTTCTGTCCGTTAACGAATCCTCAATCCATGCTCGTATATTACCCCCAATCCCATGAGCCCTCATTTTGTTTAATAACCTTGTGTGGCAACTTATCGAATGCCTTCTGAAAATCCAAATACACCACATCCACTGGTTCCCTTATCTATTCTGCTAGTTACAACCTCAAAAGATTCTAACAGATTTGCCAAACACGATTTCCCTTTCATAAATCCATGTTGACTCTGCCCAATCCTATTATTATTTTCTCAGTGTCCTGTTACCACATCCTTAATAATATTCTAGCATTTTCCCTACTACTGATGTCAGGCTAACTGTTCTGTAGCTCCCCATTTTCTCTCTCCCTCCTTACCTAAATAATGGGGTTACATTTGCCACTTTCCAATCCGCGATAACCATTGTAGAATCTATGGAATTTTGGAAAATGGCAACCAATGCATCCACTATCTCTATAGCCACCTCTTTCAAAACCCTGGGATGCAGGTCATCAGATCCAGTGGATTTATTGGCTTTCAGTCCCATTCATTTCTGCAGTACTATTTTTTTTACTAATTACTAATTTCTTTCAGTTCCTCATTCTCGCTGGAGCCTTGGTTCTCCACTATTTCCGGGGAGTTTTTTGCGTCTTCTTCGTGAAGACAGACACAAAGTATTTGTTTAATTTCTCTGCCATTTCCTTATTCCCCATTGTAATTTCTCCTGTCTCAGCCTGTAAGGGACCCACATTTACTTTCACTAATCTTTTCCTTTTTACATACCTATAGAAGCTTTTACAGTCTGTTTTTATGTCTCTCGCTAGTTTACTCTCATTCTATTTTCTTGTGGTCTTCAATTGGGCAAACTGACTATATCCGATATAATTGTGTTAAAGATTATTGAATAACGAAGACACCAGAATATTGATAACAGGTCATTAATCTGGTGCTTGGCTGTCTACATCTGCAGACTGGAAGAAACTTTAGTGAACTTTTTATTCAATAAAAAAAGCTGAACGTTAAAGTTCAAAAGAATTATAAAGCAGGGTATACAATTACCTTAAATGGGCCAATTGGAACAGCTAACCGTGGGAAGAAACACTGTGCAAGAAAAAAAACCTCATGACTGCAGATATTAATATTACTCCGTGCATCATTATGTACACCATCATCAGTCCGGGTTAAACCTTTCTAGCCACTGAAGCTGTAATAAAATAATGGTCAGTGGTCAATGTTTCATTGATTTGCACATCCAAGCTGTCTGCCGCAGAGTGTATTCGCTCATCTTATTGAGCATTTTATTGACTGGTTATAGTAAGGATAGACAATCCACCAATGACAAGACAACAAGTTAAAAGCTCTAATTACTTGAATTAGAAATTGAAGAGTTGAGAGGCTATAAATGCTGTTTGGATTATGACAAATGAAAGTACACATTAATAGCACTATGACTGGGCAATACAATTAATGGCACCCTTTTGACTCCTTTTCTGTAACCATCACCATCAGGTTGGTCCTAGATTCCTACTAATCCAGATCAGGAGCTGTTTTTGCTAGTCTCCGAGATTAGGTTGTCAACATAGGCTGTAGCCTTTTCCAGTGCAGTCCCGCAAGCCCAGCAGGAGCGTGCCAGAAGGGCCGCAAATTAGGGTCCCAGCCTTCAGTGAGGCCTCGCAAGGGGCCGAGCCACCTGGCAATCCTACGAGGCGTCAGTGTCGTAGGAGGGAGCATAGCCGGAGAGTTTTCATAGCGCTGGCCTGCTGTCCTGGTACACCAGCCCATCCAATGGCAGGAACGGGGCCCAATCATGGAGCTGGACCCTGATGAATGAAGCATTTTAAAGAGAAGGGCTTACAAAGGGGTGGGGGGGGGGGGGGGGGGGGGAGGAGGTGTCAAGGGGCACTCGCGTTTTCTTTTTGCAATCCCTCGAACCGACCCGGCTCAGCATATTTTGCAGCCCCTTGGGGCGGGGGGGGTCACCCATCCGGGTTAATAAAATTAAATGACCATCTTGTAACCCTGTGAACTTTGGCAACCTCAGCGCAAAAGGTCAAGGGTCGATGTTATGGTCACTGGATATGTTTCCAACATGACTGAAATTCCAGTTAAGACCAGATCGTTAAGTCTGGCACGCTTGTAGTCACTCTGGGCTGGAGATTTCAGTGAGTAAAATATAGCACAGGAGAGTTTTTCCCCTTCATTTTGATATAATAATGTCTCTCCAATAACTAACCTGCTTAGCGAGCTCGTGTAGGAATGAGACACTGAATACTTCCCAATAGCTCCCCACCCCCCCAGTACATTAATTAAAACATCGCGACTGCTTAATATTCTCGATCATTCAAACAACTTCACACCCAAATAGCCAGTTGCAAATCCCAGTAATAGAAACTCCTTTACATTGCTGGTATGAGAGTATTGGACAGAACAGTCTGTTTGGTACAATTTAAAATGACACATATATTCAAACATTTGATGCAGCAGAAGCCAGTCTCTGCTGGGGATAAGCAAATGTTTATCAATTCCCAGACTAGTCAGTATTGATATAGTCAATCATATGGCTATATATTGAAGCTTACTACAGCGCTGCAGTTAGTCGAGTTTTTTTTTAAATTTCCAATTCAGAAATGTTAACCTTGTTAGACTAATTCTGGGTGACCATGAGGTTAACTGGGAGTTGTCAATTCAGCGGCTTCTGCAGACGCTGTGCAAGTTTCGCCAATGATTAGCCACAATGTGAACAACCTTAATTTTTCCAACCAACTCAATGCAATTGGATTTGTAGGGCTGGAAATGAACACTGGTCAACAGCCAGGTGAATGCAAACCGCGGCGGACCTGAAACAATGGGAATGATCGACTCCTGTACCACCGCAGACTCACTGCGTCGTGCTCCTTGCGGTCTTTTAGAACTGTGACCAACACACATTCCTCTGTGTGTATATAAAGATGCAGGCACTACAGCTCAGTATGAATTTAGTTGCTGCAATCTCTCCCCCCCCCCCCCCCCCCCCCCACACCCCATATAGGCCAATTAATCGATTTGCTCCTCTGCATGATCTACATGGAGTACCACAATAGAAAATAAAGGAACTGTACCTGATATCTACCCACAATGGGACAATACTTATTGCAAGCGTAGACAGCGAGTGCTGGCAGACTATGGCACCACGGGAGACACCAGACAGAAGCCAGAAGTGGGAACTCTGGTTGATTTTCCCCTCCTCAATCCAGGGGCAACGAGACCAAATGCGGTGCCCGACTGCCACCGTGGCTATGATGGGCAAACTCAACACAGGCTGATGATCGTATCTGGGTCCTTTCTGGTCCGTACTGTTCAGCTACTCACTTGACAAAGTTACTGTGCCGTCAGGGAAGCTTGTTTTTCTATACAATGTTTGCACTTGTTAAGATGCTCGAGTATTTTAGCAGAAAAGTACAAAAGGTTCGCTTTTGTAGGTTGCCAATTTGAATTTCACATTAGGCAACTGGCTTTGGTGCTGGCACCTGATTGTAACCTGCTCCAATCTAACCATTTTCCAGTGCACCTTCCCAGCAACTACACACCTACACACATACCCCTACACACACACACACACACACACCCCCCCCCCGCGCCGCCCCCGCCCCGCCCGCCCGCCCCCCACCTCCCGCCCCCCCCCCACCCCCCCCACCTCCCGCCCCCCCCGACCCCCCCCACCTCCCTAACCACGGAAATAGAAGCTCCATCAGCTTATTTAGCAGCCAAAAAGACATCTACTATGCCTTCTCCACTACGGTCTAAAATTTGGACACATCAGTTAGGACAACTAGAAAACATTACCTTTTGAAGCTAATTTCAGGAATTTTTTTTCCAGTAAGTGTAAACCGTCTGGGCGACAGACACAAACAGTTGATGTTTATTTGCTGGTGGGGTTAACTTACAAGATCATCTCCTAAATCCAGAAATTTGACATTACGATCTTTAAAAATCGGTAGAATATATGCAGGTTGTAAATGGACATGCACGAGGTGAGAGAAAAGCAGCAGACCTGTCTGTAGCAGAAAGGAAGGAGCTTTTAAAAAAAAAAAATCACGCTCAAACTTTTCATAAACACTAAAAGAAAAGAAACACTTTGCACCTTAAAATGCACTGAACTTAATTTAAATTAAACATAAAAGGGCGACAAAGGAAGCGGTGCGCCAAACATTACATTTGAACTCAAATCTTCTCGGCTATGGATTAAGGTCATGGAGTAGTCCGTGCAGTATTAAAAGAAGTGGGAGCTCTACATGTCCATCAAGATTGCACATTTAACCCGTACACCAGCCGGTTGAGACGATGCGGCGGCTCTGGATGTTGCGGCACAGAGTTGAAATGTTGGTCTTTTTCTGCTAGCTGCTGTCAAAGAGCCTCGCCTAATTGCAAGTGGTTGTATTTTCGGGCAACACACAGATTAGACCTCAAAACCGCCCCCCCCCCCCAAAGGTTAGGAGAGAATAGGAAATCTTATTGGTATCTGGGGTGGAGTTGGATGCTTGCAGCAGTGGAGAAACTGAAGGGTTATTGAGACCAGGAATTACTGCAGCAAATGCAAAGCTATCTGGCACGCTGGAATTCTATCGATAATGGTGCGCAAATCGGAGTTTGCAATTAAGCCCGGTGATCAGGAGGTTAAAACCAAACGCTTTGCAGGAAGCTGGAGCAGAATTTGTTCGCTCTCAGTGGGGAATCGGTGTGATCCTCATGCTCTGCGACGCGATGGCGTAGCTGACCATCGGCGTCGTGGCGTGGCTCATGGTGATGCACGGGATTGGCTGCGCGATGGAGACGGTGACGGGCGTGGCCAGCCCCTGGGCGATGGTCTGGGCCAGGGCCAGCTCGGGGGTCAGGTGCGGGCCCGGGGCGGTGCTGGAGGGGGGCCTGGCGCTGGCCTGTGCCACCAGCTCCTGGCGGGGCTGGCTGCTCAGCGAGTTGTGGGCCTGCACGATGGTGTGGTTGTAGGCGGTGACGGCGGCCACTGTGGGCGGCGCCAGCTGCTGCTCAGCCGCCGCAGCCAGCGTCACCACCTTGGGCTGGCTGCGGTAGTGCGCGTTCTGCTCCAGCAGCATCTCGTTGGTGGCCATCAGGTTCGACGCCTGCTTCTGAAGCTCCTCCACCCGCTTGCGCAGCATCAGGTTCTCCTCCTCCAGGTAGCGATAGTCGACCGGGAATGGTCGCGGCACCCCGTAGTCGTACGAGTCGAAGCGCAGGCTCTCCACCCGCCGGCGCTTCAGCAGGTGGTCGCAGGCCTCGCCGGCGCTCTCAGGCTCAAGGTGGCGGAACTTGCACTTGGAGCCGCGCTGGCAATCGCCGTTCAAGTGGTCGCGGCAGACGGGCACCTCTCCTTGGGCGGCGGGCGGCTCTTCCGCCGGGACGCTGGGGTTGGCCGCCTCGTTCAGCTCCGGGTGATGGAACTTGCAGCGCTTGCCCCGCTTGCAGACATTACGCATGAAGTCGCGGCATACGTCGTTCGAGCTGTGGCCGGCCTTGTCGCTGCCACTGTTGAAGATGCTGTCTTTCTCTGGCATTCTGTTTTGATATTTAGATATATTTTAATAAATTATTGCCACTCTGAAAAAGAAAGAAGATATTCTTCAGCTCTCGTATAGTACTTTACAATTCAGTCATGCCAAGTTATGGTCCCCCTCACCCACCCCTTCCCCCCTTCCCCTCACCCACCTCCCTTCCCCCCTTCCCCTCACCCACCTCCCTTCCCCCCTTCCCCTCACCCACCTCCTTTCCCCTCCCTCTCACCCACCCCTCCATCCAATAATCAGCGGGTCCGCTGCCGCCCCGGATCGCAGGGCGAGGGGCGAGGCCTGTCTGACGGCGGGCGCGGGCCCGGCTCCCGCGGTGGGTGTCTGGAGGCGGGTGAGGGTGGGGTGAGGGGGGTGAGGGTGTGGTGAGAGTGAGGTGAGGAGGGAGTGTCCGCTCCACCGCCCCCGGGCTCTCCTCCCGCTCACCGACAAAGCCCGCCCGGCCCGCTCGCGCCTACCCGTCGAGCGACTCCTCCAGCACCAAAGAGCCGACTGCGGTCCTCCAAGCCAAGAAGGACCGCCAACTGCCGCGCCAAAGAGCACCGACGTGGTCCTCCCAGCCAAGAGCGAACTGCACTCCCCAAAAAAGAAGCTGGGTGGTGCTGCTGTTGTTGTTGTTGTTGCTTGCCCACCCATGGTGTGATGTGTTCAGCAACAATACACTAACCTGAAAGGCTGGTGGAAGCAGATTCAATAGTAACTTTCAAAAAGGGAATCGGATAAATACTTCAAAAAAAGGACCATTTTTTGACAGGGCTGCGGGGAAAGAGTGGGGGGAATGGGATTAATTGGATAGCACAGGCACGCTGGGCCGAATGGCCTCCTGCCTATGACTGGTTGCAGATTCAGACCGACCGTCAGCAACCCACAGGAAAACAAAAATGATCAGTGCAGCAAATAGTTTTTCTTAAGCTCACAGAAATAACATCCCCAGTAAGTCAACAATCACTGAAAAACAATAGAGAGAGCACAGGCTTGCGGTGCCTGGTAACCTAAGCCCCCCAGACCGGCAGAAGTCTATCTCTTGGACCCTTTGAAGAAAGAAACAATTTGCATTTATACAGCGCTTTTCATGACCTCAGGACGTCCCAAAGCGCTTTACAGCCAATGAAGTGTTTTTGGAGCGTAGTCACTGTTGTAATGCGGGAAGTGCGGCAGCCAAGTTGTGCACAGCAAGCTCCCACAAGCAGCGCTGTGATAACGACCAGATGATCTGCTGTAGTGGTATTGATTGAGGGATAAATATTGAGCATCCACTTGAGCGGGCAGACGGAGCCTCGGTTTAACATCTCATCCGAAAGACATTAAATGAAGAACCTGACCAAGAAAGAAAACCTGATACGTGCCCTAAAAAAAAGGTGAAACCGTATAACAGGCCTGATGCGTCAAAACATGTAGATTCCTGACCGCTTTGTAACTTACGCTGTCGATATACACAATAGTTATATTGGCGGGGAAAAAAAACACATTCCTGAAAGGCTGAAGGGGGTAAATGCTGATGTTACAATTCTAGGAAATCTGGGACTTCATTAAAATTTCTGGAAAATTTTGATCACTTTTATACTTCAAATAAATTTTAATCTTGAAGGCAAAACAAAACGAATGATCATTTTCTCTTCTGTGTGTGTGTGTATAGGTTCTGCTCTTTCTATGATTGATTAGCTTTTTAAAAATAATCTCCAAAAATCTGTGTGCCCAGTACTTCTTAGGAGGGAGGAATTCATGCTAATATTTATTCATTTATGTAGCTGACCTTTCCATTTTAGCATATGGCTTTAAGAAGCATAGAAAACGATATTTGGATTTTCAATTCGAACACCACTCCTCCAGAAATTAGCCCAACATTCACACTCCCACATCCAGTCCTTTCCACTCCAGTTCACAGAGGCATGCTCTAACCCCACTGGACCCCATCCAACCCCCCTTTTGACAGAGCACATTTCCCCCCAACCCTTCCAGTCAACACTGACATGCTGCACCTTCTCCCCCTCAATTTAACCCGCCACACGTCTCCCCTTGAAACTCCATGCAAGCAGTTTGCATTCGTGCTGGTACTTTTCCCCTCTCCCGTCAGTTAAATTTCCCTCCGCAGCACCGGACCCCTCCCTCCCTCCCCACTCCGCGATGCCAGCCCAGCCACCGCAGAGAGCAGGCCCCACTTAGGGGTGATCGGAAACAGGGAGTCCAGAACCAGGGGTCACAGTCTAAAGATAAGGGGTAAGCCATTTAGGACAGAGATGAGGAGGAATTTCTTCACCCAGAGAGTGGTGAACCTGTGGAATTCTCTACCACAGAAGGCAGTTGAGGCCAATTCATTAAATATATTCAAGAAGGAGTTGGATATATTTCTTAAGGCTAAAGGGATCAAGGGATATGGGGAGAAAGCAGGGACAGGGTACTGAGTTTGGATGATCAGCCATGATCTCATTGAATGGCGGAGCAGGCTCGAGGGGCCGAATGGCCTACTCCTGCTCCTATCTTCTATGTTTCTATGGTGGTTGCCAGAAGTCTTAGGGGACCGGGGTGGGGGTGGGGGGGGGGTGGGTGGGTAGAGAGACAGAGTGACAGAGCAGTGATAGGCGTGGGGCTAGGGTGACCAGGGACCAGAGGGCAAGGGGAATGGGGTTTATGGGGCGGGGGGGAAGAGAGTGACAGCGGACCGGGGATCGGAAATGGCTCAGTGGCAAAGAGGGAGACTGGGAAATGGGAGTCCGAGGATGGGGATTCAGGGAAGAGTGCAGAATAAGGGCTCGGAGGAGAGAGGGAGACTGGGGATTAAAGTTTGGGAGATTGGGGTACAGGTACAGGTGGAAGGCGAAAGGGAGACTGGGGGTTGCATTGGGAGAGAGGGAGACTGGGGGATTGGGGCTTGGGTGGTGGGGTCGGTGAAGAGAGGGAGACTGGGAAATAGGTGGATGTGGAGCCCAGCATTTCCTGCAGAGCCGGGAGCAGCAGCAGGAGCAAGGTGGCGAGAGTGGGAGCGGCACTGAGAAGAGGAGCAGCCAGTAAAGGGGCGAGTGAAACCCGGGGACCTCACTGCGGGTAAACAGATTGTTCCCTCTGGTGGGAGAATGGGGAATAAGGGGACCGAAGATTCCCGCTGGAAGAACCAAGGGAGAAGGAAGGTTTTTAAACAGTGCTATTAGACCATGGGATGCTTCACCACAAATGGCTATGAAGGCAGAGACTCAGAGCATAATTTAAAAGTGAATGCGACAAAGATTTGTAAAGGGGAATATAAAAGTATCTGAGGGGAATGTGGTTACAGGAGGGTATGCTAGCACAGGCATTAGGGGCCGAATGGCCTCCTGCTGTGCTGTCATTGCTATAATTCTGTGAAAACTCTCCTTTATTGAGTACGAGCCCAGGGAGTTGATTTAGAATTGTTGGTGCCGAGCTGAGCTTAGCACGACGTGCCCCGGTGAGAAGTGCGGCAAACATCGAGCCCCCTGCCCTCTGTGCCGTCTGGTGGTTTGGTTCAGGTCGGTCTGTGCCGAGCGGTTTGGACGTGTGAAGTCCGAGCACAGATCGGCTCGGACTGAGGCTCCCAGTTCAGAGTCATCACCGTCACACGGAACCGGAGTCCAAACCAGAGTCAAAAGACATAGCGACGGTTAAAAGTGGCATCGACTGGGGAGCCTGACTGCATCTTGTTCAGTGCGGGGGGGTGGGGGGGGTTCTGGCTGTAGTTACAAGGTGAATATCAGTGGGTTATAGGATAACTACTAGTTACAGGTAAGAATCAGGGCATTGCACTTATTACTACCAGATACATATAGATTATCAGTGAGTTATTGTATTACTGTCAATTATGAGGGGCCTCTGTGTTGCGTCCGTGTATAATAAGACACAGACTGCGGAGAACGGTACAACAGGTGTTTACTCAACGTGGCTCACACTGCAACTTATCTGTACAGATTACTACTCAGTGCTATATACAGGTGTGGTCACTGCCGGTACTGCAGTATACATGAGCTGTAAAACATAGTTCCCCCCTTAAAGGTATATACATTACAATTCCTCCCCTTTTAGATTAACAGTACCATAACCAGTACCAGTGTCCGCTGCAGCTCAGTGGGTAGCACCCTCGCCTCTGAGTCAGAAGGTTGTGGGTAACGTAAGAAAACTACTAGGCACTTGGTCTAAGCGTTAAACAAAGCTTTAATCAACTGTTTTACAACATGGAGGTCTAGTTGTGTCCTTCACTAGTTCCTGTTAAGAATGTCCTGCGCAAGCTGGACCCGTGCCCGAGTATTTATACTCTCCCTGGACAGCAGCGCCACCCGCAGGCCGCTCAGTATTATTTCATATAAGTCTTTCTTTCATGAATGACTGATTCATGTCAGTGGGTTCAAGTCCCACTCCAGGGACTGGAGCACAGAAAGCTAGGCTGACACTCCCAGTGCAGTACTGAGGGAGCGCTGCACTGTCGGAGGTGCCGTCTTTCGGATGAGACGTCAAACCGAGGCCCCGTCTGCTCTCTCAGGTGGATGTAAAAGATCCCAAGGCACTATTTCGAAGAAGAGCAGGGGAGTTATCCCCAGTGTCCTGGGGCCAATATTTATCCCTCAACCAACATAACAAAAACAGTTTAACTGGTCATTATCACATTGCTATTTGTGGGAGCTTGCTGTGCACAATTGGCTGCTGTGTTTCCCTACATTACAACAGTGACTACACTTCAAAAGTACTTCATTGGCTGTAAAGCGCTTTGAGACGTCTGGTGGTCGTGAAAGGCGCTATATAAATGCAAGTCTTTCTTTTTATTAATTATTGGTGCACATTCAGGGAGTTACTAATTGAAATCAAAGTTCCTCCAACCTCTGGTTTCCCCGTCCTTGGTGTCCCTCCTTTTGCTGCTCACAGGTGGCCTCTTGGTTCTCGGAACTTGTCGGACCCAACCTTTCTAAAGTCGATGCAGTAACATCCGCAGACGTCACGTGATCAGACGTCACATGGCCAGGCGTTACGTGGTCAAATGTCACGTGATCAAAGCTCCTGGAACATAGGAACACAGGAACAGGAGGAGGCCATTCAGCCCCTTGTGCTGGTTCCGTCATTCAATGAGATCATGGCTGATCTGTGACCTACCCGCCTTTGGCCCATTATCCCTCAATACCTTTGGTTTACAAAAACCTATGAATCTCAGATTTAAAACTAACAATTGATCTAGCATCAATTGCCATTTGCAGAAGAGAGTTCCAAACTTCCACCATCTTTTGTGTGTAGAAAAGTTTCCTAATTTCACTCCTGAAAGGTCTGGCTCTAATTTTTAGACTATGTCCCCTAGTCATAGACTCCCCAACTAGCAGATATAGTTTCTCTCTATCTGTTCCCTCTAATATCTTGAAAACTTCGATCAAATCACCCTTTAACCTTCAAAATTCTAGGGAATACAACCTAATTTGTGTAATCGCTCCTCATAATTTAACCCTTGGAGTCCGGGTATCATTCTGGTAAACCTACGCTGCACTTCCTCTAAGGCCCATAACAACACCAACTTGCATTTATATAGCACCTTTAATGTAGTAAAACGTCCCAAGGTGCTTCACTGAAGCGTTATCAAACAAAATTTGACACCGAGCCACATAAGGGGATATTAGGGCAGATGAAGGGGTAGGTTTTAAGGAGAGAGGTGGAGAGCTTCAGGGAGGGGATTCCAGAGCTTAGTGCCTTAGCAGCTGAAGGCACGGCCGCCAATGGGTGGAGCGATTAAAATCGGGATGCGCAGGAGACCAGAATTGGAGGAGCGCAGAGATCGCGGGAGGGTTGTGGGCTGGAGGGGGTTACAGAGATAGGGAGGGGGGCGAGGCCATGGAGGGATTTGAAAACAACGATGAGAATTGGCAAACCGACACCTCCCCTAAAAAACTGCTTCTGGTTCTTGCCTCTTCCACTTGCCCTCCTTTCTCTACCGACACTGCTCCAATCCGAATCTTGCAGTTAGTGGAAATGATTTTGGCCGCTGAATACTGGAAGAAAGACTTGCATTTATATAGCGCCTTTCACAACCACCGGACGCCTCAAAGCGCTTTACACCAATGGAGTACTTTTGGAGTGTAGTCACTGTTGTAATGTGGGAAATGTGGCAGCCAATTTGCGCACAGCAAGCTCCCACAAACAGCAATATGATAATGACCGGATAATCTGTTTTTGTTATGTTGGTTGAGGGAGATATATTGGCCAGGACACCGGGGTAACTCCCCTGCTCTTCTTCGAAATAGTGCCACGGGATCTTTTATATCCACCCGAGTGAGCAGACGGGGCCTCGGTATTAACGTCTCAGCACTGCACTGGAGTGTCAGCCTAGCTTTCTGTGCTCAAATCCCTGGAGTGGGACTTGAACCCGCAACCTACTGATTCAGAGGCGAGGGTGCTACCCACTGAGCCACAGCTGATGGAAGAGCAAATCCTGACTACAGTATACAGCAGCTGGTTGTTTGTCAGTCATTACTGACACTCGGACGGCAAGTTTAAAACACTGGCAATTGTCGTGTCTACAAGGAGCATGTCAGCTGCCTGACTCATGGTTTGACAGGGGAATTAAGGGGGGGGGAGTAGCTATGAATAAAAGGGAATAAAACAATTATGTTGCAGTCTTAGCCAGTGTTCCATCGAAGCTGCGCACGTGCCCTGCCGCCCAGTAATGGGAAAGGTCCTACACAGGCCGCTCACCGGCCTTTACTTTGTAAATACCGCGCATGCACAGAAATTTAAAGGGACCGTGCATTAAAAGAAACAGGCCATGTGGAGCAAAGCGCAGCTTACAGGGGACATTGATCTTAGTTCGTTACTCCGTGTCCACAAACCCTTAGGGCTGGATTTTCATTCAGAAGTCGGGAAGGAGGCGGGACTACAACTTTCGGGTTGTAGTCCCCTCCATCGAGATGCGGCCAATCCACGCGATTTTCAATTGATTGACCTTGTTGAGCCCGCTGGGTGGGCTCAGCAGGCCAATTAAGGGCCACCCGGCAACAAGTGACGTCACAGACTGAAATTTCATCTGTCAAGACGTGTTGACAGTTGAAATATCAGTGTTTCACAGCTGTTTGAAGCTGTCAAACACTGACAGTCTTACTTCTAACCTGAGTCCTTCTACGCAGACTCAGTTAGAAATCTCGCCGGCACTGAAAGCTGCAGGCTGTCACTTTTGACAGATCGCAGCCATTCTGCTTTCTGTGCCGGCTGAGTGATGGACTCCCGACGCCTACAGGAAGAAAGGCTGTTAAGGTAAGTACAGGTAATTTAAACTTCTTTACACACTTTAGACACACCAAACACACTTACCGTTGCACTCATGCACCCATCACTCACCTGAACACCGACATGTCGACCCCTCCAAGTCCTTCAACCCGACGGGCCGACTCCTCTAACTTGGCGTGGTTTGGAGCCGTCGGGAATCCCACACGACAACCTTCAAAATAGGGATTAGGCTAAAAACTGCCTGTTAACTACCTGTTAACAGGCAGTTAATTGGCACTATCCCTTCCCGCCTCGGGTCGGCGGGTCCCAGTGCGGGGCGGGTACCCACCTCCTTTGAAACTTCAAATCAAATCAAATCAAATCAACTTTTATTGTCATTGTTAGTGCACAAGTGCAGTACAACGAAATGTAGGCTTGCGGCTCCCGAGAGTGTACATTTAGATTAAGACATTTAAACATTCAACATACATTTGGCTTGTAATACATTAACATAAACATAACCATAATAAAGTGCATTGGCAGATGTGCAGGCTTTAGAGTTTATTTGTGGAGTTCAGTAGGATGACAGCCCTGGGAAAGAAGCTGTTCCTAAATCTGGTCGTACGGGTGCGAATGCATCTGTAGCGTCTCCAGATGGCAGGAGGGCGAACAGACTGTGGCTGGGGTGGGTAGGGTCTTTGATGATGGACTGTGACCTCCGTAGACAGCGTTTCTGGTATATGTGCTCTATGGTCGGTAGCCGGGTGCCGGTAATGAGTTGGGCAGTTTTGACTACCCGCTGCAGGGCTTTCCGGTCATAGTAGCTGCAGCTGCCATACCATACTGTGATACAGTTCATCAGGATGCTCTCTATTGTGCAGCGGTAAAAGTTAGAGAGGATCAGGGGTGACAGGTTACATCCCTTCAGCCTCCTTAGGAAATATAGGCGCTGCTGGGCCTTCTTCACCAGAGAGGAGGTATTGAGGGACCAGGAGAGGTCTTCCGTGATGTGGGCTCCGAGGAACTTAAAGCTTACATGGAGGCGGGTTTTGGGCGGGATGGTGTCGGGACCTCCGAATTCGGGATTTTAGCCCCCCGCACGCCTAAAAGCCCGCCTCACGGCACACTGAAAATCAACCCCTTATTGTTTCGATGCATCTACAAATTCTCTAAGAAATGATAATTGAACCGCTGCTCTGGTGGCCTCTCGATGGTGCAAAACCAAAACTGCAAATATCGTGAAGGAGAAAAACTTGGCTGGTGCAACATTTTAAGCACACTTGGGCTGCTTGTTATTTTAGATGCTCTCTGCTGCACAGCACAAGAGACTGTTTTAAAACACTTCCAGGCGAAGCTCATAGTTGGCCAGTCGACTGCTGCTGTTCCTGGGAAAGCAGGTGGTTGGCCAGCTGACGAGGCAGAGTCAGGGCTGTGTGCTCAGCTGATTGGCATCAGGTCCTGGTGGAAGTGCAGCCTGGAGCCACCATGGTGAGTGTTTGCACTGCACACAGTGCAAGGGGATGGGCTGCGCTGCACCCAGGGGGGGAAAACCAGGCTTGTGACTGTCCTTCGACAAGGAGCAAGGGAGGTAGAAGTAGGGGGAGGCATGCTGCTCAGCCTTGGCACAAAGAGGGCAAGGGCTAAATGAACCTTGCACCAAACTGACAGCTCTGCACAAAGTCACTGGAATTGAAGTTCACTGTTATTAGGGCGTGTTCCAGGACTTGGGCTCAGCTCATTGCTCACAGTGTAAGGTCAGGCTCGGGGTGGGTGGGTGACAAGACAAGTCTGAATTGTAGTCTGTTGCAGTTTGTGTCTAAATCTGATGTTCACACCTTAAATTTTCTATGTGTGTGTGTGTGAGGTGGTGCAAAAGCTATCCAGCATCTAATGTTTAAAACATTGCCAAAGTGTGTGTGTGTGTGTGTGTGTGTGTGTGTTGCAGCACTTGCCTCTTTCCGGCTTGCAAAGTTTAACCCATTCCCTTTGTCACTTTATGCAACTTTGAAAAAGTAAAGTAACTTGGAACTCTAAAGTTCAACCAGGCTGGTGTCAATTTCTTTAAAGGGACGTTGTGGGGCTGTGTGTTTTTTACCCTAGTTCAGTTCCTTATAAGGGCCTGTACCAGAAAACTTTACAATAAAGTTCTGGGCAAGTTCACGTAGCTTCAGATGTTGTAGCTGCTGCTTAACAAAGGTTTTGTGTTTTTGAAATGCAGCCATGATATGTGATTCAATAGTAACTTTCAAAAGGGAATTGGATATATACTTGAAAGGGGAAACGTTTGCAGGGCTATGGGCAAAGGGCAGGGGTGTGGGACTAATTGGATCGCTCTTTCAAAGAGCCGGCACAGGCACGATGGGCCAAATGGCCTCCTTCTGAGCTGCAAGATTCTGATAAATGTATCACAAATGAGCTGACCATTACCTCACGAGCAAGTTTTATATCCAGCCTCTCTCTCTGCACGTGATGGCTGGCCTTGAAAGAAAGCCCTAGTTACTTTGAGAAGGTGGATTATCTTCTTGAACTGCTGCAGTGATGGTGGTGGGTATTGAAATCCAGGAGTTTGACCCAGCGATGATGAAGGAATGGCGGTATATGTTCCAAGTCAGCTTGGCGTGAGGCTTGGAGGTGATGTCCCCACGCTCGTGCTTGGGAGGTGCCATTAAAGTCAGCTCGGGGGTTGGATATTGACTCCAGTGGTTGAGCTGTTGATCAACAGGACTGCTTTGTGCTGGTTTGTTCCACTTTTAAGAACTGCATCTCTATCTCTGGTTTAATTGTTTCATTCTCTTTGTCGCACATTATGTAGAATGTACAGCACAGAAACAGACCATTCAGCTGAACTGATTCATGCCAGTGTTTATCTTCTACTCTAGCCTCCTCCCACTCTACTCCATCTAACCCTATCGGCACAGCCTTCTGTTCCTTTCTCCCTCTTGTGCTTCCCCTTAAATACGTCTGTGCTATTCTCCTCCAGCGCTCCCCGTGGTAGCGAGTTCCTCATTCTAACCACTCTCTGGGTAAAGAAGTTTCTCCTGAATTCCCGATTGGATTTATTAGTGACTATCTTGTATATATGACCCCTAGTTTTGGTCTCCCGACACAAGTGGAAACATCACGGAAGACCTCTCCTGGTCCCTCAATACCTCCTCTCTGGTGAAGAAGGCCCAGCAGCGCCTATATTTCCTAAGGAGGCTGAAGGGATGTAACCTGTCACCCCTGATCCTCTCTAACTTTTACCGCTGCACAATAGAGAGCATCCTGATGAACTGTATCACAGTATGGTATGGCAGCTGTAGCTACTATGACCGGAAAGCCCTGCAGCGGGTAGTCAAAACTGCCCAACGCATTACCGGCTACCGACCATAGAGCACATATACCAGAAACGCTGTTTACGGAGGTCACGGTCCATCATCAAAGACCCTACCCACCCCAGCCACAGTCTGTTCGCCCTCCTGCCATCTGGGAGACACTACAGATGCATTCGCACCCGTACGACCAGATTTAGGAACAGCTTCTTTCCCAGGGCTGTCATCCTACTGAACTCCACAAATAAACTCTAAAGCCTGCACATCTGCCAATGCACTTTATTATGGTTATGTTAATGTTAATGTATTACAAGCCAAATGTATGTTGAATGTTTAAATGTCTTAATCTAAATGTACACTCTCTGGAGCCGCAAGCCTACATTTTGTTGTACTGCACTTGTGCACTAACAATGACAAAAGTTGATTTGATTTGATTTCTGTACATCTACCCTATCAAACCCCTTCATAATCATGCAGACCTCCATCAGGTCACCCCTCAGCCTTCTCTCTCCTAGGAAAAAGAGCCCCAGCCTGTCCAATCTTTCCTGATGTTGATAACCCATAGCATTGTGTACATATTTTTCTGTTTCTTTATACGCTGCCATATTTTCCAAATCGTTAATATGAAACGTTATAATGTCGAGCTTTGCATTTCAGATTCATGCCTTTTAATTTTGCATTCTAACTTTCACGTGGCCCTCAGAGGGAGACGCTAACACTGTGACCTTCTACCTTGCAGAGGTTCCGTTTCTGTGGCGACCTAGACTGCCCCGACTGGGTCCTGGCAGAGATCAGCACCTTGGCAAAAATAGTTGAGTATCCATCCTTCTGAATGTCTGAGCGTTGCTGCGATTGTTATGCTGCATACTCTAACCTAGCAACTGTGCCAAGGGAAATAGTCTTTGCACTAATACCAGTTATCCAAGAGTCTGCTGAGTTCTAACCATGTGATCGGTACAGTAAATAGTTGCCCTTTAAAAGTCAATTGCAACATTTTGTCGCAATCAATAATTTTACAGTATTTTGTTAACAAATGTAGAGCAAGGCACCAAAATTCAAACTGTGTTGCCTCCTTTTTTCCATGAAAGAAGTAAAGAACTTGCATTTATATAGCGCCTTTCATGACCCCAGGACGTCCCAAAGCGCTTTACAGCCAATGAAGCACTTTTTGAAGTGTAGTCACTGTTGTAATGTAGGAAACACGGCAGACAATTTGCGCACAGCAAGCTCCCACAGACAGCTATGCGATAATGACCCGATAATCTGCTTTAGGTATTTCAGACTATAACCCCTGCCCCCATTTTTCAGGCTGTTTATGATTCTGCCATCCCCATTTGCAACATTCAATCTCTCCTGCCTCCAACCCTAGCACAGAATGTTCCTTCAGTCCCTCCCCTCCCCTCCCCTCCCCTCCCCTCCCCTCCCTTTCCCTGCCTCTGCATCTGTTACATCTTCAGCCTTTTCCAGTTCCGATGAAGGGTCCCAGACCTGAAACGTTCACTCTTGTTTCTCTCTCCACGGATGCTGCCTGGCCTGCTGAGCGCTTCCAGATTTCCGATTTCCAGCCTCCGCAGTATTTTGCAATTGTGATCTGTTTTAGGTGCTGGCTGAGGGATAAGTCTTGGCCAGGCTGTGAAGTCAATGTTCCCGCTAAGCTGCGCAGGCCGCTCACCGGCTTCCACAGGGAAGATACCGCACGTGCGCGAAAATTTGAGTGGGCCGCACACCCAGTTAAACGGACCGCGCACAGAAAAAATTAGAGGGAACCTTGTGTGAAGTGTTTTGGGATGTATAACCTCGCATCATTTTTAAAAAATCCACTAATGCGTAAAAGGAAACGGTATGATTTATTTTCGTGGCACTGCATATTAACTGTTAAGTCTGTGAATTATTTAGTTAATTAAAACAGACTAATGAGTAACAATAAAAACAGGTCTTTACTGGTTGGAGGTAGGGACTATACTGAATACAAGATTACTGCACAGTGCTTATATACCGGTGTGTTCACCCCCGGTATTACGTCTACAGCAGCCTGAGAAAGTAGTACATCTCTTAAGGTGGAACAGGCTTAAGCTCTCTTAAGGTGGAACAGGTTACATACACAACACTCCTCCCTTCTTAGCTTTATAGTCATCCCCCCATTTAACATAACGTAATAACATATATACATATATAACTTCATGTTTAACGTAACATATCACAGATTCAGTCTCTGCGGAAAACAGTTCACAGATTCAATCTCTGTGGTGTAGTCGGTTCACGTTACTCATTCAATAGTCCTTTCATGGATTTAACAGCTTGAACTTCCGAACTGATTTGGCTCCGTTCGGAGGGACCACGTGTGTGATCTGGTAGAGGTGATAATGGTTCAGATGGGTCATCTTCTGTTTTTACTTTTCCTTTTCTGCTTCTTGGAGACTCTCTGGGCTCCATTGTCAGCTGCCACAGCTGCCAGCTGCATGCGCAGTTCCTCCTTCTCTTCCTCCTGTTTCCGTCGTAGAGCCAGCTTCTCCCGATGTTCCGTAGACTTTTGGTGCTCCTCCATGATTTCTGCACTTTGGGAGTCGAAGTTACAAGCTGGGCAGGACAGGACATCATAATATTCGGTGTCGTCCACCAGGTCATGGTAATATTCGGTGTCGTCCTGAGCTAGACCAGTGAGAGGGTCGTCTATTTCCTCCATACCCAGCTGGACGTTAGCCAGCTCTTGTTCCAAATCCAGACATCTTTCCTGAAGAGACTTCTTCATGTGTACCTCTGCATCCAGCTTTTTCTGGGCTTTCAGCAAGTCGTTTACTAGTGACCTCATTTGTGATTTTAATACTTCAACTTCCTTTGGAGATTGATTGATCGGACTATGCAATCCCTCTACCGGAGCAGCTGTTTCAGCGGTCTGTTGTTCTACATTGACGTGAGTCAGCGTACTTTTGGCATCCAATGGCTGCTCTGTTGCAGTCGTTTCAGTCTGTGTCGTCACATCAGCCATCTCAATGACTTTTGAGAGCTCCGAACCCTTTTCCTTTGAAGATCGCAGCTCGTGTTCAAGTTTTTCCCATTTCAGAGTCTTGTCCCTCAGCATATGAAGGAGTTGGCTGACCGTTAACTCTTCTGACACCAGATTATGGCACGCACCTTCAGAACCTGAATCAGCTTTGATTCGTTCGGCCTCCTCGCGCAGATGGTTGGTGTGCTCCTGCTCCATTTTCTCCATCAGTTGCTTCTGTTGACTTTCCAGATTCTCCCACTCTGTAACAAAGAACTTTTTTATTTCATTCATCTCTTGCTCAAAACGGCGAATCATTTGTTCTAATTGCTGTTGTAGTTTGAAATGGAGTTGAGTTCGAGCCCAGTGTCCCTCAAAAATGTGCATATCAGTAGACTTGACAGACTCAGAATTCTCTGTTAAACTATGTTGTTGTTGCTCAGTGGAATTCTGTGCTGAAACTTTGTCTTTTGCACATGGGTTGGTCTTACCATCATCAGTTCTAGAGTCTGGGCTGATTATCTGCACCGAGTTCTCACTCTTTATGGCTTTTAGCGAATGCCAGTCCATATTTATGTTTCTAAACCACTCCCGGCCTAGTAGTGGTGGACCTCCCTCCGGTAGCACATATAAGTCCATTATTTGACTTCCTTCGCCCTTGTTGGCCACTGCAACCTTTATTGTCCCGATGGGGTACACTCTCTGCCCCGTGTAGGTTGTCAATATAATCTCCGTATCCTGTAGGGGAATATGTTGGAATAACCTTCTGTAATCTTTCTTACTCATGACCGACAATGCCGATCCAGTGTCCAATTCCATTTTTACTTGGACTCCTTCTATCTGAAGAGTAACCCAAATTGTCTGGAGGTCTGCACCCTTACCAACGTTGAGTACCCTTAAGCTAGCCAGTTCAATACTGCTTGCGTCTGAATCGGACTCCTGTTCGGCCACCTTGTGTACCTTTGCGTATTTCCCTTGCGGTGACTTCTTGTTGCTGGTCTTCTTCGCTGACCTGCATACTCTAGCTATATGTCCAAGCCTACCACAAGTTCTACATTCTTGGTTTTTAAACCAACACTGGTTCTGATCATGCGTTGTCTTTCCACAACGATAACATTTGCCAGAACTCTCACCCAATTTGTGTGCACTGAGCTCCGGTGACCGTAGCTGCATTACTGCCGTGCCTCTCGCTGCGGCTTCGTGTGCTGCTGCCATAGTGACCGCCTTCTCAAGCGTCAGCTCATTCTCCTCGAGCAGTCGCTTTTGTGTATCCTGTTTAAATAAACCACACACAAATTTGTCTCGAAGTGCCTCTGTCAGTCCCGTTCCAAACTGGCAATATTTCGCTAATTTACGCAATTCCAGCAAATATTCAGCATTGCTTTCATGCTGTAGCTGCCCTCTGTCGTAAAATTTAAATCGTTCCGCTAGCATCAGCGGCGTGGGGTTTAGATGATCTTTCAGGACAGTAACAATCTCATCGAACGTCTTATCCGCCGGTTCATCTGGTGATAACAGGTGTTTCAATTGCCCGTATGTCTTCGCACCCATTAAATTTAATAATGTTAGAGCTTTATCTTGGTCACGAATTTTATTGGCCTTACAATAATTTTTTACTCTTTCAACATATATGGCCCAATCTTCGAGGTCACTATCAAAGGTGCTAATATTCCCGTGTTTAGGCATTGTAGATTTGCAATTTCTCAGATTTTATTTTCTTTACTTGTTATCAAAGATGGCGGCTTCCCGCTCTTGCCGTCGTCCTCCGCCCACAAAATGGCGGTTTTCCCGCGCTTGGCGGTCTTCACCCGTCCCCCGACGCCGTCTCCCTTCAGCCCCCGAGTGCGGCCCTTATCAGCGGATGCGATCGATGGCCCGGCTGCGCCTCGCACTTGAAAGCGGCCCGGCCCTTATCTGCCGATCGCTATCGCCCTATACCTCTCTCTTCCCCAGTCCTGTCTTCTACTCCGGTTCACAAGCTGATGGAGGCTTCAGGGTCCTAATGCCTGTCACTTCCAGTGGGGTGGTGAGTGGTGAGGTTTGAAACCTCTCTTCAACCGCCGTGGAATAACTGCCGCAGGGTAAGAACCTGACTCGTCGCCAGTGTTAAGTCTGTGAATTATTTAGTTAATTAAAACAGAATAATGAGTAACAATAAAAACAGGTCTTTACTGGTTGGAGGTAGGGACTATACTGAATACAAGATTACTGCACAGTGCTTATATACCGGTGTGTTCACCCCCGGTATTACGTCTACAGCAGCCTGAGAAAGTAGTACATCTCTTAAGGTGGAACAGGCTTAAGCTCTCTTAAGGTGGAACAGGTTACATACACAACATTAACCAAAGTTGATTATATTGACGTGAGGGAAGCACCGAGCGATGCGCCAAGTCTTATCAATTTTAAATGAAGGGGGAATTTTTTTAATTACTTTACCCGCCATTCACTGGTGTTGGGCGAAAGCGCCCGTAAGTGGATGTTCATGTGAATTTCTATCTAATTAATGCAAAAATTAATTGCTGCAGTCTTGCGATGTTTAATTGAACTGCCTGACCTTGTTAATTTCTTACCTTTTGTCAGTTTCACTCCATAATTGATTATCCTGGCCATTGCCAAGTGGGACATGATGGAATTAGGCAGCTGTGTCTGCCAACAAAGGTGGGGGGGGGGGGGGGGGCGCCAGTCGAGAAACGCTCCTTTATTATCATTTCAAGGAAAAATGTGCAGCATCTCTGGCGAATTAATTCATTTCAGGGAACAGATACAAGCGTAGATTATTGTTTTAAACGGCAGAGAGCCATTCCGTTAGCCTAGAATCGTAGAAAGTTACGGCACAGAAGGAGGCCATTCGGCCCATCGCGTCTGTGCTGGCCGAAAAAGAGCTCTCCAGCCTAATCCCACTTTCCAGCTCTTGGTCCGTAGCCCTGCAGGTTACGGCACTTCAGGTGCATATCCAAGTACTTTTTAAATGCAAAGAGGGTTTCTGCCTTGACCACCCTTTCAGGCAGTGAGTTCCAGACCCCCACCACCCTCTAGGTGAAAAACATTTCTCCTCAACTCCCCTCTAATCCTTCTACCAATGACTTTAAATCTATGGTTATTGACCTCCCTGCGAGGGGAAATGGGTCCTTCCTATCCACTCTATCTAGGCCCCTCATAATTTTATAACCTCAATTAAATCTCCCCTCAGCCACTTCCGTTCCAAAGAATACAACGCCAGCCTACCCAATCTTTCCGGATAGCTAAAAGTCCCCAGTCCTAGCAGCATCCTCGTACATCTCCTCTGTACCCCCATCTAGTGCGATCACATCCTTCCTATAATGTGGTGAGCAGAACCGCATCTCTTAACATTGATGGACCGCAGGCACCTTAAAACAGACTCTGCTCGTTCGGCCGTGGTGCTGAAAAAGGGGCAGTGACCAGGTCCACGGTGTGCAGGGCAGGTAAAGCGCTTGCCCTCGTCCCAAACCAACAGCTGGCTTTGAATCCCTGGCGTACGAACATAATGTAAGCTAAAAACAGGCCACGCTGCAAATGTACAGCAGGTCCGTCTGCATCTGTAAAGAGAAAGGGCAGGTTAATATTTCACATTTAACACCTGAAAGATGCAGCTATCGTTTGTTTCTTTACAAGGACTGACTGACCCGCTGTGTATTGCCAGCGTTTTATTTTTTGTTGCTTTTATCCCTAGTGCTGTCGTACTTTGTCATCTGTTAGCGCAATTAGATTGTCGCAAATATCTGTTTGTAATTTGCATGTCAAAAAAATAGTTACATCCAATGCTCCCCTAAGGTGCGGGGCCGCGCACCAATCGGGAGGTCCCGCGCAGGCCGCTCGCCAGCTGCTGCCGCTGTAAAGGGTACCGCGCACGCGGCAGATTTAAAGGGACCGCACACAAAATAAAGGACGCGACTGCCACCAATGAAGTCGAAGTAGCTGCTCACGCTCAGTTTATGGTATTTTTTTGGTTTTTCACTATTGATTATAATAACAATTCTGGGGAAGGGCAGCACCGAAGGGGTTACATTTTTTTTTGACAGCTGTTTAAAAAAGCGGCTCGGGTTTCAGTCCCCAAACATCTTTCACCTCTTGCTAGAGATTTAGTACCTCGTAAACAATGAAAAATTGTTTCAAGGGGAGGGGGGGGGGAATGTTTTTTGGTCGTATATTTAAAAAAAAAATTCACTTATGGGATGTGGGCGTCGCTGGCAAGGCCAGCATTTATTGCCCATCCCTAATTGCCCTCGAGAAGGTGGTGGTGAGCCACTTTCTTGAACCGCTGCAGTCCGTGTGGTGAAGGTACTCCCACTGTTAGGCAGGGAGTTATGATGTTTTGTAGCAGTTAGTTACTCGCTAGGCCATTTCAGAGGGCAGTTAAGAGTCGACCACATTGCTGTGGGTCTGGAGTCACATATAGGCCAGATCGGGTAAGGACGGCAGATTTCCTTCCCTAAAGGGCATTAGTGACCCAGGTGGGTTTTTAAGACAATCCGATAATTTCATGGTCACCATTACTGAAACTAGCTTTTTATTCCAGATTTATTTAATTAACTGAATTTAAATTCCCCAGCTGCCGTGGTGGGATTTGATCTCGCGTCTCCAGATCATTAGTCCAGGCCTCTGGATTATTAGCCCAGTGTCATTACCACTACGCTACTGTTCCCTTATATAAAAGAATGTTTTTGTTTGCCATGGCAACATGCAAGGTCAAGCAAGTCAACATAACCTATAGGTGTGGCGAAGCCAGGCCTCCGATGTTCTGATTAGCTAGCAGCCTCCAGGGCCGATGGTTTTGGAGCCACTATAGGTTGTTTCCGATGCCAATCATTGGATCTTGACAGCTGATTAAGTAGTTGCGGATGCGCAGAACGATTCTGCGCAGCTTCCGGTCGTTGGTATTGTACCAGCTTCTGGTTCGTTGGCAGCAGTCACTCTGCGGGGGGGGGTGGGGTGGAAATTAGAGGGAACTTTGGTTACATCACTGAGGAAATAATGCCATTTCTCTTCAAAATGTTGCTGGAGAGCTCTGGATTTCTTATTTTTCTAAGATAGGTAAAAGAATAGAAGCTGGCCGTTAAAACATAATTTTAGTAAAAAGCCTTTCATTTTTGCTGTACAGTGTTACGCTTCTCGTTCTTATTCAGGCCTCCTACTTTGTAGAGATTTCAGGGTTCCCACAGCATCTCGGTGCCCTGTGTGTCATCACCATATAAACTGAGCACTTCTGTGTGGGAAGCCATGGAGGAATCTAGTACTCTGCATTCAAGCTAAACGTGACACCTGGGGCAACCTGCTAGTTAAAATACCAACCAGCCTGGCCGTGTGACACGCAATTCGGCAAATAATAGTATTGGCAACTTGATATTGCTGGTATTCAATGGTCTGGCTCATTTCATTCCATATCCTGTGTCGAAGGGTTCCACATTCATGGTGGAATGGGCAGTCTGTGCAGGAGGTTAATATAAGAATCATTTTACGATTGTGCTCTCCTGTCTTTTAATATCATTGATTTTTCTTGCAGTCCTCCGTGAAGGTGAAGTTGCTGTGCGTCCAGGTACTGAAAGACCTGCTGGGAGATGGAATTGATGTAAGAGGCATTGTTAAAAGTATTATTATGTGACCTGTGCAACAAAGGCCTTAAAGGAGCAGTCAGTGTCTCACGTGCTGAAAAGTTCCATATTTTTGTGATGTCTTTCTGGCTTTCATTTTTACTGAGCAGCTTTGTAAATATTATCTTCCCTTCCCTTCCCCCCCCCCCCCCCCCCCACCACCACCACAGTTGTATTAGACCATAACCTCCCAAACCCATGACCCCTACCACCTAGAAGGACAAGGACAAGGGCAGCAGGCATATGGGAGTTCCACCACCTCCAAGTCTTGCACTACACTGACTTGGAAATATATCGGCCGTCTCTTCATCGTTGCTGGGTCAAAATCCTGGAACTCTCTCCCTAACAGCACTGTGGGAGCACCTTCACCACACGGACTGCAGCGGTTCAAGAAGGCGGCTCACCACCACCTTCTCAAGGGCAACTAGGGATGGGCAATAAATGCTGGCTTTGCCAGCGACGCCCACATCCCAAGAATGAATTTTTTAAAATGACCTTTGACATAATGTACTTTATGGCTAACCCATTTGCGAAATCTATAAAATGATTTACCACAGGGCGATCTTGTATGGGTTTCAAAGACATCCTTGTAAGAGGGTCTTCTGTGCTAGACAAGAGAGTGTCTGCACAGCATATGACTGATTTCACATAAGCAGATCATTTCCAAGTGTGAAGACTTTGATGGCAGATCCCTTTTATGACAATTTTTCTGTGTGCCTTGTATTTAAATTGGGGTTCTGCCCACTTTTATGTAAGGGTTGTTGTTGGGTCAGTGACACTTTGCCCAGTTCAGTCTGCGGCTCATTACTGGGTCTCCCAGAGTGGAGTTGCTTCTGGTATTCCAGAGGAGTCTGTGACCTATTGATCGCCGGGTCGAAATCCTGGAACTCCCTACCCAACAGCACTGCAAGAGTAACTTCACCACATGGACTGCGGCGGTTCAAGACCTTCGCTACGACATCTGGGAAATGGGCATTAAATGCTGGCCTTGCCAGCGATGCCCACATCCCGAGAATGGGTTTCAAAAATAAATCAGGGCGACTGATTGACTTTTATAGTGAAGAAAGATTTTAAGAAAGGGCTGCAAGGGAGAAAGTCAAACTGTATACTAAAAGTTTGAGGATACGGTTCAATTTTACATTCCCCTTTAAAAATACATCCTAGGATTTTGCCTCTAACAGCTGAGTCCGACAGTAAAGAACCTCTCAGATTCTGGCCTCTTGAGCATCTCCGATTTGAATCGCTCCACCATTGGCGGCCGTGCCTTCAGCTGCCGAGGCCCAAAGCTCTGGAATTCCCTCCCTAAACCTCTCCGCCTTCCTACCATCTCTCCTTTAAGACGCTCCTTAAAAACCTACCTCTCATCTGCCCTAATGTCTCCTTATGTGACCCGGTGTCAAATTTTGTTCTGTAACGCTCCTGTGAAGCGCCTTGGGATGTTTTACAACGTTAAAAGGCGCTATATAAATAGAAGTTGCTGCTGTTGTATTTATCATCTCTGGGTCAGAATCCTAACGGTCAATATCTAAGGAGATTGGCAATCTTTTAGATTTAAACCCCTGATCCGATTTCCTCATACTGCCCAAATAAATTGTTCCATAGTGAGGGAAGCGAAGAACAAATCGCATTGGATTTGGATACTTCAGCTCTACAAAAGGCACCAGCCTGCTCATTATTTTTTCCCCCTTGATTTTGTTTATTTTCTGCACCGGGTTGAATCGCCTCAATTTTTAAAACGATGTGTTCTTTGAATGCGGCCAACCCATCCCTAGTGACCCTGATCATTCAGTGATGAGACTCCATCTGTAGCCGTGGATTCCACAACTCAAGCAGGGAAGCCTGGGCATTTTTTTGGAAAAGTGGTGGGAATTTACAAGGCCTGTGGTCCCTGATCCTTTCGGGAAGCGCATAACCCCTTGTCCTTTTACTCGTCCTTGAGTATTTTGATTTAACTTTCCATAAAAGTGTGCAGTTGACTGTTACGATGCACCAACGCATCACGCCAGCATATTTCTACTGAATGTCAACCAGTACTTGGCTGTGTGAGCATACGCTGTGGATCCTTACTCGAGATGTGCTTAATGCTGTGTTGCGTGTCTCTTGGAGATATCTATAGCACATATCAACTCTTGCCTTGCATTTGGTGTATGTGTGTTAAGAATTTGAGAGGACAACATAAACTCTTCTTAAGCAGTCCCTCGGAACCGAGGATGACTTGCTTCCACATTAAAAATGAGTTCTCTGGTGACTGATGAGTCCAATGCGGGACCTACAGTCTCTGTCACAGGTGGGGCAGTCGGTAGTTGAAGGGGCGGGTGAGTGGGGTGCTTGGGTTGACGTGCACTACTTGCGCTTGGCTTCCGCTTGCTCCTGGTGAAGAGACTCGAGGTGTTCGGTGCCTTCCCGGATGCTTCTCCTCCACTTTGTGCGGTCTTGGGCCAGGGATTACCAGGTGTCGGTGGGAATGTTACACTTTTTCAAGGACGCTTTGAGGGTGTCCTTGAAGCGTTTCCTCTGCCCACCTGGGGCTCTCTTGCCGTGTCAGAGCTCCGAGTAGAACGCTTGTTTTGGAAGTCTCGTATCGGGCATGCAGACAATGTGACCCGTCCATCGGAGCTGTTTGAGCATGGTCAAAGCTTCGATGCTGGGGATGTTGGCCTGAGCAAGAACACTGATGTTGGTGCGCCTATCCCGCCTATCCTACCAATCCAGCCTTCGGTCGCCCGAGGAAGAGAGTGTTTGAAGACCAGGACCTCAAACCCGGCACTAAACTCATGGTCTACAGAGCAGCAGTGATACCCGCCCTGCTGTATGCCTCAGAGACATGGACCACGTACAGCAGGCACCTCAAAGCACTGGAACATAAACAAGGGCCTTGTGAGGGTCAGTGAAGATAATGTTGACTGAAGGTAATCTGTTGGTACCAATATTGAATGCACGGTGCTACAAAGTGGTATTGCTCCTTACCCCCTGCCAATGTAAGAAGCTCATGAACCCGACACCTCTTTAAGGAAGTGAGGGACATTCAGATAAGTCCTGTGTCATTCTTGCTGACCCGCTGCCAGTCACTTAGAGTAGGCCACTTGTTGTGATTGTCATAGAGTTACACAGCACAGAAAGAGGCCCTTCGGCCCATCGTGTCTGCCTGTCAGACACATCAAGCCCTGTCTATTCTAATCCCATTTTCCAGCACTTGGTCCGTAGCCTTGTATGCTATGGCGTTGTAGATCGGCACAAGCAAAGTTGTGGAGGTACTGTTGCTGTCCAATCACAGAGTATGATAGCAATGGAAAAGTCAATCCCATTAAATGGCCGTCAAAATAACATTCCAGTACGTTGCAATCACTTTCCTGCCAATGGTCAGCTTGAACAATGATTGCACGGTGCCTGGCCCACCATTTGGCAGCCATTGTGAAGGTGAGAATCCATGTGATGTGCAATTAACTGCAGTGAGCAATGCAAATACAGTCTTTGAAAACATAGGCCTTGCCCTAGACTAATCATTTTTTTTTGTAGTTAAAGAAGCAGCTCAACGTATTGGGTTTACGAGAAGCTTCTTTGCATTCGCAACAAATTAGACTTTAGTTGTGTCAGCAATAATTTATTGTCTGTTGTCTCCCCCCATACAGTATGAGAAGATTGCAAAACTCACTGCAGATGCCAAGTTTGGTAAGTCTGTATAAAGTCTTTTCACGCATACTGACTGATTAGCTTTGCAATGCTTAAGAGTATTTTAAAAATGCTGTGCAGTTGGAACCATTCATACAGTGCCAAGTAACGCAAATTATATTTTCATATTACATGCTCATATTGGCCAGAGAATGTTATTACCTATATGCAGAATAAAAGTCTGATATGAAAATGCAAAAAAGCATCATCGACGCTCACAGAACCAGTCCAGCAAATGGGGCCTTGAATAATTGGTTAAAATTGGAAATATGTGTTTTTTTTTTAATGTATTGCTTGAGACCAGGGTAGTTAATGGATCTTCAGTGACTTTCAGATGAGGCATTAAAGTGAGGTTCCGTCCAATGTTCCCTCGAATTTTTTTTTTTTTGGGTGCGTGGCCCCTTTAACGGGCTGTGCGGCCCATTCAAATTTCCGCGCATGTGCGGTTGTTCCGTTTGAAAGCCGGTGAGCGGCCTGCGTGGGACCTCCAGACCACTGCGTGACCGCGCAGCTTAACGGGAACGTTGTTCCGTCTGCCTCCTCTGACGAACGTTAAGGATCCCTAGATGTTATTTGAAGCAGAGTTGTCTCGGCCAGTACCCTCTGCCTCTTGCACCACCGCCAAAACAAATTAGCCATTCATCTTTTTACTGATTGCGGGATCTTGCTTTGTGCAAGTTGGGTGACGTGTTTCCCTACAGACAACAGCGGCTTCACTGGCGAGCATTGTGTGCCCCAGATTGCCGTTTGTCTGGCAGCCTTAAATAAATTACTATTTCTAGCCGGCGTACCTGGAACTTTGTGATTACTGAAATTTGTCTAAGAGTTTGGTTTACAGTCGTTGCTTCAGGTATCATTCCATCGATTCTGGCAATTTGACGAGTTAAACTAGGGTTGCTCATATATTGTACGTATAGGATAACACGAATCAGGCTGGTATGTTACAAAGCAGTGACGCGCTGAGTTCAAACCATGTCATAAACTGCAGGAGCAAAGCTTAAGAAGTTGATCAATGTCATCTGAAAATAAAGATGTGTTGCATCCTTGCAACACATTCCACCATGAGTTAGTCTTTTGTAATTTATACAAGCAGGGTTCATAGATCCTGTCTTCTCTTTTTGCCAAGGTTTTACAGTCTGCCAGTGTCCCAGTACACAGTAATGGACAGAAGGCTCCCACAATGAAACCACGCTATTTGAGTTCTGATATTGGGCTTTATTTCATGGCGTGTTAGTGGGGAGATATTGACCCCAATCCTGACGGGGGCTGGCTGCGTAGGCGGGAGGGTAGAGTTTCTGTCGGGAAACCCGGAAGTTCGGGTTTCCTCGCATGCCCGGTTAAGCAGCGCCTCGATTTCAAAATTCTCATCCTTGTTTTCAAATCCCTCCATGGCCTCGCCCCGCCCTATCTCTGTAATCTCCTTCAGCCCCACAACCACCACCCCCCCCTCCCCCGAGATATCTGCGCTCCTCTAATTCTGCCCTCTTGAGCATCCCCTGATTATAATCGCTCAACCTTTGGTGGCCGTGCCTTCTGTTGCCTAGGCCCTAAGCTCTGGAATTCCCTGCCTAAACCTCTCCGCCTCGCTACCTCTCTCTCCTCCTTTAAGACGCTCCTTAAAACCTACCTCTTTGACCAAGCTTTTGGTCACCTGCCCTAATTTATCCTTATGTGGCTCGGTGTCAAATTTTTTGTTTTAAAATACTCCTGTGCAGCACCTTGGGACGTTTTACTACGTTAAAGGCGCTATATAAATACAAGTTGTTGCTGCGTAGTTTTTCTTTGACAGGAAGTCAGCTTGATTGACAGGTTTGGCTTCCAGTCGGGCGGGGAGCACTCCCGAGCAGGCCGCAGCCACAGTTCATTCGCCTCCTGCTGCTACTGGGAGCATAGGGGAGGGGAGGGGTGGTCTGATCCCCGACCCCGGGGGGCGGGGGGAAGGTGTCGCCTGATGGGATTAGGGGGGGGCCAGGGGGGAAGCACTTACCTTCTCCCTTCAGCTGCTGGGTTTCCCGAGGCCTGTAAAGCTGGTTAAATCAGAGGCCTCATTAAAATATTTAAATCGCCAACTCAGCTCCTGGGAGTAGGTTGGCTGTCCGCTCCTTGTCCTGCCTCCGTTAAACCCGGGAGTGGGCGAGTTGCGGTTGGGTTTGAGATTTTTAAAGTTTTAGCATCTCCCCCGATCCCAGCCCACTCATTTTTGGGGGTTAAGATTCAGCCCATTGTGTATGGATTTTGAGTTTGCTAATTCAGTTACTGAGAATATATAGTGGTTCCATACATAGCATGCTCATAGAATCATAGACATTTATGGCACAAAAGGTTCGGCCTATCGTGTTTGTGATGGCCGAAAAAGAGCTATCCGGCCTGATCCCACTTTCCAGCTCTTGGTCCATAGCCTTGCAGGCTACGGCACTTCAGGTGCATTCAGTGTATCTTTGAGGATGGGGTTCTTGCTTGGCTCACCGGCAGCACACTTGCCTGTGAATCAGAAGGTCCTGGACTCGAGCCCTAATCCAGGATTTGGGTACTTAATCTAGGTTTAAACTTGAGGGCAGTACTGAGGGAGTATTGCATCAGAGGTGCGGTCTCTCCGATAAGATGCTAAACTGAGGTCCAGTCTGCCTATTCAGGTTGATGTAAAAGATCCCACGGCACTATTCAAAGCAGAGCAGGGGAGGTTTGCCAATGTCCTAGGCAATCCGTGCCACACAAACACATTACCTGGTCATTATCTCATTTGCTGTTTGTGGGACCTTTCTGTGCTCAAATTGGCTGCCTTGCTGCAAAGTTATTCATTGGCTGTCGTTCTTTGGGATGACCTAAGACCGTGAAAGGCACTTTATCATAGAATCATACAGCACAGAAGGAGGCCATTCGGCCCATGGTGCCTGTGCCGGCTCTTTGAAAGAGCTCTCCAATTAAACCCACTCCCCTGATCTTTCCCCAGAGCCCTGCAAATTTTTCCTTTTTAAGTATATATCCAATCACCTTTTTGCAAGTTACTATTGAATCTGCTTCCACCGCCCTTTTCCGGCAGTGCGTCCCATTTATTAAATGCATGCTGTTTATTTTTCCTCCCTCTCCTTTTCCCGACGGGAAGTTTGATTTCCTGCATGGCTCACGGGAACCTGAAGCGAGGCTCGTGTGAATTGAGATCGGGAACTTTGTGGCTAATTTCACTTTTGCACAGTGCCCAGGAGTTTCACACTGTCGCGGTGTGAGATATGCTGTACCTGTTGTGCCTGCATTGATGATGAGATTCAGTGTTACAGAGGGAGAAACTGCCATACCTGGCTACAGAAAAACGATTACAAGTCACAGTCGCTAAGTGGGAAAGTCTCCATTTTTTTGGGTGCTGTCACCAGGTGGCTTTCTGCAGAGTTTAAAATACTAATTTCGTGACCGTTTCCAATCTTCTTTAGCACACTGAATTCCCAAAGTTATTTTTTTTTGCAAATGTTCTGTTACAAAATGAGTCTTTACAAAGCTGCGCAAGGAACATTCAGTGCTCCTAAAAATTAATGAGATCTTTTATTTTTTCCATTTGTGAATTCCAGAAACCAGCGACGTCAAGGCCACTATCGCGGTGCTAAACTTTGTTTTATTAAGTGCTGCCAAATATGGCGTTGATGGTGAATCATTGTCCAGTGAACTGCAACAACTTGGTCTGCCAAAAGGTACTGTTCCTGCCTGTTATACTTCTGATTTAGGAAATTTGGTTTATGTAATCACTAATAAATCCTAGAGGGAATTCAAGAGAAACCGAGATTGGTTAGAATGCACCAACGGTGGGGCAAAGGGAGAGGGGGCGATGCACAAGAGAGCAGAATCGGAGGAATGGAGGGTGAGGGGTGAGGAGAGTTCAGGGAAGGGGGGTGAGGCCACAAAGGGATTTAAGCACTAGGGTATACACCAGAACTATTAGAATCTGTCTTTCCTCTTTACAGATTGCCAACAGACCCATTATTATCTTCCAGCGTTTTCTGTTTTTATTTCACCGTCATTCTTTAAGAGCGATTTTCAATTTTGTGTTAATACGACCTACTTCTTGTGAAAATGATTGGGAGTGTTTTGGTGTAGTGGACTGGTTTGCTTTGAACAGTGCGCTCTCATTATGCAGATTCCATTGTACTCCCTAAATGGCCTTTGATAATGTCTTTAATACGGGGCCCAAAATCTCCTTAACTGCATCTCGTGTTTAAAATTACAGAACATGCTGCTGCACTCTGTAAATCCTATGAAGACAAACAGACTGCCCTTCAGGACAGACTAAAGGACAGTAGCCTCAGGCGTAAGTGATATTTTCCTTTGTGATAAGTTGCTTATTTGGATTTATTCCAGTTTAGTGCAGTGTAAATGAAATGTTCTCCAGTGCAGTGGCGAAGTTTGTGTTGTAGAAGCAGGTAGGAATTTTTTTTCCCCTTCCCCTTTGTAAACTCGACTCGCAGTATGTGCTTTTGTGTGCAGTAAACAAACTAGACTCCGTGTCGTGGCGAGTGGACTGCATGCTGAGTTCCAGTGAGCTGAAGGAGGTAAATGAACCGATTGTTCACCTGAAGATTAACATTCGGAACGTAGACACGGGTGCCGTGGAGCCCACAGCTGTTTCAGTGACGGCCAACAAGTTCCGAGTCTTACTCACAGGTAGGTCAGGCCCAGAACAAATGGGAGTTTAGAAATTCGACTAGGCCCATTTCAGTCTCTGGAAAATCTTCTTTTGCACTTATTTTGTCTGTTTAAACAAACGTTTCTAACCAAAGCGCCTGTTTTTCACCTTCTGCTTCAGTCCTAAGATTGGTATTCCGCAGGTGTCTACTGTCCATTGTTAAAATTCTCCTCCTCGTGTTCAAATCCCTTCATGGCCTCGCCTCCTCCCCATCTCTGTAAACTCCTACAACCCTTCGAGAACTCCGCGTTCCTCCAACTCTGGCCTCTTGTGCATTCCCCCATTTCCTTTGCAACACCATTGGCGGCCCTGCCTTCAGCCATCTAGGCTGCAAGCACTTGGAATTACCTCCCTAAACCTCCACCTCTCATCTCCTTTCAGATGCTTCTTAAAACCTACTACCTGTTTGACCTCTTCTCTCTCTTAGGCAGTCCCTTGGAACCGAGGATGACTTGCTTCCTCACTAAAAATGAGTTTGCAGGTGACTGATGAGTCCAATGCGGGACCTACAATCTCTGTCACAGGTGGGGCAGACGGTGGTTGAAGGGGCGGATGGGGTGGGGTGCTTGGGTTGACGTGCGCTCCTTCCACTGTTTGCGCTTGGCTTCCGCTTGCTCCTGGCAAAGAGACTCGAGGTGTTCGGCGCCTTCCCGGATGCTTCTCCTCCACTTTGTGCAGTCTTGGGCCAGGGATTCCCAGGTGTCAGTGGGGATGTTACACTTTTTCAAGGAGGCTCTGAGGGTGTCCTTGAAGCGTTTCCTCTGCCCACCTGGGGCTCTCTTGCCGTGCCGGAGCTCCGAGTAGAGCGCTTGTTTTGGGAGTCTCGTATCGGGCATGCGGACGATGTGACCCATCCATCGGAGCTGATCGAGCGTGGTCAGAGCTTCGATGCTGGGGATATTGGCCTGAGCGAGAACACTGACGTTGGTGCACCTATCCTGCCAATGAATTTGCAGGATCTTGCGGAGGCAGTGATGGTGGTACCTCTCCAGTACTTTGAGGTGCCTGCTGTACATGGTCCATGTCTCTGAGGCATACAGGAGGGCGGGTACCTGTTTGACCAAGCTTTAGGTCACCTGCCCTAATGTCGCCATCTTTGGCTCGGAGCCAATCCTTGTCTGATTACACTTCTACGAAGCACCTCGGGACGTTTTACTACTTGAAAGGCACTATATCAATGCAAGTTGTTGTTAAGAGTAGGTCACTCATTGATAATGACTGATGGCTACTGTTTTTTTTCCCCCCCCCCTCAGAACTCAAGCAAGCACAAGCACTGATGAATGCCTTGAACTAAGCGATTTTTGTACCACAATGTTCAACTTTTCTGGTAGCTGTTGAGCTTGCTGGATTTACAGGAGATTGGAGGGAGAGAGGGCGGATGTTCTGACACATTTAAAAAAAAAAAAACGTAACGACTCTTGTTGCCCTCTGATAAGGTTACTTGGGTTGTGGATCTCACAGAGCTTGAACATTCCATTTAGGCACTTCACACAAACGATGCAGAAACATGTTTGTCTGTTCAGAAGATTAGAACCCGAATTCATAATGTAACAAAGCACTTTCTAGAGAATGATTTGTGTGTAATGATTTAGCTTCAGCGCTGCAATATCTTGGGAGTATAAATGGTACCAACTGAATTACCGCCGCCCGATATCCATGGCAACGTGAGAAATTAGCGTCTCTTCAAGGCTGACCGAGTCGCGTTGACGTGGGCGTGTCAAATGGCCGAGCCGACTGACCTCTGAGCGAAGGTTTGTGTGAGGTTGGCCAGGTGGGCGCGGCGGGTTGAAACATTGCCCGTTCACTTCTGAAAATCTTAGTTCCAATCCAGCGAAGACAATTCAGACGAAAGTCTCCTCTCTGCCGTGGTTGTTAAGGGCACTAAGTCAAGCATCTTAATCCAGTTCGCATGATTGAGTGGGATTCCTCAACTCCTGATGTCCAGAATTTAACAGTTTCACTTTTTTGTAAGATTTGGTACAGAAAATGGGACGTGTCAGTTCAGTTGAGTAAGTGGGACTTAATTGGGACAATATAAGTGGGCTCTGCGTTTTAATGCTGTGCATTACCTGTGCTGCGAGAGCTCGACAGTAACCAGGAGCACAGATAATTGTTTGCTTGTCAATACTGTCATTTTTCTAATGACCACATAACTCCTAATTAATAAATGAACTTTTGAGGTTTGACCAAATATCTTTGACCTCTTTTACGTTCGAGTGAAGCTGGAGATGGTTGAGCTTTGGATCATAAAACCTCTGAATCCAGGACACTTCAGGTCACTGTAATCTCCCAGGAATGTGTAGTTACTTGGACAAATGAGGACCGGTGGAGTCAGTTTGGTCTCCAACCGAAATGTTTGTTGGACCTAGAATTGACGCCAAGTAAATAACTAGAATGCTAACCTCCCGAGTCAGTGTATTTTCAAGGAGTCCATGGGTTTGTTCCTGGCTGTGTGACATTACTATCCTGGCTTGTGAATCAGCTGGGAGAAAAGGAGATTCTAAGTGAACCTGGATGACCAACCTTTGAGATAGTATCATGCTCCGGCCTAACCACTTTAGTAACCTGGAGGAACCCACCCCAAAAGAAAGAGCCACACAGTAAATGCGATTCTTCCCCTGGTTTAAAAAAATCTGGTGTCTGCTTAACTTCCGCTCTCCCCATTTATAGTGACACAGTGGGTTACCACGTTGGCTTTTGAACCCTTGTGACCTGGCTTCAGAAACAGCCAAGACTGATGGCTCCTCTGTCACTTGGCTATGTTGGTTATCCAGTTCAGAAAGGTCCCAGATCCGCTGGTGTGGGAATGGGCATCTCCCTCTGGTCTAGTAGGGGCGTCTTATGGGGCCGAGGGAACATATCACAGGGCAGAGTACAGGAAGCTTTACTCTTCTGCTGCTGTGAGAATGTTTGACTCGGACACTGGTTGCCCAAAACAATAAGATGTTCCATTTCTCAGCACCCGTCCCTTCACCTTGACAAGCACAAGGAATAAACTCGAGTTTTTCTTCCAGGCAGATCGCAAGTTTTCCAATAGTCTGGGTGCATGTCTTTGCTGACTTCCTACTTGAAAAGTCTAACACCGGGAGGGTAGGGTCTGCGCTACAGCGTAAATGGAGCAGAACGATTGCTCATTTTTCACGTCCTGTTTTTGAGTTTAGCTTGAAAACATTGGGCGCGCCAAATCAAAAAAATATTTAAGATGATCTGAAGCAGGCACAATGAGAATAGACAACTTGGCTGAGAATTTCATGAACAGGGCAACTGATGATTGGCGAATTGTTGCATTGAGTTCTCGGTACCTAAGGGATGTCGAGCAGTTTGTGACCTTCACTTTGCTTTCAACGGCAGAAATGTGAATGAGAATGTCCATTCCAAACTAGAATGTGTGTTGTGGGTAATTGTTTACATGTATATGTGGAATAAAGTTACAAAAAAAAGAGGAGGCTCGGAAGAAATTTAAATTTGAAAGGGTGTCATTTAATTTCAATTTTTGTAATATTTGTCTTTATTATATTCTACTTCCTGCAGAAACCCATGTGATGATATAACAGTGATATTGTAACTTTTCTTAATCAGGGACTAGAAACATGCAGTATTGTAACTGTGTAGTATTACTATCCAGTTTTCGTAACTACAGGAAACTCTCGATTTACCGGCACCTAAATAACCGGAAATCTCTGTTAACCGGCAAAATTCAGGAGTAGGTTCAGGTAAGTTTTACTTGATATTAGTGGCCGTTCCTGGATCTGTGGCTGTGTAACTGGGGTGCCTGCACTTGTTGCTAAGCAACAGGGACGCCTGGTCTGTGGCCGGAGTTCCTGCACCTGTTGCTAAGCAACAGGGAAGCCTGGATTTGTTGCTGTGTACGGAGCTCTCGTACCTTTTAACTATACCTCTCTGTAATCTGGACTTTTTGATAAACCGGCACCACGCCGGTCCCGTCGGTGCCGGATAAAAAAGAGTTTCCTGTAGTGTGGTCACATTTGGTCACTGTTGAAGATGTTTGAGTACTACAATTGACCAGTAGGGTTTATATGCTATGTACAGGTATTTTTTGGTTGTAAGCACTGAGACTGAAAAGTTGCTTTTGGGTTTTTGGCGTACAAGCTGGGGCACGAGATACGCACTGTGCGGCTAATTGACGGCAGCATGTAAACTTATAAATTGTGAAAATAAAGTTTTAAGTTTATCCGAACTGAGGCTCCATCCTTTTTTATCATCGATTTCTTCGGTTCTTGTGTTCCTGGCTGAGGCTATGCTCCTATAAAGCGCCTTGGGGCGTTTTGCTATGTTAAAGGAGCGATATAAATACAAGTTATTCACTGATTCATGTCAAAACAAAAAAAAAAGACTATATTTTGCATTTAATTACAACATACATGAGTTGATCAGTGGATATTATTGTATTAAGAATATAAATCCACTGCACAATGCACCAAATTAAGCCT
Organism: Somniosus microcephalus; assembly: GCF_052327205.1. Classification (NCBI taxonomy): domain Eukaryota; kingdom Metazoa; phylum Chordata; class Chondrichthyes; order Squaliformes; family Somniosidae; genus Somniosus; species Somniosus microcephalus. Next base: position 20,905,493 of record NC_141018.1, on the reverse strand, counting down.
CAAAATAACTGGCGTATATGTCCCCACCAACCTCTCCCCACAGTTACACAATACACACACGTCAAAAACTGCCACTCTAACCATTATTCATTGCCTCCAGGAAGAACATTCAAGAGTGTATTTGTAAAGCGCCCTTCACTTCCTCAGGATGTTTCAAAAGCATTTTGCAACCAAGGAATTACTTACTGAAGTATAGTCAGCCTTGTAATGTAGGCAACCACAGCAGCCATTCTGTGCACAACAAGATCCCACATACGGCAATGAGGTGAAGGGTCAGTTGATGTTGTACTTTGGTGGTTGAGGGCTAAATGGTGGCCAGGACACCAGAAGAACTCACCTAGTCCTTGCCAAATAGTTCCATGAGGTTCTTCACGCCCACTAGGGTTGCCAACCCAATTGTTCTGCGGTCTTCAGGGTTTAAAGATCAAGTTGCCAGAAACTGCTGTGAGCAACCTTTTCTGATAATCTGTCTGCTGCGCGTCAGTTGCACAAGAACATAAGAAATAGGAGCAGGAGTCGGCCATTCGGCCCCTCGAGCCTGCTCCGCCATTCAATAAGATCATGGCTAACCTTCTACCTCAACTCCATTTTCCCGCCCGATCCCCACATCCCTTGATTCCCTCGCCCAACAAAAATCTGTACCATTGGATCCCTGACTGAACACTCACCTTTACAGTGCAAGAACTCGGGACAGCACAGAAGGATGCCATTCGGCACATCGTGCCTGTGCCGGCTCTTTGAAAGGGCACCTTCCGTTTCTTTTTGCATTGGCAAGCTGCAGAATGAGCGAGCGCCGAGTGACAATCCCTGACCCACGAGGTTCCCGAGCATTCGGCTCTTGCTGGCGCCCTGTCCACCCACACCACCGCGATAGAAAGATAGGAGCAGGAGTAGGCCATTCGGCCCCTCGAGCCCGCTCCGCCATTCAATGAGATCATGGCTGATCATCCAAATTCAGTACCCTGTCCCTGCCTTCTCCCCATATCCCTTGATCCCTTTAGCCTTAAGAAATATATCCAACTCCTTCTTGAATATATTTAATGAATTGGCCTCTACTGCCTTCTGTGGTAGAGAATTCCACAGGTTCACCACTCTCTGGGTAAAGAAATTCCTCCTCATCTCAGTCCTAAATGGCTTACCCCTTATCCTTAGACTGTGACCCCTGGTTCTGGACTCCCCGACCATCGGGAACATCCTTCCTGCATCTAGTCTGTCTAGTCCTGTTAGAATTTTATAAGCTTCAATGAGATCCCCTCTCATTCTTCTAAACTCCAGCGAGTACAAGCCCAATCGACCCAATCTCTCCTCATACGTCATTCCTGCCATCCCAGGTATCAGCCTGGTGAACTTCGCTGCACTCCTTCCACGGCAAGAACATCCTTCCTCAGATAAGGTGACCAAAACTGCACACAATGCTCAAGATGTGGTCTCACCAAGGCCCTGTACAACTGCAGCAAGACATCCTTGTTCCTGTACTCAAACCCTCTCGCTTCGAAGGCCAACATACCATTTGCCTTCTTAACCGCCTGCTGCACCTGCAGCAGGTACTAGAAGTCATTGTAGAGGAGTGTGTGACCTACAGGAAGAGTGAAGATGGCACAACATGGCAGAGAGAGGGCTCCCACATTTTCGGATGCAGCACTCGAGGTCCTGGTGCAGGAGAGGGACAGGAGGAGAAATGTCCTGTATGCCAGGAGGCCCTCTAGGCAGACACTGTGAAGGGAATGGAAGCAGATAGCTGTCGCTGTCAATGAAAGCAGTGTAGCCCGAGGACCTGGATGCAGTGCAGAAAGAAGTTTAATGGCCTCACACGAGTGGTCAAGGTCAGTGAATTCATGTTCAAATGCCATATCCAACAAACTGCACCATTAGCCTCACACACTTACCTTCAGCAATCTGCAGCAACCGAGCGAGGTAGCCGCTCTGCCCCATGGAGTTGATCGCATCCTGCCGCTTGCAGAGTATCGGGATCAGGTCCCTCATGCCCTCCCCTTGGTGTGACCCTTAGGGTCTTTTCCCAGCGAGTTTCTCCCTGCGGGGGACACAACCTCCCGGAATAAGTCCAATCAGAGTTGGCGATGCTAACATCCACCCGCACAGGCAGACGGGGTGGGGGAAGGGGACTGTGGTTTAACGTCTCATTGGAAAGACTTCTAACAATCCAGCACTCCCTCAGAACTACACTAAGTTGTTAGCGCAGATTAAGTGCTCAAGTTCTGGTTTGATCTTTCTGACTCAGAGTTCTACACTAAGCCAAGCTGACACATATGAATAGCAATAGGCCATTCAGCCCCTCGAGGCTGATCCGTCATTCTGATCTGCACCTCACCTCCATTTTCTTTTGCTCCATTACCTTGCTACCCTTGCCCAATGAAAATCTGTCTCAATCTTGAAATCTCCAATTGACACAAAATCCACGGGGGGAGAGAGTCCCAGATTCCTCCTACCCTTTTTGTGAAAGGTGCTTCGCACAACGGAGGAGTAGGAGAGATCAAAATTCTTTTCGAAACAGCCTCCCATTGGTATTGGGTACCCTTTGTTTTAATATTAATACAAAGGTGGAACGTGTCAGCTGTGGCTCAGTGAGGTAGCACCCTTGCCTCTTGCGTCGGAAGGTTGTGGGTTCAAGTCCCACTCCAGAGACTTGAGCACAAAAATCTAGGCTGACACTCCAGGGGAATGCTGCACTGTCAGAGGAGCCGTCTTTCAGATGGGATGTTAAACCGAGGCCCCGTCTACACTCTTGGGTGGACGTAAAAGATCCCATGGCACTATTTTGAAGAAGAGCAGGGGAGTTCTCCCCGACCAATATTAATCCCTCAATCAACATCATTAAAAAACAGATGACCTGGTCATTATCACATTGCTGTTTGTGGGAGCTTGCTGTGTGCAAATTGGCTGCTGCGTTTCCTACATTACAACAGTGACTACAACTCAAAAGTACTTCATTGGCTGTAAGGCGCTTGGGATGCACCGGTGGACGTGAAAGGCGCTATATAAATGCAAGTCTTATTTTTTTCTTTTTAGTCTCTGCTCCTTTAAGACTGAAAGTCACAGCGCTGTGACGGGACTACAAGTCCCAGATTGCATCACTGAGAACGGTGAGGAAGTGAAACCCACACACTGGACGGGGGAAGAGGCACTGACATTGCTCGGGGTTTGTTCGAACCAAACTTTGCATTGCAAACTCATTTAATCCAATCGCACCGGTCTTTGTGTGTGTGTGTGCATCATTCTGGTCTTGTTGCAACCTCGGTACGTTTCATTGGGTGGCTCCCAAGCTGTTTTGTAACGCTCAAGTGTCGGACCCGACAGCAAATCCCAGGCATTTCATTTAATGCATTGAGCAGGGCGCGCTGCAAACGCTGGGGGTTTCCGGCTAGAAAGGCAACCCATTGAAGTCTAAACCTTTCAGCAGCCGCGTTTAATCCAACCAGTTTCTCTTGCTCCATTATTGCGAGGAAACACTGCACATCCAGTGTCACTGTCCAGCCTAGCCCAAGAGAAGCAGTGCAGGGTTATTGTGTGTTTAGGTTCATGTTGCTTTGTGGGTAGGTTATGCACATCATCCTATTGGTATGTTTATCCCATATATTTGCTATATATATCAGCCTGGATTTAAGCTGTCAGCTGTGACTCAGTGGTAGCGCTCTCAAGTCCCACTCCAGAGATTTAAGCACAATATTTATCCCATCAACCAACATAACAGAAACAGATTATCTGGTCATTAGCACATTGCTGTTTGTGGGAGCTTGCTGTGTGCAAATTGGCTGCCGCGTTTCCCACATCACAACAGTGACTACACTTCAAAATGTACTTCATTGGCTGTAAAGTGCTTTTGAGACGTCCGGTGGTCGTGAAAGGCGCTATAGAAATGCAAGTCTTTCTATAATCCAGGCTGACACTCCGGTGCAGTGCCGAGGGAGCGCTGCGCTGTTGGAGGTGCCGTCTCTCGGATGAGATGTTAAACCGAGGCCCCGTCTGCCCCCTCAGCTGGACGTAGACAATCCCATGACACTATTCGAAGAAGAGCAGGGGAGTTCACCCCCCCGGTGTCCTGGTCAATATTTATCCCTCAACCAACATCACTAAACAGATCGTTGACCAGCTGAGCGTTTCCAGCATTTTCTGTTTTGATTTCAGTAAACAGATGATCTGGTCGTTTACCTCGTTGTGGGATCTTGCTGTGTGCAAATTGGCTGCTGCGTTTCCCCACATTACAACTGCGCCACAACACTTCAAAAAGTACTTCATTGGCTGTAAAGCGTATTGGGACGTCCTGAGGTAATGAAAGGTGCGATATAAACACAAGTCTTTACTGGTGTAGATTTTCAACTTCGGCTTAAAACTGTAGGTGTGGATTAGCCGCTAGTTATAGAGACCGGACAGTTTTAATTTCCGTTGATTTTTCTAAGCGCAAATGAAACTGAGTTGCCAGAGTTCAGGGGCTGAATTGGACCTGTGACTACATGTGAAACACTCTGCTGTATAATCCATAATTCTATTATAAATAACAGCTACTTCCATTTATATAGCACCTTTAACATAGAAAGTGTTCCTTGATCTCTATCAGTTAATGGTGTCAGTTGCAGAAACCTACACTATAAGGTAACCCTTTACTGTTCGGGGCTCCTGTTACTGTAAGGAGTGCACTGTTTTGATATTTCTGTTATATTGTGACATTAGGCGGCCATTGTTTTTGGACAGTGTACCCACTGTTGCACGCAACAGGACTGAGTACTCATAGAGGGAATCTTTACCAAGTACATATTTTTTTATTCGTTCATGGGGGCGTCACTAGCAAGGCCGGCATTTATTACCCTTGAGAAGGTGGTGGTGAGCCGCCATTTCAAAGGACAGTTAAAAATCAACCAACCGCGACCTCTACCACCTAGAAGGACAAGGGCAGCAGGCGCACGGGAACACCACCACCTCCAAGTTCCCCTCCCAAGTCACACACCATCCTGACTTAGAAGTATATCGGCCGATCCTTCATCGTTGCTGGGTCAAAATCCTGGAACTCCCTCCCTAACGGCGCTGTGGGAGTACTTCACCACATGGACTGCAGCGGTTCAAGAAGGCGGCTCACCACCACCTTCTCAAGGGCAACTAGGGATGGGCAATAAATGCTGACCTTGCCAGCGACGCCCACAAATAAAAAAAAAACATTGCTGTGGGTCTGGAGTCACATATAGGCCAGACCGGGTAAGGACGGCAGATTTCCTTCCCTAAAGGACATTAGTGAACCAGATGGGTTTTTACGACAATCCAGTAGTTTCATGGTCACCATTACTGATACTAGCTTTTTGTTCCAGATTTATTGAATTTAAAATCCCCAGCTGCCGTGGTTTGAACTCATGTTTCCGGATATTTAGTCCAGGCCTCTGGATTACTAGTCCAGTGACATAACCACTATGTTACCGTACCCCTATGTGACAAATGGGCAGTATTTGAGACAATTAGAGGCTTTTCTGAATGTGAGCAACCAGGACAGGTTTTGTCAGAGACTGGAGAGAAGCCGAGATTGTTGTCCTCGGAGCAGAGAAGGCTAAGAGGAGATTTAATAGAGGTGTTCAGTATTGGAGTAGATCAGGAGAAACTGTTTCCACTGCCAGGAGGTTCGGCAACCAGAGGACACAGATTTAAAATAATTGGCGAAGGAACCAGGGGAGAAATGAGGAGATTTTTATTTTTATGCGGCGAATTGTCATGATCTGGAATGCGCTGCCTGAAAGGGCGGTGGAAGCAGATTCAATACAGGTAGACTACCCTTTATCCGGACTTCCGAAAACCGAAACCCTCTAAAAACCGAAGGTTTTTTTGGTCAGCGTAAGTCCAGTGTAAGTTGTGCGCACGACCCCCCGCCGGCCCCGACCCCCCCGCGGACCCCCGCCGACCCCGACCCCCGCCGACTTACGCTGAGCGTCAGCGTAAGTCGTGCGCCCGGCCCCGACCCCCGCCGACCCCCCCGCGGATCCCCGCCGACCCCGACCCCCGCTGACTTACGCTGAGCGTCAGCGTAAGTCGTGCGCACGACCCCCCGCCGACCCCCCCGTGGACCCCTGCCGACCCACCTTCCGAAATCCGAAATTCTCCGAAAACCGAAACACGGCTGGTCCCGAGGTTTTCGGATAAAGGATAGTCTACCTGTAGTAACTTTCTAAAAGGGAATTAGATAGATATTTGAAAAGGAGAAATTTGCAGGGCTGTGGGGAAAGAGCAGGGGAGTGGGACTAATCGGATTGCTCTTTTAAAGAGCCGGCACAGGCACGATGGGCCGAATGGCCTCCATCTGTGCTGTAAGATTCTGTGATCAGGGGATCGTGGGCAGGGCTGCATGCCTATGATTTCCCGGCCAGCCAGTGAGGCTTTTTGCTGGTCGTGTGGATTTGGAAAATCAGCTCCTTTGTCTCGACAGTCTTCACTGGCACCACAGTCGCGCACTGTATATAGTTTGTAATCCTCGACCACTCAGCTACACAGACCATGCCAAAAAAAAAGGTTCGCATGTAATTGTAATGCAGGTTGAGAATCAAAAATATGGACCTGCAGTGACTGAAACTAGGTTTAATATAGCTAATGGAAAATATAATAATCCTTCAAGAAACCTCAGAACGCTGAGACATCTGGTAGGTGGTGTGAATTGTGTGGGGATTCCAGCAATGAAGAGTCTTGCACCTTTTCCTTGTTCCCATGGCATTCTTTGTAAAATCCAGAAGCTATTAAGTTTGCATTTTGATGCGTTTCAGTTCTCGCTGGTGCTGATTTTAGTGGCATCACAGTGACAGAGCAATGCGTGACTGCTTTATAAAAAAAAAATTCCGTGCATGCGTGTGCTCCTACCTCATCCACGCCCCATCCTGGGCCAATGTTTATCCCTCAATCAAATCACTAAGGAACAGATTATCTGGTCATTATCACATTGCTGTTTGTGGGAGCTTGCTGTGCGCAAATTGGCTGCTGCGTTTCCCACATTACAACAGTGACTACACTTCAAAAAGGACTTCGTTGGCTGTAAAGCGCTTTGCGACATCCAGTGGTCGCGAAAGGCGCTATATAAATGCAAGTCTTTCTTTTTTCTTATTGGCCTTCTGTCCTGATCACTGTTTTTTAATTATTATTCCAGATTGTCTTCTAAAATGCCTGAAGGACCCGAACTTCACTTAGCAAGCAGGTTTGTTAACCGAGTCTGCAGTGGTGCCGTGTTTTCAGGAAAAGTGGAAAAATCTGCAGTGAGTAAAAACTGTGACGTGCCTTTCGAGTGCGACGCTTACCTCATCTCCGCGGTGTCGAGAGGCAAAGAGGTCAAGCTGACTCTTACCCCCCTCAAGGAGGAAGACGGGAAGGAGGACATAAAGCCACACGGGGTGGAGCACAAGGATGAGTTACCGGGCCCCACGGACATCATCTTCCGCTTTGGAATGTCTGGCTCCTTCAAACTGACTACCGAGGAAGAGGTCCCTAAACACGCTCATCTCAAGTTCTTCACCAAAGGGAGGCCCAAGCAGGTGCTGTGCTTTGTTGACCCGAGGAGGTTTGGGAGCTGGGAGGTCAATGGGACCTGGCAGTTGGACAGAGGACCTTGCGTGTTGTTTGATTATGAAAAGTTCAGGTATAATTGTGCTTCCTCGTTTCTCGTCTACTTTCTACTTTCTGTGAGGGGGCTGGGGAGAGGCTCTGAGTCAGAAGGTTGCGGGTTCAAATTTCACTCCCGAGACTTGAGCACAAATACTAGGCTGACACTCCAGTGCGATACTGAGGAGTGCTGCACTGTCGGAGGTGCCATCTTTCGATTGAGCTGTTAAACCGAGGCGGACGTTAAACAACCCACGGGACTATTTCAAAGACGAGCAGGGGGCGATGGGGGTGGGGGGCTCTCCCTGGTGTCCTGGCCTAAAATTCATCCCTTAACCAGCATCACTAAAATCAGAATATCTGGCCATTTACATTGCTGATTGTGGGAGCTTGCTGTGCGCAAATTGGCTGCCTCATTTCCTACATTACAACAGTGATTACACTTCAAAAAGTACTTATTTGCCTGTAAAGCGTTTTAGGATGTACAGTAAACTCTCGTTTAAACGGCACCTAATCAACCGGAATCCTTTAATAACCGGCAAAATAGATAGCCGGTAATCTTGCCGAATCCATCCATTTTTCGTTTTTCCGAGTCCGAGTTTCCCGCGGTGGCCGAGTTAGTCACTGGTTTTTATTTTTTTTGGTGTTAATAATTGCCTACCTCTCTGTTATCCGGAATTTTTAATCAACCAGCGGCACCATCCCAGTCCCGTCGGTGCCGGATACGAAAGAGTTTACTGTATTGAGGGCGCTATATAAATGCAAGTCTTTCTTTCTTGGCAATTTTCCTAATTTCCCTCCTCTCCCGAGGCGTTGACTCTTTACGGGGCTACAGTTACGGGCACAGCTCACGCGGGCGCTGGCCCATTTATTCACATGCGAGCCCTGACTGTGAATGTTGGGGCAGACTATTGCCACATTCGGGCCCTTTCTTCTCCGCACACGTGCGCCCATCCATCGGGAGTTGCTGGGTGGTGATCAAGAATGGGGATCCCAGTCAGTCGTCTCTTCGCTAGGGCAAGGGTGCTGAGGCTGATTGTGCGACTGTCCTGACCGAGGACAGTCCGCACAATCCAGAGACTGAACCTGGGGTCATCACGGGTCAAATGGCTCAGCTACTCGCTGGCTCGACCTGCTGAGAGGTCGGGGGTGGGGGGAGGTCAAAGGGGAGCTCTGTGCACAGCTTTATTTTTTGAACTCGCATGGGGCATGGACCAGTTGGGCCGATGGCCTGTTTCTGTGCTGTACGTTCTACGGGTGGATTAGCCCCTTTCTTGCAGGAACTAGGCCTACCGTCTGGTCTTTATCTAGCCCTCACCTCGAGCTCTCTACACTTTGAGGCTCTTTTCTTTGTCTGATCCATCAATCCACCCTGCGTCGAGGAGAATTTGGAATTGGAAGCCGCACAGGCCCAAAAGAGGTCCCACCAATCTTGTCTGTCGTGGGCTCCAAGTCTACTGATTCAGATCTTTTGTCGGACTGTTGTCCGAGGTTGTCGAACCAAAATTTCCATGGACATCCCCTTCGGGAATTGTCCATCCACAACAGCCCGTGTGAGCTCTCCACTGGCGTGAACTGCACGGCCAAGCCTCGTTCCTTTTAAAGCAGTAATTTTGCCTTCTCGGCAATGGGTAGAAATAAACGGTGACCCTTGTGCCGTTGACGTTGCCCTCCGTCCTTCATCCCACTATTGGCAGCTGTGCCTTCAGCTGCCCAGGTCCCAGACTCTGGAGTTCCCTCCCTAAGCTCCTCTGCCTCTCCGCCTCCATCTCTTCCTCTAAGACCCTCCTAAAGTGCACCTCTTCGACCAAGCTGTCGAGCAGCCTTCCTAATCTTCTTTGGCTCAGCATCCATTTACCTTGCGTGGAATGTACAGCACAGAAACAGGCCATTCGGCCCGACTGGTCCGTGCCGGTGTTTGTGCTCCACACAAGCCTCCTCCCACCCCTCTCTTCATGGGATTGGGGGTAAGGTACTGACTTGGAGAGAGAACTGGTTGGCAGACAGAAAGCAAAGAGTTGGAATAAACGGGTCTTTTTCCAAGTGGCAGGCAGTGACTAGTGGGGTACCGCAGGGATCAGTCCTTGGACCCCAGCTATTCACAATATATATTAATGATCTAGACGAGGGAACTAGATGTAATATCTTCAAGTTTGCAGACGACACAAAGCTGGGTGGGCGTGTGTGCTGTGAGGAGGATGCCGAGAAACTACAGTATGATTTGGACAGGTTGGGTGATTGGGCAGAAGCATGGCAGATGCAATATAATGTGGATAAATGCAAGGTTATCCACTTTAGTGTCAAAAACAGGAAGGCAGATTATTATCTGAATGGCAATAGATTGGGAGAAGGGGAAGTGCAACGAGACCTGGGTGTCCTTGTGCACCAGTCGCTGAAGGTAAGCATGCAGGTGCAGCAGGCGGTTAAGTAGGCAAATGGTATGTTGGCCTTCGTAGCAAGAGGGTTTGAGTACAGGCACAAGGATGTCTTGCTGCAGTTGTACAGGGCCTTGGTGAGACCACATCTTGAGCATTGTGTGCAGTTTTGGTCGCCTTATCTGAGGAAGGATGTTCTTGCCATGGAGGGAGTGCAGCGAAGATTCACCAGGCTGATACCTGGGATGGCAAGAATGACGTATGAGGAGAGATTGGGTCGATTGGGCTTGTGCTCGCTGGAGTTTAGAAGAATGAGAGAGGATCTCATTGAAACTTATAAAATTCTAACAGGACTAGACAGACTAGATGCAGGAAGGATGTTCCCGATGGCGGGGGAGTCCAGAACCAGGGGTCACAGACTAAGGATAAGGGGTAAGCCATTTAGGACTGAGATGAGGAGGAATTTCTTCACCCAGAGAGTGGTGAACCTGTGGAATTCTCTACCACAGGAGGCAGTAGAGGCCAATTCATTAAATATATTCAAGACAAGAAGGAGTTGGATATATTTCTTAAGGCTAAAGGGATCAAGGGATATGGGGAGAAGGCAGGGACAGGGTACTGAGTTTGGATGATCAGCCATGATCGCATTGAATGGCGGAGCAGGCTCGAGGGGCCGAATGGCCTACTCCTGCTCCTAGCTTCTATGTATCTCACCCCATCAGCCTAATCTTCTGTTCCTTTCTCCCTCATGTGTTTCTCTAGCTTCCCCTTAAATTACACCTCTGGGAAGCGCCTTGGGGCATTTTTCAATGTTAAAGGCGCTTTAAGTTGCTGTTGGTGACATTGCCTGCGCTGCAACTGCAAGTTGAATTTTTAACTTTGCTTTTTCACCTCTCCCAGAACGAATGTGCTATCAAACCTGCCAGAAAAAACCTTTGACAAGCCAATCTGTGAGGTGCTATTAAATCAAAAATACTTCAACGGCATCGGGAATTACCTCCGAGCAGAGATTCTATTCCGGTGAGGAAAACTTCATCTCATTTTAATTCTTCCCCAATTTTCCAATCTTCCCTCGATGCAGGGGGGAGGTGCCTGAGGATTGGAAAGTGGCCAATGTGGCACCATTGTTGAAGAAAGGGTGTAAGGACAATCCTAGTAACTACAGGCCGGTCAGTTTAACATCAGTGGTGGGAAACATTTTAGAAACAATAATCAAGGAAAAAATTAACGGGCACTTGGAGAGGTTTAAGCTAATTAAGGAGAGCCAACACGGATTTGTAAAAGGCAGATCGTGTTTGACTAATCTAATTGAATTTTTTGATGAAGTAACAGGGAGGATTGATGAAGGGAATGCAATGGATGTTGTCTACATGGATTTTAGGAAGGCGTTTGACAAAGTACCACATAGAAGGCTGGTTAACAAAATCGAGGCTCATGGAATAGGTGGGTCAGTGGCAGATTGGATAAGGAATTGGCTTAAGGACAGAAAACAGCGAGTTGTGGTAAATGGCTGTTTTTCAGACTGGAGGATGGTAGACAGTGGTGTTCCCCAAGGGTCAGTGCTGGGGCCACTGCTTTTTTTGATATATATAAATGACCTGGATATTGGAATACAGAGTAGAATTCCTAAATTTGCCGATGACACCAAACTTGGGGGTGTGGCAAACAGTGAGGATGATACCAATTGACTGCAACAGGACATAGAAAGGCTAGCAGAATGGGCAGACAAGTGGAAGATGGAATTTAATACAGAGAAGTGTGAGGTGATGCATTTTGGCAGAAGGGACAGGGAGCGGCAATATACACTTAATGGCACAGTTTTAAAGAGTGTGCAGAGACAGAGGGACCTGGGAGTTAATGTACATAGGTCCCTGAAGGTGGCAGAACGTATTGAGAGAGTGGTTAGCAAAGCATATGGGATCTTGGGCTTCATAAATAGAGGTATTGGGCTCAAATTTCATCGGGCCGTTGAGGCGGGATTGGAGGCATGGGGAGGGTTAAAATTGCAAAATCGGGGGGCACGAACCCATCCCGCCTCCATGCCCGTATCACAGGAGGCGGGTATTTGACCTGTGCTGGGAGCCGCCTCCCCGAGGTGGGAAGGGGTTAGTGCCAATTAACTGCCTTGGTGTGGAGATGCCGGTGTTGGACTGGGGTGGACAAATGTAAGAAATCACACAACACCAGGTTATAGTCCAACAGCTTTATTTGAAATCACAAGCTTTCGGAGCGCTGCTCCTTCATCAGGTGAAGTGGAGAGATGCATAAAAACACAGCTTATATAGCCAGAGACAATCTCTGACTATATAAGCTGTGTTTTTATGCATCTCTCCACTTCACCTGACGAAGGAGCAGCGCTCCGAAAGCTTGTGATTTCAAATAAAGCTGTTGGACTATAACCTGGTGTTGTGTGATTTCTTACAATTAACTGCCTGTTAACAGGCAGTTTTTAGCCTAATCCCTATTTTTATCCCTGAAGTGTGGGCTTCCCGACGGTTCCAAACCACGCCAAGTTAGCGAGGCGGACCGTCGGGCTGAAGGACTTGGAGGGTTCGAGATGTCCGGTGTTCAGGTGAGTGATGGGTGCATGAGTGCAGAGGTAAGTGTGTTTGATGTGTGTAAAGTGTTTAAAGAAGTTTTACTTACCTTTTCTTACTAATGCAGTCTGCCTTCCTTCAGGTCTCGGGAGTCCCTCATCTCACCGTCACAGAAAGCAGAATGGCCGCGAGCTGTCAAAAGTTGCAGCATTCAACTTTCTGTTCTGGACAGATCTCTAAATCAGCCTGAGAGGAAGGAATTAACTTAGTGTACAGATTGTCAGTGTTTGACAGCTTCAAAGAGCTGTCAAACGCTGATATTTCATCTGTCAAAAGCTCTCGACAGATGAAATGTCAATCTGTGACGTCACCTGTTGCCGGGTGGCCCTTAATTGGCCTGGTCAATCAAGTGAAAATCGAGTGGGTTGGCCACAACTCGATGGAGGCGGGACTACAACCCCAAAAGTTGTAGTCCCGCCTCCTACCCGCCTCCAGTATCAAAATCCAGCCCATTGAGTACAAAAGTAGAGAAGTTATGCTGAGCTTTTATAAAGCGCTGGTTAGGCCACAACTGGAGTATTGCATCCAGTTCTGGTCACCACACTTTAGGAAGGATGTGAAGGCCCTTGAGAGGGTGCAGAGGAGATTTACCAGAATGGTTCTGGGGATGGGGGAATCTTAGCTACAAGGACAGGTTGGAGAAGCTGGATTTGTTTTCATTAGAGCAAAGGAGGTTGCGGGGTGATTTGATAGAGGTGTACAAGATTATGACAGGTTTGGATAGGCTAGACAGGGAAAGGCTGTTCCCACTAGTTGATGGTACGAGGACTAGGGGACACAGATTTAAGATTTTGGGAAAGAGATACAGGGGGGGATGTGAGGGGAAACTTTTTTACACAGCGAGTGGTGAGGACCTGGAACTCGCTGCCGACGGAAGTGGTGGAAGCGGAGACACTCAATGTTTTCAAGGGGAGACTGGATAGGCACTTGAGGGAAATAAACTTGCAGGGCTACGGGGATAGAGCGGGGGAATGGGACTGACTGGATTGCTCTACAGAGAGCCGGCACGGACTCGATGGGCCGAATGGCCTCCTTCTGTGCCGTTATGACGCTATGACCCACTTCACCGGAAGTGATTGGGTGGGATAGTCTGGGCTTGTAGGCCTCTCCACGGCCACTGGGTAAATCCTGCCAGCGTCCCACCCTTGTACTCTCACTGCACTCGGCTCGTAAGTGCTTGAATGGCATGCGTAGGTGTTTGCTCATGGCTTGAAGTTGAACTGCTGACCCCCTGGTTCAGAGTTCAGCTGTTGAGTTCTGTATCTGACATTTTTTTTAAATACAAGTTTGTTTATTTTTTAAAGGCCAAAGCTACAGAGGGAGATGTGGCTCGGTGCCGTGTTGCCTGTAGCGTTATCTTGGAAGGAGTACAGAGTGGAGCGGCAAGGATGATTTATTGGCTTGAGGAGTTTGTTATGAGGAAATTGGGCTTGTTTTCTTTGGCAGAGAGGAGACTTTGTGGTGACCTAATTGAAGTTTTTTCCCCCCCCAGAATTAAGGCAGGAATGAAGCAATCGATCCAGGCTGATTGCTTATTATGTGAAAGGGTTTATAACCCAGGACTGACTAGTTTAAAAAAAATATCAGGAAGGTAGGAGTGAGAAGGAAGCTACTCAGCACTTTTTTCAGGTAAATGCCAATAGAGTTGACAGTGTTGGTGGATTCAAGAGGTAAGCGATGTTTTTGGAAGGAAGAGATTGAGGGATATGGTGAGATGGCACTTAACTGGGATAAATCTGTTCTGAATGGCTAGGCTTGCTGGAGTTAATGCCCTTTTCCTGTTCTTAAAAGTTCTTAATATTTCTAACGAACTCAAAAGAACACAGAAGGAGAAAAAGCCTCTCTGAAAAAGTGTTCATTATTGGGCCGGATATTCCGACGCCTATGGGTGTGTACGGGCTGTGTACCCACCGTTCGAGGCCTCGCAAGTGCCGGTTTCAGGCATGCAAAGCACATGCGCTGAAAACCGGCACTTGCGATCTGTCAAGAATCCTCTTGACAGATCCTCCGCCTGCCCTGGAGAAGGGCCTCTGCGGGTGGGGGGAGAGTTCCGCTTTCTGCACAACCTCCGCCGGCTGAACACCCTTAAAAAACTTACGCCTGGTAAAAGCCTGCGTAAGGCCTGCCTTTACCAGTATAAGTTTTAAAAAATAATTTTTTTTCTCACTCATTTATAATTTAAAAATACTTTAAAAAAAGTAAGTTTATTTTTAGCCCTGTAAAAAACTTAAATTTATTTTTCAAAAAATTAAATTTTTGTTTAAAATATTTAATTTAATGTAATTTTAACTAATTTTAAATTTTAAAAAATTCATTTAGTGTTTAACTGTTTTTAAATGTGATCCCCATTCATACTTTTGACAGATCTGTGCGTAGAGTGCTGTCAAAAGCATGAAGGGGGATTCCCTTCTCACATTGGTTCCCCATGGTCCATGTGATCCCAGGGACGCCTGCGCCCCTGGGATACCTGGGCCTCTGCGCATTTCGTAGAGCAGAGGCCCAGGAGTGGAAATGTCCGGACCTCCGGAGCCCTCTGGTAAGGGCGTAGAATTTTCCCAGATCGCACGCAAGAAGCCTCCGATCGGAAAATATGGGCCAACGATTTCTGCCTTCTCCGTGAGGCCCCAGGAGACTTGTGTCACTGTCTGTTCTGACTAGGGCTGGTTGAACAGTAATTAAGTACCTTGTGAAAATGTTCAAATCTTTAGAAGTAAGGTAAGTAAATCGTTGGCATTTTCTTTCCAATAATTAAAAAAAAAAGGTAATTCTCCTAGTTGTTACTGATCTTGTTCCAGTTTTTCACCCAACTGTGCAAATCCAGTACTGGCACCTGCAGTTTAAGAATTGGTGGAATCTCTTCCTACTGGCCTCTATGCGATCATCTGGCTCAGTAATGACATTGAGAGATAGACGTACCAGGATGTTGAAAGTACTTTTCATGTGCATGATGTGAAGGCCCCAGTCAGCGCAGTGGGACCTCCGATTCTGGGCATATCCAGAGGACTATGCTTCTGTTAGGTGGGCGTGACTGACTGATGTCTGGAGTGATTAATCTCCCTTTTTTTTTTGCTTTAGGTCGAAAGTTCCCCCGTTTGAGAAGGCGAGGACTGTGTTGGAACCTTTGCTACACAAAGAAACGGTAAGATTTAAAATCTGCCCCCAGGCTTTCACAGGACTGGTGTGTTCATGGACCTAAGCACTTCCACTGTACAAGAATGAAGAGCAGTATATGGATTAAGTCCAGGTGGTTCATTGCAAAGGCTCCATCTTAATTTTAATGAGCACAGACCCATTGGGTTGTTTGACTACTCTGCATTCGATACAGTTTTTCCGTGACGCATCCCTTCTGGACAAGTAAAACCAGCAAGGGCTTCGTCATGTACCAGTAGTGTCTGCATGTCATTTACTGAGACTCAATCTATGCATTGAGCATCCTTAAACCTTCTTCTGATGGGGCTACGTGGCAGAATGGGTTAGAACATAGTCTGTTGAAATCTGGGACCTGGGTTTGATCTTTTTCTCATTGCGTTTATTGCCTATCGCTCACTGTCCTGAGAAAGTGGTGGTAGGCCGCCATCTTCTTAAAGGCTGGAGCCCTTGTACTAACGGTGTTTCCATGATGGTGTTAGACTGGGAATTCCAGCATTTGGACCCAGCGACCATGAAAGAACGATGGGCAGTGTACATCCATGGTGCGTGACTTGGAGGAGAACCTGGTGGCGATGGTGTTTCCATTATGATGTTGGGTAGGGAATTCCAGGATTTGGACCCAGCGACCATGAAGGAACGTTGGGCGGTGTACATCCATGGTGCGTGACTTGGAGGAGAACCTGGTGGCGATGGTGTTCCCATGACATCAAGTGGACTGCGGACTGATGAGATGAGAGGCTAGTGTCTGATGGCTGTATGGCCTCTACAAGAAGTGGCCATGCACAGCGCAACCCTGTTGAAACATATAAGATTCTGAAGGGGATTGACAGGGTAGATGCTGAGAGGTTGTTTCCCCTGGCTGGAGAGTCTAGAACTAGGGGGCATAGTCTCAGGATAAGGGGTCGACCATTTAGGACTGAGATGAGGAGAAATTTCTTCACTCAGAGGGTTGTGAATCTTTGGAGTTCTCTACACCAAAGGGCTGTGGATGCTCAGTCGTTGAGTATATTCAAGGCTGAGATCGATAGATTTTTGGACTCTAGGGGAATCAAAGGATACGGAGATCGGGCGGGAAACTGGAATTGATTTAGAAGTTCAGTCATGATCTTCTTGAATGGCGGAGCAGGCTCGAGGGGCCGTATGGCCTACTCCTGCTCCTAATTCTTGTGTTCTAATGGGTGTGGGTTCACAGCCACAAAACTGCTTGCAATTTGGCATTCTCAAGAGAAACAAAGACGCTGAAGTGGACAGTGGAAATGGCGCACAGGGCCAATTTAATGTCTGCAGTCACAAATAAGGGTTTGTAAAACTCCCCTTTAACAAGAAGCAATGTTTTTCTTTCAAAAAAACCAGTGAGGAGGAGAAGCAGAATTGGGAAGGAAAGAGAAAATGGGAATAACGTAAACTGCCAAAAGAAAGAGACGTAATAATGGAGACCCCATATTAAATTAAAAGTAGTAAAATGTATGGCCCAGAAATTTGGGTCTTCACGGGTGAGTACGCACGGGGCACTCACGCGTGGGCCCGATGGAAGTGCCGGTTTCTTGGATGCACTGCGCATGCGCGGGAAACCGGCACTTCCGTTCCTCTGAACGATGAGGTTCAGAGGTGGAACACGTGCGCGTGGGAGTCTGCGCGTGCGCTTTGAACTTACGTTTTTTTTACAGGTTTCTCCGGGAGGGTAAGTCTTTAGATTTTAGAAATGTAAAAACCAGGCGTAAGGCCTGCATTTTAAAAGGTAAGTGGCCAATTAATTAAAATTAAAACATTTTTTCCATAGGTTTATTATTTTTAAATACTTTAAAGCAAGGTAAGTTTATTTTTAGCCCCGTTTGAATATAAAAAAAATTTCAAAAATTTAAATTATTGTTTAAAATAGTTATTTAATGCAATTTATAATTTATTTAATAAGTGTGATGATTTTTTAAAATTTATTTGAAGGTTTACTACTATTTTGGGGCCGTAGTATTTATAAGTTTTGACAGGTCTTCCTGTCACTACTTATGAATGGGCTTTACCCTGCGCCAATTGGCTGCCCATGGCCCACGTGATCCCAGGGGACGCATCGCACTAACTACGCCCCTGGGATAAGCAAGCGCTGCGCGCCGGCAGCTGGACCAGGCCCCGGAGCGGAATTCCACGGGGCCCTACAGCTCAACTGCCGGCGCGCAAGGTAAGTGCAGGTCGGGGGCTTGCACCCGCGGGAAGCCCCCGACCCGAATTTCTGGGCCAATGTGTTTCCTGTAGCGACAGAGTGCTTGAGAAGTAAAAGCTGTTGGTCGAAGACAGGCAGAGCAGGTGTTTGGGCAGGATATGAAATACTGAATTTTATCGTTCAGATTCCGAAGCTTAAATATAACCCACATGTACGGAGAGATTGGTGTGGATACCAGGTGGCTGCGGTTTGCAATTGGTTTTGAGCTGACTTGTGTTTTTAACCTTAGTTGGGCCTGTTTTGATGGGAGTTATTAAAAAGCCAAATTAATTAAAAAAGAATCCCAGTGCTTTGGAGCAGAGTCGCACTTGCTGCAGTGGATTACAGAGTCACGGGATCGCAATTCCATGGCCAATCACCAGCCTATCAAACAGAGCGGATCTCTGAGCAGCAAAGCCAGTGCGTTGAAGAAGTTGCGTCTAGGGGCTGGATCTTGCCAGCTCTGGGGAGGTGGGACTGCCAGGAAAATGGCAGAATCAGGGGACGGGTGCCCAACCCGCCCCCAACCCGCCACCGTGCCATCTTCCCAGGAGGCGGGTTGTCTTGAATTCAAGAACTCATCAAACAACAGAGAATGTCAGTGTTTGACAGCTTCACAGATGATGACAATTCATCTGTCAAAACTTTTTGACAGATGAAACGTCATATGCTGACGTTCTCTGTAACCGGTTTTCCCTTAATTGGCCTGCTGAGCCCACTGGGCGGGCTTAACAAGGTCAATCAAGGGAAAATAGCGTGGGTTGGCCAGAAGTTGATGGAGGCGGGACTGAAACCCGACAAGTGGGAGTCCCGCCTCCAAAAGCTCCCCATTGGCAAAATCCAGCCAATGTTGTGGCGTTTAGTCTCAGCAGCGGTTTATTTATAGCGGCTCCGTAGAAGAAGCCTGTATTCCGCAGCTACTTAAATCAGAAAGGGACTTCAAAGGCAGAGACACCATCTGCCCTTTCTGCTTTCGGGACATATTTAACCCCTTTTGCGCCAGTGCTTGATCCACACAATACTTTGTTGTGACGTTTCATCGTTTTACATCTCACCGCAGTGTTTGGATTCTGCGTAGTTGGCTTTGAATTTTTTTGTATTCACGTCTATTCTTATTTTGAGGAACTTAATGTCCAGTTTCTCTGCAGTTCAGCGGCGGAAAGCTTGACCGTTGTGACAGTTGTTTTCCAGTCGTCCGCAGTACGGAATAGGCTGGTATCTGAAGTGTGTTCTCATTTTGAAGTACCTTCCTCCTTGTCCGGTTATGCGCGCACAGTGTCCTACTCATTCTCCTCCTCCCCCCCCCCCCCCCCTTGTCGTCCTCCCCCTCTTCCTCGTTTTTCTTTTAGAAACGAGAAGAAAATAGACGAGGGAAAGGACAGGTAAAATGAAGTCAGGGGCAAAGCTAAAAGATCAATAGAAGAGAAAAATCCTTAAAAAAGAATGGCTTGAATTTCTATAGCGCCTTTCATGGCCACCGGACGTCCCAAAGCGCTTTACAGCCAATGAAGTACTTTTTGAATGTAGGAAACACGGCAGCCAAGTTGTGCACAGCAAGCTCCCACAAACAGCAATGTGATAATGACCAGATAATCTGTTTTAGTGATGTTGGTTGAGGGATAAATATTGGCCAGGACACCAGGGGAGAACTCCCCTGCTCTTCTTCGAAATAGTGCCTGTTACGTCCAGCTGAGAGAGCAGACGGGGGCCTCGATTTAACGCCTCATCCAAAAGACGGGCACCTCCGACAGTGCAGCACTCCCTCAGCACTGCACTGGGAGTGTCAGCCTAGATTGTGTCTCATTGAAGATTTGAAAGGAGGAAGTGAGATGGAGGGGCTTTGGAAGGGCAAGGGTACAGTGGCTGAAACCATTCATTGGGACGGGAGACAGACAGGTGACCTGGTCCCATGCCCTCTGACCCCTGACCCGGTCCAGGAAGCAGTATGGTGGTGCCTCGTTTTGGTTTCCCAGCCTTGTAAGGAGATGCCTCACTAGTTGCTCAGTGCCTGCCTTCCAGCTTACTGAAACCACAAGCTAGGATGGTACGGGTGTGTGACTCACTCCCCCTTTGAACCTGGAGTTGTTACATTAAATCTTTTCTCTCGATCCAACAAAAGCATGGGCCAGCGCAATTTAAACAACAACTTGAATTTATGTACAATAGCAAAATACTGCGGATGCTGGAAACCTGAAATAACAACAGAAAACGCTGGGAATATTCAGCAGGCCAGGCAGCATCTGTAGAGAGAGAAACAGAGTTAACGTTTCAGGACTGGGACCCTTCGTCAGAACTGGAAAAAGCTGGAGATGTAACAGATTAAGCAGGTGCAGAGACGGGGGGGGGGGGGGGTTAGGAGGGGAGGAAGGAATTGAAGGAACGTACTGTGCTTTTGTAAGAGGCAGGAAAGATTAAATGTTGCAAATGGGAATGGTAAAAATCATACAGCATGAAAAATGGGGGATGGGGCTATAGTCTGAAATTGTTGAACTCAGTGGCCCAGAAATTCGGGTCGGGGGCTTCCCGCGGGTGCAAGCCCCCGACCTGCTCTTACCTAGCGCGCCGGCCGTTGTGCTGTGGGCCCGCGTGGGATTCCGATCCTGGGCCTGCTCCAACTGCCGGCGCCCAGTGCTCGCGTATCCCAGGGGCGCAGTTAGTTCGAAGCGTCCCCTGGGATCACATGGGCCATGGGGAGCCAATGGTAGCAGGGAATCTGTATTCATAGATTTGACAGGAAGACCTGTCAAATCTATGGATACAATTCAGCCCCAAAACATAACTCAAACTTCAAATACATTTTTTTTTAAATCACATTTTTAAAATAACTATAAATTACATAAAATAACTATACCTTTCTTTAAAGTATTTAAAAATAATAAACCTGTGGAAAAAATGTTTTAATTTTACTTAATTCACCACTTACCTTGTTAAAAGCAGGCCTTGCGACTGCTTTTTAAAAGTGTAGCTGCTGGAGACTTACCCTCCCGGAGAAACCTGTAATAAAAAAAAATTGGAAGTTCCAGGCGTACGCGCTGCCTCTCCGGCGCACGCGTTCCACCTGTGAACCCCTTCCTTTAAGGGAACGGAAGTTTCGGTTTCCCGCGCATGCGCAGTGCATGCACGAAACCGGCACTTTTGTTGGGCCTACGCGTGAGTACCCAGCGCGGACTCACCCGTGGGGACCCGAAGTTCTGGCCCGTTGTGGAGTCCAGAAGGTTGTAAAGTGCCAAATCAAAAGATGAGGTGCTGTTCCTTGAGCTTACGTTGAGCTACATTGCAACAGTGTAAGAGGCCGAGGACAGAGAGGTCAGGGTGGGAGTGAAGCGGTGAATTAAAGTGACAGGCGACCGGAAGCTCGGGGTCACCCTTACAGACTGAACGGAGGTGTTCCGCAAAGCGGTCGCCCAATCTGCGTTTGGTCTCCCCAGTGTAGAGGAGACCGCATCGTGAGCAGCGAATACAGTATACTAGATTGCAAGAAGTACAAGTAAACTTTTGAATTTATGTAGCGCCTTTCACCTGGCAGAGCGTCCCAAGGCGCTTCACAAGAGCGTAATCAGACATAATTTGCCAAGAAACATTATTGAGCAAAAAATGGCCAAGTCACTTGCATAACTAACCCCCGGAAAAAATCGATACATCATACAAATAATTCAGAATTTGTATAGGGGCTGCCTGAAAATGTTAATGACATTGTTCCACTGAAGTATCTGAAATGTGCAATGTATTTTATTGGCTGTTTGCATCTTGTTCGTGCAGAAAAAAAATATAAAGGCTTATTTTCCAATTTAACAGAGCTTTTTAACAACAGGAGTGTACACCGTGCACCCAATCTGCAGCCCCATGGCTTTTCATTAGTTAAAATACGTGCATAATTATCAACTTGAAGGGAAGAACTTGGATTTATTTAGCACTTTGCACTTCTTCAGAATGTCACAAAGGGAAAAGAAAGACTCGCATTTCTACAGCGCCTTTCACGACCGGATGTCCCAAAGCGCTTTACAGCCAATGAAGTACTTTTTGGAGTGTAGTCACTGTTTGTAATGTGGGAAACACGGCAGGTAATTTGCGCACAGCAAGGTGATAATGACCAGATAATCTGTTTTGGTGTTGTTTATTAAGGGATAAATATTGGCCAGGACACCGGGGATAACTCCCCTGCTCTTCTTCGAAATAGTGTCATAGGATCTTTTACATCCACCTGAGAGAGCAGACGGGGCCTCGGTTTCACGCCTCATCTGAAAGACGGCATCTCCAACAGTGCAGCGCCCCCTCACTACCGCTTCAGCCTAGATTTTTGTGCTCAAGTCTTTGGAGTGGGACTTGAACTCACAACCTTCTGACTCGGAGGCGAGAGGGTGCTACCCACTGAGCCACGGCTGGCACTGCTTCACAGCCAATGAATTACGTTTGATGTGATGTCTGTTGTTTTGTAGGCAGTCAGCAGTCAGATGAATGACCATTTGACTTATTTTGTTCATGCTGGTTGACATCAGGAGAACTCCCTGGAAAAAGTGGCGAGGACCCGTTTGCATCCTCCAGAACTGTCCCACCTAGCCTCGGTTTAACATCTCCAATTGACGTCACCTCTGACAGTGCAGCACTCTCTCAGTACAGGAAACTTTCGATTTACCGGCACCTAAATAACCGAAAATCTCGGTTAACCGGCAAAATTCAGGAGTAGGTTTTACTTCATATTGTACTTGCCTTCCTCCGTCTGTTGCTGCGCAAGGGTGTGGCTGCAGCTGTTGCTAAGCTACAGAGACGCTTGGAACTTGTGGCCATTGTTCTACACTTGTTGCTAAGCAACACGGTTTGTTGCTTTATACGGAGCTGTCAGCTCCGTATCTTTTACTATAGCGTTCGGTTATCTGGAATTTTTGATGAACCGGCACCAGGTCGGTCCCGTCCGTGCCGGATAAAAGAAAGTTTCCTGTACTGCACTGAAGTGTCGGCCTTGAGTACGTGCTCAATGACCTGGAGTGTGGCTTGACCCCACCACCTTCTGACTCAGAAACCAGAGTGCTACCAACTGAGCCAAGCTGTCATAGCGTGCGGGCTGTTTCAACCCTTTAAGTGTTTCTTGCACTGAAGTACTGTGCCTTCAGGGTCTGTGCTATAGAAGGCCAACTGATGGGAGAGCGAGAAGAGTGGGAAAGGGCAGTCAGCTAGTCTTGAGATGTATGAATGACAACCAGGGCAGATGAAGTAAGATTGGGGCAGAAAATAGTTAGAGGAAGCAAGGCGTGAACTGAGACAGCACGACTGGGAAATGGGCCAATGTTTTTATAGGGAAAAGGTTTTGTTATAAATCAGTAGATTCCTTCTAACGCATTGTTGCTCTGGAGCTCTGTCCCTCATGTGCAGCTCTTAACTGCTTATCCATCTCTCTCTCACTCTCTCAAGACTGCTGACTTGCCTCTGAGTAAGAAGATAAAGCTGAAATTGGAGAATCCTGATCTTCTTGAACTTTGCCACATGCTGCCTATGGAGGTCATTAATTTGGGTAAGTCGCTCTGTCCTTATGCACCGTGTCCAGTGCAGTCCTTAACACAAATGAGACCATTGTCCAGGCAACCCCTACAGATCCAACTGCTATCCACCTTACTTCCTAAACTAACTGCAGGCCATTTTTGCCAGTGTCTGTTGGATTCAGTGTTTGCGAGGGAAAGCTATATCAACTCTGTGATAGTGGATTGGCGGTTAGGATCAGATCAGCCATGATCTTATTGAATGGCGGAGCAGGCTCGAGGGGCCGATTGGCCTACTCCTGCTCCTATTTCTTATGTTCTTATGTAACTCCCATAGCGCTCTATAAATGCAAGTCATAGTTGTAACAAGAAAAAAAAAGACTTGCATTTCTATAGCGCCTTTCGCGACCACCGGATGTCCCAAAGCACTTTACAGCCAATTAAGTACTTTTTGAAGTGTAGTCACTGTTGTAATGTAGGAAACGCAGCAACCAATTTGCACACAGCACGCTCCCACAAACAGCAATGTGATAATGACCAGATAATCTGTTTTAATGATGTTGGTTGAGGAATAAATATTGGCCCAGGACACCGGGGAGAACTCCCCTGCTCTTCTTCGAAATAGTGCCATGGGATCTTTTACGTCCACCTGAGAGGGCAGACGGGGCCTCGGTTTAACGTCTCATCCGAAAGACGGCACCTCCGACAGTGCAGCACTCCCTCAGCATGGCACTGGGAGTGTCAGCCTAGATTGTGTGCTCGAGTCTCTGGAGTGGGACTTCAACCCACAACCTTCTGACTCAGAGGCAAGGGTGCTGCCCACTGAGCCACAGCTGCCAGTAACTCCAATAGTGGCAGGCATCTCCCCACAGCAATGTGGCAGTGGTTGATATCTCCTAAGATATCATTTGTGCCACTGACCCAACCCAGTTGGTAACTTTCTTTAAAGATATAAGTATATTTTACTTTGCTCTTAGGGTGTGAGCGATGCCGCATTTATTGCCAGTCATCAATCTGAGTGTTTGCTTGGCCACTTCAAAATGGCATGAAGAGGCAACCATATAGAGTGAAACCGGCGTCACATGTAGGGCAACAACAACAACTTGTTTTTATATAGCATCCCAAGGCACTTAACAAGAGCGCTATCAATAAAAATTTGACCCCGAGCCATAGAAGGAGATATCAGGACAGAGAGGTAGGTTTTAAGGAGCGTCATAAAGGAGTAGAGAGAGGTAGAGAGAGGCGGAGAGGTTTAGGGAGGGAATTCCAGAGCTTAGGGCCCAGGCAGCCGAAAGAACGTCCGCCAATGGTGTAACGATTAAGATCGGGGGATGCTCAAGAACTAGAGTTGGAGGATCGCAGAGGGTTGTAGGGCTGGAAGTGGTTATAGAGATGGGGGTTGGGCGTGAGGCCATGGAGGGAATTTAAAACAAGGATGAGGATTTTAAAATTGAGGTAGACCCTAAGACACATGCAGTTATCTGAGTTATAAACCACTGCAACTCTGCTTTGGGGAGATTCCGTAAACAGAGGCCGGAAACCTGTCACTTTGGAAGTTACAATGGCCTGTAATTTCCGATATGAGGCATCCTGCGTGCCGAGGCCTCCTAAGAATATAAGAAATAGGAGCAGGAGTAGGCCATTCGGCCCTTTGAGCCTACTCCGCCATTCAATGAGATCATGGCTGATCTGCCTCAACTCCATTCACCAGCCCTATCGCCATATCCCTTGATGCCTTTACTATTCAGAAATCTATCGACTTCTGTTTTGAATATACCCAATGACTGAGCCTCCACAGCCCTCTGGGGTAGAGAATTCCAAAGATTCACCACCCTCTGTGTGAAGAAACTTCTTCTCATCTCAGTCCTGAATGGCCTACCCTTTATCCTGAGGCTGTGGCCCCTGGTTCTAGGCTCCCCAGCCAAGGGAAAAATTCTCCCAGCATCCACCCTATCAAGCCCTGTAATAATTTTGTATGCTTCAATGAGATCCCCTCTCATTCTTCGGAATTCAAGAGAATACAGACCTAGTTTACTCAATCTCTTCTCATACGACAGTCCCGTCATCCGAGGAATCAATCTCGTGAACCTTCGTTGCACTCCCTCTATGGCAAGTATATCCTTCCTTAGGTAAGGAGACCAAAATTGTACACAGTACTCCAGGTGTGATCTCACCAAGGCCCTATATAATTGGAGTAAGACTTCTTTACTCCTGTACTTAAATCCTCTTGTAATGAAGGCCAGCATACCATTTGCCTTCCTAATGGCTTGCTGCACCTGCACATTCACTTTCAGTGACTCATGTACAAGGACACCCAGGTCCCTTTGAGCATCTGCATTCCCCAGTCTTTCACCATTTAGGAAATACTCTGCTGTTCTGTTTTTTTCTACCAAAGTGGATAACTTCACATTTATCCACATTATATTCCATCTGCCATGTTCTCGCCCACTCACTGAGCCTGTCGAGATCCCCTTGAAGCCTCTTCACATCCTCTTCACAACTGACACTGCCACCTAGCTTTGTATCATCAGCAAATTTGGAAAAGTTACATTTAGTCCCCTCATCCAAATCATTGATATAGATTGTGAATAGCTGGGGCCCAAGCACCGATCCTTGCGGTACCCCACTAGTCACAGCCTGCCATCCTGAAAAAGACCCGTTTATCCCTACTCTTTGTTTTCTGTCTGTTAACCAATTCTCAATCCATGCTGGTATATTACCGCCAATTCCATGTGCCCTAATTTTGTTCACCAACCTCTTGTGTGGGACCTTATCGAAGGCCTCCTGAAAATCCAGATACACCACATCTACCAGTTCCCCTTTGTCTACTCCACTAGTTACATCCTCAAAGAACTCCAATAGGTTTGTCAAACAGGATTTCCCTTTCATAAATCCATGTTGACTCTGCCCAATCTTACTATTAGTTTCTAAGTGCCCAGTTATTGCATCCTTTGTAATAGATTCCAGCATTTTCCCAACTACTGATGTGAGGCTAACAGGTCTGTAGTTTCCCGTTTTCTCTCTTCCCTCCTTTCTTAAATAGCGGGGTTACATTTGCTATCCTCCAATCTGCAGGAACCGTTCCAGAATCTATAGAATTTTGTAAGATGACAACTGATGCGTCCACTATCCCAATGGCCACCTCTTTCAAAACCCTAGGATGTAGGTCATCTGGTCCTTGGGATTTATCGACTTTTAGTCCCATTAATTTTGCTAGTACTGTTTTTTTACTAATAATTTCTTTAAGTTCCTCATTCTCGCCACACCCTTGGTTTTCTTGTATTTCTGGGAGGTTTTTTGTGTCTTCCTCTGTAAAGACAGAAACAAAGTATTTATTTAATTTCTCTGCCATTTCCTCATTCCCCATTATAAATTCTCCCGTCGCTGACTGTAAAGGACCTACATTTAACTTAGCCAGTCTTTTCCTTTTTAACATACGTATAGAACCTTTTACAATCCATTTTTATATTTTTCGCTAGTTTGTGCTCCTATTTCATTTTCCCTTTCTTTATCAATTTCTTGGTCCCCCTTTGCTGATTTCTAAAAAGATCCCAATCCTCAGGCTGACCGCTTTTTCTGGCAACTTTATAAGCTTCCTTCTTTGACTTAATACTAGCTTTAATTTCTTTTGTTAGCCACGGTTGGATCACTTTTCCTTTTGTTTTTATGCCCTAGAGGAATACATGTTTGTTGCAAATTATGCATTATTTCCTTGAATGTTAGCTACTGTATGTCCACCTCCATACCTTTTAGTGTAGTCTCCCAATCTACTATGGCCAACTTGTCCCTCATACCCTTGTAGTTTCCTCTGTTTAGATTGATGACCTTAGTTTCAGATTGAACTACATCACTCTCAAACTTAATGTAAAATTCAATATGGTCACTTGTCCCTAAAGGCCCCTTTACCACAAGATTATTGATTAGCCCTTTCTCATTACACAGTACCAGATCCAGAATAGCCTGTTCCCTGGTTGGTTCCTCCATATACTGATCCAGGAAACCATCTCGCATGCATTCCAAGAATTCCTCCTCCACACCATTAGTGGTAATTTGACTTGCCCAGTCAATATGTAGATTAAAGTCCCCCATGATTGCCATATTGCCCTTGTTACATGCACTTCTAATCTCTTGATTGATACTGTGCCCTACATTACCATTACGGTTTGGTGGCCTATACACAACTCCCACCAATGTTTTTCGCCCTTTGCTGTTTCTTAGCTCCACCCAAACTGATTCCAGTTCTACATCACGATCTGCCGAGCCAAGATCTTTTATCGCTATCGTACCAATCTCATCCCTTATTAACAGCGCTACGCCACCTCCTTTTCCTTTTTGTCTGTCCTTCCTAAATGTTGAGTACCCTGGAACATTCAGTTCCCAGCTTTGGTTACCCTGCAACCATGTCTCTGTAATGGCAATTACATCATACCCATATCCTATCAGGGGGGAAAAATCTACGCCCTTACCTGAGGGCTCCCGAGGTCTGGACTCTTCCGCTCCTGGGCCTCTCCTGGTGCGCGCGCGCAGAGGCCCAGGTATCCCGGGGCGCAGGCAGCTCACAAGTGTCCCTGTGATCACGTGAACCAGGCGAGCCAATGGGCGAAGGGAATCCCCCCTTCATACTTTTGACAGGTAGACCCGTCAAAAGTATGAATGGGGATCACTGAAAAAAGACACTACAACATGAAATAATTTTTTTTTAAATCATGTTTTTAAAATGAGTTAAAATGACATTAAATTGAATATTTTAAACAAAAATTAAATTTTTTGAAAAAGTAATTAAAGTTTTTTACGGGGCTAAAAATAAACTTACCTTTTTTAAAAGTATTTTTAAATTATAAATCAGTGAAATTTTTTTTTTTTTTTAACTTTTTTAAACTCTTTTATGCTGGTAAAAGCAGGCCTTGCCAGGCGTAAGATTTTTAAGGGTTTTCTGTGGGCAGAGGTTCTGGAGAAAGCAGAACTCTCCCCCCGCAGGGGCCCTTCTCCAGGGCAGGCAGAGGATCTGTCAGGAGGATTCTTGACAGATCGGAAGTGCCGGTTTTCAGGGCGTGCGCTTCGCCTGCCTGAAACCGGCATTTGTGAGGTCCCTACGGGTGTGTACACAGCCCGTAGGCATCGGAAAATACGGGCCAATAGCATTCTCTCATGTGTAGTGTCTGGCCTACATGTGACTCCAGTTTCCCTTCGCTATAGGGCATTAGTGGACCAGTTGGGTTTTTTAAAACAATCCGACCGTTTTCACGGTGATTTTATCAGGTGCCGGCCCACAAGTTACCAGATTGATTGAGTTCACTTTCACAGGTTGCCATGGTGAGGTTTGAACTCCTGACCGCTGGGTTGCTAGGCAACTACCAGAACCACTACCCCACAGTGTTTGGCTATGAATCTCCTGATTTTAAGCGAGGGTGTGATTGTTGATTTGATGGCGCCATCCTCCCACATTGCTCCATGTAAAACTGATCCTTGCAACCGAGTTAGTGCCAGTGCACGGCACAAGAGTGAATTCAGGCCGCATCCTCACTCTCGGGTCAACATACACAACCAACTACATTGAAGAAACACTAAAACAAAAGCAAAATACTGCAGATTCTGGAAATCTTCAATAAAAACAGGAAATGCTGGAAACACTCGGCAGGCCAGGCAGCCTCTGTGGAGAGAGAAACAGAGTTAACGTTTCCGGTCCATGACCTTTCGCCAGGCGTGCTGACGAAAGGTCATGGACCGGAAACGTTAACTCCGTTTCTCTCTCTCCACAGAGGCTGCCTGGCCTGCTGAGTGTTTCCAGCATTTTCTGTTCTTTTTGAAGAAATACTGCAAAGAAGAAAAGAAAGACTTGCATTTATATAGCGCCTTTCACGACCACCGGACGTCTCAAAGCGCTTTAGAGCCAATGAAGTACTTTTGAAATGGAGTCACTGTTGTAATGTGGGAAACGCGGCAGCCAATTTGCGCACAGCAAGGTCCCACGAACAGCAACGTGATAATGACCAGATAATCTGTTTTTTGTTATGTTGATTGAGGGATAAATATTGGTCAGGACACCAGGGATAACTCCCCTACTTTTCTTCGAAATAGTGCCAGGGGATCTTTTACGTCCACCTCGGTTTAACGTCTCATCCGAAAGACGGCACCTCCGACAGTGCAGCACTCCCTCAGCACTGCACTGCAGTGTCAGCCTAGCTTTGTGCTCAAGTCTCTAGAGTGGGACTGTGAACCCACAACCTTCTGACTCGGAGGCGAGTGTGCTGCCCACTGAGCCACAGCTGACACTGAAAAGAAAACGGTGGACTCACCTGCGCTAATTGGACTGTTTAACGCTCGCTCTGCTTCTTGCCCAACTACAGGTGGCAAGGGTTACGATCCAGAGCATTCGGACGATTCCTCTGCTTTCGAAGCCTGGCTCCGCTGCTATTACGTTGCTGGGATGCAGTTGCTACGTGACGGCAACGGAAGAACCATTTGGTTCCAGGTACAGTAATTAGTGCAGCTTTGCTGCGAGTTCAAAAGCCCCCACCCCTGAGTATCTCAGCGAGCGGGCTTCGTCTGATTTTGTGACGAGGGGATGAGGTCGTCTGCTGATTTTAATGGTTCTGTCTTTCTGCGTACAATTGGCGAGGACAACTTAAAATGGTTTCATCCATTCTTACAGCACAGAAGGAGGCTGCTCGGCCTATCGTGCCTGTGCCGGCTCTTTGAAAGAGCCGGCCAATTAATCCCACTCCCCCCCGCTCTTTCCCCAGAGCCCTGCAAATTTCTCCTTTTCAAGTATATATCCAATATCCATTTGAAAGTTACTATCGAATCTGAGTCCACCGCCCTTTCAGATCATAACACACTGCGTTAAAAAAATATATTCTCCTCATCTTCTCCCCTCTGGTTGCCAATTATCTTAAAGGGGAGTTTTCTACGAAGCAATTATTTTCTGGTTTGTTACTTAGAGGGGATAGAGTTTAGGTTCTCTCGTTTTATATTCTAATATGAACTGCCACATAAACTTGTGGTTTATCACCTAATCAATGCTACCCTTTTTATGTAATTTATAAAGAATAATTGTTGACAATAGAGTGATTTACATCCCCTGCTCCTGATGTGTATTTTTTTTATTCGTTCCTGGGATGTGGGTGTCGCTGGCAAGGCCAGCGTTTATTGCCCATCCCTAATTGCCCCTTGAGAAGGTGGTGGTGAGCCGCCGCCTTGGGCCGCTGCAGTCCGTGTGGTGATGGTGAAGGTGCTCCCACAGGGCTGTTAGGGAGGGAGTTCCAGGATTTTGACCCAGCGACGATGAAGGAACGGTGATATACTTCTAAGTCAGGATGGTGTGTGACTTGGAGGGGAACTTGGAGGTGGTGGTGTTCCCATGCACCTGCTGCCCTTGTCCTTCTAGGTGGAAGAGGTCGCGGGTTTGGGAGGTGCTGCCGAAGAAGCCTTGGCGAGTTGCTGCAGTGCAACTTGTAGATGGTACACACTGCAGCCACGGTGCACCGGTGGTGGAGGGAGCGAATGTTTACGATGGTGGATGGGGTGCCAATCAAGCGGGCTGCTTTGTTTTGGATGGTGTCGAGCTTCTTGAGTGTTGTTGGAGCTGCACTCATCCAGGCAAGTGGAGAGTATTGCATCACACTCCTTACTTATGCCTTGTAGATGGTGGAAAGGCTTTGGGGAGTCAGGAGGTGAGACACTCGCCGCAGAATACCCAGCCTCTGACCTACTCTTGCTGCCACAGTATTTATGTGGCTGGTCCAGTTAAGTTTCTGGTCAATGGTGTCCTTAATCTAATATAGGATTTTTTGTTGTTGTTTAAATAACACGCCTTTATATTGTATGTATGTTTTTTATATATTTATATATTTTATTATATGCCAATTTTCAGTCCGTGTGTATCACGCTACAGCCCCTGGGTGCATCCACATTGATAGACCCAGGCTGAATTGGGGGAAATGACACAATCCATGTATGAAATATCGCCAACATTGCAATTATTGGGGGCTCCTGTTGGTTTGCAGAGAATGAACTAGGGGCACCGCGGCCAGCAGGACTTGGGGTTTATTTTCCCCACAGCCGATCGGCCTCAATCTCTATCCATCCTCTGCGGATGATGCACGTTCTATTCCCAGCCATAGAATAAACCTACCGGAGGCAGCCACACTGATCCCAACACTCCTGATCCTTGGATTCTTTCCCCAATAATAAATCCACGAAACCTTATCACAGAATCATAGAAACATTACAGCACAGAAGGAGACCATTGGCTGTAAAGCGCTTTGGGACGTCCGGTGGTCGTGAAAGGCACTATATAAATGCAAGTCTTTCTTTCATTCTTTTATTCGGCCCATTGTGCCTATGCTGGCTCTTTGAAAGAGCAGTCATGTTCAGTCCCACCCCCTCCCCCGCTTCTAGTCCCTAACCCCGTAAGCTCCTCATCCTCAAGTACCGGCGCGGACAAGATGGGCCGAATGGCCTCCTTCTGTGCTGTAGATTTCTATGATACCCCGTCCAACTCCCTTTTTAAAATTATTTATGGTATCAGCTTCCACCACGTTTTCAGGTCGAGCGTTCCAGATCCCGACGTCATGTTCTTTTAGTCTATATTTGAAATACTCTTTCAGGTTTATGCTTCTCCACTTATAAGGCAACAACAGCAACGTACATTTACATAGCGCCTTTAACGTAGCAAAACGTCCCAAAGCGCTTCACAAGAGCGATATCAATAAAATCATTTTTGACACCGAGCCACCGAAGGAGATATTAGGACAGATGCTTGGGTCAAAGAGGTGGGTTTTAAGGAGCCTCTTAAAGGAGGAGAGAGAGACGGAGAGACGGAGAGGTTTAGGGAGGGAATTCCAGAGCTTAGGGCCTCAGCAACTGAAAGCACGGCCACCAACGGTGGGACGATTAAAATCGAGGATGCTCAAGAGGCCAGAACTGGAGGAGCGCAGAGATCTCGGAGGGTTGTAGGGCTGGAGGAGATTACAGAGACCGGGAGGGGCGAGGCCGTGGAGCGGTTTGAAAACAAGGATGAGGATTTTAAAATTGAGGCGTTGTCAGACCGGGAGCCAACGTAGGTCAGCGAGCGCAGGGGTGATGGGTGAACAAGACTTGGAGCGCCTGTACGAGCAGCAGAGTATTCCTTCATCGTGCGATCATGAATCTGGCCACACTATACATTTGTTAATTGCCGCTCCACCAGACACGGGCAGACTCTCCTGCAATCCTCATCTCAAAATAGCAAATTTAAGGATGGCATGTTTTTGACCAGTTTTTGAAATTCAGTAGATTATGGGCCGTAATTTGCGGCCCATACGAGGTGCGCACACGCCCGTAGGGGCCGCGCAAGTTCCGAGTTTAGGCATGCGAAGCGCACGCGCAAAAATCCGGAACTTGCGATCGGTCAAAAATCCCCAGGAGAAGGGCCTCTGCGGGTGGAGAGTGGCGCTATTTGCCCAACTTCTGCCCGCTGAATGCCTGTGAAATTCTTATGCCCAGTAAAAGCCTGTCCAATAAGATAAGTTTATTTTTAGCCCCGTTAAAACATACATTTTTTTCCCCAAAATTTAATTTTTGTTTAAAATATTTAAGTAAATGTCATTTTAATTAATTTTAAATATGTAATGTATTTTTTTTTAACTTATTTCGTGTGTTTGTGTATATTTAAAGTGATCCTCATTCATACTTATGCGGTTTCCGTACGTACAGAATTCCCATAAGTATGAATGGGGATTCCCATCTTTCATTGTTTGGGCCGGACCACGTGACGCCAGGGACGTTTGCGAACCGCCTGCAGCCCTGGGATACGTGGGCCTCTACCCGCGGGTACCCGGAGAGGCCCAGGATCGCGAATCTACGAACCTCCCGGGCCAGCAGGTAAATTCGGAGATTTTTTTCCGGCCGCAGATTTTGGGCTTATACATGTCATGGGAGACAAATTGAACTTTAATTTCTGAAGCTAATATCTGGTAAAGGAATGACTGTGTATGCATGGGAACACCGCCACCTCCAAGTTCCCCTCCGAGTCACGCACCATCCTGACCTGGAACTATATCGGCCGTTCCTTCACCGTCGCTGGGTCAAAATCCTGGAACTCCCTCCCTAACAGCGCTGTGGGAGTACCTTCACCACACGGACTGCAGCGGTTCAAGAAGGCGGCTCACCACCACCTTCTCAAGGGCGATTAGGAATGGGCAATAAATGCCGGCCTTGCCTAGCGACGCCCACACCCCATAAACTAATTTTTTTTTAAATGGTACAACGGAATAATCACGATGTTGTAAATGTGTTTAATGTTGGATGAATCTAATTTAAAAAAAACACACTCCTGATCTCAGAAGCTAAGCAGTGTCCGGCCTGGGTAGTACTTGGATGGGAGACCGCCTGGGAACACCAGGTTGCAGGAAGCTTAAATAAAAACTAACCTACCTCACCACTCTTACCTGCGCACGAGCCCATATTTGCTCTCGCTTCTGCGATTGTACCAACTCCCTGGCAGCACTCTGGATCCTATATGTTCCTAGTTATCATGAGCTAGTGTGTCTGAGCTTTTATACATAAGCCCACAGCAAAGTAAGGCCCGGCTTCGATCAGTAAGAGTTGACTTCCTGCCTGTAAAGAGTGCCCTCCAGTGGGAAAATCCTGCATATCTTGGGTGCTTGATTAGTGTTTTAAGAAATGTTAATATGCTGGGCCCAACTTGCTGCTGCTCCTCGCGAAGTGAGGAAAAACATAAGGGCTGCAAAAAGGACATTTTCCAGATCCATCAGCGAGCGGCTCTCGATGTATATTATACATAACGGCAGCTCCCCCTGCTGTATTCTCGTTTCATTCGATAAATAAAAAAGGAAGACTTACATTTCTACAGCGCCTTTCACGATCTCGGGACGTCCCAAAGCACTTTACAGCCAATGAACTACTTTTTGAAGTGTGGTCACTGTTGTAATGTAGGAAACGCAGCAGCCAATTTGCGCACTGCAAGCTCCCACAAACAGCAATGTGATAATGACCAGATAATCGGTTTTTGTTCTGTTGATTGAGGGATGAATATTGGCCCAGGACACCGGGGAGAACTCCCCTGCTCTTCTTCAAAATAGTGCCGTGGGATCACCTTCACCTGAGAGAGCAGTTTAATATTTCATCCGAAAGATGGCACCTCTGACAGTGCAGCACTCCCTCAGCACTGGCACTGAAGTGTCTGCCTGGATTTTGTGCTCAATTCTCTGGATCGGGACATGAATCCACAACGTTCTGACTCCGAGGCGAGGGTGCTGTCCACTGAGCCACGGCTGACACCTTATAAAGCGACTTGCTCCGTGTTGGAGAGTTGGATGTAAGGGAATAGTGAATCTTGTGGCACCTCTGCAAAATGCACTGGCTGTCTTCCTGAGATTGTGTGGGATCGCTTTGCGGTACGCCTCCGTTCAGTCCGCAAGCGTGACCCCGAGCTTCCGGTCACTTGCCATTTTAATTCTCCGTCCCACTCCACTCGGACCTACCTGTCCTCAGACTTTTACACTGTTCCAGTGAAGTGCAAACGAAGCGCGAGGAACAGCACCTCATCTTTCCATTAGGCACTTTACAGCCTTTTGGACTCGACATCGAGTTCAACAATTTCAGACTATAACCTCTGCCCCCCAACAGGTGATTCTACTGTTGCCATTTTCACCTCCTCTAGACCCATCTTTTGTTTCTTTACTTGTCCCATTACCACCCCCTTTTGCCTTGCACCATCATCCCTTTTGTCTTTTAATCTCTCCTGCCTTCCAGCCTATCACAGACCTCCCCTTTTGTTCTGTCCTCCCCTCCCCCCTTTCCCAGCCCCTGTACTTGCTTAAAAACCTGTTATATCTCTAACATTTTCCAGTTCTGACGAAGGGTCATCGACCTGAAACGTTAACTCTGTTTCTCTTTCCACAGATGCTGCCTGACTTGCTGAGTATTTCCAGCGTTTTCTGTTTTTATTCCTGAGATTGTGTTAGATTGCACTGTGGTGGTGGGGGGTTAATTCAATATCTTTTTTATTATAGGTGCTAGCAAGTCGCAATTACATGTTAGTTTAATGGAACACGCTCGTTGATTTGAAATGAACTTGCCGGGGTTCCTGTGTCTCTACTGTTGTTTTCTGTTTTGAAGAACATGCTTTGGTCATTTGCAGTGTTACATGCCCTTTGATGTAAGAAAACTACTAGGCACTTGGTCTAAGCGTTAAACAAAGTTTTAATTAACTGTTTTACAACATGGAGGTCTATTTGTGTCCTTCACTAGTTCCTGTTAAGAATATCCTGCGCAAGCTGGGCCCGTGCCCGAGTATTTATACTCTCCCTGGACAGCGCCACCCGTAGGCCGCTCAGTATTATTTCATAAGTCTTTCTTTCATGAATGACTGATTCATGTCACCCTTCATGTTCTTGAGCTGAGAATGGAGGGGAATCAGCCAGGGTCCCTGTGTCAGAATGGCATTCAGTGATCGCTGCTGGAATATGTGTACGCGTGCATCCATGTGTAGATGCTGGGAGAGGTTATAATCAGCTATAGCTGGACTACCCCCCTCAAAGTCCCGCTCACCCATCACCCCTGTGCTCGCTGACCTATATTGGCTCCCGGTCCGGCAATGCCTTGAATTTAAAATTCTCATCCTTGTGTTCAAATCCCTCCATGGTTTCGCCCACCCTCCCTATCTCTGTGACCTCCTCCAGCCCTACAGCCCTCCGAGAACTCTGTGCCCATTCCAATTCTGGCCTCTCTCGTTCATATATTCAACAAACCTGCGACCTCTGCCAACTAGAAGGACAAGGGTGGCAGGCGCTTGGGAACACCACCACCTCCAAGTGCCCCTCCAAGTCACACACCATCCTGATCTGGAAATATATCCCTGTTCCTTCATCGTCGCTGGGTCAAAATCCTGGAACTCCCTCCCTAACAGCACTGTGGGAGTACCTTCACCACACGGACTGCAGCGGTTCAAGAAGGGGGCTCACCACCACCTTCTCAAGGGCAACTAGGGATGGGCAATAAATGCTGGCCATGCCAAATTCCGAGAGCGAATACAAAAAAGCCCAAAGTGGTACACCTCAACAACAACAACTTGTATTTATATAGCGCCTTTACCGTAGTAAAACGTCGCAAGGTGCTGCACAGGAGTATTTTAAGACAAAAAATTTGACACCGAGCCACATAAGGATAAATTAGGGCAGGTGACCAAAAGCTTGGTCAAAGAGGTAGGTTTTAAGGAGCGTATTAAAGAAGGAGAGAGAGGTAGAGAGGCGGAGAGGTTTAGGCAGGGAATTCCAGAGCTTAGGGCCCAGGCAGCTGAAGGCACGGCCACCAATGGTTGAGCGATTATAAATCAGGGATGCTCAAGAGGGCAGAATTAGAGGAGCGCAGATATCGCGAGGGGTTGTGGGGCTGGAGGAGGTTACAGAGATAGGGAGGGGGCAAGGCCATGGAGGGATTTGAAAACAAGGATGAGAATTTTGAAATCGAGGCGCTGCTTAACCGGGAGCCAATGTAGGTCAGCGAGCACAGGGGTGATGGGTGAACGGGACTTGGTGCGAGTTAGGACACGGGCAGCCGAGTTTTGGATGACTTCAAGTTTATGTAGGGTGGAATGTGGGAGGCCAGTCAGGAGTGCGTTGGAATAGTCAAGTCTAGAGGTAACAAAGGCATGGATGAGGGTTTCAGCAGTGGACGAGCTGAGGCAGGAGCGGAGACGGGCGATGTTACGCAGGTGGAAATAGGCGGTCTTTGTTATGCTCAAATGAAATCGCTGGCACGTCCTCTATAGGATGTCCATGCCTGCATGGGTATCAAGGTGAGGTATAATATGGTGACCAACCTGCAGAGATTTTCCCTGAGAATGTCCATATTCCTAGTAATTCTACACTACGCAGTGAGCTACCTTGGCCCTGAGCCCAGTTCTCGTGTTGCCAATGAGCTAACCTAAAGAGGTGCAAGACCTCATCATGTCCAGGTCACACTGTGGAGCACTGGCCTCGGCTCAGATCAAACTAATCCTACACTGCTCACTCCTCGCGGAGCTTTTTAACAAAAATAACACGACATACACTTTTTCCCCCCCGCTTAATATAAAAGCAGACAAGATGAAAAGAGAGACTTCAAAGGGCTTGCCTCTTAGGGAGAAGTGAAATACGAAGACACTTTTCTCCTGCCTTGGTGATGCACATGACAGCTCATCCCCATGTTGTCTTGCTGATGGTGTCGTCATAGCAACTCCGTGGCAGCGCTGTTGCACCTCTGATCTTGCAAGTGACTGGACACCGTGTTCGGTTTCATCTTGATTGTCTCCCAAGGCGGGTTTGTATGAGATTCTACCACAAGATTTACTCTTTCTACTTCGAGCTCGCACTTTTTCAGTGTGATTCACATGAGTGAGGCCTTGTAGCTGTCATCTGTGTCTTGATGCAGACAACAAGCACTTTCCATAATACAAGGAAACTCTTTGGTATCCGGCACCGACGGGACCGGCGTGTTGCTGGTTGATCAAAAATTCCGGATGACGGAGAGGGTTATCTACCGAGGCTATTTTTAACAAAGAAAATTTTTTAAAAATCAAGAAATGTGCAGTATACAGTAATTGGGTACTCACCTACAGAATGTTGTGTTAAATGGATGGTGGAAGATGCTTGATTAAGTACAGTACTGCCAGTTGAGGGTAATGCAATGCAATGACTACCAGCAGCGTGGGAGACACACAGTACCCCTGTAAAATGGCGAATCAGAAGAGACTACTGGCAGCGCGAGAGAGTCAGACTCCTGTTACAGGGGTATTGAGGTGTTCTGACTTCCGACAGCGCCAAGAAGCCGAGTAGCGGCAGTTTGGAGAACTACCCCCACTGACTAACTCGGCCACCACGGGAGACTCGGACTCGGCAACATTGCCGGTTATTGAGTGAGAATTTTGCCGGTTAATAGAGAATTCCGGATATTTAGGTGCCATTTAAACGAGAGTTTCCTGTAGTGAGTCCTTACTAAAGGGATTCAGTCAGGACAGCTGTTAAAACCTGCTACCGCAACGACAGTAGATGGTGCTACTTGTGACTGGTCAAGCCTGAGGGCCAGGCGGCCGGCCGTTTAAAAAGAACTTGCATTTATATAGCGCCTTTCAGAGTCTCAGGACGTCGCAAAGCGCTTTACAGCCAATGAAGTACTTTTTGAAGTGTAGTCACTGTTGTAATGTAGGAAACGCAGTAGCCAATTTGCACACAGCAAGCTCCCAGAAACAGCAATGTGATAATGACCAGATTTCATTAAGTTTTTTTAATTTCAGTCATGTTGATTGAGGGAAAAATATTGGCCGGGACACCAGGGATAACTCACCTACACTTCTTTGAAATAGTGCCGCGGGATCTTTTACATCCACCTGAGAGAGCAGACGGGGCCTCGGTTTAACATCACATCCGAAAGACGGCACCTCTGACAGTGCAGCACTCCCTCAGCACTGCACTGGGAGTGTCAGCCTAGCTTTGTGTGCTCAAATCCCTGGGGTGGGACTTGAGAACCCACAACCTTCTGACTCCGAGGTGGGAGTGCTGCCCACTGAGCCACGGCAACCCGGGTACCGCCAGAACGTGCTCACAGCTTCGGATGGATGAGCGCTTGGCAGAGAGGAGTGGGACCCTTGGCTGGAGGAAACGCCATCAAAGGCATGCAAGGGATAATCGCTGAATCAGCCAGCTGTGTCCACAGCCTGCCAGCATCAGTGTGAAAGAGCGACCATGGACAGTCCTGAACATACCAGGGTTCAAGACCCTGCCTTATAAAGAAGGTCGCAAGAGGTCCAACGACAGCTGACCGATGATGGTACAAAAAAGGATTGCTCGTTATAATTAACCATCTCAAAGCTACGTTTCAAAGAGAATTAGCTAGCTGCTTGAAAAAGAGGAATATTGAAGGGTTCGGGCAGTGGGCAGGAGATTGGGATTAGACTAGGTGGCTCGTGTGGAGCAAGATACCCGCACAAACTTGATGGCCTATTTCTGTGCTTTCATATTCTGTGCAGCAGTTTAATATACTTCAAGTTTATGTCTCTTGATTTTATTCCAGGGCAACCCAGGACCAATGGCACCGAAAGGTGAGTATGACCTTATTCTTTATTTTTTTTAGTTTAATGTTTTATTTCAGTTTCCATGCTGTTTCACGCCCATTATTAAAAATAACGTTAATGATCCTAGTCCCCTGACCTGGACCCTACCTGCCACTGAGACTGCAGTTGAGGTCCCACTGCTGCCGTATCCTATTGTAGCACCTCACTTCCCCCCCCCCCCCCCCCCCCCCAACTCACAAGCCTCTGGCCCGTGACCAGGTCCTACTGTAGGTATTGCAAGGTACTCTCAGCGCAGGACTTGTTTGTCGACGGCACTAATCAGGCGCCGCCCCCGGTTTAGCACATCCTTTTCGCAGGTGTCCCAATTTTCCGACCATTGACAATTCTAATTCCTCGAAATTACCAGGAATGAGGGACTCCGGGTATATGGAGAGACTGGAGAAGCCGGGATTGTTCTCCTTAGAGCAGCGAAGGTTAAGGGGAGATTTAATAGAGGTGTTATTCTGGCCTCTTGAGCATCCCCCGATTTTCATCGCTCCACCATTGGTGGCCGTGCCTTCTGTTGCCTGGGCCCTAAGCTCGGGAATTCCCTGCCTAAACCTCTCCGCCTCGCTACCTCTCCTCCTTTAAGATGCTCCTTAAAACCTACCTCTTTGACCAAGCTTTTGATCACCTGTCCTAATATGGCTCGGTGTCAAATTTTGTTTGATTTGTTTGCTCCTGTGAAGTGCCTTGGGATGTTTAACTTCATTAAAGGCACCGTATTACTGCAATTAATTAAATAAATCTGGAATAAAAAGCTAGTATCAGTAATGGTGATGAAACTACCAGAT
The DNA here is from genome assembly GCF_052327205.1 of Somniosus microcephalus. Classification (NCBI taxonomy): domain Eukaryota; kingdom Metazoa; phylum Chordata; class Chondrichthyes; order Squaliformes; family Somniosidae; genus Somniosus; species Somniosus microcephalus. Next base: position 20,865,244 of record NC_141018.1, on the reverse strand, counting down.
TATCGTAAAAAGCCATCACGAATATCCTTTAGGGAAGGAAATCTACCGTCCTTACCCGGTCTGGCCTATATGTGACTCCAGACCCACAGCAATGTGGTTGACTCTTAACTGCTCTCTGAAATGGCCCAGCAAGCCCCTCAGTTGTAAAAAAACCTCTGCGACACACCACACGGACTGCAGCGGTTCAAGAAGGTGGCTCACCTCAAGGGCAATTAGAGGTGGGCAGTAAATGCTGGCCCTGCCAGCGACGCTCACATCCAATGAATAAAAAAAAAAAATTTGTTTGTATTGTGTTTGCCTTCATTGCAGAACCATTTGAACTCTCGGTTATCCACCAATTCCTATTAGTCACCACAGCTGGGAAGGGGGGGGTGGGGGTGTAGTCCCCTCTGTTATGGAAGATAATGGGGGCTCCAACTGTGACTTTATTCTTAAAACTAAAACCTTCTGTTTTCTCTCAAAGGATCCAAGACTCCCAAACCCAAATCCCGGAGGAGAAAGGCCACGGATGAAAATGAAAAGAAGGCGGTGACACCCGAGGTGAGGTTCGCGTTGGGGTTAGAGGGCAAGTGGGTAGCACAGCTGGCTCAGCCATATAAATCCGCCATGTCTTTACGTACCTCGTCCTCTAGCTTATCCACCAATATAGAGCTATCCAGCAAGGGGTCGGAGGGCGTGTGGTCCCCTCCACGAGGGGAAGACATAGGGGCCTGCACTGTATTTTTTTTAACTCTGATTTGATCCTTGAAGCTATATCTTCTTTTGGCCTACGTTTAAATTCCTTCTTTCCTCCCTTTAAAATAAAAAATAAAAAATTTCAAGAGGAAGACTCTTCATCAGAATTTATCATTTCCTTTCAGATTTTCTTTCCCCCCCTCCCCCCCCCCCAATTGGCCTGGGCTTTTACTCCTCTCCCAGAAGATTGCGTGGCTTCCGGGTGGGCGGGGTGCGCCTGTATCGTGATGCGCGAGGCACCGCCACTGTATGGGACAGGCCAAATGGCCCAGTACGGATTTTCCTGCTTGTTATTTTTTCGAATGTCCATCTATATCCTGCTGTGCATTTCCAGCATTTTCTGGGTGGGTTTTTTTTTTTCAATTGAAATGTTTCCAACAATTCCTTTTGGCATCTAACTTTTAAGAGGAATATTTTTGCCTGGTCAGGCAGCATCTGCTATGACCTGTAGCTCTAGGAACGACTCCATCTCCTGACTCACCTCCAGATGTCTTACAACTGTGTCAGCCGTGGCTCAACGGTACCGCCTTTGCCTCTGAGTCAGAAGGTTGGGGGTTCAAGTCCCACTCCAGAGACTTGAGCACATAATCCAGACCGACACTCCCAGCGCAGTGCTGAGGGAGCGCTGCACTCATAGAATCATAGAAATTTACAGCACAGAAGGAGGCCATTCGGTCCATCGTGTCTGTGCCGGCCGACAAAGAGCTATCCAGTCTAATCCCACTTTCCAGCTCTTGGTCCGTAGCCCTGTCGGTTACGGCACTTCAAGCGCATATCCAAGCACTTTATAAATGTTATGAGGGTTTCTGCCTCGACCACCCTTTCAGGCAGTGAGTTCCAGACCCCCACCACCCTCTGGGTGAAAACATTTCTCCTCAAATCCCCCGACCAATCACTTTAAATCTATGCCCCCTGGTTATTGACCGGGAGGGGATGCGAGCTTTCGGATGAGACGTTAAACCGAGGCTGCGTTTCCTACATTACAACCATGACTAGATTTCAAAAGTACTTCATTGGTTGTAAAGTGCTTTGGGATGTCCTGAGATCATGAAAGGTGCGTTATAAAATGGGAGTTCTTTTTATAAAAAAAAAAAAAAAGCTGTCAATAATGTCCATCTTTTGAATCTGAAGGGAAACTTACTTGAGAGCTTCTTACAATGAATCCTATTAGTTTTCAAAGTCAAACTCCTTTGAAAAGGAAGACCGATTCATATATCCTTCCTCAATTATGACCTCGTCTTGTCTGAGGGAGCCTGTGTGTGTAGATCTGTGTGGTGGATGGGTGACTTCACCTTGTCCTTGAGGTTTCTGGTCTGTCTTTGAACCGATATTTCACACTGCTGTAACCGAGCGATCGAGTGCTAATGGCTCCCAGATGATGCTCCGATGGCAGCCAGACGCATTATCAGAATAAAGAGCTCCCACATGTTTATAAATTAAAAATGTGCAAAAAGCACCCAGTAACATGTGAAGGTTTATTATTTTCCCATTCTGTTTGTCTTGTGCTGATCAAATTTGATGTGGAGAATCTGTTCTTAAAAAACGTTTTAAAAAAAAAAAATAATAATTCTCAGGATGTGGTGTCGCTGGCATTTATTGCCCAACTTGTTAGCAATATTAAAGCCTGTGGGATTAACAGGACAATGGCAGCATGGATGCACAATTGGCAAAGGGACCGAATGCAGAGAGTAGTGGTGAACGGTTGTTTTTCGAACTGGAGGGAGGTACACAGTGCTGTTGCCCCAGGGGTCGGTGTTAGGACCACTGCTCCTTTTTGATTTATATCAATGACCCGGACTTAGAATCATAGAATGGTTACAGCACGGTAAGAGGCCATTCGGCCCGTCCAGCCCGTGCCGGCTCTCTGCAAGAACACTTCAGCTTGTCCCACTCCCCCACCCTTTGGGTATACAGGGCATCATTTTAAAGTTTGCAGATGACACGAAACTCGGAAATGTAGTAAACAACGAGGAGGATAGTCGTAGACTTCAGGAGGACATAGACAGACTGGCTGAAATGGGCAGACACAATTTTAAAGGGGGTGCGGGAACAGCCAGACCCGAGGGTATCTGTACTCAAATCTTTGAAGGTGGCAGGAACAGTTGAGGAGGCTGTTTAAAAAAAAAAAAAGCACAGGGGATCCTTGGCTTTATTAATAGAGGCAGAGAGTACAAAAGCAAGGAAGTTATGCTAAACATTTATAGAACACTGGCCAGGCCTCAGCTGGAGTATTGTGTCCGATTCTGGGCACCACACTTTAGGAAGGATGCCATGGCCTCAGAAAGCATGCAGAAGCGATTTATTAGAATGGAACTTCAGTTACGTGGAGAGACTGGAGAAGCTGGGGTTGTTCTCCTTTAGAGCAGAGAAGGTTAAGAAGAGATTTGATAGAGGTGATCAAAATCATGAACGGTTTTGATTGTAAATAATGAAGAGTCAATAACCAGAGGGCACAGATTTAAGGTGATTGGCAAAAGAACCAGAGGTGACATAAGGGAACACCTTTTTACAGCGAATTGTTGAGATCTGGAATGCACTGCCTGAAAGGGTGGTGGAAGCAGATTCAATAGTAACTTTCTAACGGGAATTAGAAAAATACTTGAAGAGAAAATGTTTACAAGGCTATGGGGAAAGAGCGGGGGAGTGGGACTAATTGGAGAGCTCGACCAAAGACTCAGCACTGGTACGATGGGCTGAATGGCCTCCTTCTGTGCAGTATCATTCAATGTGGAGTGTCTGCTCTTAAACACAACAGGCTGGGTCAGCAGGTTATTGACCAGAAGCATCAATGGTAAATCCCGCCTTTATTCACTGTCTACATACACACAACTTTCATCAGGAGTCTGGGAGCAGTGATCAAGAGCGGATTATTTTGCCCTCCCTAGCCTCAAGACCATTTGCAGGATGCCTACGCTATTTTTTAAAATTTGTTCATGGGCATCGCTGGCAAGGCCAGCATTTATTGCCCATCCCTAATTGCCCTCGAGAAGGTGGTGGTGAGTCGCCTTCTTGAACTGCTGCAGTCCGTGTGGTGAAGGTACTCCCACAGCGCTGTTAGGAGGGAGTTCCAGGATTTTGATCCCTTTAGCCTTAAGAAATATATCTAACTCCTTCTTGAATTTATTTAATGAATTGGCCTCAACTGTCTTCTGTGGTAGAGAATTCCACAGGTTCACCACTCTCTGGGTGAAGAAATTCCTCCTCATCTCTGTCCTAAATGGCTTACCCCTTATCCTTAGACTGTGACCCCTGGTTCTGGACTCCCCCGCCATCGGGAACATCCTTCCTGCATCTAGTCTGTCTAACCCTGTTAGAATTTTATAAGTTTCAATGAGAACCCCTCTCATTCTTCTAAACTCGAGCGAGTATAAGCCCAATCGACCCAATCTCTCCTCATACGTCATTTTGACCCAGCGATGAGGAAGGAACGGCCAATATATGCTGTTTGTGGGATCTTGCTGTGTGCAATTTGGCTGCTGCGCTTCCTACATTACACGAGTGACTACACTTCCAAAGCATTTCATTGGCTGTAAAATGCTTTGGGACACCCAGAGGGCGTGAAAGGTTGTATATAATTGCAAGTTGTTTCTTGCCAACCTGTTACCGTACAAATTTCTTTTGTCGTTAGGATTCTGAATCCAAAAAAGGGAAGAAGAAGTCGGAGCAGCGAAAGACTCCAAACATCTCACAGGATCTTTCCCAGAAGACGGCCCGGCGCGCCAAAACGGTTAGAAAGCCAAGCACTGAGGGATTGCAGAGTGGTGAGGAAACGAGGAGGACATCTACCCGCAGCAGAAAGAAAATGTCAGGAGAATCGTCGCCTCTCCCAGAGACTCCGAAAGGTAACGCGGCAGACTGTTAAAAGTAGGTCAGAAAGGCAGCAAAGCCAGACCTATAACCAGAAGCAGCAGGTAACTCGCTGGGTAACTGCGTTCCCTGCGAAAACTTTAGCGGGCCAACACGAGAGAGCTAAGTTGCCTTGGAGGGAGTGCAGCGAAGATTCACCAGACTGATACCTGGGATGGCAGGAATGATGTATGAGGAGAGATTGGGTCGATTGGGCTTATACTCGCTGGAGTTTAGAAGAATGAGAGGGGATCTCATTGAAACTTATAAAATTCCAACAGGACTAGACAGACTAGATGCAGGAAGGATGTTCCCGATGGCGGGGGAGTCCAGAACCAGGGGTCACAGTCTAAGGCTAAGGGGTAAGCCATTTAGGACAGAGATGAGGAGGAATTTCTTCACCCAGAGAGTGGTGAACCTGTGGAATTCTCTACCACAGAAGGCAGTAGAGGCCAATTCATTAAATATATTCAAGAAGGAGTTAGATATATTTCTTAAGGCTAAAGGGATCAAGGGATATGGGGAGAAGGCAGGGACAGGGTACTGAATTTGGATGATCAGCCATGATCTCATTGAATGGCGGAGCAGGCTCGAGGGGCCGAATGGCCTACTCCTGCTCCTATCTTCTGTGTTTCTATGTTGAAGATCAAAAAAAATCAAATCGCCCTAAAATGAACCTTAATCGCCTAAATGCCGAAAGCTTGAATACACACAGTACCATAACACATGTGTGAGCGGATCCCGCCTTCCCGCACCAAGGCTCATTTGAAGTGAGCTTTCATTTAACATTTTGATTATTTAAAGTGGCTCTGACTTAAAGTCCTTATTGAACCTTGGTGACGGGGGAGCACAGTGGGCTGGTGCTCTCTCCTTTCATCTTGGAGTCTGAAAGGGGTTGATTCCAACCTGGGATGAAAGGCTTCTCTCTGACACACTCGAGACGGGGGTGAGATCTGTTCAGTTTGGTCTCCTAGCAGGTTGCCACTAACAATATTTTGTACCAAAATACATGGAAGTCAGATTAGTTTTTTTTCCCCCCCCCTCAAAATATATATTTTTTAATCAATTATCAATATTATTAGTGTTTGCTGCAGTGACATTGGTGTCTAGTTCTAGATCACTATCAAGCAGACACAAGAGGATGTTTCTCTTGTGGGAGAATCTAGAACTAGGGGTCACTATTTAAAAATAAGGGGTCACCCATTTAAGACAGAGATGAGCAGAAATTTTTTCTCGCAGAGGGTCGTGAGTCGTTGGAACTCTCTTCCTCAGAGGGCGGTGGAAGCAGAGTCTTTGAATATTTTTAAGGCAGAGGTAGATAGATTCTTGATGAGCAAGGGGGTGAAAGGTTATCGGGGGTAGGTGGGAATGTGGAGTAATCAGATCAGCCATGATCTTATTGAATGGCGGAGCAGGCTCGAGTGGCCGACTCCTGCTCCTAATTCGTATGTTCATATTGCCACTAGATGAATGAATATGCAATGTAGAAATAGGTACTGAATCTATTCTACTTCAGCCTGATCCCATTGCTAAAACCCTCTTCCCTTTCGGCGTGATACTGTAGGCAGGAATCTTCCGAGGCTACCCTTCAGAACAAGCTGGGTTCACCTGCGATTGAGGTGAAGCGTTGAGATCGTCAAGGGTCCCTAATGTTTACTGTAGCACTTAAAAAAAAAAAAATAAGCCCTCTTTTCTGCTGGCTTTGCGAGCCAAGGATTAGCTGTGAAGGTTATGCAGGGAGACTGGAGAAGCTGGGGTTGTTCTCCTCAGAGCAAAGAAGGTTAAGAGGAGATTTAATAGAGGTGTTCAAAAATCATGAAGGGTTTTGATGGAGTGAATAAGGAGAAACTGTTTCCAGTGGCAGAAGGGTCGGTAACCAGAGAACGCAGATTTAAGGTGATTGGCAAAAGAACCATGAGGAAACTTTTTTTACACAGCACGTTATTATGATGGAACACGCTGCCTGAAAGGGCGGTGGAAGCAGATTCAATAGTAACTTTCAAAAGAGAATTGGATAAATATTGGAAGGGAAAAAAATTACAGGGCTGTGGGGAAAGAGCCGGGGAGTGGGACTAGTTGGAGAGCTCTTTCAAAGAGCCGGCACAGGAACAGTGGGCCGAATGGCCTCCTTCTCTGCTATATCGTTCTATAATTCTAAATGACAACAGAACTTAATGCTTCCCAGTGAGCTCGTGTCCAGGCCCTCAGTTCTGGCTCATTCGGCAATAACACAATCGTCTCGTTCGGGCAGTCCAGCAGGAGATGTGGCAGTGGGAAAGACAGCAGCCTCCACAGTGCAGTGGGTGGCACATGTTTGAGCTGGGGAAGGGGTAGGGGATGTGGTCAGGCTAACGTGAAGCCGAGCTCCCTGTGCTCGCTGACCTACATTGGCCCCCACTCCAACAACGCCTCGATTTTAAAATGCTCAACCTCATTTTCAAATCACTTCGTGGCCTCGCCCCTCCCTATCTCTGTAACCTCCTCCAGCCCTACAACCCTCCGAGATCATAGAATGGGTACAGCACAGAAGGAGGCCATTTGGCCCGTTGAGCCTGTGCCGGCTCTCTGCAAGAGCACTTCAGCTAGTCCCACTCCCCGCCCTTTCCCCGTAGCCCTGCAAATGTTTTTCCTTCAGGTACTTATCCAATTCCCTTTTGAAAGCCATGATTGAGTCTGCCTCCACCACCCTCTCAGGCAGTGCATTCCAGATCCTAACCACTCGCTGCGTAAAAAAGTTTTTCCTCATGTCGCCTTTGGTTCTTTTGCCAATCACCTTAAATCTGTGTCCTCTGGTTCTCGACCCTTCCGCCAATAGGAACAGTTTCACTCTGTCTGGACCCCTCATGATTTTGAACACCTCTATCAAATCTCCTCTCAACCTTCTCTGCTCTAAGGAGAACAACCCCAGCTTCTCCAGTCTATCCAGGTAACTGAAGTCCCTCATCCCTGGAACCATTCTTGTAAATCTTTTCTGCACTCTCTCTTAAGGCTTTCAAATGTGGTGCCCAGATATCTGCGCTCCTCCAATACTGCCCTCTTGCGCATCACCGATTTTCATCGCTCCACCATTGGCGGCCGTGCCTTCTGTTGCCTAGGCCCTAAGCTCTGGAATTCCCTGCCTAAACATCTCCACCTCTCTGCCTCTCTCTCCTCCTTTAAGACGCTCCTTAAAACCTACCTCTTTCACCTGCCCTAATATCTCCTTATGTGGCTCGGTGTCAAATTTTATTTTGATAACACTCCTGTGAAGTGCCTTGGGACGTTGCACTACAATAAAGGCGCTATATAAATGCAAGTTGTTGTTGTATCTGATCAGCCAGCCGTTACTCCGCAAGGGGAAGGAAAAGCGGACGGGCTGTATAACGGGCGGCCCATCCAATACCCTGCCCCCGCCTACTTTTAAAGTTACCTCCTGTGTGTCCTAGTCCTGCAATGGGACAGACTCAAAGGGGAGCAACTGGAGCCAAACTGGAATAACAATTGGCTGATTAGAATCTATCATTAAGTGGGAAAAATGAAATTTGTTTGGTATCTTGATTGCAACCTCTGACAGGGGTACAGGGTCCAATACATGGACTCTAGGGGAATCAAGTGATATGGAGATCGGGCGGGAACGTGGAGTTGAGGTCGATAATCAGCCATGATCTTATTGAATGGTGGAGCAGGCTCGGGGGGCCGTGTGGCCTACTCCTGCTCTTACTTCTTATGTTCTTAGAGGTCATGCTGCTCCTACCTATGGATGTCCCTGGCTGGGGAGTCTAGAACCAGGGGTCACAGTCTCAGAATAAGGGGTCGGCCATTTAGGACTGAGATGAGGAGAAATTTCTTCACTCAGAGGGTGGTGAATCTTTGGAATTCTCTACCCCAGAGGGCTGTGGAGGCTCAGTCGTTGAGTATATTCAAAACAGAGATTGATAGATTTTTAGCTATGAAGGGAATCAAGGGATATTGGGATAGTGCAGGAAAGTGGAGATGAGGTAGAAGATCAGCCATGATCTCATTGAATGGCGGAGCAGGCTCAAGGGGCTGTATGGCCGACTCCTGCTCCTATTTCTTATGTTCTTATGATAGCGGGAGCAGGCTACTTCTGCGAGCGATGTCTGCAAAGCACGGCTGCCCCCCCCCCCCACCACCCCACCCAGTAAATCCATTGCCTCCCTCTGGTACTGTTTGAAGCTCCTGTTACCTTACTGATGATAATGTGTTGCTTCTGATATTATTTCTCTCTCTCTCTCTGTCTCCGCAGAACCTGAAGCCCCAAAGAAACGATCCAGAAAATCCAAGACCAAATAGAGAAAGGGGCATCCCGCGCCACTTTACTGTTCGAGAAGAATACCCGAGAGAACCATTTTGGATTAAAGTGGCTTCATTAAGCGACAAGCAAGGAAGGATTGGATGAAGACGGGCGGTGTGGTTGGAGGGCGTCACCAAGCAGTTGAGGAACTGCCGTGACTGAACCTGGCTGCTGGGTTAGATCTCCACTAGATTGCAATGTCTGGAGCGTTCCCTTTCCATGGCATCCTGTCACTCATCCCTTGAAATGCACAGAATAAGATGAGCCTCATTAAGTAATAGAAATGGGTTTTTTTTAATGTGTATTCTATTTTTTAAACATAGGCCTAACTTTTTTCACCTGAAATAAAATCAATTCAACATTTTAATGAAAAAAATTGTCCTGTTTCTAATGTGAATGGGCAAACTGGCCAAAGACCTGTTCAGTTGGGGATAGAGTCATAGAGTTATACAGCACAGAAAGAGGCCCTTCGGCCCATCGTGTCCGCGCCGGCCATCAAGCCCTGTCTATTCTAATCCCATTTTCCAGCACTTGGTCCGTAGCCTTGTCTGCTATGGCGTTTCAAGTGCTCATCTAAATGCTTCTTGAATGTTGAGGGTTCCTGCCTCTACCACCCTTTCAGGCAGTGAGTTCCAGATTCCAACCACCCTCTGGGTGAAAAAGTTTCCCCTCAAACCCCCTCTAAACCTCCCGCCCCTTACCCTGAAACTATGCCCCCTGGTTATTGACCCCTCTATTAAGGGGAAAAGTTCCTTTCTATCTAGTACGATAGCAAAATACTGCAGATGCTGGAAATCCGAAATAACAACAGAAAATGCTGGAAAAACTCAGCAGGCCAGGCAACATCCGTGGAGAGAAAATAGAGTCGGCGTTTCGGGTCTAACCCTTTTTCAAAACTCAATTCCTTTCTATCTACCCTGTCTATGCCCCTCATAATTTTGTACACCTCAATCAGGTCCCCCCTCAGCCTTCTTTGCTCTAAGGAAAACAACCCCAGCCTGTCCAGTCTTTCTTCATAGCTGAAGCGCTCCAGCCCAGGTAACATCCTGGTGAATCTCCTCTGCACCCTCTCCAATGCAATCACATCCTTCCTATAGTGTGGCGATAAGCGAGAGGTTTTGTAGCTAACCTTTAGGGAAGTTATTCAGACCCTGGGGTTACCACCAGTGTCGGAAGCGAGTTGAAGTGTAACTGGGGTTAAATAAAAGTCCCGTTTTCTTGCCAAATGGCCTCTCAGCTTAGCCACAATAATAACCGAGGTGAAAGTTCCAAGGGTGCTGGAGGGTATCTCTTTACGTGAGGATTACAGTGGCTCAAAGAGAAGACCTGTGGTGTATGTGCCTTTAAGAGCAATTATGGTGTATGTGCCTTTAAGAGCCCCAGGTGTGCGTAATGCCGGTAATTGCCACTTGGGCTATATAAGCCTGTGTATTGTGTATATCCTTTAGAACCCCCCCCCCCCCAGACTTGCTTAGTAAATACCTATGAACCAACTCCTGTCTTCAGTGTCTTTATCTACACACGGACACTACAGTGGTGACGAAGTGGAAACGGACTTACCTGCAATTCGGCAGCACCTCAAGGACATCGATTCCTCCAGCGTCCAGAAGACTCAAGGAAGTAAGAGAAACTGTGGTTTCACCAGCTGGCCAAACTGGTGACAGGTACTGCGCTAATCCTTCCTGGACGTCAGGCTGGAGCTCCAGCGGCGGGCTCTACAGCTGAGACAGGCAGCGAAATCGGAGGCAAGCAATAACGGACTGGGAGGGTGCACTCGAGAGACGGCCGGCGCGGCAAGCAGGTCAGCGTTTAGACCTCCGTCGGGAACGAGTCTCCAACAGTGAATAAACGGAAACCACAGTAAAACAGCGTTGTTATCGGTAGCAGCGGCGGGAAAGCGCGGGAAGCGCCATATCGTTGCTGCAGAGAAAAAAAAAGCGCGGGAAGCGCCATATCTTTTCTGAAATGCCTAAATCTGGTAATATTGAGGCTTTTGATGGCGAAATAGAAGATTGGACCACATACGTGGAAAGAGTAGAGGTTTATTGCACTGCAAATGGGATAACAGATGAAAAAAAAGCTTCAGTACTTCTGAACTTAATGGGCGCGAAGACATACGGGCTGTTACGAAATTTAATCACTCCAGCCAAACCAAAGGACAAGACTTTTAAAGAAATTGTTGATACCCTGCAGGAGCATTTAAACCCAACACCGCTGCTGATAGCGGAACGATTCAAGTTCTTCAAGAGAAATCAACACAAGAATGAAAGTAACGCTGATTACCTAACCGAATTAAGAAAGCTATCAAAGTACTGCCAATTCGGAGCAGGACTATCAGATTATCTTCGAGACAAATTTGTTTGCGGTCTCTTAAGTGAAGGAACACAAAAAAGACTGCTTTCTGAAAAAGATTTAACATTGGACAAAGCTTTCAGTATGGCTGTATCATACGAAGCAGCAGCAAAAGGAGCTGCAGAGATACAACAAGAGACACAGGACTTCGGCACCCATAAAATGACACAGGAGTTCGGAAGATGTTATCGCTGCGGCAGATCCACCCATAACCAGAGGGACTGCTGGTTCAAGGGCAAAGCATGCAGGCAATGTGGTAAGATTGGACACATTGCACGGGTATGCCAATCTGGACAAAATAAATCCACTGACAGAAAACAAAAAAATCAATAAAGAAAAGTACAGGAAGGTACAAATGATGACGGACAATAGCTCCGAAGACCAGAATAGCGATAGTGACTCCGGAAACAAGAGACTAAGCTGTCTCAAATTACATAATGTACTTGCCAAAGAGGATTACCAAACCATTTGGGTTACCCTCACAATAGCAGGGTCCCCAGTTAAAATGGAGCTAGATACAGGATCAGCTCTAACCGTAATAAATCGACGAGATTACGAGAGGCTATTTTCGCATATACCTCTAAAAGACACATGCATTATCTTAAAAACATATACGGGGCAGAAAGTCTACCCCAAAGGAAAAATAAGGGTGCCTGTGGTATACGTTTAGGCTGGCACTCCATTCAGGCGCTGACGGTGACCAGTAAGGAAAAAAACAATGATGACATCATACCTGAACGATTAAAAGACATCTTGGCCAACGCCAAAGAAGTGTTTCAAGAGAAACTAGGAACCTTGAAAGGCATCACCGCCTCAATAAAAGTGGAAGACACAGCAATTCCAAAAATTTTTAAGGCAAGACCGGTGCCATACGCAATACGTCCAGCAGTCGAGGCAGAGCTGAAGAATTTGGAAAAGGCAGGCGTATTATCCAAAATAGATTGGAGCGAATGGGCAACACCCATCGTTCCAGTCATGAAAAAAACATTGAAAAATAACTCCGAGGAACAGAAAAAAATTCGCATCTGTGGGGACTTTAAGGTGGCTGTAAACCCGGTCCTTCACACGGTACAGTATCCTCTTCCGAGGATAGAAGATATTTTCGCCTCACTATCCGGAGGGAAACGTTTCACAAAAATTGACTTGGCACAGGCATATCTACAGATGGAGGTTGAGGAGACCTCTAAAAAGTATCTCACAATAAACACACACAAAGGCCTGTACCAGTACAATCGACTGGTTTTTGAAATAGCATCAGCTCCAGCTATCTGGCAAAGAGCTATGGAGCAAGTCCTGCAAGGGATTCCGGGGACTCAATGCTACCTAGACGACATCCTTATAACAGGAGAAAACGACAACGAGCACCTTGCCAATTTGGAGCAGGTGCTCACTAGGCTGAAAGAACGGGGCCTACGAGCAAATCGCCCCAAGTGCGAATTTTTCCAAAATCAGATATCATATTGTGGCCACATAATTAATAAGGAAGGGTTGCATAAGTCACCTGAAAAAATTGAAGCAGTTATAAAAGCCCCAGCACCTGAAAATGTTTCACAATTAAGGTCATTCCTGGGATTAATAAATTACTATCATAAATTTTTACCGAACTTATCAACTATTCTACACCCTCTTAATGATCTTCTACAGACAGGAGTGATTTGGAAATGGAACGAAGACTGTAAACGTGCCTTCCATAAATGTAAAGACTTAATCACATCCGAGAAAATTTTGGCTCATTACAACCCATCACTACCAATCAGACTGGCGTGCGATGCATCCCCTTACGGCATAGGAGCGGTATTGTCCCATAGATTCCCTGATGGCTTGGAACGGCCGATAGCTTTTGCGTCACGCTCATTGAACTCAGCTGAGCGTAACTATGCCCAGATAGACAGGGAAGCACTCAGCCTGGTATGGGGAGTGAAGAAATTCAACCATTACCTACACGGACAAAAATTTACCTTGCTGACTGACCATCAACCCCTCATCTCCATATTCAACCCTAAAAAAGGTGTCCCCATTATGACGGCACAAAGACTACAGAGGTGGTCCCTCTTTCTAGGGGCACACCAATACAACATTGAATACAAAGGGTCAAAACAGCATGGGAATGCTGACGGTTTATCATGCCTACCATTGCGAACGATAGAAGAGGCACCTACAGTAGACCCAGTAGAGATATTCCACTCTACCATAGTGGAATGTCTACCGGTGACAAATTCTGCCATTGAAAGGGAGACAAGAAATGACCCTACTCTCTCACGGGTCTACGATTTAACAGTGAAGGGATGGCCAGCACATGGCGAACCACTGTTGCCAGCATTCTTGCAAAGAAGAGAACAGCTGTCAGTGTGCCGAGGAACCTTGGTGTGTGGATCCAGAGTGGTGATTCCACCCAAACTCCAGGATAAAGTGCTAAAGGAGCTTCACGAGGGGCATCTGGGTGGAGTGAAAATGAAGAACCTAGCTAGGGCGTTTGTATGGTGGCCAGGTATCGATGGAGACATCGAAGATATGACCAAGAGCTGCCTAGGATGCCAGAAGGTCCAAAATGCTCCACCACAGGCCCCTCTACATCCATGGGAGTGGCCCTCATCTCCCTGGCAAAGGGTGCACATCGACTTTGCTGGTCCATTTATGGACTCAATGTTCTTAATCGCAGTTGATGCACACTCCAAGTGGCCGGAGGTAATAAAGATGTCCTCCACCACCACGGAAAATACCATCACAGTATTAAGGACCATATTTGCCAGGAATGGGCTGCCGGAGCAGATATGTTCTGATAATGGACCGCAATTTGTGTCCGAAGAATTCAGAAAGTTCTTAAAGAACAATGGGGTAAAGCACTACACGTCCGCCCCATACCATCCCGCCACCAATGGATTGGCTGAAAGGTTTGTCCAGACCTTCAAGAAGGCCATCAAGGCCATGGGTAATGAAGACATTAAAACTTCAGCACAAGGTGGATAACTTCTTATTTGCATATAGGAATGCAACGCAGATGGTTACTAACCAAACTCCCGCCATGATGTTCTACAATAGAAACCTAAGATGCCGGCTGGATTTGGTCAAGCCCAACATCCGAAGGGACGTGGAGAACCGGCAGTTTCAGGGCATGAATGAAAGGCCAACTAGGGCCTTCCAGATAGGCCAACCGGTTTTGGCCCGGGACTACCGTACCGAGAAATGGCAGCCTGGAACTATCTGCACACGATTAGGACCACTGATGTATACCGTGGACATCGGAGGCAGCATAATAAGGCGCCATGCTGACCAAATCATCAAGTCATCCGAAAAGGGACAACCTACACCACCACTCTATACATCTAACGATGAAGTAGAGATACCCATATCTACCTCCGATCCGGTGATACTGGAGCCCGATGAACCCGACACTGGCCTTCAAGCCGAATCAGCCTTGCCAGAAGAACCTACTACACCACCAGAAACTACTACACCCCCGAGGCGTTATCCGGACCGAGTCAGGAAGCCTCCTGAGAGACTAACTTATAATTAATTAATACAGCAATGTATATTATTTTGCATATAACATGTAATTAATAATTACTTAAAATATGATGTACTAGTTAGCTAGAAGGGGAGGAATTGTGGTGTATGTGCCTTTAAGAGCAATTATGGTGTATGTGCCTTTAAGAGCCCCAGGTGTGCGTAATGCCGGTAATTGCCACTTGGGCTATATAAGCCTGTGTATTGTGTATATCCTTTAGAAACCCCCCCCCCCCCCCCCCCCAGACTTGCTTAGTAAATACCTATGAACCAACTCCTGTCTTCAGTGTCTTTATCTACACACGGACACTACAAGACCCTTCGCCACCTTTTCACACACAGGTTAGTAGAAATCTGGATCTCTCTGCCCCAAAAGGCTGTGGATACTGGGGGAACAATTGGAGCTTTCAAGACGGAGATCGATGGATTTTTGTTAGGAATAGGTGTCGATATGGAGCAAAGAGGTGGAAGCTTTGGTTAGACCGCATCCGGAGCACTGTGTTCAGTTCTGGGCAGCGCAACTCAGGAAGGATATACTGGAATAAAAACAAAACGTTGGAAATACTCAGCAGGTCAGGCAGCATCTGTAGAGAGAGAGAAACAGAGTTAACGTTTCAGGATATACTGGCCTTGGAGTGGGGAGCAGCACAGATTCACCAGAATGATACCGGGGCTAAAAGGGTCAAATTAGGAGTCCGTAAGGGGGACCCCGAGCTTCCGGTCGCCTGTCACTTTAATTCACCGTTCCACTCCCACTCGGACCTCACCGTCCTCGGCCTCTTGCATTGTTCCACGGAAACCCAGCGTAAGCTCAAGGAACAGCACCTCATCTTCCAATTAGGCCTTCCGGACTCAACATAGAGTTCAACAATTTCAGATCATAATTTCGGCCCCTATCATATATATATATACATATATATTTTTTATCCACACTTTTTGTCTGTCTTTTTTTCTTCTCTCCCACATGGCAGCTGTCCTTCATTCCGCCAGCACAATTCACACTTCATCTCGAGCCATCCTTTGTTTCTTAACCTGTCCCATTACCATCTCCTTTTGCCTTGAATATCTCTTAATGTTTCTCAATCTCTCCTGCCTTCCATCCTATCACAGACCTTCCCTTTTGTTCTTTCCTCCCCTCCCCCCTTTCCCAGCCCCTACACTTGCTTAAAAATCTGTTCCATTTCCTGCTTTTTTCCAGTTCTGACGAAAGGTCATCGACCTGAAACGTTAACTCTGTTTCTCTCTTCACAGATGCTGCCTGACCTGCGGAGTTTCTCCAGCATTTTCTGTTTTTATTTCAGATTTCCAGCATCCGCAGTATTTTCTTTTTGTAAAATTATGAGGACAGGTTGCATATTCTTGCTTGTATTCCCTTGAGTATAGAAGACTAAGGGGTGATCTAATTGAGGTGTTTAAGATGATTAAAGCAGTTGATAGGGTAGATAGAGAGGAACTATTTCCTCTGGTTGGCGAGTCCAGAACAAGGGGTGTAGAACCTTAACATAGAAACATAGAAGATAGGAGCAGGAGTAGGCTGTCCCTGCCTTCTCCCCATATCCCTTGATCCCTTTAGCCTTAAGAAATATATCCAACTCCTTCTTGAATATATTTAATGAACTGGCCTCCACCGCCCTCTGTGGCAGAGAATTCCACAGGTTCACCACTCTCTGGATGAAGAAATTCCTCCTAATTTCAGTCCTAAATGGCTTACCCCTTATCCTTAGACTATGACCCCTGGTTCTGGACTCCCCGGCCATCGGAAACATCCTTCCTGCATCTAGTCTGTCCAGGCCTGACAGAATTTTATAGGTTTTGAGGAGATCCCCTCTCAATCTTCTAAACTCCAGTGAGTATAAGCCCAATCGACACAATCTCTCATACGTCATTCCTGCCATCCCAGGTATCAGCCTGGTGAATCTTCGCTGCACTCTTTCCATGGCAAGAACATCCTTCCTCAGATAAGGCGACCAAAACTGCACACAATACTCAAGATGTGGTCTCACCAAGGCCCTGTACAACTGCAGCAGGACATCCTTGTTCCTGTACTCGAACCCTCTCGCTACGAAGGCCAACATACCATTTGCCTTCTTAACCGCCTGCTTCACCTGCATGCTTACCTTCAGCGACTGGTGCACAAGAACACCCAGGTCTCTTTGCACTTCCCCTTCTCCCAATCTATTGCCATTCAAATAATAGTCTGCCTTCCTGTTTTTGCCACCAAAGTGGATAACCTCACATTTATCCACATTATAGTGCATTTGCCATGTTTCTGCCCAGTCACCCAACCTGTTCAAATCGTACTGGAGTTTCACGACATCCTCCTCACAGCATACCCTCCCACCCAGCTTTGTGTCGTCTGCAAATTTGGAGATATATCCAATTCCCTCGTCCAGATCATTAATATATAGTGTGAACAGCTGGGGTCCTAGGACCGATCCTTGCGGTACCCCACTAGTCACTGCCTGCCACTGCTAAGGAGATAAAATTAGAGCCAGGCCGTTCAGGGGTGATGTCAGGAAGCACTTCTTCACACAAAGGGTAGTGGACATCTGGAATACTTTCTTCCAAAAAGCTATCAATTTCAAAACTGAGATGGAGAGATTTTTGTTGGGTAAGGGTACTAAGAGTTATGGAACCAAGGCGGGTAGATGGAGTTGAGATACAGATCAGCCACGATCTAATTGAATGGCAGAGCAGGTACGAGGGGCTGACTGGCCTACTTGCATTCCTGTTCCCTGGGCAAATAGCAATGGACAATAAATGCGGCTATGCCAGTCAGCCATACCCTGAGAACAAATTAAAAAATAAAATTAGATGTGTTAAAAATTTTGAAACAGATCTGTAGCATTGCAGGCGCCATGTAAATTTCTGTGTCACACTTCAAAGTATTGAAAAAAAAGGGAAATGTCAGAAAATACCTTCAAACTGAACTGAGAAATCTGTCGGAGCAATTAGCCTCCAACTGACCTCCGAATGTGACCGCACTCAGCCCTTGTGCCTTCAAAGGGACCGAGCAGTTCATCCCCTCAGCAGCAGGAGAACACTGTGCATCACACGGTAAAGCGTTCCTCCCCTTTGACTTTCCATCAGCAGGAGAGCTGCTAGTTCCGAATTTAACAATTGTGCGATACACGTACTTGTAAAGAGCCCGTGTACTTGTAAAGAGTTTTGTGTACTTGTCAAAAGGAAACATTTTTGGTGTGTAAAGACTGGTGCTCTGAAAGCTGCTGCAGAAGTAATTCAAGGTTGACTAAAGGTACGGAGAGTTCAGCTAAGGAGATAAAAGCATTTGCTCCACAAAAGCTTTGTAGCAAAGTACAGCACGTTACCGTTTGCCAGCGTTAACTCAAATTGCTCCTAAATGGAAGTCTCCCCTGTTGTGTATGTAACCGTTTACCTTTAAGGGAACTATAGAATGTAACCGTTCGCCTTTAAGCGCACTACTTTAGGGTGGCACTATTTGTTGGCTCATGTATACTGTAATACTGATAGTGACCACACCAGTATATAAGGGTTGTGATACGTTAACTAGGGCAGATTCGCCCGAACCTCTGAATAGTAAAGACCTGTTTTATTTGTTAATCTTGGAGTCTGTGTATTATTTGCAATACAACCCACAGACTTAACAATGGCGACGAGGACGATCGTACCCTGCGGCAACAGTACTTCCTAAGCTACTAAGGAGCGTCGAAGTGAGGCAACCGCCTTCGTCGTGCTGCTGGAAGAACACACGAGGCTGCAGCAACAGACAGGAAGCAGACTAGCAACGAAAGTTCATCAGCAACAGGCACAACTACCCTTTTACCATGGTGCGGAGTGCGTCGATCAACTAACAAAAGAAAGCAACCGGCGACCGCAACGACTGTGAGTAGGGGAAAGTGTGGAAAATATCCGGAGGATAAGGGCAGTGACCACCATGGTCGAGGGGGTGAAAAAGGCCGGACAGCGACCAGGATCACAAGGCGCGGTGGCGATAAATAAATAAATAACGAAATAACCCGCGAAGAATCAGCCGCAGCCGGGGAGGAAAGGGCCGGACTGCGGGAGGTCGGGGAGAGGCGTTTGAATCGGCTGAGCGAGAGCCCGAGAGGGAGCGAGCAAGAGCCGCGCGAGCGGGTGAGCCAGAGCCCGAGAGGGAGCGAGCAAGAGCCGCTTCGAGCGGGAGGCGCTTCGCGAGCCAGCGATCGCACCAGCGATAAGGGCCGAGAGCCGCTTCGGGCGAGAGGCGCAGCGCGGGCCATCGATCGCATCTACTGATAAGGGCTGGGCCGCTTTGAAGTGAGGGGCGCAGCCGGGCCATCGATCGCAATCCCTGATAAGGGCCGCACTCGGGCTGGTAGGGCAGAGTCGGCAGACACTGAAGGCGCGAGAGCCGCGGTGAACAGCGCGGGCCATCGATCGCGGCGGAGATAAGGGCCGCACTCGGGCTGAATGACAGCGTCGGGAGTCAGGTGAAGACCGTCAAGCGCGGGAAAACCGCCATTGAAGTGGGCGGGGAGAGCGAGAAGCGCGGGAAAGCCGCCATTTTTCGCGGGAAAACCGTTGGGGAAGAAGACAGAAGCGGGAAACCGCCATCTTAGAAAATTAATTAGAATTTTCAGAAAGGCTGGTGTGTTCTCAAGAAGAGAGGAAAAATAAGAATAAGTAAAGCAATACTTGTGGTGTTCTCAAGAAGAGAAGAAAATTAATAATAAGTAAAGAAATACTTGTGCTGTTCTCGGAAAGAGAAGAAGATGCCTAAGCGAGGAAATATTAATGATTTTAATGCTGAAATAGAAGACTGGGCCACGTATGTGGAACGCATAGGAATATATTGCGTAGCCATATACGACAAGGCAATAACTTTGTTAAATTCGATGGGAGCAAAAACATATGGGCTCTTGAAACATCTAATAGCACCAGTTAAACCAATGGACCAGACCTTCGAAGAGATCGTAGCAGTGCGAAGGATCAAATTACTGCAAGCACTTCCAAATGCTACCGTTGTGGAAAGACAACGCACGACCAGAATCAGTGCTGGTTTAAGAACCAGGAGTGCAGGAAATATGGCAAACTGGGTCACATCGCGAAGGTATGCAGGTCCGGAAAGAAGACCAACAAGCAAAGGAAGCCACCACCACAAGGAAAGTACAACAAGGTACATCAGGTGGCTGAAAAGAGTTCAGACGAACAAAATTCAGACTCAGACCCAAACAGCCAGGAGTTGGATAGTCTGAGAATCCACAATGTGGGTAAAGTGACTGATCTACAGACGATCTGGGTCACACTAAAAATAGCTGGAGTCCAAGTACGAATGGAGCTGGACACGGGATCAGCTGTATCAGTCATCAACCAAAAGGACTACCACTGGCTATTCTCTCACATACCCTTAAGAAATACCAAGTTCGTATTACGGACATATACGGGGCATAACGTATACCCCATGGGGAAAATAAGAGTCAAGGTGAGAGATAGGGGTAAAGTACACCCAAGAATGAATTTGTACGTACTACCTGAGGGAGGACCACCACTTCTAGGACGGGAGTGGATCAAGAAAATAGACATGGAATGGCACTACCTACAAGCAATGACGAGTGAGGACTCGGTGCAGACAAGCAGCTCAGACTCCGAGCCGGAAGACGATAAGTCCAGCTTATGTATGAAAAACAAGGTTGGAAAATCGATGGCGTGCATAAAGACAGAGAATTCTGAGTCTGTTCAAGCTACAGACATATGCATTACGGAGGAACACCGGGCTCGAACTCAACGTTATTTCAAAGTACAACAACAATTAGAACAATTAAGTTACCGCCTCGTACAAGAGATGAAAACAATGAAAAAGTTCTATGACACCGAATGGGAGGGTCTGGAAAGACAACAGAACCTACTGGCTAAAGCAGAGAGTGACCATAGAGCCATCGTGACCAATTACCGATCACATCTCCCTTATGATGTTCAGGAGTTAGAATATTTGCATGATCTAGAGATACAGCAGAAGGGCAAACCACGCTACACTGAGGATTTTGTTCTGCAATTAGAGACGGAGCTAGTGCAGGCAAGGTTAAGAGAAGTTGAATCGCAGTGTGCTCTTAAGGAGATGCAGAAACAAATCTTGGACATGGAAAAGAGAAACGCTTCTTTACCTGATGTGAATAATGTGGACATGTTGCGAGAGGGGATTATTGAGGCGAAACTGAAAGAAGCTAAGCAAAGGATGTTGGAACTTGAAACACAGAACCAAATCAGCAGAAATCAGCTATGTCGAGCAGAGAAGGAGTGCTATGGTCTACATGAGAAGGTGCAATATCTCTCAGCCCAGAATAAGGGGCTACTCACTCAGTTAAATGAGAGTAAAAGGGAAATGGCTGAGATAGACTGCAAGAATAAAGAAGAATTGATGGCAGTGAGACTTCAAGAGGCAGATAGCATAACAGCCTTGGCTGAACTCCAACAGGAAATTGCAAAAAAAACAATTGCAGAGGAATCTTCAGGAAGCCAGGATTTTATTCCAGTCCTTCTCTATGACTCCTTACAAGCAGAGTGTGAGAAGTTGAAAGAATAGTATGGACAGGCCCAGACTACAATTCTGGAGGGGATTAACTCGGCAACCCCCGAAAAGCTAGTTTCAGTAGAAGCATATGAACAACTAAAGGTTGAACATGAGCAAGAAGTCCAAAGGCTGCAGGAAATGTTTGATGAGCTCCAGGCCAAGGCTGCCTCATCGGTAAAGATTCCATCCATAGATGAAACATTAGTGGTGGAAGAGGAGAGGGGTTTGGAGCTCTCAAAAGTTATTGAAATAGCTGAGGTTGCAACACAGACTGAGAAGATGGCAGCAGAGCAACCCTTGGATACCAAAAGTACGCTGACTCACGTCAAGGTAGAACAACAGACCGCTGAAACAGCTGCTCCGGTAGAGGGATTGAATAGTCTGATCAATCAATCTCCAAAGGAAGTTGAAGTATTAAAATCACAAATGAGGTCATTAGTAAACGACTTGCTGAAAGCCCAGAAAAAGCTGGATGAAGAGGTACACATGAAGAAGTCTCTTCAGGAAAGATGTCTGGATTTGGAACAAGAGCTGGCTAACGTCCAGCTGGGTATGGAGGAAATAGACGACCCTCTCGCTGGCCTAGCTCAGGACAACACCGAATATTACCATGACCTGGTGGACTACACCGAATATTGCGATGTCCTGTCCTGCCCAG
Organism: Somniosus microcephalus; assembly: GCF_052327205.1. Classification (NCBI taxonomy): domain Eukaryota; kingdom Metazoa; phylum Chordata; class Chondrichthyes; order Squaliformes; family Somniosidae; genus Somniosus; species Somniosus microcephalus. The sequence continues at coordinate 20,843,326 of NC_141018.1, read as the reverse complement.
CTTGTAACTTCAACTCCCAAAGTGCAGAAATCATGGAGGAGCACCAAAAGTCTACGGAACATCGGGTGAAGCTGGCTCTACGACGGAAACAGGAGGCAGAGAAGGAGGAACTGCGCAGGCAGCTGGCAGCTGACAGTGGAGCCCAGAGAGTCTCCAAGAAGCAGAAAAGGAAAAGTCAAAACAGAAGATGACCCATCTGAACCATTATCACCTCTACCAGATCACACACGTGGTCCCTCCGAACGGAGCCAAATCAGTTCGGAAGTTCAAACTGTTAAATCCATGGAAGGACTATTGAATGAGTCACTTCAGCAATGTGAACTGTTTTCCGCAGAGACTGAATCTGTGATCTGTAAGGACTATTGAATGAGTCACTTCAGCAATGTGAACTGTTTTCCGCAGAGACTGAATCTGTGATCTGTTTGACATGAAGTTATATATGTTATTATGTTATGTTAAACATGAAGTTATATGATGTTGACTCCATCGAGAGTATATCTGTAAACTGTTTATATGAAGTTGAAGATTGTATGTTTAAAGGGGATTCTGTAATTAATAAGCTAAAAAGGGAGGAGTGTTGTGTATGTAACCGTTTACCTTTAAGGGAACTATAGAATGTAACCGTTCGCCTTTAAGAGCACTACTTTAGGGTGGCACTATTTGTTGGCTCATGTATACTGTAATACCGATAGTGACCACACCAGTATATAAGGGTTGTGATACGTTAACTAGGGCAGATTCGCCCGAACCTCTGAATAGTAAAGACCTGTTTTATTTGTTAATCTTGGAGTCTGTGTATTATTTGCAATACAACCCACAGACTTAACATCCCCTATAATATAATAAAGCTGAAATATGAAACTGACTGGTAGAACTCCCCCGCACTTCTTTTGAATAGTACTGTGGGATCTTTTACGTCCACCTGAGAGGGTAGACGGGGCCTTAGTTTAACATCTCATCCGAATGACGGCACCTCTGAAAGTGCGGCACTCCCTCAGTGCTGCACTGGGAGTGTCAGCCTAGATTTTTGTGCTCAAGTCTCTGGAGTGGGACTTGAACCCACAATCTTCTAACTCCGAGGCGAGGGTGTTACCAGCGAGCCGTGGCTGACACAGTGTGCCGTTAGCTGGGTTAAACCCTAGCAGTACCCTATGGCACATTCAATCTCAGTCACTTGGGAGATCCCTCAGCCTTGGCCTTTGCCAATCTGTGCCCAAGGCCTGTGGACTTGGGTAAGAGGAGCATGTCCCTGCAGGGAGGGAACGTGCACTCTGTATTGAACAGAAATTGCAATTGTTCTCTGTAATGGTTTGGAGACTCCTGGAAATGGGTTTGCACACGTGTCACACATCCAGGTGACCCTCCCCGCAAAATGAAATTGTCTGAACGGAATCTCTGTTTGGAAAAAAAGAAAGGCTTGTATTTATATTTATATTGACTTCAGGACATCCCAAAGTGCTTTACAGCCAATGAAGTACGTTTGAAGTGTAGTCACTGTTGTAACAAGCTCCCATAAACAGCAATGTGATAATGACCAAATAATCTGTTTTTGTTATGTTGATTGAGGGCCAGAACGCCAGGGATAACTCCCCCTGCTCCTCTTCGACATGGTGCCATGGGATCTTTTACGTCCAGCTGAGAGAGCTAGAAGGGGCCTCGGTTTAACGTCTCATCTGAAAGACGGAGCTCCAACAGTGCAGCACTCCCTCAGCACTGGACTGGGGAGTGTCAGCCTAGATTTTTGTGCTCAAGTCTCTGGAGTGGGACTCTGGTTTGGTGGTGAGGATGTAATGGAAGTGGAGGACTAAAACAAAGAGAAAATAAATGAGCAATTTAAAAAATAAAAGTCAAAGTGTTTGTACACAACTTCTCGAGATGAAACAATTTTTTTCTCTCAAGATATCTGGCTTTAATCAGAGGCTGGGCACTTCAAAGATCACAGCAGGACGTCGATTGCAACAGATCCTTTCAAGTGCTAATGCCTCACGCGTTTCATATATGCTGCCACTCAAATCATTGACTGCAGAAGGTAGATAACAGGATAAGCAGCTTCCACTAATGATTCGGGATCTCAAAAGCAGAAGGCGGATTTCAGCGCAAAGCTGTCAGAAGCCCCATTACCCAGCGCTGCTCCTTTTCTGCTCCTGGGATGGCAGGAATGACGTATGAGGAGAGATTGGGTCGATTGGGCTTATACTCGCTAGAGTTTAGAAGAATGAGAGGGGTTCTCATTGAAACTTATAAAATTCTAACAGGACTAGACAGACTAGATGCAGGAAGGATGTTCCCGATGGCGGGGGAGTCCAGAACCAGGGGTCACAGTCTAAGGATAAGGGGTAAGCCATTTAGGACAGAGATGAGGAGGAATTTCTTCACCCAGAGAGTGGTGAACCTGTGGAATTCTCTACCACACAAGGCAGTTGAGGCCAATTCATTAAATATATTCAAGAAGGAGTTGGATATATTTCTTAAGGCTAAAGGGATCAAGGGGTATGGGGAGAAGGCAGGGACAGGGTACTGAGTTTGGATGATCAGCCATGATCGCATTGAATGGCGGAGCAGGCTCGAGGGGCCGAATGGCCTACTCCTGCTCCTATCTTCTATGTTTCTATAGCGAAGCTCCTTGCACAACGAATGGTCGCCTGACTGGAGTCAAATGATTGTGGTTTTAAGGAAAGAAAAAGACTTGCATTTACATCTCAGGGTGTTCCGAAGTGCTTTACAACTAATGGAGTGTAGTCACTGTTGCAATGCACAACAAGGTCCCATAAACAGTAATGAGATCGTGACCACATAACCTGCTTTAGTGATGTTGGTTGAGGGATAAATGTTGGCCAAAACACCAGGGACAACTCCCCCTGCCCCTCTTTGAAGTAGTGGCATGGAAGCTTTTGCATACACCTGAGAGGGCAGTCTCATTTTAACATCTCATCTGAAAGCCAGCACCCTCTGACAGTGTAGCACTCACTGGAGTGTCAGCCTAGATTTTGTGCTGGAGTCTTCCGGAGTAGGGACTTACACCCACAACCTTCTGACTCAGAGGCAAGAGTGCTTCCAACTGAGCCACGACTGACACCTGTGGTGAAAGATTTCAAGAGTGATAGCAAAAGATAACCGTGGAGGAGGACGGTTACTTGGCCCATGTCGAAGAACCCGCAGTTCCTCAGTTGCAGTGTGCAGTTGTCAGCCGTGGTTCTGTGGGTAGCCCTCGTGCTTCTGAGTCACGAAGGTCGTGGGTTGAAGTCCCACTCCAGTGACGTGAGCACAAGAATCTGGGCTGACACTCCAGTGCAGTGCTGAGGGAGTGCTACACTGTCGGAGGTGCTGTCTTTTGGATGTGATGTTAAACCGAGGCCCCGCCTGCCCCCTCAGGTGGATGTAAAAGACCCATTGGCACTTTTCAAAGAAGAGCAGGGGAGTTCTCCCCGGTGTCCTGGGGCCAATATTTATCCCTCAACCAACATCACTAAAACAGATTATCTGGTCATTATCACATTGCTGTTTGTGGGAGCTTGCTGTGTGCAAATTGGTTGTCGCGTTTCCCACATTACAACAGTGACTCCACTTCAAAAAGTACTTCATTGACTGTAAATTGCTTTGGGACGTCCAGAGGTCGTGAAAGACAAGTCTTTCTTTCCTAAATGGCTCCAAGGTTTTTGCCTCTACGTGAACGTCCATTGCAAGTGTCAATCGCTCTTTGCATGAACAGGAACTTCCTGCCATCTCCTCCAAGGTTGAGTCTCATCAGTTTGAATCTATGTTTGTGGCAAATGTCTTCATTTAGTATAAGGTCGCAGCAAATAATATCAAAGGTTCTTGTGTAGTAGTTTGTGAAGTAAAGAATGAGGACTGGCGGCTTGGTAAATAAATGATCCAAGGTTCAATTCCTGGTCTTTGCTGACTTGGTTGATCTTAACCTTATGGCAGTAGTAGCACAACAATTCATCTCCATGTCTCCATGAAACACAAAAAGTTAGCTTGCAGGTACAGCAAGTAACTAGGAAGGCAAATGGAATGTTGGCCTTTATTGCAAAGGGAATGGAGTATAAAAGTAGGGAAATCCTGTTACAACTGTACAGGGCGTTGGTGAGACCACACCTGGGGTACTGCGTACAGTTTTGGTCTCTTTATTTACGGAAGGATATACTTGCATTGGAGGCAGTTCAGAGAAGGTTCACTAGGTTAATTCCTGAGACGAAGGGTTGTCTTATGAAGCAAGGTTGAGCAGGTTGGGCCTATACTCATTGGAGTTTAGAAGAATGAGGGGATCTTATTGAAATATATAAGATACTGAGGGGGATTGACAGGGTAGATGCTGAGAGGATGTTTCCCCTCATGGGGGAATCTAGAACTAGGGGGCATAGTTTCAGAATAAGGGGGCACCCTTTTAAAGCGAAGATGAGGAGGAATTTCTTCTCTCAGAGGGTCGTGAATCTTTGGAATTCTCTTCCCCAGAGAACTGTGGAGGCGGAGTCATTGAATATATTTAAGGTGGAGATAGACAGATTTTTGAACGATAAGGGAGTCGAGGGTTATGGGGAGTGGGCAGGGAAGTGGAGTTGAGGCCAAGATCAGATCAGCCATGATCTTACTGAATGGCGGAGCAGGCTCGAGGGGCCGAATGACCTACTCCTGCTCCTATGTCTTTATGTTCTTATGTTCTCCAGACTGGAGAAAAGGGGCAAAAAAACAGCCAAAGTCCCCACCCCTACTCTCCATTAACCTGCTCCAAGTGTGTACGTGTCAACAGGGACCAAGCTCAGCATGTGATTGCCCCCCCAGTCCCGCCCATTGTTGAATAATCTATTGATAGTCCCTGTCTGGGGTCACACACAAAGGGTGGTCTCTTAGGTTCCGGAAGCTGTTCAGTGCCTCGTCCATGAAGCAGTGTTTCCCCCCGAAAGAGTGACCAACTTCAAGAGAGAGCCACGATGGGCCGAATGGTCGCCTTCCATCTTGTATCATTCTAAGACTCTATGAAAGAATATTTGTGGCAGTGGAAGAAAGAAGGATTGGCTCTTGTAGGAAAGGGTGAATGTGAGGACTTCTATACAGAACTAGAGAGAGCAAAAAAAAAACAGACCCGATTTTCTACTACACACATACTTCATTAACAAAGTAAATGATCTAAATCTGTGACTAACACGGTGCAGCTGGATGCTTCAAGTTGAGCTCCAGGAATATAATTAGGCTGTAATGGAAGAATTCTGTATTTATTCATGGGTTTTAATGAAACAATGGAAGAATGGCGGCAAAGTCCAGCGTTAAAGGAGATACAATGGGGGAAGAGGTTGGTCTCGGTCCAAGTTCGGGCAAAGGACGGTCAGTTAGAACCCAACGTGTCCTGGAAGCCCGCGGCTCACCCGAAAGTGGTCCTCAGTCCTCATTTTAACAATTGCGATGAGCTACTGGTGCCCGTCACGCCCGTAGTGGCAGGTCTCATGTTGCTGTGGGAACCGTATGGGCCGTCACTGGTAGCGGCTCTCGGATAAGTCCGTTTGGGGGGGGGGGTATGTGAGGAGAGGGGAGACTAGCGCAGGCCGGCAGTGGCCTGTTGTAGTGGTGCTGGTGGAGCCGGGTGGAGCACTCCTCTTCCTGCCAGCTCCACCATGAAGGTAAGTATGAAAAAGTTGGGACCTCCAATGGACCGCTGGCTGGGTGGCACGTGGCCACGATAATCCCGAGCAGAGCAGAGCCTGCTCCGCTCTGGGCAGGCGGGTTTCTGGCAGAGGTCCTCAAACAGGCGCAAGGCCACTGATTTGCAAGGGGCCAGGCGTCTGTCTCAGGCGGGTGGGAAATTGCCTTTACCAATATGGCGGCATTGCTAACGCAGGGCAGATCGGGCACAACACTTTACATCGCGAAAATGGCCCTTTTTGTCTCTCATTTTCCGCCTGAAAATGAATGCAATGAGGACCAATTTCTCCCACAAACAGCAATGTGATAAATGACCAGATAATCTGTTTTTTTGTTATGTTGATTGAGGGATAAATATTGGCCAGGACACCAGGGAGGACTCCCCAGCTCTTCTTCAAAATAGTGCCACGGGATCTTTTACGTTCACCTGAGAGAGCAGACGAGGCCTCTGTTTAACGCCTCATCCAAAAGACGGCACCTCTGACAGTGCAGCACTCCCTCAGCGCTGCACTGGAGTGTCAGCCTAGATTTTTGCGCTCAAGTCTCTGGAGTGTAATCTTGATATGTACAAAATGTCTGTTACGCTTATTTGCATAAGAATAGCAACTTGCACAATGTATGTGAGGTGCTTTGAGAGACATAATGAAGTATGATACAAGTGCAAATTCTTTGCCAGTTTATCCCATTTATTTAATTCAGTCTCTGTGTTACTCCTTTTCTCTCTCTTGTGTTATTTGCTTCCTGGTTACCTTTCCGTGCCTTTCCAGAAGGCAGCGCAAGGAGCGCACGTCAACCCAAGCACCCCACTCACCCGCCCCTTCAACCACCGTCTGCCCCACCTGTGACAGAGACTGTAGGTCCCGCATTGGACTCATCAGCCACCTGAGAACTCACTTTTAATGTGGAAGCAAGTCATCCTCGGTTCCGAGGGACTGCCTAAGAAGAAGACCTTCCCGTCTCCTTCCTGTCTGTGCTCTCTGTTGTTGCCCGTGCTCTGTATGACGTGGCCTTGCCCCCTCCCTATCTCTGTAACCTCCTCCGGCCACACAACCCTCCAAGATATCTGCGCTCCTCTAATTCTGGCCTCCTGAGCAGCCCTGATTTTAATCGCTCCACCATTGGTGGCCGTGCCTTCAGCTGCTGAGGTCCTAAACTCTGGAATTCCCTCCCTAAACCTCTCCGCCTCACAACCTCTCTTTCCACCTTTAAGACGCTCCTTAAAACCTACCTCTTTGACCAACCTGGCTGTAATATCTCCTTATGTGGCTCGGTGTCAAACTTTGTTTGATGACGCTCCTGTGAAGCGCCTTGGGACTTTTTACTACGTTAAAGGCGCTATATAAATGCAAGTTTTTGGATGGTTGCCTGTGATCCCAGTCAAAGACTAGGCAGGACGGTGGCATAGTGGTTAGCACTGTTGCCTCACAGCGCCAGGGGCCCGGGTTCGAATCCGGCCTCGGGTGACTGTCTGTGTGGAGTTTGCACATTCTCCCCGTGTTTGCGTGGGTTTCCTCCGGGTGCTCTGGTTTCCTCCCACAGTCCAAAGATGTGCGGGTTAGGTTGATTGGCTATGATAAATTGACCCTTAGTGTTAGGGGGATTAAATACGTGGGGTTACGGGGATAGGGTGGGATATGTGTTGGTGTAGGGGTTACGGGGATTGAGTGGGATATGTGTCGGTGCAGGCTCGATGGGCCGAAATGGCCTCTATCTGCACTGTGGGGTTTCTGTGATTTCTGTGATAATCCCTGAGAGTTACTTGATCAGCCCGAGGACTCGTTCCTGCAGCTGGCTCCCTGCCTTGCAGCTTGTCTGTCAAGATGAACACTGCCCTTCCATAAACAAGAGTGGTAGTTGGATTGTGTTATGTACTGGCCAGCACCCCTGAAACTAGTTGGTAAGCACCATATTACCATATAGTATGCAAGGATAGAATCTGCCCACTGGAGCATAATGGGGGGAAGTGCGTGATTTTTGACTTTGAAACCAACCAGTTGAATTTACAAGTACCGACACTTCTATAGACAATGGCTAATCTAATCCGTAATAACAACAGAAAATGCTGGAAAAACTCAGCAGGCCAGGCAACATCCGTGGAGAGAAAATAGAGTCGACGTTTCGGGTCTAACCCTTTTTCAAAAAAGGGTTTGACCCGAAACGTCGACTCTGTTTCTCTCTCCACAGATGTTGCCTGGCCTGCTGAGTTTTTCCAGCATTTTCTGTTGTTATTTCGGATTTCCAGCATCTGCAGTGTTTTGCTATAATCTAATCAGTATATGGGGTGGAGAGGCAAAGTTAATCATGTAAATTGGAGATTGCCTTTTTAAGCGGTTCTACATTGTTGTTATCTTTTATCAGTTTACTCAAATAGTTTCCAATCATAGTGTGGAAAATTCATTCAGTAATATGTGTGCAATGCGTGATTATCAGTAGATATAGTGTAGCTAAATTATGTGTCGTTGATGAGTGAAGCTAATCTCTTTTCTATCAGGTATGCAATGTTAACTATGTAATCTTGCAAAAGCCTGTCAGTTAAATCATAGCATTGTGAGTAGGCTGATGCGACAAACGCGTGAGCCTAGATTGTGAATGTTGGCAAACTAGTAGACAGAAAAAAAAAACTTGAATTTACACAAAGAGCTTATACCTATCAGGAAAATCAGGAGAAGCATCCGGGAAGGCGCCGAACACCTCGAGTCTCTTAGCCGGGAGCAAGCGGAAGCCAAGCGCAGGCAGCGCAAGGAGCGCACATCAACCCAAGCACCCCACCCACCCGTCCCTTCAACCACCGTCTGCCCCACCTGTGACAGAGACTGTAGGTCCCGCATTGGACTCATCAGTCACCTGCGAGCTCATTTTTAATGTGGAAGCAAGTCATCCTCGGTTCCAAGGGACTGCCTAAGAAGAAGATCAGGAAAGGCTGAACAGGCTGGGGCTCTTGTCTCTAGAAAAGAGAAGGCTGAGGGCTGACGTGATAGAGGGTCTTTAAGATTGAAACGGTTTGATAGGATAAACGTAGAGAAGACGTTTCCACTTGCGGGCAAGACTAGAACTAGGGGCCATAACTATAAGGTACACAGCCTTCTCGAAAAAGATATCCAGGCTTACATTAGCACTCACCCTGGAAATATTACAAATATTCAGTGACATGTAACCCAATACAATGTCTGCACCAAAGGTTAGAGACCAACATCCACACTAACCGAGCACATCAAATTTATCTGAGGAAGGATGTTCTTGCCATGGAGGGAGTGCAGCGAAGATTCACCAGGCTGATACCTGAGATGGCAGGAATGACGTATGAGGAGAGATTAGGTCGATTGGGCTTATACTCGCTGGAGTTTAGAAGAATGAGAGGGAATCTCATTGAAACTTATAAAATTCTAACAGGACTAGACAGACTAGATGAAGGAAGGATGTTCCCGATGGCGGGGGAGTCCAGAACCAGGGGTCACAGTCTAAGGATAAGGGGTAAGCCATTTAGGACAGAGATGAGGAGGAATTTCTTCACCCAGAGAGTGGTGAACCTGTGGAATTCTCTACCACAGAAGGCAGCGGAGGCCAATTCATTAAATATATTCAAGAAGGAGTTAGATATATTTCTTAAAGCTAAAGGGATTAAGTGATACGGGGAGAAAGCAGGGACAGGGTACTGAGTTTGGATGATCAGCCATGATCTCATTAAATGGCGGAGCAGGCTCGAGGGGCCGAATGGCCTACTCCTGCTCCTATCTTCTATGTTTCTATGTAAAAAACGATAAACCTAAACAACGTCTACCCAGCTCGAATTCAAGGTAGAACACAATGCTGAAGGACAAACTCTGGTATTCTGACACCCTTGAAGGCATGTGAGGCCCTAAGACACTGTACCCCAGGCCCTGCCCATCCCATTCCCCCGCCAACGCCCCAACCCATGCTGTGGCACATGCTGGACTGACAACGTGGACAAGCCATGTAAATACACGAAAAAAGCACTCGCTTAATGGACCGCGGTGTCCAGAGTGTACTTAAATAGTCACGAATAAATCCAGTAGGGAATTCAGGAGAAACCTCTTTACCCAGAGAGTGGTTAGAACGTGGAACCCGCTACCACAGGGAGTGGTTGAGGCGAATAGCATAGTTGCATTTAACGGGAAGCTAGATAAGCACATAAGGGAGAAAGGAATAGAAGGATATGTTGATATGTAGATAAAGAAGGGTGGGGCGGAGGGGGGAGCGGGGAGACTTGTATGGATTGGTCTGTTTCTGTAGTGTAAATACTTTGTAATATGTAGCGCCTTTCACAAACTCAGGATGTCCCAAAGCGCTTTACAGCCAGTGCAGTACTTTTGGAGTGTAGTCACTGTTGTAATGGAGGAAACGTGGCAGCCAATTTGCGCACAGCAAGCTCCCACAAACAGTGATGAGCATCAGCCCCACACAGACTGTAATACTTCAAGGAGAAGGCCCACCGCCACCTTCTCAGGGTAACTAAGGATGGGCAATAACGGTGGCCTTCCCAACATTGTCCACATCCCAGAAACAAATATCTCTCTCTTTCTCTATCTATAGATATATATATAAAAATGGAATCATAATGTTATGGGGAAATGTAGGACACAAACTGGACTGACTGATTTTTTAAGAAAAAGTTCAGTGTTTTTTTTTTATTCCTTCACAGGATGTGGGCGTTTTGCTAGCATTTATTGCCCATCCCGAATTGCCCTTGGAAGATGGTGGTGAGCCACCTTCTTGAACCACTGCAGTCCGTGTGGTGAAGGTACTCCCACAGCGCTGACTTTGTCGTAGCGGTTTAGTACAACTGAGTGGCTTGCTGGTGTAGTGTATGTACTTTGAAGAAGGAACTATATTCTGCAGCCCCTGTATACTGCAGTACCAGTAGTGACCACCCCGGTATATAAGCCTGTGTAGTAACTTTGTATAGTAGTTCCAGTTTTGTCTCCATTCAGTAAACACCTGTTATAACCAACTCCTGCAGTCCGTGTCTCAATTACACACGGACGTTACACTGGCGACGAACAGATCCGAACTTACCTACAGTTCTGCACCACCTCACGGGGATCCATCCCTGAAGCGAAGTTGTTAGAGGTCGAGGCCAGAAGGAAGAAATCCAAAAAGAAAAAAGAAAAAAACAGAAGAAACAGGCGTCGACCGTGGGCAACCGCCCTCTGATTCATCGAATTCGAAGATTGCAGGAGAGGCTGTCGAGAGCTGGGCTTGGTTATCCAGTCTATGGTGTTCCAGCTAATCGGGCTGGTGGCAGGTAGTACACTGATCCTTCCTGGGCTGCGGCGGGCTAGAGCTCGATCGGGTGGCTTTTCAACGGGGCCGAGCAGCGTTGTCGGGAAGAGGAGAGAGAGAGAGAGGGTGGAGCACACAGGGCGCGGCCGGTGCTACGAAGCCGGGCAGCGTACAGACCCGAGAAGAGGGAGGAAAGTGTCCCATAGGGTCTGCTCTGACGACGAGAACAGTAATTAAAATAAAAGAAATTAGAAGCGCAGAAAGCTGCGAGGAGCTGCAGTTTGCCACGGGGACCGCGGAGAGCGGCGTTGGCAGCAGCACGGGGGGGGAAGTGCGCGAAGACCATAGGGCGTCGCCATCAAGGCATAAAAACGCCAGCAACAGCGCTAGCAGCAGCGGAAAAGACAGAAAGCATGGGAGGCGCCATCTTAATCCAGCGGGGAAGAAGGAAAAGTGCAGGAGGCGCCATTTTGTTCAATCGGGGAAGAAGGCAAAGTGCGGGAGGCGCCATCTTAGATCTCCAAGATGCCGAAGACTGGCAATATCACTGCCTTCGATAATGCAATAGAAGACTGGACCACGTATGTGGAAAGAGTCGAAGTATATTGCAAGGCAAATGAAGTAGCCGAGGAGAAAAAGGCATCGGTACTACTAAACTTAATGGGCGCAAGAACGTACGGCCTATTGCAGAACCTGATCACTCCAGTCAAACCGATGGCGAAGAGTTTTAACGAAATTGTTGATATCCTACAGGGACACCTAAATCCTACACCGCTGCTGATAGCAGAAAGATTTAAATTCCACAAGAGAAATCAGCATAAAGATGAGAGCAATGCTGATTACCTTACGGAAGTACGCAAGCTATCAAAGCACTGCCAGTTCGGAGCAGGACTGGCAGATACCCTACGGGACAAATTTGTCTGTGGACTCCTGAGTGAAGGAACCCAGAAGGGGTTACTCTCAGAGAAAGAGCTGACGCTAGATAAGGCTTTCAGCGTGGCAGTATCATACGAAGCAGCAGCAAGGGGAGCTGCAGAAATACAGCAAAAGCCACAGGAATACGGCACCCATGAAATGACACGAGGATTTGAAAAATGTTATCGCTGCGGCAGAACAACCCATGACCAGAAGGACTGCTGGTCCAAGGACAAAACATGCAGGCAATGCGGAAAGATGGGACACATTGCACAAGTTTGCAGGTCCGGGAAGAAGACTAACGACAACAAAAAGACTACTAAGGAAAAGTACAGGAAAGTACAAAAGATGACGGACAGTAGTTCCGAAGACCAGAAGGGCGATAGTGAATCCGAGAACAAGAGACTAAGCTGTCTCAAACTACACAACGTAATCACAAAAGAGGATCACCGAACCATTTGGGTCACCCTCACGATAGCAGGGTCCCAAGTCAAAATGGAATTGGTTACAGGATCAGCCCTGACCGTCATGAATCGACGAGACTACGAGCGGCTATTCTCACACATACCCTTGAAAAACACATCCATTGTCTTGAAGACATATACGGGGCAGAAAGTATACCCCAGAGGGAAAATAAGGGTGCCTGTCGAATACAACGGCAAGGAGATACAGAAATTGTATCTGTACATACTGCAAGATGGTGGACCACCGTTATTGGGACGTGAATGGATCAGAAAGATAAGTTTAGACTGGCACTCCATTCAGGCACTGACGGTGGCTAGTAAAAAGGATGACGACGTCACACCTGGACGATTGTCAAAAATCTTGGCTAACGCTAAAGAGGTATTTCAACAAGAACTGGGAACTCTTAAAGGCGTAACCGCCTCGATAAAAATAGAAGAGAATGCATTTCCCAAGTTTTTCAAAGCAAGACCGGTACCGTATGCAATTCATCCAGCCGTCGAGGCAGAGCTGGAGAATCTGGAGAATGCAGGCGTGCTAACTAAGGTAGACTGGAGCGAGTGGGCGACACCCATCGTTCCTGTCATGAAGAAAACGTTAAACAATAAGTCTGAGGAGCCAAGGAAGGTTCGCATCTGTGGGGACTTCAAGGTGACTGTGAACCCAGTCCTTCAGACAGTACAGTATCCTCTTCCGAGGATAGAAGATATTTTCGCCTCACTATCTGGGGGGAAACGTTTTACAAAAATTGACCTAGCGCAAGCATATTTGCAGATGGAGGTTGAAGAATCCTCTAGGAAATATCTCACGATAAACACTCACAAAGGTCTTTACCAGTATAATCGACTGGTATTCGGAGTTGCATCAGCTCCGGCTATATGGCAAAGAGCGATGGAACAAGTCCTGCAAGGGATTCCGGGGACTCAGTGTTACTTGGACGGCATCCTAGTGACAGGTGAAAATGACAGTGAACACCTTGCCAACCTAGAGCAGGTGCTCACTAGACTAAGAGAACATGGGCTACGAGCCAATTGCCCCAAGTGCGAGTTTTTAAAGAAACAAATATCGTATTGTGGCCACGTGATTGATGAAGAGGGGTTACATAAGTCCCCTGACAAAATTGAAGCGGTAGTTAAGGCTCCAGTGCCTGAAAATGTGTCGCAACTGAGGTCATTCCTCAGATTGGTGAATTACTACCATAAGTTTTTGCCGAATTTGTCCACAATTCTGCACCCACTGAACGCCCTGCTACAAACTGGAGTAGCATGGAAATGGAGCGATGAATGTAAGCGGGCCTTTCAGAAGTGTAAAGGCCTGATCACTTCTAGAGAAGTATTGGCTCACTACAACCCATCACTACCGATAAGACTGGCGTGTGATGCGTCTCCCTACGGTGTTGGAGCGGTACTGTCACATAAATCCCTTGATGGTTCAGAGAGGCCGATAGCTTTTGCGTCACGCTCGTTAACTGCAGCCAGAGCGTTTGTGTGGTGGCCGGGAATCGATAGAGAAATCGAAGAGATGACCAAGAGCTGTACAGGATGCCAGAAGGTCCAAAACGCCCCACCACAAGCCCCTCTACATCCATGGGAGTGGCCCTCATCTCCATGGCAAAGGGTACACATTGATTTTGCTGGTCCATTTATGGACTCGATGTTTTTAATTGCGGTGGATGCACATTCAAAGTGGCCAGAGGTAATAAAAATGTCCTCAACCACCACAGAAAAAACCATCACAGTCTTACGAACCATATTCGCCAGAAATGGGCTGCCTGAACAGATTTGCTCCGACAATGGACCACAGTTTGTGTCTGAAGAGTTCCGGAGGTTCTTAAAGAACAATGGTGTTAAGCATTACACATCCGCCCCATATCATCCAGCCACCAATGGATTGGCTGAGAGGTTCGTTCAAACATTCAAGAAGGCTATCAAGGCAATGTGTAATGAAGACATACCCCTACAACACAAGGTGGATAACTTCTTGTTTGCCTACTGGAATGCGACATATGCGGTTACCAACCAAACTCCAGCCATGATGTTCTTCAATCGAAGACTAAGATGCCGCTTGGATTTGGTTAAGCCAAACATCAGAAGAGATGTGGAGAACAGGCAGTTTCAGAATATGAATGAAAGGCCAACCAGGAGTTTTAAGATAGGTCAACCAGTTTTGGCCCGGGACTACCGCACAGAGAAATGGCAGCCAGGAACGATCTGCACACGGCAAGGACCTCTAATGTATACCGTGGACGTTGGAGAGAGCATTGTAAGATGCCATGCTGACCAGATTCTAGAGTCACTGGAAAACGTCAAACCCACACCACGATCCGATACACCTGGTGATGAAACCGAAGTACCAATTGCATCTACCTCAGAATCGGTGATATTGGAAGCAGGCGAACCAAACAATGACGTTGATCCCGAATCAACTTTTCCAGAAGAACCTGATACCCCAAAGAGGCGTTATCCGGACAGAATCAGGAAGCCTCCTCAAAGACTGAATTTATAATTGCTTAACTTCAGCTAATGTATATAGCAACTGTAATTGTAAATATGTTATTTAATTATTAATCGAATGTTATGTACTGTTTAGCTAAAAGGGGAGGAATTGTAGTGTATGTACTTTGAAGAAGGAACTATATTCTGTAGCCCCTGTATACTGCAGTACCAGTAGTGACCACCCCGGTATATAAGCCTGTGCAGTAACTTTGTATAGTAGTTCCAGTTTTGTCTCCATTCAGTAAACACCTGTTATAACCAACTCCTGCAGTCCGTGTCTCAATTGCACACGTCTACGTTACAGCTGGGCCATTTCAGAGGGCAGTTAAGAGTCAACCAGATTGCTGTGGGTCTGGAGTCACATATAGGCCAGACCAGGTAAGGACGACAGATTTCCTTCCCTAAAGGACATTAGTGAACCAACAGAAGGGGGAGAAGGTCAGGAGGTGTGGAGAGAAGGCCAAGAACTCGTGGGGGGAGGGAGGGAGAAGATCCTAACCCGAGAGGGTGCGCCCTGTCTGTTCTCTGAAAGCAGTAGTGTTAGCACTGTGAGCTCCAGAGCCTGACTGTCACAATGAATGGATCAAATTACATATTGCAAAGATCTTGATTACTCAGGCAGACAGGATCAAATTACACATTCCAGGCAAACTGTTGGGTGTGTCTTGTTCACCAAGGGCACCAATCAGAAATTTGGTGTTGCAAATAGTTACAGCCCAAGCTTTATAGCTAGATTTTTGGACTCTAAGGAAATCAAGGGATATGGGCATTGCTGGCATTTGGAGAGCGGGCGGGAAAGTGGAGTTGAGGTCAAAGATGAGCCACGATCTTATTGAATGGAGCAGCAGGCTCGAGGGGCCAAATGGCCGACTCCTGCTCCTAATTCTTATCTTATGTTCTTCCAAATTTTGGACATTCTTGCTCAATTAGTGGTGGGAATACCCTCAAAATAACACAGAATCTATAAAAGAGTCCAAAACATTGGCAACATTACTTCAACTTCTTCCTGTTCCTTTCTCGTTGTCGATCTCACCCAAAACCTGCTCCAGGTACATTCTTGGCCCACTGGTAGCAGTGCTGGAAGGCTGTGGGTTCAAGCACATAATCTAGGCTGACACTTCAGTCCAGTACCGAGGGAGTGCTGCACTGTCGGAGGCGCCGTCTTTCAGATGAGAAAACCGAGACCCCCGTCTGCCCTCTCAGGTGGATGTAAAAGATCCCACGGCACAGTTCGACGAAGAACCTTGGACAATATTTATCCCTCAACTAACACCTAAAACAGATTATCTGGTCATTTATCTCACTGCTGTTTCTGGGATCTTGCTGTGCGCAGATTGGCTGCTGCTTTTCCTTTGATTGCAACAGTGACTCCGCTTCAGAAGTTTTTCATTGGCTGTAACGCACTTTGGGGTGTCCGGAGGCCATGAAATGTGCTATAGAAATGCAAGTCTTTCATTCATAGAAACATAGAAAAATAGGAGCAGGAGTCGGCCATTCGGCCCTTCAAGCCTGCTCCGCCATTCAATATGATCATGGCTGATCCTCTATCTCAATACCATATTCCCGCTCTCTCCCCATACCCCTTGATGCCTTTTGTGTCTAGAAATCTATCTCCTTCTTAAATATATTCAGTGACTTGGCCTCCACAGCCTTCTGTGGTAGAGAATTCCACAGGTTCACCACCCTCTGAGTGAAGAAATTTCTCCTCATCTCAGTCCTAAATGTCCTACCCCGTATCCTGAGACTGTGATCCCTCGTTCTAGACCCCCCAGCCAGGGGAAACATCCTCCCTGCATCCAGTCTGTCTAGCCCTGTCAGAATTTGAGTTCCCCTCAATTGATTGCTGGTCACACTCACTTTAATTTGCACCTGATCTTAGAAGTGTTTCCTCGCAGTGAATAACGTTTTAATTCTTTGGTACATAAATCTTTTATGCATTCCGCTATCTCTGTTCTTTTGCCTACTCCATGTAGTTTGAAGCTGTGTGGCAGCTATTTATTTCAAGTGGCCTGCTCCAGTCAACTGGCTGTAGGTTAATTAGCCCTGTTGGAAAATGTATGTAGATTTGTAATAAAATATTGTGCAAAGTGCACACTTCCTTTAAGTGTCACATTTACTTCCTCTATCACTTTCCCCATCACACTTTAATGGTAAACACCCCTATTGTTGTAAAGCAGCATATCCTCTGACTTACTGTGAGCAATGTCATGGATAATTCCTACTGGTTTACAGGTTTTGCATCTAGCATGTGGTAGTAAAACTCCAGACATCACACACAAGGCAGGAGATACCAGACGCCACACGCCACACGCCACACGCCACGCGCCAGACGCCACACACCAGATGCCACACGCCAGACGCCACACGCCAGGTGCCACACGCCAGGTGCCAGACGCCAGGCGCCACACACCGGACGTCACACACCAGACGTTACACAGCAGACATCACGCAGCAGACATCACACACCAGACATCACACACCAGACGCCACAAACCAGACATTACACACAAGACATAACACACCAGACGTCACACACCAGATATCACATGCCAGACGTCACACACTATACGTAACACACTGGATGTTACAGACCAGACATCACACACCGGACGTCACACACCAGATATCACATGCCAGACGTCACACACTATATGTAACACACCGGACGTTACAGACCAGACATCACACACCGGACGTCACACACCAGATATCATTCACCAGACATCACACACCAGATGTCACACACCAGACATCACACACCAGATGTCACACACCAGACATCACACACCAGATGTCACAGACCAGACATCACACACTGGACGTCACACAGTAGACATCACACAGCAGACGTCACACACCAGACACCACAAGCCAGACATCACACACCAGATGTCACACGCCAGAAATCACGCACCATACGTAACACACCAGACGTCACAGACCAGACGTCACACACCAGACGTCACAGACCAGACATCACACACCGGACGTCACACATCAGACGTCACACGCCAGACATCACACACCGGACGTCACACGCCAGACATCATACACCAGACATCACACACCAGACGTCACACGCCAGACATCATACACCAGACGTCACACGCCAGACATCACACACCAGACATCACACACCAGACCTCACACACCAAACATCACGCATCGAATGTCAGATGCACCCAAACACCAAACACTAGATATAACATGCCAGACATCGCACAGCAGATGTCACACGCCAGATATAACACACTGGACGTCACACACCAAACATTGGGCCAGAAATTCGTGACCAAAGGCGTGAGTACGGTCGGGGTACTCACGCATCTGGCCGTTGGAAATGCCGGCGTTCAGCATGAACAGCGCATGCGGGGAACGCCGGCATTTCCAGACCTCGGAACGAAGGGGTTCATAGGCACAGCGCGTGCGACTGCACAGGCAGCGCTTGCGCAGTGAACTTCGTAGATTTCATTCATGGATTCAGTGAGGGTAAGTCCTTACAAGTTACACTTGAAAAAAGCAGGTGTAAAGTTGTTCCAAGGCTGCGGAGGAAGATATATTTTATCGTGGAGCTTCTGAAAGGCAATATTTTTGTTTGGGAAAGGGAGGGAAGTTATTTTAAGAAATTTTAAGTAAGTTTTAAAGTTTAAATTTTTTTTTTTAAACGGGTTTTCAGAACGGTAGGTAGAAGGAGCAATTGTGGCTGTGTGAATGGAATGTGAAAATGAGTGTTCTAAAATGAGTAATGTAACATTTCCAGCACTTTTAAGAAAGAAACTTTTCATCAGTAATAAGTAATTATGTATGTATGTCCGCATATATTCCTTTACGTATGTGTATGTATGTTTTATATTCCTTTACTAATGTGTATGAATGTATGTTTTTAATTATGATTTTCCAATAAGTTACTTTCTCTGAAAGTCATAATTAAATAATACATTCATACACATAAGTAAAGGAATATATACATAACACGCAAAGGAATATATACAGACATACATACTTTCAGAAGCTCCACGGTAAGAAATATCTTCCTCTGCAGCCTCTGGAGCAACTGTACCCATGCTTTTTTCATGTGTAAGTTGTAAGGACTTCACCTCACTGAAATCATGAATGAAAGCGGCGAATTTTACTGCGCACGCGTTTTGCCTCTGAACCCCTTCGTTCAGAGGACAGGAAATGCCGGTTTTCCCCGCATGCGCTGTGCATGCTGAAAACCGGCATTTCCTCCGGCCAGACACGTAGGTACCCCGACCGTACTCGCGCATTTGGAAGGGAATTACTGGGCCAACATTTTACATGTAAAAAAAATGAAAAATTTAACAATTGCACGATTTGCCCCCTCGCATCTGCGACTGAGGGTCCAAGGAGGTGCATTGCGCAAGAGGTCATCGTCGTACATATCCTCACACTGTTCCCTTTCGGGAACTGTATGAAGTGGTGGAAGGATTTATGGCCGTGATTAACGCTCATTCCGTGACCGTAACCATCTTTGAACCAGCCATTAGGGTGGTTAGTCCTATGGCGTGAGGGTTTTACGGGCTCCCACAACCCATCTGAGGGGGGGGGGACCACCCACACCCACGGACGCAAGTATCCCGCTGGATGTCCACCCAGAATTTATAGTTGGAGCTCCGACTCCACTTGCCGGGACTGTCTGGAGTGGGGTTCGAAACCCTACTCCTTCTGGCCCAGCGGCGGGGATGCTTACTGCTACGCAAAAGGCCCACTCCGCACAAAAGGTGACACCCATACGTTTCCTGCGCCTTTTCCCTCCCCGTGACTGGAGCCCTATGCTGCCACTTGAAAGACCAAGCTATCATCTGCCCTTTTTGCGGCGCCTTTGACTTCTCATTACCAATGATGAGCAGGCGCTGCGCCTCCACCTCCTTGAGGAGATTGCTGAGGTCATCATCAGTTCAATTGTGAGTTCTTTTAATGCCGTGAATTGTGCTCATTCCAGCCATTTCACGTTGCTAATCGGATTGGGCCTTTGGCATAGCGGTAGGATCCCCGCCGCTGGGCCAGATCAGGGTAGGGTTCCGAACCCCGCTCCAGACAGTCCCGGCAAGTGGAGTCGGAGCTCCGGCTCTAAATTCTGGGTTGACATCCAGTGGGATATTTGCGTCCGTGGGTGTGGGTGGCCCCCCCTCCTTGTATAGCTTGTGGGAGCCCGTAAAACCCTCCCGCCATAGGACTAACCGCCCTAATGGCTGGTTCAAAGATGGTTACGGTCACGGATTGAGCGTTAATCATGGCCATAAATCCTTCCACCACTTCATACAGTTCCCCAAAGGGAACAGTGTGAAGACACGTATGACGACGACATTGCTAAATAAATACATGGAATTAAAAAAATTCTTTTAGGGCTTTTAAAAGTCTTTAAATTGCTTTAATTCTGTTTAAAACTACTTCAGATTCTTCAAAATAATGTAAACGTTTTTAAAATTTTATAAAAGTTCACAAAACATTCATAAAATAGCAGATAACTTACTTTCCCTGCAGCTGTGTAACTACAAAGTCCTCTGCAGCTGCTTGGAGAGATTGGGGGCGTGTCCTACTACAATGAGACCTTAAGGGGCGTGTCTCACTTGCACAGCGCACTCCAGGCTTCGCGCTGGCTGCACTCCTGGGCGGTGTGACGTCATACGCTGCCCGGGATTCTTCTTTTTGAAACACCAATTCCAGGCGTCCCTGGAGGTGATCGGCAGGAGCATCGGGTAAGTGCATATACGGGGCTTGCATGCGCGGCAAGCCCCGTTCACGAATTTCTGGCCCATTATGTATTGGATGCCAGATGCACCCAAACACCAGACACCACACGCCAGACATCACACAACAGAAAATATACACCAGACGTCACACAGCAGACATCACACGCCAGATGTCACACGCCAGATGTCACACACCAAATATTACGCATTGGATGTCAGACGCGCCCAAACACCAGTCACCAGACACCAGACGCCAGACACCACACAGCAGACAACATACACCAGACGTCACACATTAGCTGCCACAGTCCAGGCATCCTACTTTTTTTACAGATGCAAAACATTCTTTTATGAAAGTGGAGGAAAGCGAGTCACTGACCTTCAGCCTGAAATCTACAACCAGCTGCAACTCTCTTCTGATTGGCCTAAGTGGTTAATAAATAGCTACAATTATATGGATCGACCTATGTAGAGCAGTAGCCTTGAAGGTACAAGTCACATTGGTAAGTAGACATGCGAACTACGCTCCAGACCTGAGACTGCTAAAAGAGCATTTCCTCCTGGCTCCAAATATAAAAACGTAATGGCGTGACACATTCCAGTCCCCACGTTCTATGGTGGGTCTGAACAATGAGCTGTTCTGCATACAACGTAGTCCAGCAGTAGTTTGAGATAACTTTGTAAATCTTTTTCTGGCCACTGACACAAAGCAGATGGTCTGAGATGGCCAAAGCCCAATCACCAGCGAGTAATCCACCAGAACGGAGTAGAAAGTGATGTAACTGGAGCTGGTGCCTCACACTGAGCTCAAGCCTCAGGTCGAGGCATCCAACCAAGGAGCCGTTATTGTCCTTGAACTCTTGTGGTAAGTGCAATACAGGAAGTTAGTTGCCAGGGGAAATCAATATGCTGAAGCTAAAGTATGCTTTACATTTGCTTTCAACTTGTTATAGTGTTGATTTTAATGCAATGTTGAAGGAATGTTCCTTTATCATTGAATGTTTTTTAACCCATAATTACTTCTCCCTTTCCTTTATCGTTTGCTCATTGGAACTTTCTTTGCCGAAGAGGTTAAAAAGAAAAAAAGAAAGACTTGCATTTATACAGCACCGTTCACGACCTCAGATCACCTCCTGACTCCAAAGCCTTTGCACCATCTACAAGGCACAAGTCAGGAGTATGATGGAATACTCTCCACTTGCCTGGATGAGTGCAGCGCCAACAACACTCAAGAAGCTTGACACCACCCAGGACAAAGCAGCCCACTTGATTGGCACCCCATCCACCACCTTAAACATTCACTCCCTCCACCACCGGTGCACCGTGGCTGCAGTGTGTACCATCTACAAGATGCACTGCAGCAACTCGCCAAGGCTTCTTCAGCAGCACCTCCCAAACCCGCGACCTCTTCCACCTAGAAGGACAAGGGCAGCAGGCGCATGGGAACACCATCACCTCCAAGTTCCCCTCCAGGTCACACACCATCCTGACTTAGAAGTATATTGCCTATCCTTCATAGTCGCTGGGTCAAAATCCTGGAGCTCCCTCCCTAACAGCACTGTGGGAGTACCTTCACCACACGGACTGCAGCGGTTCAAGAAGGCGGCTCACCACCACCTTTTCAAGGGCAATTAGGGATGGGCAATAAATGCTGGCCTTGCCAGCGACGCCCACATCCCGTGAATAAACTGGGTAGGGAGTTCCAGGACTTTGACTCAACGACGATGAAGGAACATTAATATACGTCCAAGGCGGGGATGGTGTGTGGGTCTTGGAGGGGAACTGCCCTTGTCCTTCCAGGTGGTGGCGGCCACGGGTTTGGGAGGGCCTGCCGAAGAAACACGGCGAGTTGCTGCTGCGCATCCAGATGTTCAGGAGTAAGGCTTAGCGGGGGTTGGGAGTGTGTGGCAGCGGATAGTTCACAGGATCCTCTTTGATGGCTGGTCTATGGCAGGTGCACCCAGTAGGCACCCACAGAGCCCTGTATACTGTGGGCGAGTACGTTGCGTGGCCACCACGTCAGATCAGGTTACTTGAGAAATGGCCCGTCGCACAACAGCTGGATTTGTTCTGGCTTCACATCTGTTTACAATTAAATGATACCATGGAAACAAATCAACTTTGGAGTGAAAAGAAAATGCAGCAAAACACCCATCGACAAGTGTCAGCTTAAGCCAGCTGTGAAGCAAATTGATTCAGATCCACACCGGGGGAATAGCATGACTATAATCCGCACCTTCTGCTTCAGTGCATAGTACAGCATGTGGAGAAGAGTGCAGTCCTACACTTGCAATACCTTAAGGAGAAGTTATTGGACAAATTCCAGGAGGATGGGTTCAGTTTGCGTCAATAGTGGCCAGACTGAGTTTGATTGCTCAAGAATGGAATTTTCAACAAGCACAACAACGTCCGTTTATTATGCGCCTTTAATGTAGCAAAACATCCCAAAGGCAATTTCTAGGAGCACGATGAGCCTCATAAGGAGATATCAGGGCAGATGACCAAAAGCTTGGTCAAAGAGGTAGGTTTTAAGAAGCGTCTTAAAGGAGGAGAGCAAGAGGGAGAGAGGCGGAGAGGTTTAGGGAGGGAATTCCAGAGCTTAGGGCCTGGGCAGCTGAAGCCAGTGGCGGGGCGAAGGAAATCGGAGATGGACAAGATTGAGATCTCGGAGGATTGTAGGGCTGAAGGAGGTTACAGAGATAGGGAGGCCATGGAACGATTCAATCACAAGGAGGAGACTTTAAAATTTTGCAGTGATGCTGCTACTCGTAAACAGAAAGATTCAATTCAACCATATGGAGTTGGTGAAAATAGACTGAGCACCATGGTGTGTACCATCCAGAGAGACTGCACTTCTCTCAACCGCTGTTGAGTTTTAGCTGTCTATCATTCAAGAGATCAGAACATAAAATGCTGGAAATACTCAGCAGGTCAGGCAGCATCTCTGGAGAGAGAAACAGAGCTAACGGGCTGGATTTTGTCAGCCCCGAGGAGGCGGGTATGGAGGCGGGACTGCCGGGAAAGTTGCAGAATTTGGGAGTGGCTGGCAAACCCGCCCCATCCCGCCTCCGTACCCTCTTGCCAGGAGGCGGGAAGCCGTCCTGCCCCGGGTGCCATCTCCTCGAGGCGGGAAAGGGATTAAAGCCTATTAACTGCCTGTTAACAGGTAGTTAATGTAATGTATGTACCTTTAAGGGAGAGAACTACTTTTTACAGCTCCTGTATACTGTAGTACCGGCAGTGACCACACCTGTATATAAACCCTGAGTAGTGATCTGTACAGTTAGTTCTAGAGTAACCCTCATTCAGTAAACACCTGTTGTACCGTTTCTCCTGCAGTCTGTGTCTTATTATACACAGACACAACATTGGCGACGAGCAGATTCGAACCTACCTGCAACTCTGCATCACCTCCCAGGGATTCGCTCCTGGAGAACAGTGGAAGGAGGTCGAGTCCAGAAGCACGGGCGTCGACCACGGGCAACCGCCCAGTCATCCAGCGGAGATTTGAGCATCGCAGGGGAGGCTGTCGAGAGCCAGGCTTGGCTTTCCAGTCACGGTGGTCCAGCGAAACGGGCTGGCAACAGGTACTGCGCAGACCCTTCCCGGACAGCGGCGGCTAGAGCCGACCGAGCGGCACAGAAAAAGGCCGAGCAGCGTCGACGGGGGAGAGAGAGAGGGCAGAGCGCACAGGGCGCAGCCGGTGTTCAGGACCGAGCGGCGTCAACAGTGAGAGAGACGAGAGAGAGCAGAGCGCAGCCGGTGTTCAAGGGCCGAGCAGCGTCAACGGGGGAGAGAGGCGCGCAGGAAAACGCGCAGAGCGCAGCCGGTGTTCAATGGCCGAGCAGCGTCAACAGGGGAGAGAGGCGCGCAGGAAAATGCGAGGCGCTGCCATTGCCACGAGGACCACAGAGAGCGGCATTGGCAGCAGCGCAGGAGCAGCGCACGAAACCCACAGGGCGTCGCCATTTGCCACGAGGACCGCCGAGAAAGGCGTTGGCAGCAGCGCGGGAGACGCCATTTTAAGTCGCAGCGGGGAAGAAAGGAAAGCGCGGGAGATGCCATTTTAAGCCAGTCTAACCACACCCAAAAATGCCGAAGAGTGGCAGTATCACAGCGTTCGACAATGAAGTCGAAGATTGGACGACATATGTCGAACGCATAGAAGTATACTGCAAGGCGAATGAAGTGCCAGATGACAAGAAAGCGCTGGTATTGTTGAATTCAATGGGTGCAAAAACGTATGGCTTACTACAAAACCTAGTAACCCCAGAGAAGCCAGTAGAAAAGGATTTTGAAAACATAGTGTCAATCCTACAGGACCACTTAAACCCCACACCGCTGCTGATAGCAGAAAGATTTAAGTTTCACAAAAGGAACCAGCATAAAGATGAAAGTAATGCTGAGTATTTAACGGAACTGCGCAAGCTATCGAAACACTGCCAGTTTGGAACGGGACTAGCAGATACTTTAAGGGACAAGTTTGTGTGTGGGCTTCAAAGTGAAGGAACCCAGAAACGGCTTCTATCAGAAAAGGATCTTACACTGGACAAGGCTTTCAGCACTGCAGTATCACACGAAGCAGCAGCACGGGGCGCTGCAGAGATACAACGGAGACCGCAAGAATATGGCACAAATGAAATGTCATACGGAACAGTGAAGTGCTATCGCTGCGGCAGAACAACACACGACCATAATGATTGCTGGTTCAAGGACAAAGTGTGCAGACAGTGTGGAAAAGTAGGACACATAGCAAGAGTCTGCAGGTCGGGAAAGAAAATCAGCAGCAAGAAATCTCCACAGGAGAAGTACAAGAAGGTACATAAGGTGACGGAGAGTAGTTCAGACGAACAGAAAAGTGATACAGACTCCGGAAGCAAGGAGCTGGGTTGTCTGAAATTACATAATGTGATCAAAACGGAGGATCACCAAACTATCTGGGTCACGCTCAAGATAGCAGGAGTCCAAATGAAAATGGAATTGGACACAGGATCAGCCCTAACAGCCATAAACCGAAGGGACTACAAGCGGCTATTCTCACATATACCCTTGAGAGATACAAAGATTGTCTTGAAGACGTACACGAGGCAAAAAGTCTACCCCAAAGGAAAAATAAGGGTGAACGTTACATATAACGGCAAGGAAACACCAAAAATGGACCTATATGTATTGCCAGATGGAGGACCGCCACTACTAGGACGTGAATGGATCCGGAAGATACAGCTAGATTGGCATTCCATACAAGCACTGACTGTAGATGCCAAAAAGGATGATGATGTCACACCTGGACGACTGTCAAAAATGCTAACTGACGCACAAGAAGTGTTCCAGCAGGGACTCGGAACACTAAAAGGCATAACAGCGATGATCAAAATAGAGGAAAATGCAAGCCCAAAGTTTTTTAAGGCCAGACCGGTACCTTATGCGATCCGCCCAGCCGTCGAAGCAGAGCTGGAAGGTTTGGAACATTCAGGAGTACTGTCCAAAGTGGACTGGAGCGAGTGGGCTACACCCATCGTTCCTGTAATGAAGAGGTCGTTGAGTAATACGCCTGGGGAACCAAAGAAGGTTCGCATCTGTGGGGACTTTAAGGTGACAGTGAACCCAGCCCTTCACACTGTACAATATCTGCTTCTGCGGATTGAAGATATTTTCGCCTCGCTATCTGGAGGGAAACGCTTCACTAAGATTGATCTGGCCCAGGCGTACCTGCAAATGGAGGTAGAAGAAGCCTCGAAACAGTACCTCACGATCAACACTCATAAAGGTCTCTACCAATACAACCGGCTGGTGTTCGGGGTGGCATCAGCTCCGGCTATTTGACAAAGGGCAATGGAACAAGTCCTGCAAGGGATTCCAGGGACCCAGTGTTATTTGGACGACATCCTGGTCACGGGCGAAAATGACAGTGATCACCTCGCCAACCTGGAGTAGGTGCTCACTAGATTGAAGGAATATGGGCTCCGAGCTAATCGCCACAAATGCAAGTTTTTCCAGAAGCAGATCTCGTATTGTGGCCACGTTATTGATAAAGAGGGGTTACATAAGTCCCCTGAAAAGATTGAGGCAGTAGTCAAGGCTCCAGCACCAGAAAATGTGTCACAACTGAGGTCGTTCCTCGGGCTGGTGAACTACTACCATAAGTTCTTGCCGAATTTGTCTACCGTACTACACCCACTGAACACCCTACTGCAAACGGGGGTACCATGGAAGTGGAGTGACGAATGTAAACGAGCTTTCCAGAAGAGCAAAGCATTGATCACATCAAAAGAGGTGTTGGCTCATTTCAACCCAGCACTACCAATTCGGTTGGCGTGTGATGCATCACCCTATGGCATTGGAGCGGTGCTGTCGCACAAATTCCCGGACGGCTCGGAGAGGCCAGTAGCCTTTGCGTCTCGGTCACTAACCTCAGCCGAGCATAACTACACCCAGATTGACAGGGAGGCCCTCAGCCTAGTGTGGGGAGTGAAAAAGTTCAATCACTATCTGCACGGGCATAAGTTCACCTTGCTGACTGACCACCAACCACTTGTCTCCATCTTTAATCCAAAGAAGGGCGTTCCGGTGATGACTGCGCAACGGCTACAAAGATGGTCCCTTTTTCTAGGGGCACACCAATATGAAATCGAGTATAAGGGCACAAAACAGCATGGAAACACTGATGGGCTATCACGCCTGCCACTGCCTACTGCGGAGGAAGCACCAGCAGTGGATCCTGTCGAAATATTTCATTCGACTATAATTGAATGCTTGCCAGTAACTAACGCTGGTATAGAGAAGGAGACCCGAAATGACCCGACACTGTCTCGGGTATATGATTTGACGGTGAAGGGATGGCCAGCACATGGCGACTCACTGTTGCCAGCATTCTCATCCAGAAGAGAACAGCTGTCAGTATGCCAGGGGACCTTGATGTGTGGATCCCGAGTGGTAATTCCACCCAAGTTAAGGGAGAGAGTGCTCAATGAGCTTCACGAAGGTCATCTGGGAGGGGTGAAAATGAAAAGCCTTGCTAGGGCTTATGTGTGGTGGCCGGGGATCGATCAGCAAATCGAGGACCTGACAAAGAGCTGCTCAGGATGCCAGAAGGTCCAAAATGCACCACCACATGCCCCTCTACACCCATGGGAGTGGCCCTCATCTCCATGGCAACGGGTGCATATTGATTTTGCTGGTCCATTCATGGACTCAATGTTTTTAATAGCCGTGTATGCGCACTCGAAATGGCCTGAGGTGATCAAAATGTCCTCCACCACCACGGAGAAAACTATTGCAGTCCTACGGACCATTTTTGCCAGGAACGGCTTTCCAGAGCAGATTTGCTCTGATAACGGACCACAGTTTGTGTCCGACGAGTTTTGAAGATTTATGAAAAGGAATGGGGTAAGGCATTACACATCCACCCCGTATCATCCAGCCACAAATGGATTGGCTGAGAGGTTCGTACAAACCTTTAAAAAAGCAGTAAAGGCCATGTGCGATGACGACATTCCACTGCAGCATAAGGTGGACAATTTCCTGTTAGCCTACAGAAATGCAACACGTGCAGTCACCAACCAGGCCCCGGCCATGATGTTCTTTAACCAAAGGTTGAGATCTCGTCTGGATTTGCTCAGACCAAATGTACGAAGAGATGTTGAGAGTAAGCAATTCCAGCACATCAATGAGAAGCCGACAAGGAGCATCAATGTAGGGCAACCAGTCTTGGCCCGCGACTACTGAACAGAGAAATGGCAACCAGGAACGATATGCACACGGCAGGGGCCACTAATGTACACAGTGGATGTTGGGGAGAACATTGTGAGACGCCATGCTGACCAGATCCTAGAGTCACAGGAACGAGTCAACCCCGTGTCTCGGCCATACGTACCTGGTGAGGAACCCGACGTACAGGTCGCATCTACCTCAGAAACAATAGCATTGGAAGCTGATGAATCAACTGACGACAGGGTGCTAGAATCGCCTCCGCACCAAGAGCGAGACACTCGGGAAAGGCATTATCCAGAAAGAATCAGGAAGCCTCCCCAAAGACTGAATTTATAAATAGACTATTTTCAGCTAATGTTGCATGTTAAAAGTGTTAATTGTAATTAGTTTGATATTTAATTGTTAAATGAGTGTAATGGTACTGTTAATCTAAAAGGGGAGGAATTGTAATGTATGTACCTTTAAGGGAGAGAACTACTTTTTACAGCTCCTGTATACTGTAGTACCGGCAGTGACCACACCTGTATATAAACCCTTAGTAGTGATCTGTACAGTTAGTTCTAGAGTAACCCTCATTCAGTAAACACCTGTTGTACCGTTTCTCCTGCAGTCTGTGTCTTATTATACACAGACACAACAGTTAACAGGCAGAAAATAGGATTATCCCCATTTTTCGTTTCGATGTGCAGGCTTCCTGACCTCGGGAAACCCTGCCAGGGTGGAGGAGCCAAGTAGGAGGTCTGCGGGGATCGGAGGGGTCTGAAAGCGAGATGTAGAGGTGAGTGATGGGTGCAAGTGTGGAGTGGTAAGTATGTAAGGTGAGTGGAAAGTGTTAGAAAATGTTCACTTAACTTTGTTTCTGCCTACAGCCTTCAGCCGCTGTGGAGCCAGAGTCTCGCTATCTCCATTGCAGATATCACAGACTGGCTGTTGCATCCTCCGATCCAACAGCCACGTGATTTCTGCAAAGTTGAAAGGTTTGATGAGTCCTGAACACAAGGACTCATCAAACTATAGAGAATGTCAGTGTTTGACAGCTTCACAGAGCTGTCAAACGCTGACATTTCTTCTTTCAAAAAATCTTAACAGATGGCACATCATACATTTATGTGCTCTGTCACTGACTTCCCCTAATTGGCTTGCTGAGCCCGCTGGGCGGGCTTAACAAGGTCAATCAGAGGAAAATCCCACTGGTTGGCCAGAAGCTGATGGAGGCGGGATTGAAAGCCGGCAAGCAGCAGTCCCGCCTCCATCAGCTTCCCATTGACAAAATCCAACCCAACGTTTCAGGTCGATGACCTTTCATCAGAAACGGAAGAAGTTAGGGATGTAGCAGGTTTTAAGCAAATACAGAGGCAGGGAAAGGGGGGTGGGGCGGAAAGAACAAAAGGGAAGGTCCATGATAGGCAGGAGAGATTAAATGACAAAAAGGGATGATGGTGCAAGGCAGAAGGTGTTGGTAATAGGACAAGTAAAGAAACAAAAGATTTTGTTTATTCGTTCCTGGGATGTGGGCGTCGCTGACAAGGCCAGTATTTATTGCCCATCCCTAACTGCCCTTGAGAAGGTGTAAATGGGAACAGCAAATGAGATCGGTCCGGTGCTGCCAGTGGGACTAGGAAACATTTTTCTTCAGGGTTGCACAATTCAATCTTGTGAAGTTAAGAACCTTGGTTAAGAACATAGGAACAGGATGTTCCTATGTTCCCGATGGTCGGGGAGTCCAGAACCAGGGGTCACAGTCTAAGGATAAGGGGTAAGCCATTTAGGACAGAGATGAGGAGGAATTTCTTCACCCAGAGAGTGGTGAACCTGTGGAATTCTCTACCACAGAAGGCAGTAGAGGCCAATTCATTAAATATATTCAAGAAGGAGTTAGATATATTTCTTAAGGCTAAAGGGATCAAGGGATATGGGGAGAAAGCAGGGACAGGGTACTGAATTTGAATGATCAGCCATGATCGCATTGAATGGCGGAGCAGGCTCGAGGGGCCGAATGGCCTACTCCTGCTCCTATCTTCTATGTTTAACCAGGAGTAGGTCATTCAGCCCCTCGAGCCTGTTCCTTCATTCAGTTAGATCATGGCTGACGTGTATCTTATCTCCATCTACCCGCCTTGGTTCCATAACTCTTAATACCCTTGCCTAACAAAAACCTATCAATCTCAGTTTTGAAATTTTCATTTGACCCCGAGCCTCAACAGCTTTCTGGGGATGAGAGAGCTCCAGATTTCCACTTATACATTGTGCCACCACTTTCCAGATTGAGTCGATGTAAGTAAGTTATTTTTTTGCTGAATGTTGGGTTCTGCAGTGATGACGGTGAAGAAGAATGAAACACTTCTCCCGTTTCTGTCACCAAGGACTGGCATCGAGAACTCGCAGATCAGGTACGGCACGGCCAGATGTACAGGGTGAAGCTGCCGCAACTGAGACCCCAACCTATACCGGCACCCCCTACTGCTCCAGCGGGAGAGCTCCAATTAAGTGGCGAGTTGTGCCAATTTTTGTTGAGTCCTATGGTGTAGGAACAGAGCTGAGACAGTTTTATCTCATTTTATGGAGGATAATCACAGCAAGAAAAAGAGACTTTGATCTCCTTAATCTGAGCTTCACTTCAATAACATGTCAGATTTGAAATAAAGACTTGCATTTCTATAGTGGCTTGCACGATCTCACAGAGCTCCAAAGTAAGCTTTACAGCCAGTGAAGTACTTTTGAAGTGTAGTCACTGTTGTAATGTAGGAAACGCGGCAGCCAAATTGCGCACAGCAAGCTCTCACAAACAGCAATGTGATAATGACCAGATAATCTGTTTTTTTCAGAGATGTTGATTGAAATGTTGGGCTGGATTTGGCCAATGGGGAGCTTTTGGAGGCGGGACTCCCACTTTTTGGGTTTTAGTCCCGCCTCCATCGACTTCTGGCCAACCCATGCTATTTTCCCTTGATTGACCTTGTTAAGCCCGCCCAGCGGGCTCAGCAGGCCAATTAAGGGGAAGCCGGTTACAGAGAACGTCAGCGTAAGACGTTTCACCTGTCAAAAATTTTTGACGGATGAATTGTCATCATTTGACAGCTCTGTGAAGCTGTCAAAACACTGACATTCTCTGTAGTTTGATGTGTTCTTGAATTCAAGACTCATCAAACCTCTTTCTTTAGCAGAAATTAGATGGTTGCTGCACTGGAGAATGCAGCAGCCATCTGTCATCTCTGCCGCGGAGGTGCGAGACTCTCCGCATCCCCAACGATTGAAGCCTGCAGGAAGAAACAAAGGTAAGTAAACTTTTACTAACACTTTCCACTCACCTCACATACTCACCTCTCCACAGTTGCACCCATCACTTACCTCCACAGCGCACCTTTGCACCCCTCCGACCCCCGCAGACCCATTACATGCCTCGGTGACCCTGGCGGGTTTCGGAGCCTTCGGGAAGCCCGCACTCATGTGGGCAAAATGATGATAATCCTCTTATCTGCCTGTTAACTACCTGTTAACAGGCAGTTAAGTGGCTGTAACCCCCTTCCCGCCTCCAAGGAGACAGGACCCGGCGCGGGTCGGCTACCCGCCTCCTGGGAAGATGACATGGAGGCGGGTTGGGGGCAGGATGGGCACCCGCCCCCCCAGATTCTGCCATTTTTCTGGCAGTCCCACCTCCAAACCCACCTCCCCAGCTGGTAAGATCGCCCACTAGTGTTCAAAGTGAAGACCACAGATGTACAAGTGCTGTTTATGACCCCACACCATGGAACTCTGGACAATACCAACAGGAATTAACCTCCTAGGAATTAGTTTACAAATGGATTTACCAATGATTCAAATGGTACTGTTTGGACGAATGTTTGTGCTATGCTACATGAGGCTGCTTCTACCTTCAGTATCCGCACTGACAGCAAACCTAGAAGCAGGTTCAATGCCTATAAATGATTATTTGCTTGGGCTTAATGTTGGTCAGCGTTATCGAAACAAAATGGGGCTGCGAACTAATGTGCATATTGAAAAATGAATTAAAACTGGATTCAGAAATAAATTGTCATGACTGATCACCCAAGGGCATTGGCCATGACCCCAATGAACAGTTTAGTAGCGGCAACACCACCATAAGCATCGCCAGATCACAAGATAAATACCGAGGGGGGAAAAGCCATTCCGCCCATTTTAGTTCATTCATTCACTCCCTCCATTGTAGCATCCAACTATTTCTTGGCTAATTCCGGGATTTTTGCCTCCGCTAGGTTACCCAGAAGTCCATTCTATGTGTTGGTCGCTCTGTCTGAAGAACATCCTAATATCAGTCCTGAATTTGCCTTTTACTAGTTTGAGCCTCTGTCCCTTTGGCATCCTCTAACAATTTGGTTTGAAGTAATTTTCCAGGTTTACCTTTTCTATACCACTTACGATCATATGTCCATCGGTAAGATCACCTCTCAATAATGTTCCCGTTAAGCTAGGCGGCTGTGTGGCTGCTCAGCTGTCTGGAGGTCCCACATGGGCCGCTTGCCGGCTTTACAATAGGAAAAACCGCACATGTGCGGGAAATTTGAATGGGCCGCACAGCCTGTTAAAGGGGCCGCGCACCCAGACAAAAATAGAGAGAGCATTACCTCTCAGTCACCTCCTTTCAATATTGACATACCAAAGTTCCTCTAGTCTTTTCTCATATCTCAGACCTCTGACATTAGGGATTAACTTTGTCCCTGAACGTCCTCCAGTGCTTGAATGTCTCCTTTGCCTCTCTGGACTCAGGACTCAAGGTGTGGCCTGACCAGAGCACTATAGAGTTTCAGCATGGCTGCCTCTGACATGCATTCTACTGTATTAGCTGTATGGTTCAGCAACACCAGACATATGGGCGTTGTGTTAGCCCCTTAGCGGTGACACGTTCCTTCCCTGCCAGATCTTGGGTGGGTCTTGGCCAAGGTGGTGCGAACAGAATCATTTTAAATTGAGCAGATTTATCCTAGGGTTATAACTGGCTAATGGAATGTTGGGGGGGGGGTGGTGGGGGGAATTGGGTTGCTTTGCGCCTCCCGTTAGCGCCTTAAGCTCTTCGGGAGCGCCCCCTGACTTACCGCCGGACGCTATGTCCGACAGGGTCGGGGGGGCCTACCTGTGGCCGGGGCGACGCTACTTAAAGGCGAGGTGCGGGGCGGCCATTTTTGTTGCTGGCCGCCTGCCAGCACCTGCCTGCGCTGCCGTCCCCGGTCTCCTTACCCATTCCCCCCTCGGAGTGCCGGCTGCGCTCCAAGAGCCCGGCACTTCTCTTGAGCGCCGGGCTCTTTTGCCGGCACTCCCGATCCCCGGGGGCCCAGCTGGGCCCCGGGTCGTGCTGCGCAAGGCCCCTCCCCTTTAAGAAGGGGAGGAAGGCCTGCAATACCGCGGCACGTAGCACTGCGATATTGACTCGCAGCGCCCCAAGAGGGAGGCGGGGCGCTTCTAGTAGCACCCTGCTTCCCTCTTGGGGCGCAACCACTCAATTTCCGGAGCCGGGGCGCTAATTTTTCCGGGGAGCTAAAAGTAGTGCCTGGAGTGCTACTCAATTTTTAGCCCTCGGCCTTTATCTCAAAGGGGTTACAATTCAAAAGGGAGGAAGTGATGCTTCAGTTGTACAGAGCTCCGGTTAGACCCCATCTGGAGCACTGTGTTCAGTTCTGGGCATCGCACCTCAGAAAGGATATATTGGCCTTAGAAAGAGGTGCAGTGCAGATTCACCGGAATGATATCTAGGCTTAAAGGGTTAAATTATGAGGACAGCTCGCATAAACTTGGCTTGTATTCCCTTGAGTTTAGGGGTGATCTAATCAAGGTATTTAAAATCATTAAGGGATTCAATAGAGTAGATACCGAGAAACCATTCCCTCTGGTGGGGGAATCCAGAAAAAGAAGGTACAATAGAAACATAGAAGATAGGAGCAAGAGTAGGCTATTCGGCCCTTCGAGCCTGCTCCGCCATTCAACGAGATCATGGCTGATCATCCAAACCCTAGCACCCGGTCCCTACACCGACAGCCATCCCACCCAAGCCGTAACCCCGTAACCCCGCGTATTTAATCCCCCCTAACACTAAGGGCCAATTTTTATCATGGCCAATCAACCTAACCCGCACATCTTCGTACAGTTAGAGCTGGTCTGTTTAGGAGGGACCATTTTTCACACAAAGGGTATTGGAAATCTAGAACTCACTCTCCCAAAAGGCTGTGGATGCTCGGGGTCAACTTGAAAGGTTTAAGACTTAGATAAGGGCATCAAAGGAACAAAGGCGGGTAAATGGAGTTGAGTTACAGATCAGCCATGATCTAAATGAATGGGCTTGAGGGGCTGAATGGCTTTTTCCTGTTCCTATGTTTCTATAACATCACATAAGCACCAATGCACTCCAGAAATGTAAGCGTAATCCATATTTTATTAAAAATCTGGTGAGGGGTGTGCAAGCCCTGTTCTAAAATGTTATTCCTGATTTTTGGTTACGATTTTCTATCACCATTTTCCATTGTCCATTGCGATGTCAACATGTCCCATCTAATTTACTATATCAACTGTCACGGTGTAGTTGCAGGGTCTGGCCACTAGGTCATTCTGTGGCGCGAGTTTCTGAAGTCTTTATTTCAACTCTGTCAACATCTTGTTCATCAAAAAATATTCATCAGCTCGCCACGGACGATTTACTAGTGATGGTATTAATTATATACCAGCCGTTAATTGATGCCTCATTTTATCAACAGGGAACATTCCAAACATTTTTCAGAGCTGTTGTTTCTGCTCGGCCGGCAGCTTTGCGAAAACAAAAAATAAGACCTTTGGGAAACGAAAACATTAACTCGCTTGCATTTGTAAAAATGATCAGGAACAGCTCGCAGGGGCCAAAGCAGGAATGGTGTCGGGACCATTGATTGACTGACCTGCGAGCTGTGAAAACGCAGAGGCAAATGTTCAAGGGGGTGGAAATGTGAAAAGCGAATACGTGCCTGGCTTCTCTCGGACTTCTACGGGGGAAGGGAGTGGCTGAGAAGAGCTGATAGTAGCTGATACAATAGCAAAATGCTGCGGATGCTGGAAATCTGAAATAACAACAGAAAACGCTGGTAACACTCAGCAGGCCAGGCAGCATCCGTGGAGAGAGAAACAGAGTTAACGTTTCAGGTCTGGGACCCTTCGTCAGAACTGGAAAAAGCTGGAGATGTAACAGATATTAAGCAGGTGCAGAAACATGGGGGGGGGGTGCTGAGGGGAGGAAGGAATTGAAGGAATATACTGTGCTTATGTAAGAGGCAGGAAAGATAAAATGTTGCAAATGGGAATGGCAAAAATCATACAGCATGAAAAATGGGGGCAGGGGTTATTGTCTGAAATTGTTGAACTCAATGTTGAGTCCGGCAGGCTGTAAAGTGCCTAATCGAAAGATGAGGTGCTGTTCCTCGAGCTTACGTTGAGCTTCATTGGAACAATGTAATAGCCCGAGGACAGAGAGACCAGAGCGGGAGTGAAGCGGAGAATTAAAGTGACAGGCGACCGGAAGCTCAGGGTCACCTTTACGGATAGTAGCTGATGTCGGGGGGCGGTTTTGGACACTCCCGATTGTGAATCAAACTGCTCCAAACTAAAGTGATCTCGGTAAATAGTCTCAGTACGTTTGCTCCATTGTCACTTAAAGGCTAAGGACACATGTCTCCAATCAGGGAAGGCCTGGCTACCATTCCCCTTGCGCACAAAACTAAACACTTGCCATAAATAAAAAGCAGTACAGGAAACTCTTTTTTTATCCGGCACCGATGGGACTGGCGTGGTGCCGGTTGATCAAAAAGTCCGGATTACAGAGAGGTATACTTACCAAGATACGAGAGCCCCGTACACGGCCACAGGTGCAGGAGCCCCAGTTACACAGCACTTGTGCGGGAGTCCCGGTTACTCGGCCACAGATCCAGGAGTCCCTGTTGCACGGCCACAGGTGCAGGAGCCCCGGTTACACGGCCACAGGTGCAGGAGTCCCGGTTACACGGCCACAGATGCAGGAACCCCGGTTACACGGCCACTAATATACAGTAAAACTTACCTGAACCTACTCCTGAATTTTGCCGGTTAAGAGAGAGTTTCCTGTATATTGATTGATAATGCAATTGCGAATTGCTCTCCCACTTCAAACAGAACAAAGGGGACATAACCGTAAAATTCGAGCTAGGCCGTTCAGGGGTGATGTCAGGAAGCACTTCTTCACACAAAGGGGAGTGGAAATCTGGAACTCTCTCCCCCCCCCCAAAAAAAGTAATTGAGGTTGAGGGTCAATTGAAAATTTCAAAACTGAGATTGATAGGTTTTTGTTAGGCAAGGGTATTAATGAATATGGAACCAAGGCGGGTAGATGATGTTAAGATACAGATCAGGCATGATCTAATTGAGCTCGAGGGGTTCCTGTTCCTTTATCAAAGGCAAAAGGGAAATCTCTCCCTTTTGTAAATGGCACAGATAAAAGGGGATTGTCTCCATCAACAAAATAAATGTTAGATCTTTCTTTACAGTTTATTGGGCCGTATTTACTACGCGCTTACCTGAGGGCTCCCGAGGTGCGTATAGTTCCGCTCCTGGGCCTCGCCAAACTCCAAGTGCGCAGGGCCCAGGTATCCCAGAGGCGCAGGTAGTTCGCAGCATCCCTGGGATCACGTGGGCCACGGGGAGCCAATCAGAGAAGGGAATCTCCCTTCATACACTTGACAGACAGACCCGTCAAATATATGAATGGAGATCGCCCCAAAAACACTTCAAAACATTAAATAATTTTTTTTAAATCACATTTTTAAAATTCGTTGAAATTACGATAAATTAAATATTTTAAACAAAAATTAAATTTTTTGAAAAAAATAATTCAAGTTTTTTACAGGGCTAAAAATAAACTTACCTTTTTAAAAGTATTTTTAAATGATAAATGAGTGAAATTTAAAAAAAAAAAACTTTTTTTCAACTCTTATCCTGGTCAAAGCAGGCCTTACGCAGGCTTTTACCAGGCGTACGAATTCTAAGGGTTTTCTGCGGGCGGAGGGTCTCCAGAAAGAGGAACTATCCGCCCGCAGAGGCCCTTCTCCAGGGCAGCCGGAGGATCTGTCGAGAGCTTTTTGAAAGATTGGAAATGCCGGTTTCCAGCGCATGCGCTGTGCATGCCTGAAACCGGCATTTCCAATGTCCCTACGGGCGGGTGCACAGCCCGTACCCACCCGTAGGGATCGGAATATCCAGGCCAATGTCCTTAGCTGAAAGCAACTTGACGCAAAGATCTGGCTAATTATAATTTCAGTGCAAAAACTAACTTTGAATTATCAGGGATAGACTGTACTTTGGTTGCAAAGGCATGATAGTGTGAATTATTACATCACTTGTGTTCGACTTCACCCTGATGAAATGGTCCCCCAGCCCAACTAGGCTTGCCAAGTAAAAAGAACAAAACTGCTGTCACTGCACAGCAGACGGTAGCATCGTGGTTATGTTGCTGGACTAGCAATCCACAGGCCTGGCCTAATGATCGCAGTGAGATGCAAGTTTACAATCCCAACCACGGCAGCTGCCGGGATTTAAATTCAGTTAATTAAATCAATCTGGAATAAAAAAGCTGGTATCAGTAATGGTGACCATGAAACTAATGGATTGTTGTAAAAAACCCCATCTGGTTCACTAATGTCCCTCAGGGAAGAAAATCTGCCGTCCTTTACCTGGTCTTCTGCCTTCTGTTGCCGAGCTCTGGAATTCCCTGCCTAAACCTCTCCGCCTCTCTACCTCTCTCTCTTCCTTTAAGACGCTCCTTATAGAACCTACCTCTCTGACCAAGCTTTTGATCACCTGCCCTAATTTATCCTTCTGTGGCTCGGTGTCAAATTTTTTGTCTTATATCATTCCTGTGAAGCGCCTTGGGACGTTTTACTACGTTAAAGGCGCTATATAAATACAAGTTGTTGTTGTTGTTGTCTGGCCTATATGTGACTCCAGACCCACAGCAATCTGGTTGACTCTTAACTGCCCTCTGAAACGGCTTAGCAAGCCACTCAGTTGTATGAAAACAACAATAATAAGAATAAAACTGGAAGGACCATTTGGCTTCGGACACAACAATGGCACACCCAGCCCAGTCGACACTGCAAGATCATCCTCACTAACATCTGGGGATTTGTGCCAAAATTGGGAGAGCTGTCCCACAGACTAGTCAAGCAACAGCCTGACATAGTCATACTCACAGAATCATACCTTTCAGCCAATCTCCCGGATTTCTCCATCACCATCCCTGGATATGTCCTGTCCCACCAGCAGGACAGACCGACCAGAGGTGGTGGCACAGTGGGAGGGAGTGGCCCTGGGAGTGGGAGTCCTCAACATTGACTCCAGACCCCATGAAGTCTCATGGATTCAGGTCAAGCACGGGCAAGGAAACCTCCTGCTGATTATCACCTACCGCCCTCCCTCAGCTGATGAATCAGTACTCCTCCATGTTGAACACCACTTGGAAGAAGCTCTGAGGGTAGCAAGGGCACAGAATATACTCTGGGTGGGGGACTTCAATGTCCATCACCAAGAGTGGCTCGGTAGCACCACTATTGACCGAGCTGGCTGAGTCCTGAAGGACATAGCTGCCAGACTAGGCCTGCGGCAGGTGGTGAGAGAACCAACACGAGGGAAAAATCTAATTGACCTCGTCCTCACCAATCTACCTGTTGTAGATGCATCTGTCCATAACAGCATTGGTAGCAGTGACCACCGCACAGTCCTTGTGGAGATAAAATCTTGTCTTCACACCCTCCATCATTGTGTGGCACTACCACCGTGCTAAATGGGATAGATTCAGAACAGACCTAGCAGCTCAAAACTGGGCATCCATAAGGCACTGTGGGTCATCAGCAGCAGAATTGTATTCCACCACAATCTGTAACCTCATGGCCCAGCATCTCCCTCACTCTACCATTACCATCAAGCCAGGGGATCAACCCTGGTTCAATGAAGAGTGTAGAAGAACATGCCAGGAGCAGCACAAGGCGTACCTAAAAATGAGGTGCCAACCTGGGGAAGCTGCAACACAGGACTACATGCATGCTAAACAGTGGAAGCAGAATGCTATAGACAGGGCTAAGAGATCCCACAACCAACGAATCAGATCAAAGCTCTGCAGTCCTGAAACATCCAGTTGTGAATGGTGGTGGACAAATAAACAACTAATGGGAGGAGAAGGCACCATGAACAGCCCCATCCTCAATGATGGTGGAGCCCAGCTAGTGAGTGCAAAAGACAAGGCTGAAGCGTTTGCAACCATCTTCAGCCAGAAGTGCTGAGTGGATGATCCATATTGGCCTCCTCCTGAGGCTCCCGCCATCACAGAAGCCAGTCTTCAGCCAATTCGATTCACTCCACTTGATATCAAGAAACAGCTGAGCGCACTGGATACAGCAAAGGCTGTGGGCCCCGACAACATCCCGGCTATTGTGCTGAAGACTTGTGCTCCAGAACTAACCGCGCCTCTACCAAGCTGTTCCAGTACAGCTACAACATTGGCAACTACCCGACAAAGTGGAAAACTGCCCAGGTATGTCCTGTCCACAAAAAGCAGGACAAACCCAATCGGGCCATTTACCACACCATGGGCAGGATTTTCATTGGGCCATGGAGTCGGGATTGGAGGCGTGCGGGGGGTTAAAATCCTGAAATCAGGGGTCCCGACCCCTTCCCGCACCCAAACCCGCCTCAATGCCAGTTTCAAAGGAGGCGGGTACCCGCCCCGCACTGGGACCCGCCTCCCCGAGGTGGGAAGGGGATTAGTGCCAGTTAACTGCCTGTTAACAGGTAGTTAACAGTTTTTAGCCTAATCCCTATTTTTAAGGTTGAAGTGTGGGATTCCCGATGGCTCC
Source organism: Somniosus microcephalus (assembly GCF_052327205.1). Taxonomy (NCBI): domain Eukaryota; kingdom Metazoa; phylum Chordata; class Chondrichthyes; order Squaliformes; family Somniosidae; genus Somniosus; species Somniosus microcephalus. Next base: position 20,803,279 of record NC_141018.1, on the reverse strand, counting down.
AAACCATGCCAAGTTAGAGGAGGTGGGCCGTCTGGTTGAAGGACTTGGAGGGGTCGAGATGTCGGTGTTCAGGTGAGTGATGTGTGCATGAGTGCAAAGGTAAGTGTGTTTGGTGTGCCTAAAGTGATTAAAGAAGTTTAAATTACCTTTTCTTACCTTTTCAGCCTTCCTTCCTTTAGGTTCCGGGAGTCCCTCATCTCAACGGCACAGAAAGCAGAATGGCTGCGAACTGTCAAAAGTGACAGCCTTCAGCTTTCTGTGCAGGAGAGATTTCTAACTGAGTCTGTGGAGAAGGACTCAGGTTAGAAGTAAGACTGCCAGTGTTTGACAGCTTCAAACAGCTGTGAAACGCTGATATTTCATCTGTCAAAAGCTCTTGACAGATGAAATTTCAGTCTGTGACGTCACCTGTTGCCGGGTGGCCCTTAATTGGCCTGCTGAGCTCGCTGGGCGGGCTCAACAAGGTCAATCAAGTTAAAATCGCGTGGATTGGTCGCATCTCGATGGAGGCGGGACTACAACCCCGAAAGTTGTAGTCCCGCCTCCTACCCGACTCCTGAGTTAAGTTCCTGCCCCATAAGTCTACTCTCAATCATCAGAAAAGTGATGGAAGGTGTCATCGACAGTGCTATCAAGCGGCACTTACTCACCAATAACCTGCTCACCGATGCTCAGTTTGGGTTCCGCCAGGACCACTCTGCTCCTGACCTCATTACAGCCTTGGTCCAAACATGGACAAAGGAGCTGAATTCCAGAGGTGAGGTGAGAGTGACTGCCCTTGACATCAAGGCAGCATTTGACCAAGTGAGGCATCAAGGAGCCCTAGTAAAACTGAAGTCAATGGGAATCAGAGGAAAATCTCTCCACTGGCTAGAGTCATACCTAGCACAAAGGAAGATGGTTGTAATTGTTGGAGGTCAATCATCTCAGCCACAGGACATCGCTGCAGGAGTTACTCAGGGCAGTGCCCTGGGCCCAACCATCTTCAGCTGCTTCATCAATGACTTTCCCTCCATCATAAGGTCAGAAATGGGGATGTTCACTGATGACTGCACAGTGATCAGTGCCATTCGCAACTCCTCAGATAATGAAGCAGTCCATGTCCGAATGCAACAAGACCTGGATGACATTCAGGCTTGGGTTGATAAGTGGCGGGTAACATTCACACCACACAAGTGCCAGGCAATGACTATCTTGTTGAGGCTGCCGCGGAACATGAATGGAGGCCGAACCGATCTGAGGAACATATGGCTTTTTATTACATTCTCTTGAGAGATGGCTGCCTCAGCTCTTCTCTCTGTTAAAACCGAAACCAGAATGGGGCGACGCCCGCGCTTTTGTGTACACACTGAGGGCGACGCCCGCTCCTTTGTCATGCCTTAAAGGCAGCATGCTTCTTAAAGGCAAGGTGCCTGATTTATTGTCCACGGACGGAAAAGTGGATTGCGCCCGTTTAGGTGGCGATCCGCCACACAGCTCCCCCCAGAATCCGCTTAGGAGGTGTGGACGAGACGGTGCGGCGGTCTGATGGGCCGGCCGGAGCGGCTCTTTTAGGACGCCGGTGGACGTGGAACGGCCGGGCGTGGAGCAGCCGGGTGTACTGGCTTGAGGGCAGGTCGGCCGTGTGGCGGTGGACAAGCTACTGGGGCCTGCTCACCGGGCTCCGAGTGTGCTGGCTTGAGTCGGTCAACCGACACTTTTTCAGTCCTGTCGCCCACTTGTAGGGCGAAAAATTTGTCCCCAGCCTGTAGCACTTTGTAGGGCCCGTCGTACGGGGGTTGAAGGGGTCCGCGGTGGGCGTCGTGCCGGACGAAAATGAACCGTGCCTGTTGCAGGCTTAGCGGGACGTGTGAGGTGGATTCGCCGTGCCGGGCAATGGGCACTGGGGCGAACTGTAGCGCCGGTGAGGCGAAGTCGTGGCGTTGCTGGTCGGCTGACCAGGGTGTCGTGGCGGTGGGCAGGAACTCGCCGGGTACGCGCAGCAGCTGGCCGTACACGAGCTCTGCTGCCGATGCGTGGAGGTCTTCTTTAACCGCGGAGCGCAGGCCGAGGAGGACCCACGGGAGTCGGTCGGTCCAGGCACCGTCCTGGAGGCTGGCTCGAAGAGATACCTTCAAGGATCTGTGGAACCGCTCACACAGTCCGTTGGCTTGGGGGTGGTACGCTGTGGTGCGGTGAATGGTCACCCCGAGATTGCATGCGATGGCGGTCCAGAGTTCAGAGGTAAATTGCGGACGTCTGTCCGACGTCATGTCGGAGGGGACGCCGAACCATGCGACCCAGGTGCTGACGAAGGCTCTGGCGATGTCGGCGGTGGTGGTAGAGGTCAGTGGAATTGCCTCGGGCCAGTGCGTGGTGCGGTCGACGATCGTCAGCAAGTGCGTGTGGCCTTGCGATGGCGGCAGGGGCCCGACGATGTCCACATGGATGTGGTCGAATCTACGTGAAGGGACGGTGAACTCCTCGAGGGGTGCTTTCGTGTGTTGCTGCACCTTGGCCCGTTGGCAGGCTAGGCAGGAGTTGGCCCAAGTACGCACATCCTTGCGAAGGCCGCGCCAGACAAAGCGGTTGGCTACCAATTTGATGGATGCGCGGGCGCCGGGGTGGGAGAGGTTGTGGAGAATCGCGAATACCCGGCGGCGCCAGGACGCTGGGACAACGGGCCGAGGTTGAGATAGGGATATGTCGCACTTGACCGTGACTGCGGTCGGGCCGCAGGCGACGTCGGCCAGGCGTAGCCCTGGTAGGTTGGTAGGTGCGGAGAGCAGATCAGGGTCCGTGAGCTGGTCTGCTGCGAGTTGAGCGTAGTCGACTGCCAGGTGTGCGGCGTGGATGGCGGGGCAGGGGAGGCAGTCGGCTACCACGTTGTCTCGGCCGGAGACGTGTTGGAAGTCCGTGGTGAACTCGGACACTGCCGCGAGCTGGCGCTGCAGCCTGGCGGACCAGGGGTCGGTTGTCTTTGCCATTGCGAATGTCAGGGGTTTGTGGTCAACAAACGAAGTGAAGGGGTGGCCCTCCAGCAAAAACCGAAAATGGCGGACCGCCAGGTACAGCGCGAGGAGCTCGCGGTTGAAGGTGCTGTACTTGACCTCCGGGGGGGCGTAGTTGGCGGCTGAAGAAGGCAAGTGGTTGCCAGGCGCCGTCGACCCACTGCGCATACACGGCACTGACCGCGTGGTCGGAGGCGTCCGTGGTGAGCGCTACTCTGGCATTGGGCCATGGGTGCGCGAGCAGGGTGGCGTCGGCGAGCGCGGTCTTGGTGGAGTTGAAGGCGGCTGATACGTCTGCCGTGCATTCGACCGCCATCTTGCCGCTCCTGCCCCGGAGGGCTTCATACAGGGGCCTCATGAGGGACGCCGCTTTGGGGATGAAGCGGTTGTAGAAATTCACCATCCCGAGGAACTCCTGGAGTCCTTTGATGGTGGTGGGGCGGGGAAATTGCTGGACGGCCTGCACCTTGGTGGGCAGGGGAATGGCCCCAGCATGGGTGATGTGGTGGCCGAGGAAGTCGATCTTGTCCAGGCCGAACTGGCACTTGGCTGGGCTGAGGATGAGCCCGTGGTCGCTGAGGCGCCCGAACAGGATGCGAAGGTGTTCGAGGTGTTCCTGCTTGGAGGAACTGGCTACCAGGATGTCGTCCAGGTAGACGAACAGGAACTTCAGGTCCCGAAGGACCGAGTCCATGAGCCGTTGGAATGCCTGGGCCGCGTTTTTGAGGCCGAAGGGCATCCGCAGGAACTCGAAAAGCCCGAAGGGGGTGATTACGGCCGTCTTGGGGACATCCGCGGGGTGGACGGGGACTTGGTGGTAGCCGCGCACCAGGTCGACTTTGGAAAAGACTGAGCGGCCGGCCAGTCTAGCTGAGAAGTCCTGAATGTGCGGCACGGGGTACCGATCAGGGGTGGTGGCGTCGTTGAGGCGGCGGTAATCCCCGCAGGGGCGCCAACCCCCGCCTGGTTTGGGGGTGATGTGGAGTGGGGAGGCCCAGGGACTGTTGGAGCGGCGGATGATGCCGAGCTGTTCCATAGTGGCAAACTTGGTCCGCGCGATCTCCAGTTTGGCCGGGTCCAGCCTACGGGCGTGGGCGTACACTGGGGGGCCTGTGGTGGGGATGAAGTGTTCCACCCCGTGTTTGGTGACCTCCGCGGAGAAGGTCGGGTTGGTGAGGGCCGGGAATTCGGCCAGGAGTGCCGAGTAGTCATCCGTGGCCCGGGCGTGGCATTGTGACGCCATGTCGGCGGGTTGACGGGGGGCCATGGCGCCCAGGATGGGGGACATGGTGTTCATGTCCACGAGGCGGTGTCGAGGGATGTCTACCGTGGGTGCACAGGAAATCTGCGCCGATGAGAGGGGAGAGTACCTTGGCAGTGATGAACTCCCATCGGTAGCGGCGACCAGCGAGGTCGAGGGTGACTGTGCGGGTGCCGTACGTCCGGATGTCCGAGCCGTTAGCGGCAGCCAGCGCCTGTCCTCATTCGCCCTTTTGGATGTCGATGGCGGAGGCCGGGATGATGCTGTTCTGAGCTCCAGTGTCGCACAGGAACCGGCGGCCGGTTTTGTCATCCGTGACGTACAGCAGGGAGCCCGCGTGGCCCACGGCCATCGCGGGGGCTGGTACGGGGGCAGACTTGAAGGAGCAGGGAGGTGTGCACCGTTGTGCCCTGGCGCCGAACCATGCGTGGTAGTAACAGTAGCCCGGGTTTGTGGGGCGCGAAGGCCCCGTGGGCCCCGTGGCTGGGCCTTGTGGCCGCGTGGTGGCCGGTGAGGGGCGCGCCCAGGCTGTGGCTGCCAGGTCCGGAGCGACGTCGTGGCTGGAGTGAGCGACAGTAGCTTGTCGGCCTCGTCGGCCAGGGCTTCTAGGTCCGTGAGGCCGGGTGCCACGATCGCTGGGCGGATGCTGGGAGGTAGCTGGCAGATGAACAGCGTGCGGAAGAGGGACCCGGGTGGGCTCTCGTCGGTGAGTGAGAGCATGTGGGAGAGGAGGTCTGACGGTGAGGCGTCACCGAGGCCTGGAAGGTCGAGGAGGCGGCAGTTTCGCTGGTATGTCGAGGTCGTAAATTTTTTAAGGAGCGCGGCCTTAAGATGTGCATACTTGCCCTCCTCTGGTGAGTTCTGCAGCGCTATCCAGACCTTCGTGACTGTGGAGCTACCGAGTGATGCGACGAGGTAGTCATACTTCGTCCCATCTGTGGTGATGTGTCGCAGCCGGAATCGGGACTCGGCTTGGAGGAACCAGGCTTCGGGCTGGTTTTCTCAAAACTCCGGCAGTTTCACGGAAACTGCGTTCGTGTCCGCCATTGCAGTGCTCGGAATACGTTCTGAGCGTCGGGGTCACCAATGTTGAGGCTGCCGCGGAACACGAGTGGAGGCCGAACCGATCTGAGGAACACATGGTTTTTTATTACATTCTCTTGAGAGATGGCTGCCTCAGCTTTTCTCTCTGCTAAAACCGAAACCAGAATGAGGGCGACGCCCTCGCTTTTGTGTACACACTGAGGGCGACGCCCGCTCCTTTGTCATGCCTTAAAGGCAGCATGCTTCTTAAAGGCAAGGTGCCCGATTTATTGTCCACAGACGGAAAATTGGATTGCGCCCGTTTAGGTGGCGATCCGCCACAATCTCCAACAAGCGAGAGTCTAATCACCTCCCTTTGACATTCAACGGCATTACCATCGCTGAATCCCCCACCATCAACATTCTGGGGGTCACCATTGACCAGAAACTTAACTGGAAAAGCCACATAAATACTGTGGCTACAAGAGCAGGTCAAAGGCTGGGTATTCTGCAGTGAGTGTCTCACCTCCTGACTCCCCAAAGCCTTTGCACCATCTACAAGGCACAAGTAAGGTGTGTGATGGAATGAGTGCAGCTCCAACAACACTCAAGTAGCTCTACACCATCCAGGACCAAGCAGCCCGCTTGATTGGCACCCCATCCACCAGCTTAAACATCCACTCCCTCCACCACCAGCGCACAGTGGCTGCAGTGTGTACCATCTACAAGATGCACTGCAGCAGCTTGCCAAGGCTTCTTCGGCAGCACCTCCCAAACCCGCGACCTCTTCTACCTAGAAGGACAAGGGCAGCAGGCGCATGGGAACACCACCACCTCCAAGTTCCCCTCCAAGTCACACACCATCCTGACTTGGAAATATATCGCCGATCCTTCATCGTCGCTGTGTCAAAATCCTGGAACTCCCTCCCTAACAGCACTGTGGGAGTACCTTCACCACATGGACTGCTGCGGTTCAAGAAGGCAGCTCACCACCACCTTCTCAAGGGCAACTAGGGATGGGCAATAAATGCTGGCCTTGCCAGCGACGCCCACATCCCATAAATGAATATAAAAGAAGACCCACCTGTAGAGAAAAAAGGATAGTTTAATGATTTTTGTTGTGCACTTTTCATCTGATTCTGGCCTCTTGTACAACCCCTTCCCTTCCTTCCACCATTTGCAGCCATCCTTCAGCCTCCTAAGCCTCACGCTCTGGCATTCCCCGCCTAAACCTCTCCGTCTCTCCACCTCCCTCTCCTCCTTTAACAACCACGCATCCTCATTATATTTCCTTATTTGGCTCAGCCACCATTAATTTAAAATACGCCTCTGGGATGCACCTTTGGGTGTATTTCCATGTTAAATGCACTCTATAAATGTAAGCTGCTGTTGGTTCTGATGAAGGGTCTACAGGGCAATTTTTCAACTTCGTGACCCAGTTGAGAAAGACGCCCTCTGTTAGGTGTGACGTTGGAACGCCAGGGGCAGGATTTTCATTGGGCCATGGAGGCGGGATTGGAGGCGTGTGGGGGGTTAAAATCCCGAAATCGGGGGCACGAACCCATCCCGCCCCCAACCCGCCTCCATGTCCGTTTCACAGGAGGCGGATACCCAACCCGCACTGTGACCCGCCTCCCTGAGGCGGGAAGGGGATTAGTGCCAATTAACTGCCTGTTAACAGGTAGTTAAGAGGCAGTTTTTAGCCTAATCCCTATTTTCATTCTTGAAGTGTGGGATTCCCGACGGCCCCAAACCACGCCAAGTTAGCGAGGCGGGCCGTCGGGCTGAAGGCTTGGAGGGGTCGAGATGTCCGGTGCTCAGGTGAGTGATGGGTGCATGAGTGAAGAGGTAAGTGTGTTTGGTGTGTTTAAAGTGTTTAAAGAAGTTTTACTTACCTTTACAGCCTTCCTTCCTTCAGGTCTCGGGAGTCCCTCATCTCACCGGCACAGAAAGCAGAATGGCCGCCAGCTGTCAAAAATTGCAGCATTCAGCTTTCTGTTCCGGGGAGATCTCTAAATCATCCTGAGAGGAAGGAATTAACTTGGAGTACAGATTGTCAGTGTTTGACAGCTTCAAACAGCTGTGAAACGCTGATATTTCATCTGTCAAAAAGCTCTTGACAGCTAAAATATCAATCTGTGACATCACCTGTTGCCGGGTGGTCCTTAATTGGCCTGCTGAGCCTGCTGGGCGGGCTCAACAAGGTCAATCAAGTCTAAATCTAGTGGGTTGGCCACAACTCGATGGAGGCGGGACTACAACCCCGAAAGTTGTAGTCCCGCCTCCTACCCGCCTCCTCAATGAAAATCCAGCCCCAGGTGTCTGATTTGCCCCCTTGTTCAGGACTCCCTCCCCCTCCCCCCCCACCAGAGGAAATAGTTTATCTCTATCTACCTCAGCAAATCATTTAATCATCTTAAACACCTCAATTTTATCACCCCTTAATCTACTAAACTCGAGGGAATACAAGCCTAGTCTATGCAACCTTTCCTCATAATTTAACCCTTTTAGCCCCGGGATCATTCTGATGAATCTGCGCTCCATCCCCTCCAAGGCCAATCGATCCTTCCTGAGGTGCGGTGCCCAGGACTGGACGCAGTGTCCAGATGGGGTCTAACTACAGTTTTATACAACGGTAGCATAACTTCCACCCCTTTGTACTCCAACCCGCTTGAGATGAAGTCTTAACATTCCATTAGCCTTTTAAATTATTTTTTGTGCCTGTTCACGAGATTTAGATGAGGAAAGACGGGAGGAGGCTCGTGTGGAGCATAAACGTCAGCATGGACTGGTTGGGCCGAAGTGATTTCTGTACATGGACCCCTGAATCTTTCCGCTCCGCCACAGTTCCTAGCTTCTCACCATTTAGAAAATACTCTGATCGATCTTCCTTAGGTCCAAAGTGGACCTCGCTCCTCCCTACATTAAACCCCATCAGGTCACAGTTTTGCCCACTCACTTAATCTATCAATGTCCCTTTGCAACTTTCTGCTCCAATCTACACTATTTACTGTGCCATCTAACTTGGTGTCATCAGCAATCTTGGATATGTGGCTCTCTATTTTCATGTAAGTCATTTATAAATATAGTGAATAGCTGAGGCCCCAGGACCGATCCCTGAGGGACACCACAAAATGCTAATTTGAGTATATATCCATTATCCCTACTACATCGGATTGCTTAGGATATATGGCACAGAAACAGGCCATTCGGCCCAACCAGTCCATGCCAGCGTTTATGCTCCACACGAGCCTCCTCCCGTCTTTCCTCATCTAAATCTATCAGAGTAACCCTCTATTCCCTTCTCCCTCATATGCTTGTCTAGCCTCCCCTTAAATGCATCTCTACTTTTCGCTTCAACCACTCCCTGTGGTAGCGAGTTCCACATTCTCACCACTTTCTGGGTAAAGAAGTTTCTCCTGAATTCCCTATTGGATTTCTTGGTGACTATCTTATATTGACGGCCTCTAGTTATGCTCTTCCCCACAAGTGGAAACATTCTCTCTGTATCCACTCTATCAAAACCTTTCATAATTTTAAAGACCTCTATTAGGTCACCCCTCAGCCTTCTTTTTTCAAGCGAAAAGAGACCCAGCCTGTTCATCCTTTCCTGATATGTATACCCTCGAATTGCTGGTATCATCCTTCTAAATCTTCTCTGCACTCTCTCCAGTGCCTCTATATCCTTTTTATAATATGGCGACCAGAATTGTACGCAGTACTCCAAGTGTGGTCTAACCAAGGTTCGATACAGGTTTAGCATAACTTCCCTACTTTTCAATTCTATCCCTCTAGAAATAAACCCTAGTGCTTGGTTTGCTTTTTTTTTATGGCCTTGCCAGACTCTCCGTCTCCTACCTCCTACCCACGTCGATAGGTTGCCTCCAATTCCATGTGCTTCCATTTTTCATAACAGTCTCAATGTGTCTTTGTAGCGTCTTTGCCATTCGCCCTATTGTGCATTCAGTACAGCTTTGGTTCCTCCAGGGACCCCTTGTGCTGAACCTGGATTGCAGCATCAATTTATAAACTGGGCATCTCTGATAATTGGGCCTCCGCAACCTTTTATTTTGCACCTGGATTACCGCACTGGATCTCAGGTTCCCGCTGATATTCCGCTTCCCTGGTCTTTATCTGCTCGGAACATCTATATTTGTTCGGGGACGTGAAGAAATGTCCGCAATTTCCTCCACCCACGTGAGTGCGGTGATGACCCATATTTTGACCCAGTTTATGTCATCATTGCATTTGCAAACAAATAGAAAAAAATATTTGGCAAACATCTTTTTGGTGAAGACAGAGCCCTTTTAATGCCTGGGCCGCACAAGACTGTCCCTGGATGCTGTCCCAACCATGTACTGTGTCAGATAAAAGGTACTTTGCAAATGAAAAGATCACATTCTGTTTGGATCAGTACTTCAGAGGTGTAGTTAGTCTTCCTAATGAATGGGTGTGAGTTTCACAAATGCTCCTTTGCTGGTTCACTAACTGGCCAATGCTCTCATGCACTTTATTTTCCAATCTGAGACTTCAGCTGATCCCTCTTGTCTTTAGTTAATGAAATGCTCCTTCACAAAAGGCTCCTCAGTTGCCGAGGTCTCTTGTTCCAGTGAGTTTGAAGCTAATCTCAGACATAATGGGCCAGTCTTCCTCTCACAGCACCAGGTCATCCAGCAACACTGCTGGGAGGACAATCCCCCCCATTTCCAGCACGGTGATCTAGGCTCAACGTATGGCACCGTGTCATCACTCCTGATCCACTGCAGTTGCAATCCTCACTGAGGATCGAGAAGGTTGTGGGTTCATAGTCCCACTCAAGAGACTTGAGCACATAAATCTCACCTGACACTCCCAGTGCAGTGCTGAGGGAGTGCTGCATTGTCAGAGGTGCCGTCTTTTGGATGAGACTTTAAACCGAGGCCCCGTCTGCCCTCTCAGGTGGATGTAAAAGATCCCATGGCACTATTTCAAGGAAGAGCAGGGGAGTTCTCCCCGGTGTCCTGGGCCAATATTTATCCCTCAACCAACATCACTAAAACAGATTATCTGGTCATTATCACATTGCTGTTTGTGGGAGCTTGTTGGCTGCCACATTACAACAGTGACTACACTTCAAAAGAACTCCATTGGCTGTAAAGCACTGAGGATCGAGCACCATCTCACTTCAGTGTGTCTGGGAGGGCAAACACTCATAAAGTAAGAGATCTGTAAATGCTTAGGGAGAACTATGCATGTATGTATGAATCCATCTACCTCTCCAACTATCCACTTATTCATCCATCCCCTGCCTTTCTCGCCCTCTCTTTCTCTGGTATGTTGATACTGTCCTTGCAAAACAGCATCACCTCCAAATCACCATGACCATGGGAAATCCCTCCTTAGATGTTCCGGAATCCTTCATTGAACGGAAAATCCTGCGTGGCCTGATGGGATCTGCACCCAAATTCCCAATGAGTGCTCCCAATGGGCGAAGCTCTGAGCCAGGAGCTCAAATACATAAAACCTAACCCATCGTGTGTACGTGGTGTATTGTCTTTGTCAAAAGGTGTTCAGCAACCCACCTATTTTTTTTGGTTTAGGGAAAGAAAGAAAGACTTGCATTCATATAACGCCTTTCATGACCACCGGATGTCCCAAAGTGCTTTACAGCCAATGGAGTACTTTTGAAATGTAGTCACTGTTGTAATGTGGGAAATGCAGCTGCCAATTTGCGCACAGCAAGCTCCCACAAACAGCAAATTGATAATGACCAGATAATCTGTTTTTGAGATGTTGTTTTAGTGATAAATATTGGCCAGGACACTGGGGAGAACGCCCCTGCTCTTCTTCAAAATAGTGCCATGGGATCATTTACATCCAGCTGAGAGAGCAGACAGGGCCTCGGTTTGACATCTCATCCGAAAGACGGCACCTCCAACAGTGTCGCACCCCCTCAGCACTGCTGAGATTTATGTGTTCAAGTCTCTGGAGTGGGACTTAAACCCACAACCTTTTTAACTCAGAAGGGGAGTGTGCTACCCACTTTTTATTTTTTATTTTTTTATTATACTTTATTGAACATTAAGAACATTTACAACATCGTGATCATTACATTGTATGATACAAATCAATTCCACCGCCCTGCACAGCCATTCCGCCACCACATTTTAACATCAAAACCTGAAGTTTAATTTGTCACCTGTAACATATATTAATCGATTGTACTTTAAAAATTGGTTGTAAAATACTGTCCTTAAATTCCTTTCTGAATAAAACATCCACAGAGCCTTATAATGGTCTTTTAGCTTATATTTAAAATACTCTTTTAGATTGATTCTCCTCCCCTTAAAAAACAGAGCATTCCTTCTTTGCACAATCACGAATCTAGCCAAACTGAACATTAAATTAATTGCTGCTCCGCTAGACTCGGGCAGACTCTCCTGCAATCCCCATCTCAAAATTGAGTCCCACGGGATTCCCATTCTCGCTGTTCGGTCCCCACCCAGCAAAAAAGCTTCACAGAACTGTCGAACATAGTAATTAAAGTCATTTAACTGCGGACATAACACCAGTAAATGGGACAGAGTCTCATCCTGTGTCCCACACATTGGGCAAGTTGCCGCCTCCACTCGTCCAATCTTGCACAAGACCGTCATGGTAAAAATCCGGTTATGAGCCAATTTGAAATCCAGTTCAATCCATTCTGGGCATTTAAAATTCGCCCACACTCCCTTCCAAATCCTGTTGAAGTCCAGCTGTGGGTATATACTCTGCCAAAACTCCTGACCAGCAGGTGTCTTGAATCTCCATTCTCTGAATACCTCATAGAAATCTCGAGTATTACTGTTGTCAAATTGGACTAACTCTCCCCCTTTCTCCAGTACAAAGCTTGGAAAAGCAGGACGCATTTTACTTCCTTTGGAGATTTCCGCATTTATTTCTTCCATCCAATCCTGTGGCATTGCCCTCACAATCTTCTCATACATGATTCCTATTGCTTTTCCTTCTACCTCCTGATCCTCCTCCCACACCATATCCCTCACTATCGCTTCCGGCAACCAACCTGGAATCACCTCGTATAATACATCTTTCACCGATATAATCCCAGCTTTTATAAAAGCTTGATTAAATAAAACCTCTCCTTCGATGTTGACCCACCTGTTCAAAAATAAGGGCTGTTCTAAAAATTCCTCAGCCCCCTTGGGCATAAACTGCACACTCTTTAAAAATTGAGCCCAAGTCTCTACACCCCCCTTATAAAACCTAGGGACAAGCTTAATCGATTTCAAAAACATATTATTGTATTCCATATACAATATCCCCTGCCCTCCTATCCCACTTTGTTTTAAAAAATGCTCAAAACAACTCTTCCAAAAACTTGAATTTGACTTCTGAAGAAATCTCTTCACCCATTTGATTCTAAAGGATTTTTTCTTCAAATCAATATCTGGGAAGTTGAGTCCTCCCTGATTTCTCCGTCCAATGATGGTATTGTAAGCCACCAAGGCTGGTTTCCCTTCCCATAAAAACCTCACACAAGCCTCTCGGATGGACTTTTCTACCCACTCAGGAATATCCTCCACCGTCAATAAGTACCATAGCTTAGATAGCAGGAGAGCAGACACCACTGTCGCTCTTCCTTGCACTTTCAACCACCTTCTTTCCCATCTTCCCAAAATCTTTTTAATTTTCATAACCTTCGGTTCTTGCACCCCATATGCACCCCCAGAACTTCCAAAACCTCCACCACCTTAAAGGGACATTCCCCCAACCATTCCCCCCTACCTCTCCCTGCAACCAGGCATTGGGACTTACTATAATTCACTCTGGCACCTGAAGCTCTACAATATTCCTCCACTACCTCCATAGCTTTCCTCGCTGACTCCCCATTTCTCAATGTTAAGGTTGTGTCATCTGCATATTGGTGTATCACCGAAACCAGCCCGGAACTGGGTACCACAATCCCAACTACTCCTTGTTTCTCTCGCATCATGTAACCTAATGGTTCTGCTACCAATGTGTACAGCAGTGGGGACAGGGGACAACCCTGTCTCACTGATCTCTGTATCGGAAAATACTTAGATAAAAAACCATTACATTTAACAGAGCTAAATATGTTTGAATAAAAAATCCTTATCCACTGAATGAAATTTTCCTTGAAACCAAATGCTTCCAAAACCTTCAATAAAAACTCATGAGAGACCCTATCAAAGGCTTTCTCTTGATCTATCTTTAATACATAAGCCTCCCTCCCACACTCTTCCATGAGTTCTATCGCATCTCGGATTGAGACCACAGAGTCTGTGATGTCCCGGCCTATGACTCCATAGGACTGAGAGGGCCAAACTATCTCCGGTAACACCTCCTTCAAACGATTTGCCATAACCCTCGCCAAGATCTTATAATCCACATTTAATAGTGTGATGGGCCTCCAATTCTTCAGATCCCGTCTATCCCCTTTATTTTTATAAGCTAAGCTTATAATACCTCTCCTCATAGATGGGGCCAGGCTTCCCTCAATTTTAATTTCCTTAACAACTTCTAAGAGCAATGGACATAAAATCTCGAAAAATTCCTTATAAAATTCTGCACTTAGTCCATCAGACCCTGGGCTTTTCCCCCCCTTCATTCCACTTATTGCTATTTTTATTTCCGCTAATCCTACTTCTTTATCACACATGCTTCTCTCATCCTCCTTTAAACCCTTTTCAATAAAAGCAGTAACCTTCTCCATCTCCAAATTGGAAATGTCTTCTTTTGTATATAGCTCTTGATAAAAGCTGCTAGCCGCCTCCAAAATCTCCTCACTTTCATGAATGATCTTCTCCCCAACCTTCAACTCCTCAATTAACGATAATCTCTGTCGCAGCTTCTCTTGCTCTAGAAAATATCTAGTGCATCTTTTGCCCTCCAATGCATCTCTAGCCTTTGCACGGAGAATGGCCCCCTTGCATTTTTCAGCTTGCAATAATTCCCACTCTTCCTTTAGCACCCGGAACTTAGTCTCAGCTCCCTTATCCCCTCCGTCAACTGCTTTACAGACATCCGTAAACCTTTTGTTTATATTCTCTTCTCGATGCCGGTTAGCTGCCGCCCTCTTTTTCCCATAACGTACCGAAAAAACTTTTACCTCATATTTGAAATTGTCCCACCAAACTCTTCTTTCTTTCAAGAACAAAAGTTCCTTCTGAGCATTCTTTATTATATTTATAATCCCTTCTTTATAAGCACTTTCCTTCAGGTATTGATTGTTTAAAATCCACACCCCTGAACCGATCTTAACTCTGCTGTTCCTAATTCTAAGAACCAAAGCCGAGTGATCACTAAAAAATACTTTTTTATAATAAATCTCCATCACCTCCGAACTTAACCCTTCCCGCATTAACACAAAATCTATTCGGCTCTGTTTTAAAACATCACCCACCCAACCTGCTCTGGAGAACTCCCTTTTTATGGAGTTCCGGTCCCTCCATAAGTCTCTCAAATTTAAATTTGCCATCATTTTTATAATCATCCCTCTGGAGTTATCCTCTTTAAAGTTCATCTGGGCTGAAATGTCCATCCAAGATAAAAATACATTAAAATCCCCCACTATACAAGGATTTTCCACCTCTGCCACTTCAGTGAATAACCCCCGAAAAAACTCGCGACGCTTGCAATGGTCGTTCGGTGCATAGATATTAAAAAGATCACAATTAAATCCCTCCAATTTTACCCTTAGCCGTAAAAATCTCCCCTCAGTGTCCTTGTCCACCAAGGCAACATTCTCTTCTATGGACGGACTCACCAAAACAGCCACCCCTCTACGGTTATTGTTTGCACAACTTGCAAACACCTCTCCCTTCCAAACCTTCTGAACTCTTTCTAGAATATCCTCATCCCAAAAGGTTTCTTGCAGACACAACAAGTCCGTGCCTTTAAAACCCTGCAACAACTGCTGCAATTTCTTCTCACCCCTCAGTCCGTTCACATTGATCGAGACCAATGTAATCATGGCTCCAAAGAAGGGAAGTATGCCCAATAATCTCCCCATCATTTAATCTCTGGCTCTTCCCTCCTCTCATGCTCCTTCTCAACTTTTCGGGCAGCTGTTGCTTTTTCCTGCAGCCTCCGGCTCTTTTTCCCCTCCTGTTTGACCCCTCCCTGCTGTTTCAGCCTCTTCCTTGCCTTAACTTTGGACCCAGGAGCTGCCCTTTCTCCCTCCTTCTGCCCCTCACTAACCTTTCCCTTTCCACATGATGCCACCCCATCCCCGACTTCCATGTCTCTGTCCCCCTCTAATTCCTCACACTCAAGCTCTTCTGCAACCCCTTGTGCCTGCTCCCCGTCAGATACATAATCCTGCTCCCTGTCAGATACTTCATCTCCCATAGAGAGTCTTCCTGCTATCGCAGTTTCTCCCACTGTGCCGCCCCCTTCGACCACGTCTCTACCTCTGACCCTTGCACCTTGTTCCCTCACTCCATGGGACAATGGCGCACCTAAATTGTTCCCTTCTGACGTCTCTATCTCGCCGATCCCATTCTGCTGTCCCTTTAAGGCTCCTGCCTCTTGCACCCTCTCCCCGCCCTGCCCCCTCCCGCTCACCAAAATATCCGACTCCCCGCCTTTCCCCGGAGCACTCACTTCCACCACACACCCCGCTCCTGCCTCCTCTCCCCCCGCAGACACCAGACTCCCCAGGGGGAGCCGAACTGCACTAAGGCTCGAGTCTGCACTCGACCCTTGCTGCCCGCTGCTGTCTTTGTTCCCCTCCATAGCACTCGCCGTGTTTTCCGCCATCTCCATCTCGATCTCCACTCCGCCAACCTCTGCCTCTTCCTGTGCTCCTTTTTCCTTCATTTTACCGGCTGTGTCCTCCGACTGCACCGCACCTCCGGCCGTTCCACACTCCTCTCCTGCTCCTTCTCCCATCTCATCACTCATTTTGCTCCCTTCTGCCACACACTCACAGCAGGCGGGGCCTTTACGACACACCCCACAGCTCTCCGCCTTGCAGCTCCGCGCGATATGTCCCGACTCACCGCAATTGTAACAATACAAATCAGGACAGTTTCTCACGAGATGGTCATGTCCCAGACAATAGTAACACACCTTTACTTGGTTATCGTGCAGCACACGAAAGTATTGTACTCCTTCCAGTGTCTCGAACTTCATACTGTAAGGCAAAGACCTCACCCCCTCTGGGAACCGCACCTTGACATACTGGGTTCCGTCTGCGACCCGTGTTCCCAGATAGTACCTCCTCTTTATTTCGGAACAGATTTTAATGTCCCACGACTCCAACTTTTTGCTCAGCACTTCGTCCTCGATGTACACAGGCAAGTTCAAAAATGAAACCACCACCTCCTCTGAATATAGCAGAGTCACCTCCAAAAATTTCTCCCCAACTTTCAGACTGAGCAGCAGTTTTTCCACCTCCTCACGGCCACTGACCGTCACCTCAAATCCCACATTTGTTTTTGGTCGGCAGGCAAAACAGCTTCCCTCACCACAATCCTCATGAACCGCCTGGATTATATCCCAGGCTCGAATCTTCTTATCTTCACATTGCACCACCACCGTATTTTCTTTACCAAACCTCCTGAGGTCCCGGCCCAAATCTTTGGGCCTTTTTTTCCCCCTTCCCACCACAGTTTCTTCCCTAATAAAATTCCTCTCGGGAATATTGTCCTCTGAGGGGCCCGGCACTCCGGACCCCTCAGCAGCCATCTGGCTGTTTTTTGTGGGCCAAAAAGGCCCTAAAACCTGAAAACAACACCCCAAAACCCTCCACCAACTTTTTACAAAACTTCCTCCAACACCCAGCTGCAATTAGGCAACCAGTCACACCTGGCTCACTCCTAGCCCCTCCCACCTAGAGAGTGCTGCCCACTGAGCCACAGCTGACACTGTAGGGAGAGCAATGCATTCATATCTTCATGACCTGATAACACGGCCGATTTCGCAAACTTGCTCTCCCAGCAGGAAGTTTGATTAGCCATCGGGAGTGTTCAAAACCGTCCCTTGCATCAGCTTCTATCAGCTCTGTCAGCGGGGAGTGCAGATCGGGAAATCACAGGCCACGATTGTCCACCCTTAATTTCCTGATATGTCTTCCCAGTGGGGTGAGGCTCCCAGCCGGGAGTGCGATTTCACAAAAATCAGCCCGAACATCTCAATGTTATTTCGCTCATCTCATTGCGCTTGGGATGTTGGCGACGCTGACAGAGCCTTAGTTATTGTCCATCCCCAGTCGCCCCAAAAAGGTGGGGATGGGCTTTCGTCTTCTAGCCTTTGGCAGCGAATGTTTGCACGGCTGAGTGGCTCGCTGGGCCACTTTACAGGGCAATTGGAGTCCAATACGTAACGTGGGATTGGACTCTCATACTGACCGGGTCAGGCAGATTCCCTTCCCTGAAGGCTATTATTGAGCCCAGTTGTGCATGACGTAAAACAACTACTGGGCACTTGGCCTAAGCGTTAAATAAAGCTTTAATCAACTGTTTTACAACATGGAGATCTAGTTGTGTCCTTCACTAGTTCCTGTTAAGAATGTCCTGTGCAAGCTGGGCTCATGCCAGAGTATTTATACTCTCCCTGGACAGCGCCACCCGTAGGTCGCTCAATATTATTTCATAAGTCTTTCTTTCATGAATGACTGATTCATGTCAGTGCATTTGTAAACTAATTTATTTTTTAGTTTTTCTTGGGATGTGAAGAAGGCAGCATTTATTGCCCATCTCTCATAGCACTAATGAGGGTGGTGGGCCTTCTCCTCGACATGCTGCAGTCCCACGTGTCAGCTGTGGCTTAAGTGGGCAGCACCCTTGCCTTCTGAGTCATGAAGGTTGTGGGTTCAAGTCCCACTTCCAGCAACTTGAGCACAAAAATCCAGGCTGACACTCAAGGGAGTGCTGCACTGTCGGAGGTGCCGTCTCTTGGATAAGACATTAAACTTGGGTGGATGTACAAACTCCCATGGCTTTAATTCGAAGAAGAGCAGGGGGAGTTCTCCCCGGTTGCCCTGCCCAATCTTTGATCCTCAACTAACATCGCTGATAAACGTTATCTGGCCATTATCACATTGCTGTTTCTCAGAGCTTGTTGTGCACAAATTGGCTGCTGTGTTTCCGAGACTATAACAGTGACTACACTTTAAAAGCACTTAAGCAAAATACTGCGGATGCTGGAAATCTGAAATAAAAGCAGAAAATGCTGGAAACACTCAGCAGGTCAGGCAGCATCTGTGGAGAGAGAAACAGAGTTAACGGGGTTGATTTTCCTGGAGCCGTCAGGCAGGGTTTCAAGCATGTGGGGGGGGGGGGGTAAATCCTGAATTTGGGGGTTCCGACACCATCCCACCCAAAACCCCGCCCCACGCAAGTTTCAGGGGCGGCGGGTACCCACCCCGCACTGGGGCCCGCCGAAACCAGGCGGGAAGGGATTAGTGCCAATTAACTGCCTGTTAACAGGTAGTTAACAGGCAGTTTTTAGCCTAATCCCTATTTTGAGGGGTTTCGTGTGGGACTCCCGACGGCTCCAAACCACGCCAGGTTAGAGCAGGTGGGCCGTCGGGTTGAAGGAGTTGGAGGGGTCGTGATGTCGGTGTTCAGGTGAGTGATGGGTGTATGAGTGCAAAGGTAAGTGTGTTTGGTGTATCTAAAGTGTGTAAAGAAGTTTTACTTACCTGTACTTACCTTAACAGCCTTTCTTCCTGTAGGTGTCGGGAGTGCATCACTCAGCCGGCACTTAAAGCTGAACGGCTGCAATCTGTGAAAAGTGACAACCTTCAGCTTTGAGTGCTGCTGAGAGTTCTAACTGAGTCTGTGTAGAAGGACTCAGGTTAGGACTCAGACTGTCAGTGTTTCACAGTTTCAAACAGCTGTGAAACACTGATATTTCATCTGTC
Source organism: Somniosus microcephalus (assembly GCF_052327205.1). Taxonomy (NCBI): domain Eukaryota; kingdom Metazoa; phylum Chordata; class Chondrichthyes; order Squaliformes; family Somniosidae; genus Somniosus; species Somniosus microcephalus. The sequence goes on along the minus strand of NC_141018.1, from coordinate 20,784,135 downwards.
AAGAACTCTTGACAGATGAAATTGCAGTCTGTGACGTCACCTGTTGCCGGGTGGCCCTTAATTGGCCTGTTGAACCTGCTGGTCGGGCTCAACAAGGTCAATCAAGGGAAAATCGCGCGGATTGGCCGGACGTTGAAGTAGGCGGGTCTAAAACCCAAAAGTTGTAGTCCCGTCTTCTTTCTGACAGCTTCAGGAAAATCGACCCCAACGTTTCAGGTCGATGACCCTTTGTCAGAACTGGAAAAAGTTGGAGATGGAGCAGGTTTTTAAGCAAGTGTAGGGGCAGGGAGAGGGGGGAGGGGAGGAAAGAACAAAAGGGGAAAGTCTGTCTCTTAATCTCTCCTGCCTTCCACCCTATCACAGACCTTCCCTTTTGTTCTTTCCTCCCCCCCCCTTTCCCTGCTCCTACACTTGCTTAAAAACCTGCACCATCTCCAGCTTTTTCCAGTGCTGACGAAGGGAGGGGAGTTTTATCAATGGGGGCGCGTTGGGGGAGGGACTGCTGCTTGTCGGGTTTCAGTCCCGCCCCCCAACGACATCCGGCCAACCCACGCAGGCAGTTAAGTGGCTGTGATCCCTTTCCCTCCTCCAGGAGACTGGACCTGGCGTGGGTCGGGGACCCGCCTCCTGGGGAGATGGCACGGAGGCGGGTTGGGGGGTGGGTTGGGTACCCGCTCCCAGTTTCTGCCATTTTCCCGGCAGTCCTGCCTCCAATCCCCCCCGCCCCCCCGGTTAACTCTGTTTCTCTCTCCACAGATGCTGCCTGACCTGCTGAGTGTTTCCAGCATTTCCTGTTTTCACTTTAAAAGTACTTCATTGGCTGTAAAGCACTTTGGGACATCCTGAAAGGTGCTATATAAATGCAATTCTTTCTTTCTTGCTTGCTTTCTTGATTAAAAAAAAAGATTTGGGGAGCATCTTTTCATGAAGACAAATGTCCCTTTAAATCCCAATTGTGGTACACCACTAATGATTCGGGTAAATGGACGATTTAATTCAGTGTTTATTAGATGATGTTTTGCAGAAGCTGGAAGCAATGCTCCTCTTAATCAATGAACTTTAAAGGTCTGAATACAGAATTACATCGAAACGATCTCAACATAGCAAAACATTTACACATGACATTTAATGCTGATTTTTCCCAGTTTGTTAAGTGCTGGCAAGGCCAGTCCAGAGTGTAATAAAAAGGACATTGTGTTATGTGGATGCACTGCTTGAATGTTTTAGATTACAACGGGGGTAAGCTGATCCCAAACTAAACTGTCTCCTTAATGAAAACCACATTCGCCAGTCAAACGCGACCGCTTTTCACTCCGAGCGCAGTTCCTTACAGCAGATCCACGCCGAGCTGGGTCTATCATCCTTTGCAGTGAAAGTCATCAATCATAGTCAGGGCGTTTGATGATAAATGTCAAGGTTCGCAGGGACCCACCGCTGCAGTTTGAAAGTGTCAGATAAAAGGGCGAAGCTGCTGGGGTTTGTCCGCCTGGGGTGAAAGTTCACCGTGATGTTTCCTATCACTGATGTTTTTCTTTAAAGAACAATGTACTTCAGTGTCGCAGATATAAAGGGCTCGGCAGATAAAGGCCACGCCAGATTAATTTCTGGTGTCAAAGGTCGGCTTTCGGTTTTTATTTTAAAGGACAGCGTGCCAGAAAGGCTGTAAGTTTCCAAAACAGAGCAGGAAATTTTGACTTGGTTGTCAATTTGTTTTTTTTTAAATATTCGTTTATGGGATGTGGGCGTCGCTGGCAAGGCCAGCATTTATTGCCCATCCCTAATTGCCCTTGAGAAGGTGGTGGTGAGCCGCCTTCTTGAACCGCTGCAGTCCGTGTGGTGAAGGTGCTCCCACAGTGCTGTTAGGGAGGGAGTTCCAGGATTTTGACCCAGCGACGATGAAGGAACGGCCGATATATTTCCAAATCAGGATGGTGTGTGTGACTTGGAGGGGAACTTGGAGGTGGTGGTGTTCCCATGCGCCTGCTGCCCTTGTCCTTTTAGGTGGAAGAGGTCGTGGGTTTGGGAGGTGCTGCTGAAGAAGCCTTGGCGAGTTGCTGCAGTGCATCTTGTAGATGGTACACGCTGCAGCCACGGTACGCCGGTGGTGGAGGGAGTGAATGTTTAAGGTGGTGGATGGGGTGCCAATCAAGCAGGCTGCTTTGTCCTGGATGGTGTCGAGCTTCTTGAGTGTTGTTGGAGCTGCACTCATCCAGGCAAGTGGAGAGTATTCCATCACACTCCTTACTTGTGCCTTGTAGATGGTGGAAAGGCTTTGGGGAGTCAGGAGGTGAGACACTCGCCGCAGAATACCCAGCCTCTGGCCTGCTCTTGTTGCCACAGTATTTATGTGGCTGGTCCAGTTAAGTTTCTGGTCAATGGTGACTCCCAGGATGTTGATGGTGGGAGATTCGGCGATGGTAATGCCGTTGAATGTCAAGGGGAGGTGGTTAGTGCCTTTAAGGGGAGAACTACTTTTTACAGCTCCTGTATACTGTAGTACCAGCAGTGACCACACCTGTATATAACCCTGAGTAGGGATCTGTACTGTTTAGTTTTAGAGCAACCCTCATCCAGTAAACATCTGTTGATTGTTCCTCTGCGTCCCTGTCGATTATTTGAAGGACACACTACCTAAAGGTTCACAGATTCAACAGTTAGACTCTCGCTTGTTGGTGATAGTCATTGCCTGGCACTTCTGTGGCGTGAATGTTACCTGGCACTTATCAGGTTGTTACTATAAGGATTATTCACGGACATCAATTTGTTCGAGTTTGTGGATAAAGTGTCAGCCTTGGCTCAGCGGTAACGCACTTGCCTTTAAGTCAGAGGTGGTGAATTTAGTCCAACAGGCCGGCGGGAGGCTGGCAGGCAGGGTTTGGGTCGGACGGCCATTTTACACCTCGCCCGAGTGTACTCTCCATTGAAGATCCGGCGCGGTGTAACACAGGCTGCTGTCCCAAGCCCGTCAGCTTATCGCCGAGCGGATTAGGTTGAAATCGGGGCAAGAAAGTTGCGGGTTTTAGACTAACACCAAAGTTGATTTCGGTGAAGCAAAAGCAAAACACTGCGGTTGCTGGAAATCTGAAATAAAAACAGAAAACGCTGGAAATACTCAGCAGATCAGGCAGCATCTGTGGAGAGAGAGAAACAGAGTTAACGTTTCAGTTCTAATGAAAGGTCATCGACCTGAAACGTTACATAGAAACTTAGAAACATAGAAGATAGGAGCAGGAGTAGGCCATTCAGCCCCTCGAGCCTGCTCCGCCATTCAATGTGATCATGGCTGATCATCCAAATTCAGTACCCTGTCCCTGCTTTCTCCCCATACCCCTTGATCCCTTTAGCCTTAAGAAATATATCCAACTCCTTCTTGAATATATTTAATGAATTGGCCTCAACTGCCTTCTGTGGTAGAGAATTCCACAGGTTCACCACTCTCTGGGTGGAGAAATTCCTCCTCATTTCTGTCCTAAATGGCTTACCCCTTATCCTTAGACTGTGACCCCTGGTAACTCTGTTTCTCTCTTAATTTAGGTGCATCTGTGCCGCACCCCCTTCAAGGTCAATATATCTTTCCTGAGGTTCAAAAGCTGAAGGCAGTACTCCATATCGGATCTGACCAAGGCTCTGTATAACTGAAGCATCCCTTCATCACTTCTGCATTTCGAAACCCCTTGAGATAATGGCCAATATTCCATTAGCTTTTCTGATTGCTTTTTGTACTTGTGCACTAGCTTTGTGTACATGGACACCTAAATCCGCTTGCTCCTCCACAGCTCCTAGTCTCTCACCATTAAGAAATATATTGCGATTTGTCGTTCTCGAATCCAAAGTGGATGACCTCACACTTCCCCGCATTGAACTCTATCTGCTACATGTTTGCTCACTCACTTAGTCTGTCTGTGTCGCTTTGTCACTTCCTGCTCCCATCTATGCAACTCACTGTGCCTCCTAACCTAGTGTTATCTGCAAACTTTAATATACAACGCTCTATTCCTTCATCCAAGTCATTCAGGTGCAGAGTGAAAAGCTGATGCCCTATGCAAATCCCAAGGGAACACCACTTGTCACATCCCATCAATCAGAGTATATTCCCTTTATGATAGCAAAAGTGTAAAGTCTGTGGGTTGTATAGCGAAGTAATACACAGACTACAAGAGTAACTTAAACAGGACTTTACTATTCGAAGGTCAGGGCGAATCTGCCCAATAAATTCTGCCACAGCACTTATATACCGGTGTGGTCACCGTCGGTATTACAGTATACAGCAGCCAGGATAAAGTAGTGCCACACCTAAAATAGTTCTCTTAAAGGTGGACGGTTACATACAATAGTTCTCTTAAAGGTAGAACAGTTACATACACTGCAAAAAGTACGAGTGCACACCTAATCTAGAGCCGTCTTTTGTCTCCACTAGTCCTATCATCATCTCGTCTCGTTTTGAATACCTCTTAATGTCTCTTCACTTCTCTTTTGTTCTCTCCCAGCCCCCATACTGGCCTTTTAATCTATTTCATTTCCTGTGCTTCTTCAGTCTTGACAAAGGGTTTACCCGAAACGTTGACTTTATTTTCTCTCCACGGATGTTGCCTGGCCTGCTGAGTTTTTCCAGCATGTTCTGTTGCTATTTTATATTCCCCTTATCCCTTCTCTTGTCTCTTATCTCCCAAGCAATGACCAAACCAAGCCACAAGATTATCTCCAATTCCATGGGTTTTCATTTTTGCTAATAATCTCTTGTGTGAAATCTTAAAAAATGCCTTCTGGACGTCCATATAGACAACATCAAAAGCCGTTCCTCTGTCCATCATACCAGTGAACTCCTTAAAATAATTCAACTAGATTACTCAGACATTATTTATCCTTCACTAATCCATGCTGACTCTCTGATCAATTCATACTTGACCCAGTGCTCAGTCACTCTGTCCCCGAGATAGATTCCAGTAACCTCCCCACAACTGATGTTAAGTAGTTTCTCCATCCCTCCCATCTTAAATAATTTTAACATTTCCAAGCCATCAACGCAGTTTCTGAATCTAGAGAGCTTTGGAAAATGATGGCTGACACCTCTGCAATTTCTTCCCTTATTTCTTTCAATATCTCGAGGTGGAAACCATCAGGTCCCAGAGGTTTGTCTATCTTAAGTCCCATTATTTTCTCCATTATCTTTATTTACTTAAATTAAATCCATTCAGCTCCTCCCCATGACATTTTTAGGTTCCCTTGTACCGCTGGTATTTTATCCTCTTTCTTCTGTAAAAACGGATACAAAGTACTCATTTAACAAGTCCATAATTTTCTTATTGTCCATTTTAGTCTTGTCTAGCACAAACTGCCTATCCACCTGGACCAAAATTAATCTTTTTATTCTTTCAGATGCCTCAATCATATTCCCTCAAAGTTTACTGAGGTGCTGTCTTTCGGTGAGATGCTATGCTAAGGCCCATCTGCTCTCTACAGTGGATGTAGAAGATCCCATGGCACTATTTCGAAGAAGAGCAGGGGAGTTATCCTTGATGACATGGCCAATATATATCTCTCCTCCAAATTCGATAATACTGATTATCTGGTGATATATCTCATTGCTGTTTGTGGGACCTTGCTGTGTGCAAATTGGCTGCAGCGTTTCCTACATTACAACAGTGACTACACTTTGAAAAAGTACTGTAAAACACTTTGGGACATCCTGAAGCCGTGAAAGGCACTATATAAATCCAAGTCTTCTCGTATCTTTCCTGAGTAACTGACAATTTTTTTTTTCATTCACGGGATGTGGGCGTAGCTGGCAAGGCCAGAATTTATTGCCCATCCCTAATTGCCCTCGAGAAGGTGGTGGTGAGCCGCCTTCTTGAACCGCTGCAGTCCGTGTGGTGAAGGTGCTCCCACAGTGCTGTTAGGGAGGGAGTGCCAGGATTTTGACCCAGCGACGATGAAGGATCGGCCGATATATTTCCAAGTCAGGATGGTGTGTGACTCGGAGGGGAGCTTGGAGGTGGTGGTGTTCCCATGCGCCTGCTGCCCTTGTCCTTCTAGGTGGAAGAGGTCGCGGGTTTGGGAGGTGCTGCCGAAGAAGCCTTGGCGAGTTGCTGCAGTGCATCTTGTAGATGGTACACACTGCAGCCACGGTAAGCCGGTGGTGGAGGGAGTGAATGTTTAAGGGGGTGGATGGGGTAAATTCCCCTGTAAGATGAAAAAAAAGGTTTGAAAGCAAGACTAAGTTTGACTCCAGCTCACAGCAATTTTCTTCAGAGGTTCCTTATGGATTCATCCCCTTTCAGAGCCATTCCGTGCAGTTACTAAAGACCTACCCATTTTAAACCAACACGCTATCTCATGCACACAGAAAATCTCCAGGAGATCAACCGCAGGCTATTTCTTGATAGATTTGCAGTAGTTAAGATGCAGTCATTAATTGCCTAACGTGAATGCCACCTCAGACCAAGCACACTGACACTTGGCAGAAACACTAGCTGCAGCTGCTCAGACCCCAATCCGAATAAAACCCCCAAAGGAAATTAAAACCATATATTTTACCATTTAAAAAATACTGGGAGTGATTTAAGACTGTAATCCAATCTTGTCGCTTCAGATGACATTTATAAACCACTTGAAACGATGCCACATGAACCCCTCAATTAAGTCACCACCCACACACCCATTTCTCATTTGAATCTCATGTCATTTATAATCCAGTTGTAAAGTCTCTTTTACTCAATGCCTCGAACTAGCCCATGTACAGAGTCGTCATATCAGAACACCGCTGTTCAAAAACAATACTTTGAAGGTAAAAAAAATAAATATGGTCAGTTCCCAGAAGTTGCTGTGAAAGCTTGTCCCTGTTAATAACAGCAACAACAACTTGTATTTATATAGCGCCTTAACATGGTAAAACGTCTCAAGGCGCTTCACAGGAGCGATTATCAAACAAGATTTGACAGCGAGCCACACAAGGAGATATTGGGACAGATGGTCAAAGAGGTAGATTTTAAGGAGTGTCTTAAAGGAGGAAAGAGAGGCGGAGAGGTTTAGGGAGGGAATTTCAGAGCTTAGGGCCCAGGCAACAGAAGGCACGGCCGCCAGTGGTGGAGCGATTATAATCAGCGATGTGCAAGAGGCCAGAATTGGAGGAGCGCAGAGATCTCGGAGGGTTGTACGGCTGGAGGAGGTTACAGAGATAAGTAGAGGCGAGGCCATGGAGGGATTTGAAAACAAGGATGAGAATTTTAAAATCTAGGCCTTCCTCGGAAGCCAATGTAGGTCAGTGAGCACAGGGGTGATGGGTGAACGGGACTTGGTGCAAGTTAGGACACGGGGCAGTGAGCACAGGGGTGATGGGTGAACGGGACTCGGTGCGAGTTAGGACACGGGGCAGTGAGCACAGGGGTGATGGGTGAACGGGACTTGGTGCGAGTTAGGACACGGGGCAGTGAGCACGGGGTGATGGGTGGATGGGACTTGGTGCGAGTTAGGACACGGGGCAGTGAGCACGGGGTGATGGGTGGACGGGACTTGGTGCGAGTTAGGACACGGGGCAGTGAGCACGGGGTGATGGGTGGACGGGACTTGGTGCGAGTTAGGACACGGGCAGCAGAGTTTGGATGAGCTCAAGTTTACAGAGGGTGGAATGTGGGAGGCTGGCCAGGAGTGTGTTGGAATAATCGAGTCCAGAGGTAACAATGGCAGGGATGAGGGTTTCAGCAGCGGATGAGCTGAGGCAGGGGCAGAGACGGGCGATGTTACAGTGGTGGAAATTGGCGGTCTTGGTTGTCGTCGTACGTGTCTTCACACTGTTCCCTTTGGGGAACTGTATGAAGTGGTGGAAGGATTTCTGGCCACGATTAACGCTCCTTCTGTGACCGTAACCATCTTCGTACCAGCCATTAGGGTGGTTAGTCCTATGGCGGGAGGGTTTTACGGGCTCCCACAACCCATACGAGGAGGGGGCCACCCACACCCACGGATGCAAGTATCCCGCTGGATGTCAACCCAGAATTTAGAGCCGGAGCTCCGACTCCACTTGCCGGGACTGTCTGGAGCGGGGTTTGAAACCCTATGCCTTCTGGCCCAGCGGCGGGGATGCTACTGCTACGCCAAAGGCCCACTCCTGGTGGTCTTGGTGATGGAGCGGATATGTGGTCGGAAGCTCATCTCGGGTTCAAACACAACACTGAGGTGGCTCAGCCTTAGACAGGTGCCAGGGAAAGGGGTGGTGTCCGTGGCTCATAATACGATCTGCATCATGACAAGTCGCACCATTGTTCAAATGCCGTCCAGGTCTGTCACTCATCTGGTTTGGGATTGGGCAGCTCAATTTTTTGAGAGGCTATGGGTCAAATTACAGAATATACATTGGGTGACTTACTTCCATCATGTTAATATGCAAATCAGGATGCCAAAAGTCCTGTTTTTAAAACGAGGAGTTTGTTTTCTAACCTTGTTTCTGTCCGGTTGCAGCTTCTGTCAATTTGGGAATGTGGTCTCACCCAGGAGACAGTTGAAAGCTCCTCCTGATACGTGGTGTCCTCTGCAATCAACAGTTACATGTTGGGAATTCGCAGGCTTTTAAACAATCCTCGCTGGCCTCTTTACAGCGTCAAGTTAAAAGAGGTTTCAGCCGGGGAGTCTGCCAAAGTCCAGTTTCTGATGTGGCACCCCAAATATCACAGTGCCACCGAACATTTACGGGGTGGCTAGATAAACACACGAGGGAGAAAGGAATAGAAGGTTATGTTGATAGGGTGAGATGAAGTAGGGTGGGAGGAGGCTGGAGTGGAGCACTGATATTCTATACAATTCTGTGCAATGTCACTATGGCAAAAGTTATACTAGATTCTTCTCCCCACCCAAAACATACGGACATCTGAAAATGACGGGCCGGGAAAGACCAAGCCTACCCCATACTCAATGGCTGGAGAATCATGACTAGGCACTTCTAAATCCCCATATCTCCTGTCTCCTTATTTAAGGAAGGATATACTTGCATTGGAGGCAGTTCAGAGACGATTCACTTGGTTAATTCCAGAGATGAGAGTGTAGGGGGTTTCTCTTGCTTGCTCTGGTCTCCTGCCAGGCTTCTTGCAATAATTACCCTTGAGTGGTTCGACCCACTCTTCCCTACGGTTCTAGACCTTGGACTAAGGTGCAGGGAACTGTAGTGCAGAGAAAACTCAATAGACCAGGTTGAATAGCACGAAATGGATGCTTTTATTAAACAGTTTGCAGCACTATAAAATACATGTCATAAGCACAGATTAAAGCTACTACAAGCATGCACACGTCTGTGAACTTAACTCTATGGAAATGGGGAACACACGGCACATCGTAAAAGGGGTGACACATTACTACTACCCTTAACCCCCTCCCTACCTAACTAAGTTTCGACTTGAGGAACTCGGGATCATGCTCACCACTTTCAGAATTGCGAAAAGGGGTTCGCAGCTTTTTTGGCACAGCTTTCCATCGTCACGTGGATTTGGAAACTTCTGGCGCAGCTTGTTTTCCTCTTGGTTCTCCCGCGATGAGACTGCCGATACAGCCTTGGTGAGCGCTCGCCACGGATGAATCCGTTACCGACGTGATGTTGAAGCACTGAATGCACCTGTGAGAATCCGTTACCGATGGGATGTTGAGGCACTGGAGTGCTGGGCCCGGAGTGTCCTTTTTCTCCAGCCTGGATCGTCGTTTTTCCCGAGGGTGTCTTCTCCTTCGGCCTGGGTCGTCGATGATCTCCCGACAAAAGTACCCGGGCAACCCTCGTCGTCTTCCCGTCGTGGCCGAGCCTTGCCTGGCCGAACACCGACCACGTTCCGAAACCGAAGTGCTGCCTTAACCGAAGAGTCTGTCCCGAAGCGTTGAAGAAATGAAAACCGAAGTGAAGCTACTGATGGACCTTTCAATCCACAGTTATACCTTTTTGGGACATTCTTATCTCCCGCCAAATCATAGTCCTGTCTTTGTAATATTTTTGGCGGGCAGAATTCTCTGCAGGGGCGTTTTGTCTTCGTAACGGGAGCTGGTGATAGCTTAACTGGCCTTCCCGGGCCGATAATGTCTTTGCTTTGTCACCGTAACTCGGTTTGTATACTGATCGGTCTGGAGATTGCCCTTGATGGCTGCTAAACGGCTTTTCTTTGTACAGTAAATGGGTTTAAGTGTTCGTTCAATTGTCTGCCCATTTCTTGATGGGCCTCATCCTGCTACCCAAAACTGTCCTGTACTTATAATCTAATCAATATGTATGCTCAGTTCCCTGAGTTTCGGTTTCCCGAAACTGGTTTTCGCGGGCTTAATGTCCTCAATCCACAAGCCTGTCTGACTTGCAGTAACAGAAATTCAAATGGTCCCAGAAGCTGGTCACGAGGTCCGGCGGCCATTTTGTGTGCCCTTTTAGCAAAGGCTTCTTTGTACAAGCTTCTTTTGGTCAATAAAACTGTCTTATTAACCCTATTTTACTGCGTGATTATTAATGAAAATTTCGAATCTTACAAGGGGGTTGACTTATGAAGAAAGGTTGAGCAGGTTGGGCCTATACCCATTGGAATTTAGAAGAATGAGAGGTGATCTTATTAAAACATATAAGATACTGAGGGGGCTCGACAGGGTAGATGCAGAGAGGATGTTTCCCCTCATGGGGAAACCTAGAACGCGGAGGTACAGTCTCAGAATAAAGGGTCGCCCTTTTAGAACTGAGATGAGGAGGAATTTCTTCTCTCAGATGGTCGTAAATCTGTGGAATTCTCTGCCCCAGAGAGCCGTGGAGGCTGGGTCATTAAATACATTTAAGGTGGAGATAGACAGATTTTTGCAAGATAAGGGAGTGAAGGGTTATGGGGAGCGGGCGGGGAAGTGGCTTTGAGCCCAAGATCAGCCATGATCTTATTGAATGGCGGAGCAGGCTCGAGGGGCCAAGTGGCCTATTCCTGCTCCTATTTCTTACATATCCGCGCCGTCAGCTTGGCCGCCTACTTCTACCTCCGACTCAACCCCAGCTCATCTGCTGCTGAAACCCTCCTATTTCTTATGTTCTTGAGAGGCAAAGAGAACAGAGAAAAACCCCAGGCCCAAATGGGAAAATAAAATATGGAAAATTTAAGCCTTCAGAATGAGACCCTCTAAGTCCCGGTCTCATTCTGGACCTCACCCCCTCCAAGGCCAATATATCATTCCTGAGATGCGGTGCCCAGAGGGCGGTGGGGGGTCCGGAACTCACTGCCTGAAAGGGTGGTAGAGGCAGAGACCCTCATCACATTTAAAAGGTACTTGGATATGCACTTGAAGTGCCTAACCTGGGCTACGGACCAAGAGCTGGAAAGTGGGATTAGGGTGGATAGCTCTTTGTCGGTCGGCACGGACAAGATGGGCCGAACGGCCTCCTCCTGTGCTGTAAATTTCTATGATTCTAACTGAATGCAGCATGCCAGGTGGTGGTCTGACGAAGGCTCTGTACAACTGGGGCACAACCTCTTATGTAGTCGGAAGCTCATCTCGGCGGTCAAATACGACACCAAGGTTGTGAACGGTCTGGTTCCGCCTCAGGCAGTGACCAGCGGGAAGGCTGGAGTCGGCGGCTGGGGAACGGAGTTTGTGACGGGGACCGAAGACAATATTTAGTTGGAGGAAACTTCTGCTCATCCAGTACTGGATGTCGGACAGGCAGTCTGACAATTTAGAGACAGCGGAGGGGTCGAGAGAGGTGGTGGTGAGGTGGAGCTGGGTGTCGTCAGCGTACATGTGGAACCTGACGTCGTGTTTTCGGCTGATGTCCATGAGGGACAAAGTGTAGATGAGAAATAGGAGGGGGGCCAACAAAGGTATGGACGAGGGTTTCAGCAGTAGATGGGCTGAGGCAGGGGCGGAGACGGGCGATGTTACGCAACGATATAGATACTAAAATTATATAAACGATTGGAAAATCAACAGGGGTTGGAGGCATATCTGGGTGTCTCAATTCCACAATAGCAGAGAGGACGACTTCTTTTGAACAATCTTTCCACTCTGCTCATTTTGTAACAGTGAGAATGAAGTAAAGGCTCATTTATGGGCTTTCCAGTCTTTAAGATGTTTTGTACTGAGTTCAGCCTATTTATCTTCGCTAATTAGCATTTTCTATAAACACGATAGCTGGGAGACATAACTTGTTATTTTGCTTCAAAGGCTGTGACACAAGGCCACGTGCTGTCAATCTGTTTAATCATCAATAACTGGGTAAGCCTCATATTCATTAAGCAAGGCTTCTTAAGTTTAATTGATTCATGTTTTATTCTGCTGTGCCAGGCTATATCAAAAAAAAAGAATTTTTATCAATCCAATCAAAATACTGCAAAAAATTTGGCATAAAAATTCGGTTGCTTTGCGCCTCCCGTTAGTGTCCTAAGAGGGTGCTAATGGAACGCAAAGCAACTAGCGCCCGGGCGCAGTGCCGCCAACGCCTCCCGCAAAATTCAGCGGGAGGTTAGTGGCGGCGGTAACTGTTAGTGCCCCGTGGCGCTGTGCCGCCAGTGATGACGTCATCGCCGTGCGCAGGGCCCCGCTCGCGCCCCGGCCGCGATCTTCGGTACCCCCCCACCCACTGCAGCTGGGGTGGCGCAAATTAAACGGGAGGTGCCGGGCGGCCATTTTTGTTGCTGGCCGCCTGCCAGCACCTGACCTCGTTGCCGTCCCCGGCCTCCTGAGCAGCCCCCCCACTGCGGAGTGCCGGCCGCGATCGGGCAGCCTGGCACTTCTCTTGAGTGCCGGGCTCTATTGCCGGCACTCCGATTCCCGGTGGCCCAGCTGGGTCCCGGGTCGCGCTGCGCAAGGCCCCTCCACTTTAAGAAGGGGAGGAAGGCCTGCAGTACCGCGTCGCGATGTGCCGCAGCGCCACAAAATTCACTCACAGCACCCCAAGAGGGAGGCGGGGCACTTCCAGTGGCACCCTACTTCCCCCTTGGGGCACTACCGGTAAATTTCGGCTGCGGGGGCGCAAATTTTTTCGGGCCGCTAAAAGTAGTGCCCCGGCGAAGTTAGCGCCCCAAAGGGGGCGCGACTCAATTTTTTCCCCCCATATCTCTGTAACCTCCTCCAACCCTACAACCCTCTGAGATCTCTGCGCTCATCCAATTCTGGCCTCTTGAAAATCCTCGATTTCCATCGCTCCACCATTGTCGGCCATGCCGTCAGCTGTCTGGGCCCTAAGCTCTGGATTTCCCTCCCTGAACCTCTCCGCCTCTCTCTCTTGCTCTCTTCCTTTAAGACGCTCCTTAAATCCTACCTCTTTGACCAAGCTTTTGGTCGCCTGTCTCAATATCTCCTTATGTGGCTTGGTGTCAAATTACTTTTGATAACGCTCTAGCGAAGCGCCTTGGGACATTTTACGAAGTGAAAGGCACTATATAAATGCATGTTGTTGTTGTTCACGGCCCCCTGGAGTTCTCCAACCACTGCTCCCGAACAACGATGATTGTGCTTCTGATTATTGCTGTTGGAACCCGATTTGTGTAGAATTAAGGAGTGTCGCTATTAGATTGTATCATTAATTGCTTGGTCAAGAGGTAGGTTTTAAGGAGCATCTTAAAAAAGAAAGGAAAGATTTGTATTTCTTTAGCGCATTTCACAACCTCAGGACATCCCTACAGCCAATGAAGTACTTCTGAAATGCAGTCATTGTTGTAATGTAGGAAACGTGGCAGCCATTTTGAGCACAGCAACTCCCACAATCAGCAATGTGATAATGACCAGATAATCTGCTTTTTGTTGATGTTGGTTGAGGGAGAAATATTGATCAAGACACCAGGGAGAACTCCCCTGCTCTTCTTCGAAATAGTGCCGTGGGATCTTTTACCTCCACCCGAGAGAGCAGATGGGGCCTCGGTTTAATGTCTCATCCGAAAGACAGTACCTCCGACAGTGCAGCACCTCCCTCAGCACTGCACTGGGGTGTCAGCCTAGATTAAAGGAAGAGAGCGATGCAGAGAGGCGGAAAGGTTTAGGGAGGGAATTCCAGAGCTTAGGGCCTAGGCAGCTGAAGGCACGGCCGCCAATGGTGGGTCGAAGGAAGTCGGGAATGCGCAAGAGGCCAGAATTGGAGGAACCCCGTGCACTCCCTCTTCTGAGTCTTGAAGGTTGTGGGATGAAGACTGACTCCAGGACCTGGGGACATAATCTGGACTGTCAGAGCGGCTGTCTGCCTGTAGCAAAAATACGGTGCCATTATTTGAACAGCAGGTTCTCTTGGCCGATATTCCTACCTCAACTGCAAACAGTTTTTAACCGGTCATTGATCGCACTTGCTGCTTGTGGGACCATGCTGTCTGCAACTTGTGTTTTGTCTACATATCCCATATCCCCGCCATTACAAGAGGCTTTGAGTACAGGAATAAAGAAGTTTTACTCCAATTACACAGGGCCTTGGTGAGACCACACCTGGAGTATTGTGTACAATTTTGGTCTCCTTACCTAAGGAAGGATATACTTGCCATAGAGGGAGTGCAACGAAGGTTCACAAGATTGATTCCTGGGATGGCGGGACTGTCATATGAGAAGAGATGGAGTACACTAGGCCTGTATTCTCTTGAATTCAGAAGAATGAAAGGGGATCTCATTGAAGCATACAAAATTATTACAGGGCTTGATAGGGTGGATGCTGGGAGAATGTTTCCCTTGGCTGGGGAGTCTAGAAACAGGGGCCACAGCCTCAGGATAAAGGGTAGGCCATTCAGGACTGAGATGAGAAGAAATTTTAAGAATTCTCTACCCCAGAGGGCTGTGGAGGCTCAGTCATTGGGTATATTCAAAACAGAAGTCAATAGATTTCTGACTAGTAAGGACATCAAGGGATATGGCGATAGGGCCGGTGAATGGAGTTGAGGCAGAAGATCAGCCGTGATCTTATTGAACGGTGGAGCAGACTTGAGGGGCCGAATGGCTGACTCCTGCTCCTATTTCTTATGTTCTTATCTCCAAGACCACCTACTTCCACCTCTGTAATATCGCCTGTCTTCACCCCTGCCTCAGTCCATCTGCTCCTGATACCCTCATCTGTGCTTTTTTTTTAACCTCCGGACTCGATTATTCCAACGCTTTTCTGGCCGGCCTCCCATCATCCGCCCTCCATAAACTTGAGCTCATCCAAAACCCTGTCCTTACACGCACCGAGATAACTGCAAGTGCTTCTTCTTGTTGTTCGGCTGGGACGTGTCCTAGCTGCATGATATCAGTCCAACACACCTTTTGTGTGGAGCTGATCACTGGGAGTAAGAATCGCTGAGTTTACCCTTAAATATAGAGGAAAAACAGCTGATCAGCATTGTACCAACGTCTGGCATTTCTTTTAGCACATTCTCTCGCATTCAATCTCGCTCCGTGTGGTCACTCCTTCACCAACAGCATCAACAACAACATGCATTTACAGGAAACTTTCTGGTATCCGGCACGGACGGGACCGACGTGGTGCCGATTCATCAAAAATTCCGGATAACCGAACGCTATAGTAAAAGATGCGGAGCTGAGAGCTCCGTATAAAGCAACAAACCCTGTTGCTTAGCAACAGGTTCAGAACAATGGCCACAAGTTCCAAGCGTCTCTGTAGCTTAGCAACAGCTGCAGCCACACCCTTGCCTTCCTCCATTTGTTGCTGTGCAAGTAATAAAAGTTACCTGAACCGACTCCTGAATTTTGCCGGTTAACCGACATTTCCGGTTATTTAGGTGTTGGTAAATCGAAAGTTTCCTGTATATAGCACCTTTAACATAGTAAAGTATCCCAAGGTGCTTCACAGGAACGTTATCAGGCAAAATCTGACACCGAGCCACATAAGGAGATATTAGGACAGGTGATCAAAAGCTTGGTCAAAGAGGTAGGGTTTAAAGAGTGTCTTAAAGGAAGAGCGAGAGGTAGAGAAGTTTAGGGAGGGAATTCCAGAGCTTCAGGTCTCAGCAGCTGAAGGCACGGCCACCAACGGTGGAGCAATTATAATCGGGGATGTGCAAGGTGCCAGAATTGGAGGAGCGCAGAGATCTCGGAGGGTTGTAAGGCCGGAGGAGGTTAGAGAGAGGGAAGGATGAGGCCATAGAGGAATTTGAAAGCAAAGATGAGAATTTTGAAATCGAGGCTTTGCTTAACCGGGAGCCAATGTAGGTCAGTGAGCACAGGGGTGATGTGCGAACGGGACTTGGTGCGAGTTAGGACACAGGCAGCCGAGTTTTGGATGACCTCAAGTTTATGTGGGATGGAATGAGGGAGGCCGGCCAGGAGTGCGTTGGAATAGTCAAGTCTAGAGGTAACAAGGTCACCTTTCCATTGACCAGCACAATAGCTAAAATATAAAATGACCAGCCACATCGCACAGTTTACATCAAATGTCTAGAGCATTCTCCTGGATTGTCAGCTGTGGCTCAGTGGGTAGCACTCTTGCCTCTGAGTCAGAAGGTTGTGGATTTAAGTCCCACTCCAGAAACCTGAGCACCAAAAAATCTGGGTTGTCGGAGGTGCCGTCTTTCGGATGAGATGTTAACTCGAATCCCCGTCTGCTCTCTCAGGTGGACATAAAAGATCCCACAGCACTATTTCGAAGAAGAGCAGGGGAGCCTTCATAGCGAGAGGATTCGAGTACAGGAGCAAGGATGTCTTGCTGCAGCTGTACAGGTCCTTGGTGAGACCACACCGTGGGTATTGTGTGCAGTTTTGGTCGCCTTATCTGAGGAGGGATGTTCTTGCCATGGAGGGAGTGCAGCGAAGATTCACCAGACTGATACCTGGGATGGCAGGAGTGACGTATGAAGAGAGATTGGGTCGATTGGGCTTATATTCGCTGGAGTTTAGAAGAATGAGAGGGGATTTCATTGAAACTTATAAAATTCTAACAGGACTAGACAGACTAGATGCAGGAAGGATGTTCCCGATGGTCGGGGAGTCCAGAACCAGGGGTCACAGTCTAAGGATAAGGGGTAAGCCGTTTAGGACTGAGATGAGGAGGAATTTCTTCACCCAGAGAGTGGTGAACCTCTGGAATTCTCTACCACAGAAGGCAGTTGAGGCCAATTCATTAAATATATTCAAGAAGGAGTTAGATATATTTCTTAAGGCTAAAGGGATCAAGGGCTATGGGGAGAAAGCAGGGACAGGGTACTGAATTTGGATGATCAGCCATGATCTCATTAAATGAACAGGCTTGAGGGGCCAAATGGCCTACTCCTGCTCCTATCTTCTATGTTTCTATGTTTCTATGTTATCCCCGGTGTCCTGGGCCACTATTTATCCCTCAATCAACATCATTAAAACAGATTATCTGGCCATTATCACATTGCTGTTTGTGGGAGCTTGCTGTGCGCAAATTGGCTGCCGCGTTTCCTACATTACAACGGTGACCACACTTCAAAACATACTTCATTGGCTGTAAAGCGCGTTGGGACGTCTGGTGGTCGTAAAAGACGCTATAGAAAAAGGCCTTTCTTTCTTTAACAGCCTGTTAACTTTAACAGTCCTGCCGACGGAAGTGATGGAAGCGGAGACACTCACTGTTTTCAAGGGGAGACTGGATAGGCGCTTGAGGTAAATAAACCAGCAGGGCTACGGGGATAGAGCGGGGGAATGGGACTGACTGGATCGCTCTACAGAGAGCCGGCACGGACCCGATGGGCCGAATGGCCTGCTTCTGTGTCGTTATGACTCTTAATCTGAGAATCCATCGCCGAGCAATCCGTCCCCTGTCTAACCTCAAATCTTCCTAGCTTGCTCGGGCAACAGATTGTGAATTGGAAGTTAACGAGTTTAACAAAGAATGTTCCAAGTGTTACAGTCCTTAGATAAACCAGAGTTGTTACAGAGTTGTAAACTCGAGGAACAGCACCTCATCTTCCGAATAGGCACTTTGCAGCCTTCTGGACTCAATATCGAGTTCAACAATTTCAGATCATAACCTCGGCCCCTATTACATTTTTACTTATATATTTTTTTCCACCCCTTGTTTTGGATTCCCCCCCCCCCCCTCCACTTTCCTTTTTTTTTCTCTCTCCCACATGGCAGCTGTCTCCCATTCTGCCAGAACATTTCACACCTAATCTGAGCCGTCTTTTGTCTCCACTGTCCTATCACCATCTCGTCTGGTTTTGAATACCTCTTAATGTCTCTTTACTTCTTTTGTTCTATCGCAGCCCTGCCTTCGATCTATTTCATTTCCTTTCCAGTTTTGAAAAAGGGTTTGACCCGAAACATCGACTCTAATTTCTCTCCACGGATGTTGCCTGGCCTGCTGAGTTTTTCCAGCATTTTCTGTTGTTATTTCAGAGTTGTTACTTGCTCTTTTGGTGTAGAGATTTGCTCACCCTTATCCGGGTGAAGCACCTTCAAAGGGTGCAGATGATCAGCTTGGCTTTTGACAGAGTGCAATCGGCCTCAAGGTGGCTCCACTCCACCAGGCTGGCAAACCAGGCCTCATCCTTTCCCCTTCCACCGGCTCTTATTGCATGGATGCGGAGTCACTTTGTGCAACAGCACCCAGTGCACTTAACGCACACATGGGGATGTAGAATAAAACACATGCATAAATAATAGTAACAAAATTAGACACATTCCTAATTCCAGGAGACAGCTGGCTCGTACGCGGACCCCTTGACCGTGATGGAACCTGACAGATTGTGCAAAGTAACCGCACATATTTCATCAGGCATCTTAATTAGACAGCCTTATTCGAAAGGGAGGCTAAGTGTCAGCGAGCAGTGTTTCCGCTCCAGTGAGCAGGAATGTTTTTTAGAGTTGGAAGAGGGCAACCCGTACCAGTCAGATCTCCATTAAAGCTGGGCGGTCATGCAATAAATATCGGAATGTTTAAATAATAATCAACCCCGAAAACATTTAATGATTAATTTTTTTTGTTGTTGCTCGAGCTGGCTGCGTGTGCATTTTGCTGCCCCCCTGACATTTGTGCCTTTTTAAACTATTGCCCGACTGGTTTCGCATCGAACAGCCGAAACGGATTATAATCAGCTCCTTTTAAAAAGTCGGCTTTTTGGGCAAGATTTAATTTTAAAAACTCCTTGCCTCCTTTTTGAGGATTCTCTGTCGAGGAGGGTGATGGTGCCGAGGAAGATATCACTCTAAGCGGCATCCGTGTGCAGTTGCAAAGTCAGCTCTTGATAGACGCGACATCTAGTTGATCGTCCCACGAGTGGAATTGTTCACTCTAATGCGTAATTTATAATATATTAAATATCTTACCTGTGTGTGGACAACTCCTATCAACTTTTCACATTATAAATCCCTATGTCCACATTTATAATGGGAACGGCTTATGTCAAATCTATGAAATAGAGATCGGCCCCAAAACATCACTAAAACCTCAAATTAAATTATTTTTTAAAATCACATTTTTAAAATAACTATAAATTACATAAAATAACTATTTTAAACAATAATTTAAATTTTTGAAAAAATTAATTACAGTTTTTAACAGGGCTAAAAATAAACTTACCTTTAAAGTATTTAAAAATAATAAACCTGTGGAAAAAATCTTTTAATTTTACTTAATTCACCACTTACCTTGTTAAAAGCAGGCCTTGCGACTGCTTTTTAAAAGCGTAGCTCCTGGAGACTTACCCTCCCGGAGAAACCTGGAAAAGAAACGGAAGTTCCAGGCGTACGCGCTGCCTCTCCGGCGCACACGTTCGACCTGCGAACCCCTTCCTTCAAGGGAACGGAAGTTCCGGTTTCCCATGCATGCGCAGTGCATGCACGAAACCGGCACTTTCGTTGGGCCTACGCGTGAGTACCCAGCGCGGACACACCCGTGGGGACCCGAATTTCTGGGCCAATATCTCGGGAGCCTCGGACATCACCATTCTGGCACAGGTATTTACCCTTTGACCCCCTCACACCACCCCCCCCTGCCCCGTACGCCCAAAGAGATTTACTAGAATGGTTCCAGGGATGAGGGATTACAGTTTGGAGCAGAGGAGGCTAAGAGGAGATTTGATCGAGGTGTTAAAAATGATGAAGGGTTTAGATAGAGTAAATAAAGAGAAACTGTCTCCAATGGCTGAAGGGTTGATAATAAGAGGGCACAGATTTAAGCTGATTGGCAAAAGAACCAGAAGCGAGATGAGGAAAAACCTTTTTACGCAACGAGTGGTTAGGATTTGGAATGTGCTGCCTCATAAGGTGGTGGAAACAGAGTCAATCATAGCCTTCAAAAGGGAATTGAAGGAGAAAAATTGCAGGGATATGGGGAAAGAGCGGGGGAGTGGGACTAACTGGATTGCTCGTCGAAGAAGCCGGAGCAGATTCGATGGGCCGAATGGCCTCCTTCTGTGCTGTCCTATCCTATGCTTCTATGAAATGGGCTCTCCTGAATTTCCAGGCCTTGATCTGTCCCCAACAATCCCAGTCAAGAGCGTCTACAAGCAAGTTTACATTCCTAGTGCCTAGGAGCAAGTATTTCTTATTTATTTATTTATTGAAGATTAACATCACCAGATATTCCTGGAAAGGCTTGAAAGCTTGTTTACAACTGGGCTGCTGCCCAAGGGTGGCTTCACAGACACAGCATAATCCAGAATTCAAAGGCAATACAGAACAGATCAACATGTTACTGTATTTGACATTTCCAATGCTTTAGCTCAACGCTCCTGATATTTTGTAATAATGTTTAATCTTTTGTTTAAAGTCTGCGAGGACCGACACTGACTGCACATTGACAGCGAGACAAGAAGTGGATTCAGCACCATTCTAATACACAACGAGAAAATTCCTCTCACTAGTTCTTTAGGAGCTCGAGTACTTGAACAAAAAGAAAATTCATACAATTGGATCTTTTATCAGGAATCTGCTCTCTACTGAAACCAAATGTGGTTGCTTAATTTACTCTAGCGTGGTGCTTTTAAGTAATCTGTAAAATATAACACGTTGTACTTTTCATTACCACGCAACACATGATGTGGAGGCTGATGGACTCCAAGTTGAACTTTAAAAGTGGAATTTAACTGTGTCAGCCCATGGCTCAGTTGGTAGCATGCTTGCTTTTGAGTCAGAAGGTTGTGGGTTCAAGGTCAAGTCTCACTCCAGGGAGCACATAAAGCTAGGCTGACACTTGAATGCTGCACTGTCAGCAATGTTGTCTTTCAGAAGATGTTAAACACTCTCTCAGGCAGACATAAAAGATCCCACGACACTATTTTGAAAAAGAGCAGGGGAGTTATTCCCCGGTGTCCTGGCCAATATTTATCCTTCGATCAACATCACAAAAACAGATTATCTGGTCATTACAGGAAACTCTTTGGTATCCGGCACCGACGGGACCGACGTGTTGCCGGTTGATCAAAAATTCCGGATGACGGAGAGGGTTATCCACCGAGGCTATTTTTAACAAAGAAATTTTTTTTTAAATCAAGAAATGTGCAGTATACAGTAATTGGGTACCCACCTACAGAATGTTGTGTTAAATGGATGGTGGAAGATGCTTGATTAAGTACAGTACTGCCAGTTGAGGGCAATGCAATGACTACCAGCAGCGTGGGAGACACACAGTACCCCTGTAAAATGGCGGATCGGAAGAGACTACCGGCAGCGCGGGAGAGTCAGACTCCTGTTACAGGGGTATTGAGGTGTTCCGACTTCCGACAGCGCCAAGAAGCCGAGTAGTGGCAGTTTGGAGAACTACCCCCGCTGACTAACTCAGCCACCGCGGGAGACTCGGACTCGGCAACATTGCCGGTTATTGAGGTGTTGTTTTCGGAGCGAGAATTTTGCCGGTTAATAGAGAATTCCGGATATTTAGGTGCCGTTTAAACGAGAGTTTCCCGTGTCACGTTGCTGTTTGTGGGAGCTTGCTGTGCGCAAATTGGCAGCTACGTTTCCCACATTACGGTGGCATAGTGGTTAGCACTGTTGCCTCACAGTGCCAGGGACCCGGGTTCGAATCCGGCCTCGGGTGACTGTCTGTGTGGAGTTTGCACATTCTCCCCGTGTTTGCGTGGGTTTCCTCCGGGTGCTCCGGTTTCCTCCCACAGTCCAAAGATGTGCGGGTTAGGTTGATTGGCCATGATAAATTGACCCTTAGTGTTAGGGGGATTAAATACGTGGGGTTACGTGTTGGCGTAGGGGTTACGGGGATCGGGTGGGATATGTGTCGGTGCAGGCTCGATGGGCCGAAATGGCCTCTATCTGCACTGTGGGGTTTCTGTGATTTCTGTGATTTCTGTGATTACAACAGTGACTACGCTTCAGCGCTATATAAATGTAAGTCTTTCTTTAACTGGTGAATTAATCTGGCACACACATCCTGGGCTTTTGCAGAACAGGTTCTCGCACCGTGCGGAGGCCCTTGACGTGTGACTACTGCTCCTGAACTTGGTGATGTTGGTGTGGAGCAATTTAATTGGCGAAAATAGTCAGCCAGGTCACCTCAAGATCAGTCAAGCTGAAATTAAGAAGGGACAGCATTTTGCTCCCAACCTAAGCGCAGCTAAGAAATTAAGGAGATCGGATTAAACTTGCTCTTAAATGGACTTTGGGTCCTTCATTATTTTTTCTCTCTCTCTTTCTCCTTAGACTGAGCTACAGGAAGAGACATTCAGCAGCGCAAACACAGACTGAAATTCAATCCAGTGTGTGTAAACTGGTTCCAGTTTTGAAAGGCTGGCACTGTGCCTACTCAAGCTAAGCACCTCACAGACCTTCCCCCGACGCAGATACCATGGACACCCTCGGTTTCTGTAAATAAGCAGACGGCAGATGAGTGATGTGAATGGTGCACCAGTCATTCCAATCCCTCCACCAGGGATCTGCAGAATGTCAGCCACACAGGGCTTCTTGATTGCGAACTCAAAAACTCTGGCGACGGGTACCCATATATTGGCGCACCTTTCCCTTTCCTCCACCAGGTCAGCACTGGTATAAAAACAGAAAATGCTGGAAATACTCAGCGGGTCAGAGCAGCATCTGTGGAGCGAGAAACAAAGTTAACGTTTCAGGTCGATGACCCTTCGTCAGAACTGGAAAAAGCTGGAGATGGAACAGGTTTTTAAGCAAGTGTAGGGGCAGGGAAAGGGGGGAGGGGAGGAAAGAACAAAAGGGAAGGTCTGTGATAGGCTGGAAGACTGGAGAGATTAAGAAACAAAAGGAGATGGTAATGGGACAAGTTAAGAAACAAAAGCACTGGTGTCTGTTTAATATCGCATCTCGGGTTGCAGATATGCCGTCGTTTACAAAATATCCGATTGTGATCTCACACCGGAATGTCTCCTCAGATTACAATGAGCTGCACAAAGTATGCTTGTCTATCTAGTTACATAAAAATATATTTACATCTAATCTAACCAGTAGAAAGATTAATTAGGGAATGTGATACCCCAGGGGGCTGTGGAGGCTCAGTCGTTGAGTATATTCAAGACAGAGATCGATAGATTTTTGGATATTAAGGAAATCAAGGGATATGGGGATAGTGCAGGAAAGTGGAGATGATCTTACTGGATGGCGGAGCAGGCTCGAAGGACCAAATGGCCGACTCCTGCTCCTATTTCTTACGTTCTTATTTCCTCCTGCTCTATTTCCCATTGTCGGGTCACATTCCATTTCTTGTCCCAAATGGTAGCAGGACCCAGTCCCAGGCATCTGTCTGCGCCACCATTGAGCTGCCCAATTCAGGATGATTTGGGGGGGTAACCTGAGATAATTCACCTGCCATTTTCCTTCCCTCTGTCTGAAGAAGTGTCCTTAATCTGCTCCATCCGTTCCTTGACAGTACAGCCGAGACTTTTGTTTCTCAACTTGTCCCATCACCATCTCCTTTTGCCTCGCACCATCATCCCTTTTGTCTCTTAATCCCTCCTGCCTTCCACCCGATCACAGACCTTCCCTTTTGTTCAGAGGCAGTTCAGAGAAGGTTCACGAGGTTGATTCCTGAGATAAAAGGGGTTGACTTATGAGGAAAGGTTGAGCAGGTTGGGCCTATACTCATTGGAGTTTAGAAGAATGAGAGGTGATCTTATTGAAACATATAAGATACCGAGGGGGCTCGACAAGGTAGATGCAGAGAAGATGTTTCCCCTCATGGGGGAATCTAGAACTAGGGGGCAGAATTTCAGAATAAGGGGTTGCCCATTTAAAACTGAGATGAGGAGGAATTTCTTCTCTCAGAGGGTCGTAAATCTGTGGAATTCTCTGCCCCAGAGAGTTGTGGAGGCGGAGTCATTAAGGTGAAGAGAGACAGTTTTTTGAGCAATAAGGGAGTGATGGGTTATGGGGAGCGGGCAGGGAAATGGAGCTGAGCCCAAGATCAGATCAGCCATGATCTCATTGAATGGCGGAGCAGGCTCGAGGGGCCGAATGGCCGACTCCTGCTCCTATTTCTTATGGTCTTCTGTTCTTTTCTCTCCTCCTCCCCTCTCCCTGCTCCTACACTTGCTTTAAAACCTTTTACGTCTCCAACTTTTTTTCCAGTTCTGACGAAGGGTCACCGAGCTGAAACGTTAACTCTGTTTCTCTCTCCGCAGATGCTGCCTGACCCGCTGAGTATCTCCAGCATTTTCTGTTTTCATTTGCGGTTAGGATCTCCCCGGGACCTGCGTCTTCTCGCTTTGCGGCACAACGCGCACGGCCCCAGCCCATCCCATCTCTATTTTCATGAAGTCCCGGACTTTGTGAAGGTTCAACGTTGGCAGCAGCCAGTCACGGACTTCCCACAACCACTGGGAAAGGTCTTTTTGGCCCCCCAAAAAATGTCTTGGTGACTTTCAAAGAGCGGAGCGTCCACAGACTTTTTTGTGTTTCTGCCGCTGCTGTGAATACGTCACCAGATCTACTAGGAATTACAATGCGTGCTTATATTTCCAGCCAATTCACCTGAAGTATACAAGCACCAAGCGCAAGAGCAAGATGCTTCCTCTCAAAGGATGAAGGAAATGGGAAGGTGGGTTGCTTGGGCCCACGATCCCACCAATTAGTTACAGGATGAAATTTGGCCTTCCTGACTTTGTTTTGGTTGTGCAATATAAAGGGGGCATCACTCTCTGTGCCCCCCTGACTTCCACCTGCCACAGCCTCGTCTCTATAAGAACGGGAGGAAGGAAGGAAGAAGTGTAGTCACTGTTGTAATGTAGGAAACACGGCAGCCAATTTGCGCACAGCAAGCTCCCACAAACAGCAATGTGTGAATGGACCAGATCATCTGTTTTTGTTATGTTGGTTGAGGGATAAATATTGGTCCACACACCAGGGATAACTCCCCTGCTCTTCTTCAAGATAGTGCCACAGGATCTTTTATGTCCACCTGAGAGAGCAGACGGGGCCTCAGTTTAACGTCTCATCTGAAAGATGGCATCTCCGACAGTGCAGCACTCCCTCAGCACTGCACTGGGAGTGTCAGCCTAGCTTTTTGTGCTCAAGCCTCTGGAGTGGGACTTGAGAACCCACAACCTTCCGACTCAAGCAAAAATTGGCTGCCGCGTTTCCTACATTACAACAGTGGCTACACTTCAAAAGTACTTCATTGGCAGTAAAGTGCTTTGGGAATTCCGGTGGTTATGAAAGGCGCTATAGAAATGCAAGTCTTTCTTTTATTTCTTTGTAGAGGTGAGGTGCTACCCACTCAGCCTGCAGTTGACACTGAGAAGACACCAGCCTTCACTCTTTGGGTACATAAGCAGTTCGCAGCGTCCCTGGGATCACGTGGGCCATGGGGAGCCAATAGGAGAAGGGAATCTCCCTTCATACACTTGACAGGAAGACCCGTCAAATATATGAATGGAGATCAAAGAAAAAACACAGTAAAACTTTAAATACATTTAAAAAAAACATCACATTTTTTAAATGACTTGAAATTACAATAAATTAAGTATTTTAAACAAAAATTTAATTTTTTGAAAAAAATAATTGAAGTTTTTTACGGGGCTAAAAATAAACGTACCTTTTAAAAATTATTTTAAAATGATAAATCAGTGGAAAATGTTTCTTTAACTTATTTCAACTCTAATCCTGGTAAAAGTGGGCCTTACGCAGGCTTTTACCAGGTGTAAGATTTCTAAGGGTTTTCTGCGGGCGGAGGGTCTCCAGAAAGCGGAACTCTCCGCCCGCAGAGGCCCTTCTCCAGGGCAGGCGTCCGATCTGTCGAGACCATTCTTGACAGATCGGAAATGCCGGTTTTCGGCGCATGCGCTGTGCATGCCTGAAACCGGCATTTCCGATGTCCCTATGGGTGTGTACACAGCCCGTACCCACCCGTAGGGACCGGAATATCTGGCCCAATAGGGAATCGTGGGACATGCATTGGTAATTGGCTGGGAGGCAGGAGACAGAGAGTAGGGGAATGATCTCTGATTGGTGGGATGTAACAAGTGGCGTTCCCCAGGGTTCTTCTCTGGGGCCTCAACTTGGATAAAGCAATAGCAAGTTATATATCCAAGTTTGCAGATGGCACCAAGTTAGGAGGCACAGTAAAGTTGCCTCAATGGGAGCTGGCAGTTTCAAAGGGACACAAACTGATTAAGTGAGTGGACAAAACTGTAGCAGATGTTATTCTGCGTCGGGGAGAAAATCGGGATATTTTTCTAATTGCCGAGCGACTAGGAGCTGTGGTGGAGCAAAGGAATTTGGATGTCCCTGTACCACAGTCACAGGTACAAAAAATAATCCAAAAGGGCTAATAGAATGTTGGCCTTTCTCTCAAGGGGGCTGAAATAACAAAGGGGAGGAATTGATGCTTCAGTTGTTCCGAGCCTTGGTCAGATCCCATCTGGAGTACTGCATTCAGTTTTGGGCACCGCACTGGGAAGGATATATTGGCCTCGGAAGATGTACAGCACAGATTCAGCAGAATGATTCCGGGGCTTAAAGAGTAAGGGGGACAAATTCATCCCCTTAGCGTCTCCCGTTAGTGCCAGCAGATGGCGCTAACAGGACGCTAGAGCAGTACCGCCGGGGCGAGGCGAATCCAGCGCCACACACCAAATCCCACTCTCCCTGCCACTGTAGCGCCGCCAGTAAGAGGTATCGCCGGGAAGGTCAATGCCAGGTGGATCGTGACGTCAGTGAGTGTGCAACGCTCACTGACCACCCGATCTGCTAAATTGATCCTCGCCACTTACCTTCGCACCTGGAGTAAACACCAACAAGGAGAACTGGCATGAAGCGCCAGGAAGCCGGCTCCAGAGACATCATTCAAAGGGATCATTAGTAATGACTCGCAGCTGTCAGGTTAGTGCAGCTTCAGTAGTTTCTTGTCAGTTTCACATATTGCAACAGTTTCATTCAGTAATTTCAAGGTTCTTTGGCATGCCACCTCGCCCTCCAGGATCTGTGATGGAGGGCACATAGGCAGCGAGAAAGATGGGAACATGTGTGCAGAGAGATGAGGAGGGACATTATGGCTCTCACCAGGAGGCCTTACCCTCCGAGGGTATTCCAACAGCACTTCTCCTACCTTCAATTAAGCGAGGAGCAGTATATTAGATGGCTCCGCATCACCAAGGAGGTGGTCACAGAACTCTGCCAACTCCTCCAAACAGACCTCCAGCCTCACACCAGGGTGACTTAAAGCCCAGATCCCCTTTGCTCACCACATCCCCATCATTCCATCCCTCTCGCAGGCCATTTCACACCGCAAAGCTGAAATGACAGGCACCACAAAAGAATGGTAAGTGAATTAATAAATTTATCAAAAATCAGTGACCACGTGTTTACACCAAAAATATGAACTATTCACCCTTGTGCAATCCCTTAGTGCCTGTCGTTACTGTGCCTTTGCCTACTCTAGTGCTCCTTCAAAGTGTTGGCCCAGTGGCTGCAACAGGGCTGGTGGAAGGCTGCTGAGTGTCCGTGTGGGAGACTTCAGATGGCCTTGCAGCACACCCTCGACCAGCACTGGACCTGGAAGGCCCGGCTGTAGACTGCACCACCTCAGCATGGATGGCAGCAGTCTGGTCTGGTTGGATGACAGGCAGCGACAAGGACAATGGCAGAGCGGCAGTGGTGGGAGCAGGAATGCTGTCATCCTGAGAGAGGACAGCAGGTTCCTGCTCCACTGACTCACTGCCACTCCCCCAGGGAAGCACTTCAGCATCCCTAGCAATCTGTTGGAGCACAGATAGCTGGGCTGCTGCGACACCGTGAAAGCCCCGGTCGACGGTGGTAGACCCAGCCACGATGGCAGCAGTCAGAGCTTGCCATCAAGCTGAGACTGCATGAGAGCAGTCTGAGATTGGATGCCACCAAGCATAGACTGCATTACAGCTCTAAGACGTTGCGTCGCTTCCGCCTGTGCTGCAATGGAAGCTGCCAGATCACCCATCACGCGCACCATCAGGTCTGGGTCACCATGGTCTCTCTGGGAGTCTACCATCCTTTGCAGACTGGAAATGATAGGCTCCATGGTGTGCGCAGAGCTTTGTGCAACGTTGGGAGGTGGACTCCTCCATGCTCCTTACTATTGCCGAGAGGCTCTCGGGCACCCTTGCCATTGCACCTATCATCTCCGTGTGCATGTCCATCACCCTTCTTTTAAAGGCCTCCCCATCAAGGTCCTCATATGAGTCCTGTGCAGCAGAACTCGCCCTCCGGGGAGCTGGCCCTTGAGCTACCCTTTTCCCCTGGCCTTGCTGCAGCTCACTCCATCCCGGTGCCTCACCCTGTGCTGATCCCATTACTATGCCAGCCTCTAAAGAATGCGTAGTGTCAGTATCTGAGCTGGTGTCTGCGGGTGAGAGATGCAGTGACGCAGTGTGTTATTCCTCCTCCTCTTCTCCCGCCTCGCTCTCTACGGTGCCCTCAGGGACAGGCTGTTCAGGTGCTTGTTGATTATCTGAAAGCATAAAGGCACAAGAGTCGGGTTAAAGTGAGGGGAGGGGGGCAGGAAGGGAGAAAGGCATGCACATAGCATGATTAGCTGAAAGTGCG
Source organism: Somniosus microcephalus (assembly GCF_052327205.1). Taxonomy (NCBI): domain Eukaryota; kingdom Metazoa; phylum Chordata; class Chondrichthyes; order Squaliformes; family Somniosidae; genus Somniosus; species Somniosus microcephalus. The sequence continues at coordinate 20,755,278 of NC_141018.1, read as the reverse complement.
AAAGGCTTGTGGGGTGAGGGGGGAAGTGGGATGTGAGAAGAAGGAGTAGGGATGAACATACCGTTGTTGTCCCCAAGGGGGTCAACGTCACCGGTGGCCATGGCGCCCACCACCTGGCACCCAATAATCTGCAGCACTCGATTTTCCAGCGTAGACAGTGGTTGGGTGTCGGCTTGTCCCCCGCCCATGCATTCCTGCTCCCTCCTGTTATGAGCCACCTTGGCCTGCAAGAGAAAGGAAAGTGGGTGAGTGAAGGTGGAGCAAAGTGTTTGGGCGATGTGCCTGCCATAGTTGAATAGCTGTCATTGTGTGCAAGGTGTGAGTGTGAGTGTTGGTAGGTAGAGATTGTTGGTGGGTGAGTGCTTTTGTAGTGTGTGAAGATTGTGGCTCAGATGGTGGTATGTAGCATTTGTTGAAGCATTCACTCACCCTGACCACCGATTTCTTCCTGCACTGTGTGTGGGTCCTGGGGACCACAGTGCTGCCCAAGACATACTGCACTACCTCCCTCCACATGGTGCAGAAGACTTGCGGCGAGGGTCTCCTGCCACTTGTCGGGTAGAACACCAACCTCCGTCTCTCCACAGCAAAAAGCCAACACCTCCAAAGCTTCATCGGAGAATCTGCGGACTCTCTCCCTGGGACGTGGATCTGTCATGAGCACACCTGGTTCAGCCCTCTGGCTCCTTCTCCTTGTCCTGTTTCTGCTTGCTGAGGCAACTGCACTGCCAGCAATGCTGAGAATGAGGTGCTGCAGCATCAATGAACCTCCCCTTTAAGTAATGAAAAAAGCCTGTGGCAATCATGACTTGCGATTAGACTGTACCCGATATTGGTCCACCCTTTGAGTGCAACACCAATGAGCTTGGGTTTTAAGACTTGAATTAGGACTCCAATCATTTTTTTGAGCAGTGAGCACGAATTTTGCGTACAGTCTAAAGCATTAGCGCCTGGCGCTAATTCTCCAACTTTTCTACTGACACCACCCATTCCTGGGCTATAATGAATTTCTAGCCCTTAATTTAGGAGGACAAGTTGCATAAGCATGAGTTTGAGTTTCAAAGCATGAGGGGTGATCTAATTGAGGTCCTTAAAATGATAAAGGGATTCGATAGGGTAAATGCGGAGAAACTATTACCTCTGGTGGGGGAATTCAGAACAGTGGGGGGGGGGGGGGCATAATCTTAAAATTAAAGCCAGATCATTTAGGAGTGAATTCAGGAAGCACATTTTCACACAAAGTGTAGTGGAAATGATTAACTCTCTCCCCCAAAAGGCTGTGGATGATTGGGTTCAGTTGAAATTTTCAAGACCGAAATCGATAGCTTTTTGTTAGGTAAGGGTCTGAAGAGATGTGGAGAAAAGGCAGGTAAATAGAGTTGAGGTACAGAGTAGCTATGATCTGACTGAATGGCAGAACAGGCTGGAGGAGCTGAATGGCCCTACTCCTGTTCCGATGTAGATAATGTTACCTTTTGAAAGGTGCTGGTGTTGTACTGAGGTTATAAGACAGGCGGCAGCATCAAAGAATCTTTCGTGAGTCACAGAAGCTTTTAGATCTCTGTTTCTTAATCAAGTACAATTTGGAATCATAGAAGCATAGAAAATACAGCACGTGACGCCATTTGACCCATCGCAGCTGTTGTGATGGCTTGTTGGTAATTACTTGTAAGATCCAGCGATGAGTAGATTATAGAATTCCTTAACTCAGAATGAGTTATCTTCAGTAGAAGGCAATGAGGGTCCGCTAATCACAATAGATTGATTCAATTCACAAAGTTCAATGCACATTTGAATGCCAGTTGTTTTCTTCCAGGTCACTGGGATAGGGGCAACCCATTCAGATGCATCAGTCCTCTCAATTATGCCATTGTTGTTCAGAACCATATATTCCTGGGAAACTGTTTCCTTGATTAACAAAATCCAACAGCTGGTCTTCTCTTGCAGTGGTTTTATGCCTCGACAAAACCTGACTCCATGTACAAACCTCTTGGTCCAACCAATCTCACCTCTACAGACAGTCTCCTGCTGATCTCTGCCTGATTGGACGTCGGAGGACTGAAGCAGGGTGAAAGTGGGCAGTTTTATATTCAGTTTCGGTTTTTTATGGGATGTGGGCGTCGCTGGCAAGGCCAGCATTTATTGCCCATCCCTAATTGTCCTTGAGAAGGTGGCATTGAGCCGCCTTCTTGAACCGCTGCAGTCCGTGTGGTGAAAGTGCTCCCACAGTGCTGTTAGGGAGGGAGTTCCAGGATTTTGACCCAGCGACGATGAAGGATCGGCAATATATGTCTAAGTCAGGATGGTGTGTGACTTGGAGGGGAACTTGAAGGTGGTGGTGTTCCCATGTGTCTGCTGCCCTTGTCCTTCTAGGTGGAAGAGGTCGCGGGTTTGGGAGGTGCTGCTGAAGAAGCCTTGGCGAGTTGCTGCAGTGCATCTTGTAGATGGTACACACTGCAGCCACGGTGCGCCGGTGGTGGAGGGAGTGAATGTTTAAGGTGGTGGATGGGGTGCCAATCAAGCGGGCTGCTTTGTCCTGGATGGTGTCGAGCTTCTTGAGTGTTGTTGGAGCTGCACTCATCCAGGCAAGTGGAGAGTGCAGGTGCAACCAGCTTGCTTCCAACAACTTGCATTCATATGGCGCCGTTAACGTAGTAAAACGTCCCAAGGCGCTTAACAGACAAAGAATTGGACATTGAGCCAAAGAAGGAGGCTCTAGGACAGGTGACGAGGTAGGTTCTAAGCAGCCTCTTAAAGGAGGAGAGAGAGAGGTGGAGAGGCGAAGAAGTTTGGGGAGGCAATTCCAGAGTTTAGGGCCTAGGTAGCTGAAAGGCACGGCCTCCAGTGGTGGGGTGGTGAAAGTGGGAGACGTGCAAGAGGCCAGAATTGGAAGAAGGTAGAGTTCTCAGAGGGCGGTAGGCAATGTTTCCCATTAGCTGCTCTTTGTTCTGCATGGCCTGTTTCTTTCCTTTAGATTTCTGCGCGTGCGCGGTTCTTACAGTGGAAAAGCCAGCGAGCGGCCTGCGTGGGACCTTTCCGCGGCCACGCATCTTCAAGGGACCATTGTTTATAGGACTGGAGGAGGTTACAGAGATAGGGAGGCGCAAGGCAATGCAGGGATTTGCAATAGATATTTGCAATAGAAGAGAGGACACAGGCCTATCACTAGAAAAAGCACAGTTCACAATATTAAGTCACATTGCAGTTATAGAGAGACAAACTTGCTACAAATTGATTGTTTGCCATTGATAAGCAACAAGGATCATTTTAGGCACAGTGGGGGCTAAATTTGGTTGATTTGCGCCTCCCGTTAGTGAAATTTAGCGGGAGGTTAGCGACGGGGTCAGGGGGGGCCTAGCCTATCTGCGGGCGGCGCGGCACTAGTTAAAGGGGAGGTTGGGGGCGACCATTTTTGTTGTTGGCCGCCTGCCAGCACCTGCCCCCATTGCCGCTGCCGTCCCTGGCCCCCGTGAAGCCGCCCCCCCCCCCCCCACGGGGTGCCGGCTGTCGGCACTCCCGATCCCTGGTGTCCCCGCTAGGCGCTGGGACGCGTTGCGTTAGGCCCCTCCCCTTTAATAAGGGGAGGAAGGCCTGCAGTACGCGCAAGAGGCGTGACGTAGGCGCTGCAGCACATAGCGCCGCGATATTGGCTCGCAGCGCCCGAAGAGGGACGCGGGGTGCTTCCAGTAGCGCCCCTCCTTTCTCTCGGGCGCTACCTGGAAAAATCGGCCACGGGGACGCTAACTATATCGGGGCGTGAAAATTAGCACCCCAACGAAGGTAGCGCCCAATTATTACCCCCAGTGACTTTGAATGGGCCTCACCTCTCCCTATCTCCGTACCTCCTCTAGCCCTACAATCCTCCCAAGAACTCTACCTTCTTCCAACTCTGGCCTCTTGCACGTCTCCCACTTTCATCACCCCACTACTGGTGGCCGTGCCTTTCAGCCACCTAGGCCCTAAGCTCTGGAATTCGCTCTTCAAACGTGACTTTAAATGGAGCACTTAAAAGTCACGTGAATGAACGCCTCCAGACAGAGCAGTGACGGCAGAACTGGTATCTTCCTGTAAATATGTGGACTGATGTTACAGGACCGTTTTCTTCAGCAGGTGAATACTTCAGAAAGCAGTATTGACGTAATAAAACTCACTACGCACTTGGTTTGAGTATAAAGCAAGGCTTTAATCAACTTGTTTCAGAACATGGAGGTCTAGTTGTACTTCACTAGTTCCTGTCTTACAAAATGTCCCTGACAAGCTGGGCCCACGCCCGAGTATTTATACTCCTTGGACAGCGCCACCAGCTGGCCGTCCAGCATTATTTCATGAGTAGTTTCTTGATGATGATGAGATTTATAACAAGTATTGCAAGTTCTGACCCTTTATTCTCCAGATTTGGAGATGAAGAGCGGGGTGTTTTCGATTCCCATGTAATTGGATATTCATAGAAACATAGAAACATAGAAGATAGGAGCAGGAGTAGGCCATTCAGCCCCTCGAGCCTGCTCCACCATTCAATGCGATCATGGCTGATCATCCAAATTCAGTACCCTGTCCCTGCCTTCTCCCCATATCCCTTGATCCCTTTAGCCTTAATAGAAATTCAGTATTGACAGGACGCACTGAACTATTGAGCAGACAGGTGATCGAACCTCAGTAGAAACACGCAGAGCTGGCCCCCTTCTCGGGAAAGTTAAGGTATGAATGATTATTGTTCCCTCGCAGTTTATCGATGAGAGAACCAGTCTTCTGATAAATAACACCACCCTCATAGATATCTTTCTCAGCAATTGCTTTGGCCTCATTAATGACCGCTTCAATCTATTATGCAATTGTTATGGCCTTTTCTATCTATCTCAAGGAGTAATCTTTCATGAATATGTAAACCGTGGCCTATAAATTTTTGGGGCACTAACCAGCCTACTAAAGTCCCAAGATGGCGGGCAGGAAGCACGCACATGTTTCCGGCTGGAAGTGCGCCGCTCGCCATATAGGCGTCCAGGACCCACGCCTGAAAGAGATGCTAGGTCCTTTGCATATGCAAAGAAGGCAGTCTAGCACCTGTTTGAGGCCCCCACTACAAGACTTGATTGCCTAAGGCAGCCCGCACCAGCGCCAATGCTGTCTGCACTCAGTAAAACCATACCTTGGGACCGCCTGCAATCCATAAGGTAAGTTTTGAAATTTTTTGTTTTTATTCGTTTTTATGGGATGTGGGCGTCGCTGGCAAGGCCAGCATTTATTGCCCATCCCTAATTGCCCTTGAGACGGTGATGGTGAGCCACCTTCTTGAACCGTGCAGTCCGTGTGGTGAAGGTACTCCCACAGTGCTGTTAGGGAGGGAGTTCCAGGATTTTGACCCAACAACGATGAAGGATCGGCCGATATACTTCTAAGTCAGGATGGTGTGTGACTTGGAGGGGAACTTGGAGGTGGTGGTGTTCCCCATGCACCTGCTGCCTTGTCCTTCTCAGTTGAAGAGGTCGCGGGTTTGGGAGGTGTTGCTGAAGAAGCTTTGGCGAGTTGCTGCAGTGCATCTTGTAGATGGTACACACTGCAGTCATGGTACGCCAGTGGTGGAGGGAGTGAATGTTTAATGTGGTGGATGGGGTGCCAATCAAGCGGGCTGCTTTGTCCTGGATGGTGTTGAGCTTCTTGAGTGTTGTTGGAGCTGCACTCATCTAGGCAAGTGGAGAGTATTCCATCACACTCCTTACTTGTGCCTTGTAGATGGTGGAAAGGCTTTGGGGAGTTAGGAGGTGAGACACTTAGCTGAACGTGGAACTCAGAGGACCAGGAGTGCTCCTCCTGACCCTACATCTAAAGAACGTGGGCTGCCACATTCCCTCCCAACCACCGCCACCCCCCAATCCCCCGACCCCCCGACCTCTGATCCTCCTAACCCCTGGCCTCTGATCCTCCCGACCTCTGATCCACTCGACCCCTGGCCTCTGATCCTCCCAACCTCTGATCCTCCCGGCATCTGATCCTCCCCACCCCCGGCCTCTGGTTCTCCCGACCTCTGATCCACTTGACCCCCGGCCACTGATCCTCCCGACCTCTGATCCACTCAACCCCCCCAGCATCACTTGCCCGCTCTTGGTTTCCTCTTTGCACCAGAGCAGCTCCACTGAAGTGAGGCCTGAGGCCCAAGGTCGGGAGCACCTTAGGCCTCTCCATTCAGGTGCAGCGAAGGGACACTGCAAACCTCACCCGCTGTGCACCCAAAAATGGGCACGTCCGAATTTCTACCTCATGTCTCGTCCACTGACTGGTGATTTCAGTTGCCATGCTCCAAACTAGTTTGTTCATGTCCGATGTCCAGTCGACCCTCCGGTCTGACGTGTGTGTTGTTTGGTAACAATACTGTTCAACTAGAACACTCACTCTTTGCAATAAAGAATATTTCAAACGCAGTCATTGTACTTCTGCCAGAATCAGTGACTGGAATAATTCCTTGAACCTTCGCTGTCTAGGCAGTGAATGAGCAAAGCATGTTTTGGTGCAGCACGTAATTTGCAAACATTTTCATCCAGGGTTTGAAAGTAATTCTCAGTTTTACAAGAAAGTAATGGGTAGCTGGATTGAATCAGCAAAAGGTTCTTATTGGCACTCTATGTATGTCTACTGCAGTAAGGCAGAGAGCAGGGACCTCAACCCACACCAGCTATATTCTACCCACCAGAACAATCAATTCAGCACAGGCCCGCTAGCCCTGATCTAGTGGATTAATTGGTATTAAAGAAAGACTTGCACTTATATAGCGCCTTTCATAACCTCAAGACGTCCCAAAGCGCTTTACAGTCAATGAAGTACTTTTTGAAGTTTAGTCACTGTTGAAATGTAGGAAACATGGCAATTTGTGCACAGCAAGCTCCCACTAACAGCAATGTGACAATGACCAGATAATCTGTTTTAGTGATGTTGATTGAGGGACAAATATTGGCCAGGACACCGGGGAGAACTCCCCTGCTCTTCTTCGAAATAGTGCCGTGGGATCTTTTACGTCCTCCTGAGAGAGCAGACGGGGCCTCGGTTTAACGTCTCATCCGAAAGACGGCCCCTCTGACAGTGCAGCACTCCCTCAGCACTGCACTGGGAGTGTCAGCCTAGATTTTGTGTTCAGATCTCTGGAGGGGGGCTCGAACCCACAACCTTCTGACGGATACGAGAGTGCTCCAACTTTCTGTGACCTGTTTCAGCATTTCAAAGAGCCGGCACAGGCACAATGGGCCGAATGGCCACATTCCATGCTGTAACAATCAATGAGAGCATTTAGTATTCATGGAACATCACTAACAGCACAGTCTACTCTTAGTACAACGTCACTTAATTCGAACGATGGGTAATTCAACATTATTTTTGCCTCAAATGCTAGTGTTATTTACACTACTTAATTTGAATTAATAGACAATTTGGTTTTTTTTTAGCCCTGAGGCTGTGTAGCTGTATAACATTGTCACTGTGCACTTTCAATAGCTCTGTGCTGTTGTTTAGAGGACAAAATTGTTCAGAGACATTAGGAATCAAAAGGTACTGGGTTCATGCCCCACTCCCGAGACTTGAGCAAATAATCTAGGCAGAGGGAGTGCTGCACTGCCTCAGCCTAGATTATGTCAGCTGTGACTCAGTGGGCAGCACTCTCGCCTCAGAGTCGGAATGTTGTGGGTTCAAGTCCCACTCCAGAGACTTGAGCACAAAAATCTAGGCTGACACTCCCAGTGCAGTGCTGAGGGAGTGCTGCACTGTCGGAGGTGCCGTCTTTCAGATGAGACGTTAAACCGAGGCCCCGTCTGCTCTCCCAGGTGGATGTAAACGATCCCATGGCACTATTTCAAAGAAGAGCAGGGGGAGTTATCCCTGGTGTCTTGGGCCAATATTTATCCCTCAATCAACATCACTGAAACAGATTATCCAGTCATTATCACATGGCTGTTTGTGGGAGCTTGCTGTGCGCAAATTGGCTGCCGCATTGCCTACATTACAACAGTGACTACACTTCAAAAAAAAAGTACTTAATTGGCTGTAAAGTGTTTTGGGATGTCCGGTGGTCGTGAAAGACGCTATATGTTATAAATCTCATCATCATAAAGAAACTACTCATGAAATAACGCTGGACGGCCAGCTGGTGGCGCCGTCCAAGGAGTATAAATACTCGGGCGTGGGCCCAGCTTGCCAGGGACATTTTGTAAGACAGGAACTAGTGAAGTACAACTAGACCTCCATATTCTGAAACAAGTTGATTAAAGCCTTGCTTTATACTCAAACCAAGTGCGTCGTGAGTTTTATTACGTCACTATATAAATGCAAGTCTTTCTTTGATCAGCTTTATAAAAAAATGTAGCGATCTTAAATCTTTTTTTTAACAGCTTAACAATGCTGACTAGGAAGTGAAGCAGAATTCTGCCATTGCCATTGCCCAAAGGATCTCTTATAGGTCATCGGGATACTGGAAAACATGTAACTGTAACTGTCAAGGAATCATGACTTGGGATCAGGATCGCTCAAGAGTTCCTGCAAGGAATAACGGATTCATTTGTGATTCTGTATCTGTCCTTTATCACCGATATCAAAACTGAATCCAGAACTGTTTCTATCTCTTGTCTCCAAGAGGTTTATCGTAACTTATAAATCTGGCAAATATCAGCTGTCGCTGCCGCATTCAAGATCTGGAATTGCTGCCCGACGGTGTAAATCCAGTGGCATCCTGCCCTCGTGGCTCAGGGAGTCGATGCACTGAGCCATACCGAGCAGGTTTAGAGCAGATCTGGGGCACTGTGTTCAGTCCTAGGGCACCGCACCTCAGGAAAGATATATTGACCTTGGAGGGGGTGCAGCACAGATTCACCAGAATGATACCGGGGCTGAAAGGGTTCAATTATGAGGACAGGTTGCATAGACCGGGCTTGTATTCCCTCGAGTATAGAAGGTTAAGGGGTGATTTAATTGGGGTGTTTAAGAAGGTTAAAGGTTTTGATGGGGTAGAGAGAGAGAGAAACTATTTCCTCTGGTGGTGGGGAGCCCAGAGCAAGGGGGCGTAACCTTAAAATTAGAGCTAAGTGGTTCAGGGGTGATGTCAGGAAGCACTTCTTCGCACAAAGGGGAGTGGAAATCTGGAACTCTCTCCCCCAAAAAGCTGTTGAGACTGGGGGTCGATTGAAAATGTCGAGACTGAGATTGATCGATTTTTGTTGGGTAAGGGCATCGAGGGATATGGAGCCAAGGCGGGTAAATGGGGTTGAGATACAGATCAGCCATGATCTAATTGAATGGTGGAACAGGCTCGAGAGGCTGAATGGCCTCCTCCTGTTTTCTGAGGTTTGCTGAGCTGTTGCTGATCTCACTCAGGATAGACGGGTGAGGGGGTTCTGCAATTGGGCTCGGCATTCCCGGGCTGGGGAAAAGAAAAATCAGCCAGCATTCTAACCCCCGAGAACTCTTGCTGGCAAGTACGTGTATGTACTGGCAAGTACAGTCTCTCACTCTGCCAGCGCATTTCACACTTCACCTAGAGCCATCCTTTGTCTCTTTACCTGTCCTATTACCATCTCGTCTCGTCTTGAATATCTCTTAATGTCTCTTCACCTCTCAGACCTTCCCTTTTGTTCTTTCATCCCCTCCCCCTTTCCCAGCCCCCAAACTGGCCTTTTAATCTATTTAATTTCCTGCTTTTTTCTCCGTTCTGAAGAAGGGTTTCAACCCGAAACGTTGACTCTGTTTCTCTCCCCACGGATGTTGCCCTGGCCTGCTGAGTTTTTCCAGCGTTTTCTGTTGTTATTTCGGATTTCCAGCATCCGCAGTATTTTGCTATCGCATTACTTGTTGGGTGAGGAGATCGCCAGACTCAGTTAGGGCGGCTCCCATGGAAAAATAGCTTGTCAACACTCACTGTCTTGGGTTGCGTGCAAAGAATGGCCATTTGGGCTAGGTACTAGAGGGTGATGTCTGTATAACTGAGCTGCACCGTGAGGCCTCTACTATCTGAAAAGGAAAGCAAAAGGGAAGATTAGGAATCGATGAATCCCTTCCCTCTTGGTTGTTTTTAGCCATTCGGCAAGCAAGTTGAAGCTAGCCATGACTGCTTCATGGAGTTTGACCTCCGTGGCTGGGCAGAGTACCGGAAGAGATTATGTTGCTAGACTAGTAATCCCGAAGGAACAATGAAGGAAAAAGGTACTGTTTTGGCTCTCTTTTCAAGAGGAAGCCATAAATCACTGGCATTGACCACAACCTTAAAAGAGCCCATATAATCCATCTGGGAACTAGTGGGTCCATAAGATGGCAACAATTCCTAAGATGCTGGGTGGGAGGCTGCTCGAACACGAACCCATTTCCTGGGCTAGGTCATAGTTCAAGCTTCACTGTGCTTTTAATGCTCAGAATGAAAGCTACCATCTCTTTTGGACAGGATGCTTCATCAATATCAATACAACGGTCTTTGGAAGGACATTACAGGAAACTTTTTTTTATCCGGCACGGACAGGACCGACGTGATGCCGGTTCATCAAAAATTCCAGATAACCGAAAGCTATAGTAAAAGATACGGAGAGCTGAGAGCTCCGTATAAAGCAACAAACCCTGTTGCTTAGCAACAGGTTCAGAACAATGGCCACAAGTTGCAAGCGTCTCTGTAGCTTAGCAACAGCTGCAGCCACACCCTTGCACAGCAACAAATGGAGGAAGGCAAGTATTAAAACTTACCTGAACCTACTCCTGAATTTTGCCGGTTAACCGAGATTTCCGGTTATTTAGGTGCCGGTAAATCGAAAGTTTCCTGTATCTATTAAAAAAATTTTTTTTAATGAACTGTCTGGTTTTAGCTTATTTTAGGAGGATTATATCGTTGACAGCAGTTACTGAGAATTGTTTGGTTAATGGTTCGGATTATATTCTCTCTTCAGTGAAATTCTTCAATGAGTTGTAAAGCACCCACCGGTAAAAGAAACCTTGAAAGGTGCATGGGTGGGAGATCGGGCTACAACACTAGTCCCTATTCCCCAATCCGTCCTCCCTTTGAGCATGGGATCAGTGATTTGCATCATAGAAAAAATGCGATACTGAGATACACAAAAAACTAACCGGGATAGACAGGGGAAAACCCTGAATATTAATTCGAATGAAGCCAGGAAATTATGAGGAGCAGATATTATTTTAAATCAGTGAGAAAAGGGAAAGAAAGAAAGAATGAAGGAAAGAAAGAAAGAACTTGAATTTATATAGCGCCTTTCACGACCTCAGGACATCCCAAAGGTGTCAGCTGTGGCTCAGTGGGTAGCACACTTGCCTCTGAGTCAGAAGGTTGTAGGTTCAAGTCCCACGCCAGGGATTTGAGCACAGAAAACTAGGCTGACACTCTAGTGCAGTGCTGAGGGAGTGCTGCACTGTCGGAGGAGCTGTCTTTCGGATGAGACATTAAACCGAGGCCCCGTCTGCTCTCTCAGGTGGATGTAAAAGATCCCATGGCACTATTTCAAAGAAGAGCAGGGGAGTTCTCCCCGGTGTCCTGGCCAATATTTATCCCTCAACCAACATAACAAAAACAGATTATCTGGTCATTTTCACATTGCTGTTTGTGGGAGCTTGCTGTGCACAAATTGGCTACTGCGTTTCCCACATTACGACAGTGACTACTCCAAAAGTACTTCATTGGATGTAAAGTGCTTTGAGACGTCCAGTGGTCGTGAAAGGCGCTATAGAAATGCAAGTCTGTCTTTATTTTCAAAGTGCTTTACAGCCAATGAAGTACTTTTGAAGTGTAGTCAATGCAGGAAACGTGGCAGCCAATCTGTGCACAGCAAGCTCCCACAAGCAGCAATGCGATAATGACCAGATAATCTGTTTTAGTGATGTTAATTGAGGAATTAAATATTGGCCCAGGACACTGGGGGAGAACTCCCCTGAGGATTATTTAAAAAACAATCTCTTTACTGAAGGGGTGATCAATCTTTAGAATAATCTGCCGGACAGGGTAATATGGAGAACAGCCACAGAGATGCTGAAAGTGGGGCTGAGGTACTGGAAGGATGAACTGTGATGGGTCAAATAGCTTTTTCTTGTCACGGGCGCTTCTCTACTGTTCGGGTTTGTTTTGCCGATCACCCTTCTTTAGTTACTTATTGTGGTCCGCTGGCCTGCGAATTCACAGTATGTACAAAGGGGCGACAGCTCAGTTGAGATTTCAGTATTGCGTAAGTATTTGTGGTGCCTTTTGTACGCTCATTAAGCTGGGCAATGTCAGCGCAGGGAACACTTTGCCATTCACTGTCGACATTCCTAGGTCAGGTATAGATATAATGTAAATCCACCTCAACAATGTGGCCTCTGTTTGAGGTTGTATTGAATTAGTGCAGGTAATTCTGTGCTATGGTCTCATACCCACTGCAAGCTGGATTGACATTGCTGCAAATTCCTTTCATTTAGATTTGTACAGTTATTGGAGAGAGGAGACTTTCATTCCCTTAGTTTGGGTTGGACTCAAACCAAGTTCTCAGAGATGAAAGGACAATGTTAAAAGGCACAACAATTCCAATTTTCTCTTGCTGTAATACAGTGAAATGAAAAGGCCGTAACTTTTATTTGCAAGCAAGGAAATTGACTTGGAAACCCTAATGTTAACCCCTCCCAACCCAACTCCTGACCAATACTTTTCATTGCTCACTGCCACCAACAGTGTGCGCTGATATAGCCCCCGCTGACCGACATTGGCTCCCTGTCTGACAATACCTCGATTTTAAAATTCTCAGCCTCGCCCCTCCCTGTCTCTGTAATGTCCGACAGCCCTACAACCCTCCGAGATCTCTGCGCTCCTCCAATTCTGGCCTCTTGCGCATCCCCGATTTGAATCGCTCCACCATTGGCGGCCGTGCCTTCAGTTGCTGAGGCCCTAAGCTCTGGAATTCCCTCCCTAAACCTCTCCGCCTCTCCACCTCGCTCTCCTCCTTTAAGACGCTCCTTAAAACCTACCTCCTTGATCAAGCTTTCTGTCCTAATATCTCCTTATGTGGCTCGGTGTCAAGTTTTGTTTGATAACGCTAGTGTGAAGCGCCTTGGGACGTCTTACTATGTTAAAGGCGCTATATAAATACAAGTTGTTGTTGTATCAGCGTGTTCTTTTCTCAGGCATGGTTCATAAAAGTTATCATTGTTCCTTAAAAAGTCTACCCTTGATCTCTCCGCCCTGTTCAACTACAGTGTCATCTCTCACCTTTCCTCTCTAAGGTACTTAAATGTGTCATTGTCACCTAGCTTCATACTCACCTCTTCCACTACTCCCTGTTCAAGCCTGGTTTCCACCCTGCCCACAGAACCAAGGCCGCCCTGTCACCAGCACCATTCTCCCCACTGCAACTGTTGCGTGTTATGTCCCTTTGACCACTCTGCACTGCTCAGCATCCGTCCCCACTACTTCCCCTCCATGGCCCACCTCCACGGTCACCGTTCTCGCTCGGTTCCATTCCTTCCCGAGCCAAGATAGCTAATACATCTCGTGCAGTAGCTTCTCCTCCCACTCCCACATAGTCGCCTCAGGATTGATAGTTCCTTCCCTGGCCTCCTCCCCTTTTTCTCCTCTATAGGCTGTCCCTTTGCGCTATCATTTATAGGTATGGAGAGAGCTTTCATGCTTATGTTAACAAAACCCAATACTACCTCTCCGGCACAGTGCAGCGAAGGTTCACCAGACTGATTCCTGGGATGGCAGGACGGCCGCACGAGGAGAGATTGGGTCGACTAGGCCTGTATTCACTAGAGTTTAGAAGAATGAGAGGGGATCCCATTGAAACGTATAAAATTCTGACAGGGCTAGGCAGACTGGATGCAGGGAGGATGTTTCCCCTGGCTGGGAGGCTCCAGAACGAGGGGTCACAGTCTCAGGATACGGGGTAGGACATTTAGGACTGAGATGAGGAGAAATGTCTTCACTCAGAGGGTGGTGAACCTGTGGAATTCTCTACCACAGACAGCTGTGGAGGCCAAGTCACTGAATATATTTAAGAAGGAGATAGATAGATTTCTAGACATAAAAGGCATCAAGGGGTATGGGGAGAGAGCGGGCATATGGTATTGAGATAGAGGATCAGCCATGATCATATTGAATGGCGGAGCAGGCTCGAAGGGCCAAATGGCCGACTCCTGCTCCTATTTTTCTATGTTTCTAGTCTCCAACAGTGCTGACTAACTGCTTGTCCTATCTCGATGGAGATCACTGACCAGAGGGACTTGATTGCCTCTAAACAACCTCAGGCACAGGGCAGGGGAAATTCACCCTGCTACATTAAAGATGTACATCTACCATACAGGAGGCCTGTTAAACTTGTTGAGAACCTTCCCAAGATATTAAGCCAAAAGTGAGCCCTTCTTATTTTTCTGTCATTTAAGTATGTTCTTCCAAAGCCTCAATAGACAACTCTCAGATCTTCTTAAGACTTTGATGTTTCCCTTGGGTCGCCAGACACAGGAGCCTGCCTTTGATGTTCTGGTGGGTCTCCAGGCAACAAAGGATGCTCGTGTGGTGATTAAATGTTGTTGTACTCTTGTCGTTTTACATTGCCGGTATGATGGGATTTAGAAGGACTGGAAAGCAATAGCTTTGGAATGTGTTCGATACTATATAGACATTGGTGTAGAGGGTGGGCTAATCTCAGGGACCAACGTCCTCCCGAGATTGGGCCAGGTCATTTTTCAGGTGTCCCCCTGGTGGACGCCTAAAATAGGCATTAGATGCCTTACATATGTAAATGAGGGACCGAAAATAAAAACAGAAAATGCTGGTAATACTCAGCATGTCAGGCAGCCTCCATGGAAAGAGGAACAGAATCAACGTTTCAGGTCGAGGATCTTTCATAGCAACTGGTTTCCACAGATGCTGCCTGACCTGCTCAGTGTTGCCAGCATTTTCTGTTTTTATTTCAGATTTCCAGTATCCGCAGTATTTTGCTTTTGTAAATGAGGGATCTTCCTGTGGATCCCAGAGGAGCAGGAATGTTGCTCTCAGCTCTACAGCAGTCTTGATAGCCGCTACTGGCCATGATTGCTCCCCTCCCCCCCGTCCCGCTGTTCCACCCCCGCCCCCCCTCCCTACCCACACCCCAACCCGGCCACGGCACTTACCTGAGGCCACTGTTGACGAGCAGGGCAGCCCTTAAATTCGTTCCCTCTGGTGGAGGAGTCAAGAACAAGGGGGCGTAGGGGGAGAAATTCATTACAGCCCAGGAGTGGGCGCTAACTTTGGAAAAGTTTGAGATTTAGCGCCAGGCGCTAATGAATCTCGCTGCACGCAAAATTCAGTGTCATCGCTCAAAGGATGGGAGTGCTAAATCAAACGCTACTGGCCTAGCTCAGTGGCGTTACACTCAAAGCACTAACCAATATCAGGTGCAGTTTAATTGCAAATCACCATTGCAACAGGCTCTTTCCAGTTCTTAAAGGGGAGGTTCATTGATGCTGCAGAACCTCATTCTCAGCATTGCTGCCTGTGAACATATGTCAGCAAGCAGGAGCAGGCTATGTCCAAGGAGCTGGATGACTCAACCAGCTGTACTCATGGCAGATCCACACCCCAGGGAGAGAGCCCACAGATTTTCAGACCAAGCATTGGAGGAGTTGGTGTCCGCTGTGGAGAGATGGAGGGCGGTGCTCTACCCGACAAGTGGCAGGAGGCCCTCACCGCAAGTCTTCCGTGCCATGTGGAGGGAGGTTGCCCATCAGGTCTCGGGCAGAACTGTGGTCCCCAGGACCCACACACAGTGCAGGAAGAAATTTAACGACCTCACTCGGGTGGTCAGGGTAAGTCAATGCCTCAACAAATGCTACATACCACCGTCTGAACCACAGTCTGCACACACTGCCCAAAGCACCATATCCCCAGCACTCACCCACCAACAATCTCTACCCACCAACTCTCACACCAACATCTCACACCACACAATGACAGCTATTCAACTATGGCAGGCATATCACCCAAACACATTGCTCCACACTCACTCACACACTTTCCTTTCTCATGCAGCCCAAGGTGGCTCACAACAGGAGGGAGCAGGAGCACACAGGCAGGGGACAAGCTGACACCCAACCACTGTCTGAGCTGGAGAATCGAGTGCTGCAGATTATTGGGTGCCAGGTGGTGGGCGCCGTTGATCCCCTTGGGGACAATAACGGTATGTTCATCCCTACTCCTTCTTCTCACATCCCACTTCCCCCTCACTTTCCACAAGCCTTTCGCACTTTCCAGCTAATCATGCTATGTGCATGCATTTCTCCCTTCCTGCCCCCCTCCCCTCACCTTAACCCGAATCTTGTGCCTTTGTGATTTCAGATAATGAACAAGCACCTGAGCAGCCTATCCCTGAGGGCACCGTAGAGAGCGAGGTGGGAGAAGAGGAGGAGGAAGAACACACCACGTCACTGCATGTCTCACCCGCAGGCACCAGCTCAGATATTGGCACTACGCGATCTTTAGAGGTTAGTATAGTAGCGGGATCTGCACAGGGTGAGGCACCGGGGACGGGCGGGCTGCAGCAAGGCCAGGGGGAAAGGGTAGCTCAGGGGCCAGTTCCCCGGAGGTTAAGTTCGTGCGTGAGTTCTGCTGCACAGGACTCAGATGAGGACCTCGATGGGGAGGCCTTTAGAAGAAGGGTGATGGACATGCACACGGAGATGATAGGTGCAATGGCAAGGGTGCCCGAGAGCCTCTCGGCAATGGTAAGGAGCGTGGAGGAGTCCACCTCCAACATTGTACAAGGCTCTGCGCACACCATGGAGCCCATCATTTCCAGTCTGCAAAGGATGGTAGACTCCCAGAGAGATCGTGACGACCCAGACCTGATGCCGTGTGTGATGTGGAATCTGGCAGCTTCCATTGCAGCACAGGCGGAAGCGACGCAACATCTTATTGCTGTAATGCAGTCTATGGTTGGTAGCATCCAATCTCAGACTGCTCTCATGCAGTCTCAGCTTGATGCCACTCAAGCTCTGACTGCTGCCATCGTGGCTGGGTCTACCACCGTCGACCGGGGCTTTCACGGTGTCGCAGCAGCCCAGCAATCTGTGCTCCAGCAGATTGCTAGGGATGCTGAGGTGCTGCCCCGGGGGAGTGGCAGTGGGTCAGTGGGTCAGGAACCTGTTGTTCTCTCTCAGGATGACAGCATTCCTGCTCCCACTACTGCCACTCTGCCATTGCCCTTGTTGCTGCTTGTCATCCAGCCAGGCCAGACTGCCACCCCTGCTAAGGTGGTGCAGTCTACAGCCGGGCCTTCCAGGCCCAGAGCTGTTCGAGGGTGTCTTGCAAGGCCATCTGAAGTCTCCCACACGGACACACAGCAGCCTTCCACCAGCCGTGCTGCAGCCACTGGGCCATCACTTCATAGGAGCACTAGAGTAGGCAAAGGCACAGTAACGAGGGGCACTAAAGGATTGCACAAGAGTGAATAGTTAATATTGTTGTTGTAAAGATGTGTTCACTGATTATTGATAAATTTATATTAATTCACTTTGGATAATTTTGTACTGTCTCCCATTTCAGCTGTGCGCTGTGATGTGGCCTGTGACAGGGATGGAATGATGGGGATGTGGTGAGCAACGGGGATCTGGGGTTTAATTTACTGGAACCACAGTCTGATGAGGTGGTCACGGAGCGCCCTTCCGGAAGGCCGATTGAGTGGCTGCCCCCTCCCTCGCTCCTGTTCCTCCTCGTCCTCCTCCTCCTCTCCCTCTTCCTCCTCCTGCAGGAGGTCCCACAATCCCTGCTGGCAAGTTCTGGGCCCTCATGATGGCCAGATTGTGGAGCATGCAGCACACCAGGACGAAATGGGACACCCACTCCGGCAACTACTGGAGGGCTCCTCCTGTGTGGTCAAGGCAGTGGAACCGTTGTTTGAACACTCCGATGGTCTGCTCGATGTTGTTCCTGGTGGCAGCATGGCTCTCATTATATGAGTGCTGGGCAGGAGTGTTGGGGTTACGGAGGGGAACCATGAGCCAGGTGGAGAGCGGATAGCCCTTTTCTCCAACCAGCCAGCCGCGAGCTTGACGTGGTGGCTGGAAGAGTGCTGGCACACCGGTCTGGTGCAGGATGAAGACATCGTGGCTGCTGCCAGGATAGCGGGCATTCACATTGTGGATTCGCTGTCTGTGGTCGCACATCAACAGGATATTAAGTGAGTGGTAGCCTTTACGATTAAGGAAGATCTCAGGATTGTTATGCGGTGCCCGCAAAGCCACGTGGGTGCAGTCACTGGCACCCTACACCATGGGGAATCCCACTATCCTGGCGAAGCCACATGCACGCTCGTCCTGCTTCTCTCTGGTGATGGAGAAGGAAATATAGTCCCTTCGCCTACTGTAGAGAGTCTCTGTGACCTCCCGGATGCAGCGATGGACGGCGAACTGCGAGATGTTAGATATATCACCTGCTGCAGACTGGAAGGATTCCCTGAAGAATTTGAGGGCGACGGTGACCTTGACTGCCACTGAGAGCGCCGTGGTGGTCCTGATCTGAGATTCGAGGTCTGGTTGCAGGAGGTGGCAGAGTTCTGTGACCACTTCCTTGGTGAAGCGGAGCCTTCTAATACACTGCTCCTCGCTTAATTGGAGGTAGAAGAATTGCTGTCGGAAGACCGTCGGAGGGTAAGGCCTCCTGTTGAGAGCCCTGAACCCCCTCCTCCTCCCTCTGGCCACCTGTTCCAGTCTTTCTCGCTGCCTCTGCTCCCTCCGCAGTAGATCCTGGAGGGTGAGGTCGACTGCCAGTACAGCCCCCATTAATGTAAGGAAGAGAAGCATCGTGATATTTTGTGAGAATAAATGTAATTACATCTGCATTGTAGAAGCCGCAACACTCTGGAGACTAAACAACCTTGGAATGACTAAATTCAACTCTTGAACTATCTCAAACTGACAAGGAAGCAGTGAAACAGCACTAACCTGACAGCTGTGACTTATTACTCATGATCCCTTTAAGTAGCGCCCCTGGAGCCGGCATCCGCCTGCTTGACGCCTCCTCTCCCTGTCGCTGTCGGGACCAGGCGCTAAGGCAGGGGCCGATGCTCAATTAGGCAGATTGGGTGCCCAGTGAGTGTTGCACATTCGCTGACGTCACGATCTGCCTGGCGCTGAAGTCCCCGGCGCCAACTCGTAGCGGCGGCGCTATGGGGGGGGGCCGAATTTGGCGTGTGGCGTTGGATTCGCCTCGCCGCGGCACTACTGCCTCAGCGCCCCGTTAGCGCCCCCGCCAGGAACTAACTGGAGGCACTAAGGTACCGAATTTCTCCCCCAAAATCTTACAATTAGAGCTAGAACTCTCTTCCACAAAGGCTATGGTTGCTGGGTCAAATTAAATTTTCAAGACTTAGACGACATTTTATTAGGTAAGGGTACGAAGAGATATTGATCAAAGGCGGGTAAATTAAGATCAGCCATGATCTAATTGAATGGTGGAACAGGCTTGAGGGACTGAATAGGCTGCTCCCGTTCCTAGGTTCCTGGAATACTGTGGGAGTACTATTAACAATCTAATTCTTGAAGTATCCAACCATTGATAGCTTGTCTATTCAACCAGCTAAACGTAACCTACTCCCAGGTTTTAGGACTAAACTTTGCATGTGAGACCAATTGCTGTACTGGACTGACCTAGTTAAAATTCTCGCTTACCCGCTGTCGCACTTTATTGTGCTTCTTCGACAGCACCTCCCAAATTCGCAACCCCAACCATCTAAAAACAGATCGGCAGAAGGCACATGGGAACACCACCACCTCCAAGTTCCCCTCCAAGTAACACACTATCCTGACTTGGAAATATATCACCGTTCCTTCATCGTCGTTGGGTCAAAATCCTGGAACTCCCTCCCTAACAGCACTGTGGGAGTACATTCCTCCTCTTCTTCTTCTTCTTAGGCAGTCCCTCGGAACTGAGGATGACTTGCTTCCACATTAAAAATGAGTTCTCAGGTGACTGATGAGTCCAATGCGGGACCTACAGTCTCTGTCACAGGTGGGGCAGATGGTGGTTGAAGGGGCGGGTGGGTGGGGTGCTTGGGTTGACGTGCGCTCCTTGTGCTGCCTGCGCTTGGCTTCCGCTTGCTCCCGGCGAAGAGACTCGAGGTGTTCGGCGCCTTCCCGGATGCTTCTCCTCCACTTTGTGCGGTCTTGGGCCAGGGATTCCCAGGTGTCGGTGGGGATGTTGCACTTTTTCAAGGAGGCTTTGAGGGTGTCCTTGAAGCGTTTCCTCTGCCCACCTGGGGCTCTCTTGCCGTGCCGGAGCTCCGAGTAGTGCGCTTGTTTTGGGAGTCTCGTATCGGGCATGCGGACAATGTGACCCATCCATCGGAGCTGATTGAGCATGGTCAAAGCTTCGATGCTGGGGATGTTGGCCTGAGCAAGAACACTGACGTTGGTGCGCCTATCCTGCCAATGGATTTGCAGGATCTTGCGGAGGCAGCGTTGGTGGTATCTCTCCAGTGCTTTGAGGTGCCTGCTGTACATTCACCATGGAGTATCTTCACCGCACGGACATCAGCGGTTCAAGAAGGCGGCTCACCATCACCTTCTCAAGGGCAACTAGGGGTGGGTAATAAATGCCGGCCTTGTCAGCGATGCCTATTTCCCACAAAACAATTGTGGATGACTGTATTAAGCTGGTGTATTCATGCTGCGTCATCTATCTTTAAAAAGATCTGCAGTCATTCTGGGTTGCATTGTACATCTGCATCCCTTGCGATGCCCACCAGTCGCGGAAGTCCACAGGTATACCGGCAGGCACAGCATGTTCCCTCCACGTCACCCGGGCACGGAGTGAACCCACGAGAGAGAGGCAGACGGCCACAGTGACCCTACTTGTGAGTCACGCCCACCCTGGACCTGTGACTGACCATTTTCCCCAGGCCCAGGAGCAGACCCACGAGAAGGTCCTCTGACTTGCTCGCCCCTTCTCCCACTTCGTACCGGGTGGCCAAAGAGTTGGGCTAAAATGTAGCCAAAGGAAATGGGGCTGCTATTATAACACAACAATATTTAAAGAGGTACTATCTGACGTAAGAAAACTACTAGGCACTTGGTCCAAGCATTAAACAAAGCTTTAATCAACTGTTTTACAACATGGAGGTCTAGTTGTGTCCTTCACTAGTTCCTGTTGAGAAAGTCCTGCGCAAGCTGGGCCCAAGGCCGAGTATTTATACTCTCCCTGGACAGCGCCACCCATAGGCTGCTCAGTATCATTTCATGTCTTTCTTTCATGAATGACTAATTCATGTCACTATCTTCACTGGAAAGTATTTGGCAAATATTTTCTGTTTGTTTGGCAGATGTTATGATGTGATGGTACAATTCTTATCAAACTGCATCGCAAAACTGCATAAAGCCCACAATTGCTCTTGGCGATATTAGTGGACATATACTGATCATATCCCCCTGTCTGTTATTTTAGCAGATGTGTTAACTGCACGAAAGACAGAGGAATGTCACATTTATATAGCGACATTAACACAGTAAAACATCCCAAGGCACTTCACAGGAGCATCATGATTTGACACCGAGCCACATAAGGAGATAGTAGGGCAGGTGACCAAGAGCTTGGTCAAAGAGGTAGGTTTTAAGGAGCGTCTTAAAGGAGGAGAGACAGCGAGGTGGAGAGGTGGAGAGGTTTAAGGAAAGAATTCCAGAGCTTAAGGCCTAGACTACTGAAGGCACGGCCGTCAATAGTGGAGCAAAGGAAAATGGAGATGCACAAGAGGCCAGAATTGGAGGAAGGCAGAGTTTGCAGAGGGTTGTAGGACTGGAGGAGGTATAAGAGATAGGGAGGGGCGAGGCCCTGGCGGGATTTGAACACAAAACACGACAGCGGCCATTTGTGGGCTATTGTGCCAATCGGCCTTGACTTCATGATGACAATAAAAAATGAGACACTTCCGGCTTCTCTTCCTTCCTCGTGATGCGTCCCTTTAGTTTAGCATTGCCAGAAAGATTTTGGGTTGCAAGCAAGAAATTCCTGTTGACGTTGAGAAAACTCAGAGACAGCAGCTGTTGAGTAACCGCAACGATTGTGTGGGACAGATCCGAGTATACTACAAGTTTCTGATGAATGGTTCAATGGCAGGTATGGATATGAATGTTTTCTGACTGATCATGCTGTTGGAACACTTGCAAAGCGACATCAGCCTCATTCTTTCTGCTGTGCATAAATAGCCAAGACCTACTGATCTTAATTTCCTGCTTGGAAATAAGATTTTCTTCTGACAAATCTTTGTACTTTGAAGGCATATGTTTGTGTTATATGCCGGTATTAAGCCTCGTCAAAGCCAAGTTTTGGACAAGGAACAAGAAAGGAGAACACCGGCGGCCATCCCGATGGCTAAATCTGGGGACACGGCGAGAAAGCCATACGCCCTTCTGGCCATCCAATCATGAAAGACCACCGCCCTCCATTAGAATCGCCAACTCTGGTTGGATGTATTCCTGGAGATGTCATCACATGACCTCCCTCCTGCAACTGTCCCGCCCCCACACTTCCGCCATTGGTTGCCCAACAGGCCCACATTTGCCTTCTCCAATTGGAAAGGAAACAGACTCTTCGTTACCTGATTGGGCGAGTCTCGACTGTCAATCAAACAGCCTTTACTTTCTATGTCTGATATTTTATAATTAGCCACTCTCTGGGTAAAAAAGCTTCTCCTGAATTCCTCATGGGATTTACTAATGACTGTCTTATATTTATGGCCCACATTTTCTCTACAGCTATCCGATCAAACACTGTCATAATCAATGCAGCTGCAACAGCACTCGAGAAGCTCGACACCATCCAGGGCAAAGCAGCCCACTTGACCGGCACCCCATCCACCACCTGTTAAAGTTGAATTACCTTCCTAACCTCAACAAATGGGAAAACTGCCTCAGCACTAACACAAATGGCTCAGCAAGCCAGTGAAGGGGCACTGAGGGTCTCACAATATAGTAATCTGGGATGTTATGATTAAGGTTATCCACCAGGTGGTGCTGTAGCCAATACTGCTGCTAAGGTCAGGGGTTTGCTTCCTGTTAAGGTCAGGGAGTTTGCTTCCTGTCAAGGTCAGCAAAGGTGCAATGCCTGGATGCAGGCCTGCCTGGTTGTTTCGCAGTCGTTTAATAAAGTACTTGTATTAATTCTAATACCTCACCTCTTCGAGTTCCTTGTCTCACTACATGGAGTTATCACACACACACAGCACTCCAGCTTTGTGCAGGGGGTCATCACTGCAAGAGCGGCCCTTTACCCACAGGGGCTAGGAGGCCCTCCAGAAAGAACGATGTGGAGTACATCACTAAGGCCGTCTCTGCCAGCAGTGTCGCCCCCACCACCTGGCTCCAGTGCCCAAAGAAGCTTCATGACCTCAGACCACTGGTCAAGGTCAGTGAATGTATCTTCAAAAGCCGTCTCCTACCAACTGCACCACTAGCCTCACACACTGCTCAATGCACGACCCCCAATCACTCACCTACCAACAATCTGCACCAATGACGAGGCACATCTCCCATTCCTAGCCTCACCTCGCCCCCTTGGAGGAGACGGTGCAGGCCATTCTTGGTAGGGGCATGGTTGAGCCCTTGGCCAGCGGCGGGGCTGAAACGATACAAGGCGCTGGTATCCTCATACTTTATTCTCCTTCTGGCCTGCACCTCTAGGCTTCCCGCCCTCCCGTCAGCACCACGCCACCCTCGTGTCTTCCTCATTTCACACACCCAAGAAATGCAGCCTGCCCAGCCAGTGGGTCAACAAGAAGAGGCAGCCCGCCCAGCCAGTGGGTCAACAAGAAGAGGCAGCCCGCCCAGCCAGTGGGTCAACAAGAAGAGGCAGCCTGCCCGGCCAGTGGGACCGCAGGCAGATGATTCCATCCTGGATATCCCGGCCACAAAGGGACTGTTTGGGATGCATCCTTCCGTCTGATTCCTCCTCTTTGGCTTCTTCCTCTTCTGTACCTTCCTCTTCCCTCTGCAAGCATAAAATGCTGGAAATACTCAGTTGGTCAGGCAGCATGTCGACCTGAGACATGAACTCTGTTTTTCTCTCCACGGATGTTGCGTGACCTGCTGAGTATTCGCAGCAGGTTCTGTCTTCCCAAAGGCCTTCATTTACCATCCGAGCCCTTGCAGTCGTCCAGCAGCACTCCCTACACACTTTAAAAACTTTTCACATCTATTGCAGCAAGCCACCACTTCAATAAAAATCCAAAAAAAAGTCCAAACCCTTAAATTCAAACTTACCTGAATGGTGTGTGTGTTCCTTTAAGAGCTACAGACATCGCCACTGTCAGCCTGCTTACACGCCAGGTTAGGACCCAGAGCTGAATTCAGCGCTAGGGTCGAATTTCGCGTTGGTGATGTTAAGTCGGCGTTGCACGTTGATTGACGTCACATCGCTGCCATTTTGTTCCCCAGGGCGCTGACAGTTACCGGCAGCACAAAGGGGAAGAGGAATATGGCGGCCGCCGCGGGAACCGCCACCAGCTGGCGAAAGAGCGGCGGCCGCCATTTTATTGCCACTTCATAGCGCTACGGAGTGGCGGTGAGTACATGAATTTCTAGTCCTTACTTTCCAAGGAGTATGTGGCCTCCTTATTCCTCCTACCAAAATGTAGCCCCTCATAATTCCTTATCTTATGACAGGGAGACATTAGTTAGCAAGGTTATTAATGTTTTCAATTAATTTTCAGCTTCAGCAGATAAAAAGTCATTTGGAATATGTTTTAATTGGTGCAGTTCATGTACAAATGGTTAACACATACATATTACATTCCTCTATCATTGTATCTCTATATTAGAACCAGCCTGTTTGCTCATTTTTTACTTACGACAAATAGCAAACAACCTGCGTTGATTTAGTGCCTTTAACGTGTAGAAAGATCCCAAGGCACCTCACAAATAGCTGTAAGGGAAGCGGGCAGAGAGCGCGAGATTAGGAGAGGTCCAAGAGATGGGTGTTGAGAGGTTTCTAAAGGCGGAGAGGGGAGGGAGGTTTAGGAGTAAGTTTCTAATAGTCGGGTCAAAGGTGGCCGAAGGCAGTGCCACCAATAGTGAGGAGAAGTGGATGGGGGAGATGCATAGAAGACCAGAGTTAGAGGAACATGTAGTGTATGTACCTTTAGGGGGAGGGCTGCTTTTTGCGGCTCCTGTGTACTGTGGTGCCGGCGGTGACCACACCGGTGTGTAGGCCCTGAGTAGGGATCTGTACTTTAGTTTTTGAGTAACCTGCATCCAGTAAACACCTGTTAATTGTTCCTCTGCAGTCTCTGTCGATTTATTGAAGAATACCATACATTAACATTCACGGATTCAACAGAACAGACCCTTAGGGGAGGAGGGGAGGGATATAGGGCTCGAGTAGTTTGTAGGGACAGATTGGGGCAAGACCATGGAGGGACTTATAGACGAGGGCAAGGAGCTTGAAATGAACGGGCGTTAGTTTGACTTTTGTGCGATAGTGTAAAACAAGTGATAGTGAATCGGCAGTCCGTTTTACATCTCTCCATTGAAGCCAACTGTCAATTCCATTATCACCTAATCCCTACTTCTTGATGGCATAGAATCATAGAATGATACAGCACAGAAGGAGGCCAGTCGGCCCGTCATGCCTGTGTCAGCACTTTGGGAGAGATAGTCAATCAGTCCCACTCCCCTGGGACCTCATCTTTTCTCCTAATCTTTTCAACCTTGTCGGGAGTCCTGTGGCATGGTTCTTGGCTCAGCTGCTCATCCCAATCAAAAAAAAATAGTAATACGTAGAATTTACAGCATAGAAACAGGCCATTAGGCCCAACAGGTCCATGCTGGTGCTCATTTTCCACACAGGCCTCCTCCCACCCTTTAAGGGGCCGATTTTAACCCTACTCGCTCAGCAGAAACCAGGCGGGCGTGCCAGTTAAAATCGCCCCTGGCTCTTACTTGCCCGAAAGCCGCCATGATCGCAACATCTGCAATTTTAACCTGCTCTCCTGAGCAGGCAGCTCGGACACGTGCCCGGAGCCGACAGAGGGGTCCTTCTTTACACATGCCTGCTGCGGCCCGATGACATCATCAAGACCCGACAGTAATTTTAACTCAGGTCTGATTGGGAGTTAAAATCTGGGCCATTGCAGTACTGACATTTGATGCAAATTGTTCTGTAATACCAAGTCAGTTTTAACTGCTCTGTAAACAGGGCAATGAATAGAAGAGATTATGATAAATGGGAATGGAATGCCAGAGTAAGGAGCTGATTGGCACCTATCAAATAGAGGTGAATGAACACCAGGTTAGGAATGAGATTGAGGGAAATTAGGGTAAATACAGATAGGGATGACTGAATACTATGTGGAAAATGATGGTTCTTTAGCTACTGGAAGCATAGAAATCTTCTTAGGCAGTCCCTCAGAACCGAGGATGACTTGCTTCCACATTAAAAATGAGTTCTCAGGTGACTGATGAGTCCAATGCGGGACCTACAGTCTCTGTCACAGGTGGGGCAGACGGTGGTTGAAGGGGCGGGTGGGTGGGGTGCTTGGGTTGATGTGCGCTCCTTGCGCTGCCTGCGCTTGGCTTCCGCTTGCTCCCGGCGAAGAGACTCGAGGTGTTCGGCGCCTTCCCCGGATGCTTCTCCTCCACTTTGTGCGGTCTTGGGCCAGGGATTCCCAGGTGTCGGTGGGGATGTTGCACTTTTTCAAGGAGGCTTTGAGGGTTTCCTTGAAGCGTTTCCTCTGCCCACCTGGGACTCTCTTGCCGTGCCGGAGCTCCGAGTAGAGCGCTTGTTTTGGGAGTCCCGTATCGGGCATGCGGACAATGTGACCCGTTCATCGGAGCTGATCGAGCGTGGTCAAAGCTTCGATGCTGGGGATGTTGGCCTGAGCGAGAACACCGACGTTGGTGCGCCTATCCTGCCAATGGATTTGCAGGATCTTGCGGAGGCAGCGTTGGTGGTTGGAGCATCGAAATATGATGCAAAGGAAGGCAAACAGTCAAAGGTGAACAATATAGAACATAAAGGTAACTGGATATTCTGGAGTTTCGTGACTTTTCTTTTTAGCTTTGAGGCACAAGGAAGAAACCTTGCAGAACCTTTCCTCAGGAGTCACTTGTAATTTCCAAGACTGAGATCGCTAACTTTTTGTTGGGTAAGGGTATCAAGGGATCTGGTTCAAAGACTAAATCAAATCAACTTTATTGTCATTGTTAGTGCACAAGTGCAGTACAACGAAATGTAGGCTTGCGGCTCCCGAGAGTGTACATTTAGATTAAGACATTTAAACATTCAACATACATTTGGCTTGTAATACATTAACATAAATATAACCATAATAACGTGCATTGGCAGATGTGCAGGCTTTAGGGTTTATTTGTGGAGTTCAGTAGGATGACAGCCCTGGGAAAGAAGCTGTTCCTAAATCTGGTCGTACGGGTGCGAATGCATCTGTAGCGTCTCCCAGATGGCAGGAGGGCGAACAGACTGTGGCTGGGGTGGGTAGGGTCTTTGATGATGGACCATGACCTTCGTAGACAGCGTATCTGGTATATGTGCTCTATGGTCGGTAGCCGGGTGCCGGTAATGCGTTGGGCAGTTTTGACTACCCGCTGCAGGGCTTTCCGGTCATAGTAGCTACAGCTGCCATACCATACTGTGATACAGTTCGTCAGGATGCTCTCTATTGTGCAGCGGTAAAAGTTAGAGAGGATCAGGGGTGACAGGTTACATCCCTTCAGCCTCCTTAGGAAATATAGGCGCTGCTGGGCCTTCTTCACCAGAGAGGAATTGAGTTGAGATACAGATCCTCCATGATCTAATTAAATGGCGAGACAGGCTCGAGGGGCTGAATGGCCTCCTCCTGTTCCTATGCTCAACAACAACTTGCATTTATATAGCGACTTAAATGTAGTAAACCGACCCAAGGCGATTCACAGGAGCGTTAAATTTGACACCGAGCCACATAAGGAGATACTAGGACAGGAGGTGATATTGGCTGTTCTATATTGTTCATCCTAGACTGGTTGTCTTCTTCGCTATCGAAGCACAAAGGACGAAGGACGATGACCCCAGAAAGAGGGGAGACAAGCTGGATGGACCATTATTCCATCAATGAGTTCCCTCTGGCCACTGAGTCTGCTATGAAGAAAATTGAGGACAACAACGCTTTGGTTGCCACTGTTGACATCAAGGCGAATAAGCTCCAGATCCAACAGGCTGCCAAGAAGCCATATGACACCGATGTAGCTAAAGCCAACTCCCTTATCAGGCCTGACAGGGAGAAGAATGCCTACGTCCGTCTGGCCCCAGACTATGAGGCAGTGGATGTTGCTAATAAGATTGGCATCATCTAAACTTGCCTCAAGAAGAACTGTATAAATATTGCACATCAAAGTCTGCAACCATCGTCACACTAAATTTTCATTAAGTGTTTCTACAGCCGTGTGGGGGAGGGGGGAGTGTGTGCGCAGGAGGCTGTGGCAAACAAGTCTTGGCCCAGCTGGGATCAGTGTGGGGGTATTTCTACATCTACAGATTAACCGAGTACTGGAAGTACACTGACCACAGCTGCAGTCACTTTCAAAGATGCACTTATCCCCGATTTTTGCTGTGAGCTTCAATGCAGATACTTTCAAGTTGAGTTGGAATTGTGATAAACAAAGACACAAGCCAGATCCCCTGCTCCCGCTGACAACAAGGCCTGTGGGAGTGGTGGGGGGGGGTTTAAAATATCATCAGTGGAGCCAGACTACATGTGCACCCAGCGCCATTTTAACAGGTGTGTTTTGGGGCCCTGTGTGAGGCGGGCGGGGGCCTCATTGACATTCAGAAGTCGGAGTCTGATGGTAGTGTTTAATCGCCAGGGTGAACCAGTGCGAAGGATGAGCAGGCCCAGAGGATGACCGCAAAGGTAAAGTTATTTTATTCCTTAAAAGTTTCCTTGCGTTGGGGGGGGGGCACAAGAGGAATTCCCCACGACTGCCTGGGATGTCCCCTCCCCCAGTTGCTGGGGACCATTCCCAGCAAGCCTCAGTTTGTGGCCTCTGGCTGCACTCGCCCCTCTCCCGCCCACTGGCCTGGCGTCCTTGACTCCGGGTCCGGACGCGAGTCGGACCTTGTCTGCTTTAATGAAGCCTGGTGCGGTAAAATAGCCCGGGACCTCGCGGCAGCCGGCCGGGGCGAGAGTAGGGTCGCCAACTCTGGTTGTGCATATTCCTGGAGGTATCATCACATGACCTCCTGCCTCCAACCGCCCCGCCCCCACTCAAACAGTACTTCCCCACCTCCGCCCATCTCCAATAATTTTACGACGCAGAAATGAGAGTATTTAAAGAAAATGATCAAAGAACACATCCTTTTTACCAATTCCCCAATGTTTTTTTTCTCCCGAGTGGCTCGCTGCAGTGTCCCGGAGATTAATCTTTAATTCCTGGAGACTCCAGGGCAATCCTGGTGGGTTGGCGCCAAGCTCCCCCCCACCCCACCCCACCCCCGCTGGCCCCACACTCGACCCCCAGTTAAAATCGGGGCTTACAGTTTCTCTCTTTTGCTGAAGCTTTTATTTTACCCGATCTTCTGCTTTTGAGGCTTTGTCCAAAGTTCAGATTGTTGAGCTGCCTGACTTCAAACATCACTGCAATATTATGGGGTGTCTCATTCCGTCTGTGAGCGCTTATCTTTGAAGGCGCAATGAATCTACTGATGAGCCATCAGGAGGTAGCGGTCCTCGCTTGTGTGATGCTCATGGCCTTGTTTCTTCATCGTATTTATACCAGGGACCTCTGTCTACAAATAAGCTCCATATTGAAAGCTTCAGTATAAACAGAGGCTTAAGACTGGTCTCTTTCACCTTGAAAGTTTAGGGTGGTCTGCAGAGGCAGATTGATCACCGGCCTCGACTGTTTACTCAGCCTTTTAGCACAGTAAATGATTCAGTGAGTGACTGGTCGAGACAAGATAATGTTTGAATCAGGCTTAGTTAATCCCCTCCAGCAGCACAGTGTCGCGGTGACTAACCTTTAAAGCAAGTGAGTTTTTTTAAAGGCTCGTCGTGCTTTAAAACAAGCCTCGATTTTAAAATTCTCAACCTCGTTTTCAAATCCCTCCGTGGCCCTCGCCGCTCTCCATCTCTGTAACCTCCTCCAGCCCCTGCAAGCCTCCAAAAACTCTGCGTCTCTCCAACTCTGGCCTCTTGCGCATCCACCACTTCCTTCGCACCATCATTGGCGGCCGTGCCTTCAACCGTCTAGGCCCTAAGCTCAGGAATTCCCTTGCTAAACCTCTCCGCCTCTCTCTCCTCCTTTAAGACGCCCCTTAAAATTTACTTCTATGACCAAACCTTTGCTCACCTGTCCGAATACCCTGTGACGTAAGAAAACTACTGGGCCCTTGGTCTAAGCGTTAAACAAAGCTTTAATCAACTGTTTTACAACATGGAGGTCTAGTTGTGTCCTTCACTAGTTCCTGTTAAGAATGTCCTGCGCAAGCTGGGCCCATGCCCGAGTATTTATACTCTCCCTGGACAGCGCCACCCGCAGGCTGCTCAATATTATTTCATAAGTCTTTCTTTCATGAATAACTGATTCATATCACCCTGTACTAAAAAACAGATTATCTGGTCATTATCACATTGTTACTTGTGGGAGCTTGCTGTGTGCAAATTGGCTGCCGTGTTTCCTACATTACAACAGTGATTACACTTCAAAAGTAATTAATTGGCTGTAAAGCGTTTTGGGACGTCCTGAGGTCATGAAAGGTGCTATAGAAATGCAAGTCTTACTTTATCTTTAATGTCCCCTTCTTTGGCTCAGCGCCAAATCTTGTCTGCTTACGTTCCTGTGCAGCGCCTTGGGATGTTTTACTATGTTAAAGGCGCTCTCTAAATAGAAGTTGATGTCACTGAGATGTCAGAATGTTTAGCCTGTGCATTTTCTCGGAGGAGCCATAAAATATTGATCAGGATCCGTAACGGGACGTTGTTCAGATGCCGAGAGTATACGAAGTTAATTAAGAACATTTCCTGACAATGCAGCCCGTGATATTAAGTGGCAGTTCTTAAAAGGGATCAAGGGGTTTGGGGAGAGAGTGGGAATATGGTATTGAGATAGAGGATCAGCCATGATCATATTGAATGGCGGAGCAGGCTCGAAGGGCCGAATGGCCTACTCCTGCTCCTATTTTTTTTTCTATGTTTAAAAGGCATGATTCTGCGATCCTGTGTATCTAGAGGGGAAGGCATGATCGCAGCGAGTTACATGGGAACACCATCACCTCCAAGTTCCTCAAAGTCACACACCATCCTGACTTAAAAATATATCGGCCTTTCTCGTCATTGTTGCTGGGTCACAATCCTGGAACTCCCTCCCTACCAGCACTGTGGGAGCACCTTCACCACACGGGCTGCAGCGGTTCAAGAAGGCGGCTCACCACCACCTTCTCAAGGGCAACTAGGGATAGAAAGAAAGACTTGCATTTATATAGCGCCTTTCACAACCACCAGATGTCTCAAAGCATTTTACAGCCAACAAAGTACTTTTGGAGTGCAGTCACTGTTGTAATGTGGGAAATGTGGCAGCCAATCTGCACACAGCAAGCTCCCACAAACAGCAATGTGATAATGACCAGATTATGGCCCAGAAATTCGTGTCGGGGGCTTCCCGCGGGTGCAAGCCCCCGACCTACACTTACCTAGCGTGCCGGCCGTTGAGGCCTGGGCCTGCGTGGATTTCCTGTCTGTGGCTTGCGTGATCCAGCGGCGTAGTTAGTGCGATGCGTCCGCTGGGATCACGTGAGCACTGGGCAACCAATCGGAGGAGGGAAAATCCCATTCATGAGTTTGACAGAAAGAACTGTCAAACTTATGAAAACTCCGGGCGGCCAAAACAGTACTTAACCTTAAAATAAATTTGAAAAAAACATCACACTATTTAAATCAACTATAAATAACATTAAATAACCATTTTAAACAATAACTTAAATTTTTGAAAAAAATAATTTTATAAAAAATCAGGGCTAAAAATACACTTACCTTACTGTAAAGTATTTAAAAATAATAAACCTGTGGAAAAGATGTCCTAATTTTAATTAATTGACCACTTACCTTTTAAAATGTAGTCCTTACGCCTGGTTTTTAAATGTGCAAAAAGTAGAGGCCTTCATGCACGGGCAAACCTGTAAAAAAAAAGGAAGTTCAACGCGCACACGCAGACTCCCGCGCGCACGCATTCGACCTCTGAACCCCTTGGTTCAGAGGATCGGAAATGCCGGTTTCCCGCGCATGCATAGTGCATGCAAGAAACCGGCACTTCCATTGGGTCCACGCGTGAGTACTCCGTCCGTACTCACGTGTTGGGACCCGAATTTCTGGGCCAATCTGTTTCTGTTATGTTGGTTGAGGGATAAATATTGGCCCAGGACACCGGGGATAACTCCCCTGCTCTTCTTCGAAATAGTGCCATGGGATATTTTACGTCCACCTGAGAGAGTAGACAGGGCCTCGGTTGAACATCTCATCCGAAAGACGGCACCTCCGACAGTGCAGCACTCCCCTGGAGTGTCAGCCTAGCATTTATGCGCTCAAGTCTCTGGAGCGGGGAACTTGAACCCACAACCTTCCGACTCAGAGAGACGAGCGGGCTACCGACTGAGCCACAGCTGACACTGGGGGATGAATGGGGAATAAATGCCGGCCTTGCCAGCGACGCCCACATCCCGAGAATGAATTTTGAAAAGAGTGGCTCGGAGGTAGGGCTGGCACTGATTCTCATGATCCCTGCTCCCTGCGATCGCGGGTCCCTGCTGGGAGTGCGGGATTGCGAAATCATGTGGAAAGTCTTTCAAGCAATATGACTTTTCTGACAGCATTCCATGAGGACTGGAGGGGTCGGGGGGGGAGACCCTTCCATTGCTTGCTGCTGACAGTGCAGCTGTAAGCACATTCCTCATACATGTGTTAATGATTTTTACTACAAATAGTGAACAGAGGAAATCTCCCTCCTGCAGGTTCACAGTTAAATGCTACAGAGGTCTGCGGGATGTATAACTTGTTGCAGAAATATATATATTGATCCCAGACTCTCTTCACATGAAGTTATACAGCAACAGTTTAGTGGACCATGTGATTCAGGACAGACATTTGTAACAACAGCAACTTGTATTTATATAGCACCTTTCATGTGATAAGACATCCCAAGGCACTTCACAAGAGTGACAATCAAACAAAATTTGACTGTACTTATACTGTTAATAAATCATTGAACTCAGTTCAGATTTATTGACAAATACTCAGACATTAGGTGAAGATTCCAGTTGCAGTGAAAGATGGAGGGGGTGGAGATTGAGTCCAGTGGTGGGGGAATGTTGGTCAAGTGAACTGCTCTGTCCTGGATGGTGGTCGAGCTTCTTGAGTGTTGTTGATGCTGCCACTCATCCAGGGGAGCAAAAGTGTTCCATCACACTTCTAATTTGAGCCTTGCAAATGGTGGAGAGACTTTGAAGGAGTCAGGATATGGTCCACTCATTGTAGAGCACCCAGCATCTGCCTTACTCTTACAGCCACAGTGCAGATAGCGCTGGTGCAGTTAGATGTCTGGTCACTGGTAACTTCCAAGATGTTGGTGGTGGGGCCTCAACGATGGTGGTGCTGTTGAAGGTCAGGAGGAAATGGCTGGGCTTTCCCTTGTTTGAGATGCTCTTTACCTGGCATTTCTGTCAAATATTTTTTAAAAAGGTCCTGACTGATAGTCATCCCTCAATGAACACCACTAAAATTGTCTGGTCATCTATCTCATTGCTGTTTGTGGGGTCTTGCTGTGTGCAAATTGGCTGTTGGGTTTCCCTATATTACAAACGTGACTACACTTCAAAAGTACTTCATTGGTTGTAAAGTGCTTTGGGATGTCCTGAGGTTGTGAAAGGCGCTATATAAATGAGAGTTAGTTAGTTAGTTCCTTCTTTCTTTCTCTGCAGGTGCAGCAGGCAGTTAAGAAGGCAAATGGTATGTTGTACTTCATAGCGAGAGGATTCGAGTACAGGAGCAAGGACGTCTTGCTGCAGTTGTACAGAGACCACACCTTGAGTATTGTGTGCAGTTTTGGTCGCCTTATCTGAGGAAGGATGTTCTTGCCATGGAGGGAGTGCAGCAAAGATTCACCAGACTGATGCCTGGGATGGCAGGAATGATGTATGAAGAGATATTGGGTCGATTGGGCTTGTATTCACTAAAGTTTAGAAGAATGAGAGGGGATCTCATTGAAACTTATAAAATTCTAACAGGACTAGACAGACTAGATGCAGGAAGGATGTTCCCGATGGCGGGGGAGTCCAGAACCAGGTGTCACAGTCTAAGGATAAGGGGCAAACCATTTAGGACTGAGATGAGGAGGAATTTCTTCACCCAGAGAGTGGTGAACCTGTGGAATTCTCTACCACAGAAGGCAGTTGAGGCCAATTCATTAAATATATTCAAGAAGGAGTTAGATATATTTCGTAAAGCTAAAGGGATCAAGGGATATGGGGAGAAAGCAGGGACAGGGTACTGAATGTGGATGATCAGCCATGATCTCATTAAATGTCGGAACAAGCTCGAGGGGCCGAATTCCTTCCTTCCTTCCTTCCTTCCTTCCTTCCTCCCTTCCTCCCTCCGTCCCTCCCTCCCTTCCTTCCTTCCTTCCTTCCTTCCCTCCCTACTATAGACTGTCATGGTCTACTTCATTATCGAAGGAGCTAAGATTATTCCAAAGAATGGATTAAGAGAGGGAGATAAAAAAAGACAGGAAGGAAAAATAATGAAAATTCTGGCGATTCGCAATACACGGGGTAGCTCTTCCTCACCACAAGATGCTGGCCGACTTGCACATGAGTTATGGCGTGTGGCGTTCACACACTGTTATTTCTTCAGAAAGTTCCTGCCCAGTATTACTAATAACCCAAACCATACTGAACAAAAGCAGTGTTGTAAGGTGTCCTTTTTTCACATTCAGCACCTGGCAAAGATTTTGTTTATGAGTAAATTATTAAAAGTGACAAACGCGGCAAAGAATGACAAACTAACTGAGTCATTTACCTTACAGGAACTTAAATTCTATTTAAAAAAACATGACTTCAGTGCTGTGTCCTTGTTGCTTATTGTCTATCATTCTGTCACAATGTACAATTCCCTCCATGATAAGGTCAGGAGTTAGGCAGTTCGCTGATGATTCCACAGCGAGGTCTCTGCGCTCCTCCAATTCCAGCCTCTTGCACATCCCCGATTTCAATCGCTCCACCATTGGTGGCCGTGCCTTCAGCTGCCGAGGCCCTAAGCTCTGGAATTCTCTCCTCAAACCTCTCCGCCTCTCTACCTCTCTCTCCTCCTTTAAGACATTCCTTAAAATCTACCTCTTTGACCAAGTTTTTGAACACCTCTCCTAATATCATCTTATGTGGCTCGGTGTCAAATTTTGTTTGATAATCGCTCCTGTGTAGTGCCTTGGGACATTTTAATATGTTAATGGCGCTATATAAATACAAGTTGTTGAGGTTCAGCTCCATTTTTTGCCCTCTGGAATGCGGGCAACATTGACAAGGCAACATTTATTGTCCTTTTCTAGTTCTCCAGAGAAGGTGGTGGTGAGCCTTCTTCTTGAACCGCTGCAGTCCGTGTGGTGATCGTACTCCCACAGTGCTGTTAGGTAGGGAACTCTGAGATTTTAACCCAGCGACGACGAAGGAACGGCAGTAAATGTCCAAGACAGGATGGAGTGTGACTTGGAGGGGAATTTGAAGATGATGGTGGTCCCACAAGATTTTTGCTCTTGTCCCTCTGGATATTAGAGACCCTAGGAGAGGAAGGTGCTGTTCAAGTAAGCTTAGTGAATTTCTGCATTGCATCCTACAGATAATGTACCAGTAAATGGAAGGGTTGGATAGTAAGTCCAGAGGTAGGGGCACAAGTCAAGCGGTGAAGTTATATTATCTGAAGATATATTGGCCCAGAAATTCGGGTCGGGGGCTTCCCGCAGGTGCAAGCCCCCGACCTGCACTTACCTTGCGCGCCGGCCGTTGAGCTGTGGGCCCCCGTGGAATTCCGATCCTGGGCCTGGTCCAGCTGCCGGCGCGCAGTGCTTGCATATCCCAGGGGCGCAGTTGGTTCGATGAGGCCCCTGGGATCACGTGGGCCATGGGGAGCCAATTGGAGCAGGGAATGCTCCATTCATAAGTTTGACAGGAAGAGCTGTCAAACCTATAAATACTACGGGCCCCAAAACATCACTAAATCTTCAAATAATTTTTTTTTTAAATCACATTTTAAAAATAAACTATAAATTACATGAAATAACTATTTTAAACAACAATTTAAATT
Organism: Somniosus microcephalus; assembly: GCF_052327205.1. Classification (NCBI taxonomy): domain Eukaryota; kingdom Metazoa; phylum Chordata; class Chondrichthyes; order Squaliformes; family Somniosidae; genus Somniosus; species Somniosus microcephalus. Next base: position 20,718,985 of record NC_141018.1, on the reverse strand, counting down.
TTTGAAAAAATAATTTTATTTTCTAACGGGGCTAAAAATAAACTTACCTTGCTTTAAAGTATTTAAAAATAATAAACCTGTGGAAAAAATGTTTTAATTTTAATTAATTCACCACTTACCTTGTAAAAAGCAGGCCTTACGCCTGCTTTTTAAATGTGTAAATTCTGGAGACTTACCCTCTCGGGAAAACCTGCAAAAAAAACGTAAGTTCGATGCGCACGCGCAGCCTCTCCTGCGCACGCGTTCGACCTCTGAACCCCTTCTTTCAGGGGAACGGAAGTGCCGGTTTCCCGCGCATGCAGGAAACCGGCACTTCCATTGGGCCTACGGGTGAGTACCCGAATTTCTGGGCCATTAAAGTAGATTATTTTTGGTCCCAAATTGCCATGAGCATATCACTCGTCAACTTGACCAAAGTCGGACCTCATGCTGTATTCAGAAGTCTAACCACATACGTGTTACTAGTTTGTGCCTGCAGACATGAGTTCACCAAAGAGAGGGGGAAATGGGAAATAGTAGGAGGGGTGACCAATAATTTGGTCAGAGGTGGGTTTTAAGGAGGGTCCAAAAGGGAGAGAGAGAATTAGAAAGGTGGGGAGCTTTAGGGAAGGATTCAACTGTGTGGAACCTAGGGGCTGAATTTTGCCGGCACTCAGCGTGTGGGTTTGGAGGCGGGTCCACTGTCAAAATGGAAATGATTGACAGTGGGCTGGGAACCCGCTGCGGACCCGCCTCCATGTAAGTTTCCAAAGTGTCGGGTCTGCGATTTCAGAACAGACCCAACACCAAGCGGCAGGGGAGGCTTTTAAGATAGTTAATGCTTGTTAAGTGCTTTTTTACTCCTATTTTGCCAGCCTTTTTCTATTTTACCACATTTTTAACGGGGTTCACGTCGTTCGGAGATCACGTCAGGTAAGTAGGTCGGGTTCTCTATTTCTCCCCATGGCTGTGAATAGGTGACAGCTGCAAAAGTAGTATGAAAGCTACCATTTCACAGCTGGTCACTTTCCAATGTCAGAGCTTAAGCCTTTAGGACTTGGAAGACACTTTTGAGCTGTATGCAGTTTGGAAGTGTTTGGAGTAAACTCTCTATCCACTGTCAGCTCCTTGGAGCAAACTCTCTCACCATTGACAGATCGCTTCAGTCATCTCAACTTCAGCTGCCATCTATTCCAGCAACATCGGTGCCCTTGAAAAAATCTCACCTTGGTCCACTGAATCTCTCCACGATCAGCCCCAAGACCATAATCACCAGGCACACCAACATCACCAACAACAATACCAATCTTCTCTGCAATCACCTGATGCTGCACAGGACAGAGGGCATCAGCACCCGACCACATTGCTGCCCGGGAGGCCAGCGATGGCATCACCATGGCCATATTTACTTCACTTGATGCTGTAAACCTTGGCTGCCACATGATGTACCAGGTTGGCACCACCCCACACCATTACCATAAAGCATCCCTACAATGCCCAAGCCATTCCTTTCACACTCCTCACCATTGTGGGGGTATCGTTACATCTCACCATTCACTGCAACTCACTTTGACACTTCCAAAGGTGAGCACAGATCTGTACAATAAGGTAAAGTGTTGAAAATAAAGATTTCAATGTTTGACAACACATTAACAGAAAATTTACATGAACATTGCATAAAACACCCACATCAGTTGTGTGAGACCTGGCAAAGGAGCAGGGAGTGCAGAGTATCTATTGACACCACTGTCTGCCAATGAAGTTGAGGCATTTACGGCAGGACTTGCAGCAAACAATCAATGTTACAGTAAACAGAGCCGATTTACTCAACAAACAGAGTCAATTTAAACAACATACTACAGCAAACAGTCTACAGAGTCTATTTAAAGAGAGCCTTTACGAACTACAGCAAACAGAACTCATGACTGAAACTAGCAATGTTTTCTGATAAAAGCAGGGTGATTTTCCAGCAGAATGTAGTGAGTGGAAGATAGTTAGATAACAGAAATTATGTGCGTAAAATCAAACCCAGTCGCTTACAGCGTGATTGATGGGGGAATTACCCAATCATCTCCATTCTGACCGGGAATAGTGGTGTCACTATATGCAGCCCAGGGAGTGAACTGACCCTTGCATTTAAAATAGAGCTGGTCAGATTCAGGGAAAAGACCGGCCAGAGCAAGAAAATACTTAGGCCATTAACAGGAAGAGTACAACATGTTTCTTCTTTTCTATACATCAACCCAAGCACCCCACCCACCCGCCCCTTCAACCACCGTCTGCCCCACCTGTGACAGAGACTGTAGGTCCCGCATTGGACTCATCAGTCGCCTGCGAGCTCATTTTTAATGTGGAAGCAAGTCATCCTCAGTTCCGAGGGACTGCCTAAGAGAAGAAGACGAGGTGGAAGTTTATTGAAATTAAGTCGCAGTGAGATGAGATTTCTTATTACACTTAATTTGTATGATGACTTACTCACAGTAAATTAACGATATGCCAGATCATTCATATCTCGTTGTGCCTCATGAAAGAGCAAATCAATCCGCCTTTCAGAAGATTGGCGAAGCCCTCATGGTCTAATGTGCAAGAATATGGTGTTCGGTTTATTTAACATGGGGCTTTCAATGTTATGACCACCAGGTCATGCTATTGTATGACTAGATATTGGGTAGTAAAGATAAACTCCTGATCGTAAGGGTTGTGGGGTTCGCTTATGGAGGTGATGCTAAAGAATCATAGAATGGTTACAGCACAGAAGGAGGCCATTCGGCCCGTCGAGCCCGTGCCGGCTCTCTGCAAGAGCACTTCAGCTAGTCCCACTCTCCCGCCCTTTCCCCGTAGCCCTGCAAATTTTTTCCCCTCAGGTACTTGAATCCAACTCCCTTTCAAAAGCCACGATTGAGTCTGCCTTCACCACCCTCTCAGGCAGTGAATTCCAGATCCTAACCACTCGCTGCGTAAAAAGGTTTTCCTCACGTCGCCTTTGGTTCTTCTGCCAATCACCTTAAATCTGTGTCCTCTGGTTCTCGACCCTTCCGCCAATGGGAACAGTTTCTCTCTCTCTATTCTGTCCAGACCCCTCATGATTTTGAACACTTCTATCAAATCTCCTCTCAACCTTCTCTGCTCTAAGGAGAACAACCCCAGCTTCTCCAGTCTATCCATGTAACTAAAGTTCCTCATCCCTGGAACCATTCTCGTAAATCTTTTCTGCACCCTCTCTAAGGCCTTCACATCCTTCCTAAAGTGCGGTGCCCAGAATTAGGCACAATACTCCAGTTGAGGCCGAACCAGTGTTTTATACAGGCTCATCATAACTTCCTTGCTTTTGTACTCTATGGGCTTGAATTTCCAAGCCCCGAGGAGGCGGGTTTGGAGGCGGGAGTGGTGGGAAAATTGCAGAATTGGGGGGCAGGTACCCATCCCGCCCCCAACCAATGTCCCAGGAGGCGGGTACCCGACCTGTGCTGGGAGCCGCCTCCCCGAGGCGGGCAGGGGATTAGTGCCAACTAACTGCCTGTTAACAGGTAGTTAACAGGCAGTTTTTGCCTAATCCCTATTTTTAGCCCTGAAGTGTGGGCTTCCCGACGGCTCCGAACCTCGCCAAGTTAGCGAGGTGGACCGTCGGTCTGAAGGGATTGGAGGGGCCGAGATGTCCGTTGTGCAGGTGAGTGATGGGTGCATGTGTGCAGAGGTAAGTGTGTGAGGTGAGTGTAAAGTGTTTTAATAAGTTTTACTTACCTTTACTTTCTCCTGCAGGCTTCCTTCCTTCAGTTCTCGGGAGTCCCTCAGCTCACCGGCACAGAAAGCAGAATGGCCGCTGAACTGTCAAAAGCTGCAGCCTCTGCTTTCTGGTCTGGAGAGATCTCTAACTGAGTCTGAGTAGAAGGACTTAACTTAGAAGACAGATTGTCCGTGTTTGACAGCTTCACAGAGCTGTCAAACGCTGATTTTTCATCTGTCAAAAGCTCTTGACAGATGAAATGTCAATCGCTGATGTCAGCAGTAACCAGGTGTCCGTTAATTGGCCTGCTGAGCCCGCTGGGCGGGTTTAACAAGGTCAATCAAGGGAAAGTAGCGTAGGTTGGCCACAAGTCGATGGAGGCGGGACTACAACCCAAAAAGTGGGAGTCCCGCCTCCAAAAGCTCCCCATTGACAAAATCGAGCCTTATGCCTCTGTTTATGAAGCCCAGGATTCCGTGTGCTTTTTTAACCGCTTTCTCAACCTGCCCTGCCACCTTCAACGATTGCGCACCTCTACCCCCAGGTCTCTCTGTTCATGCGCCCACTTTAGAATTGTACCCTTTAGTTTATATTGCCTCTCCTCGTTCTTCCTACCAAAATGTATCACTTCGCACTTTTCTGCGTTAAATTTCATCTGCCACGTGTCCGCCCATTCCACCAGCCTCTCTATGTCTTCTTGATGTCTAGAATAAATCTAGAGCAGTCCTGAAATGTGTAGCATTGCCCATAGGGAGCTCAAGGAGGCGGCTCCAGGTGAGTTAGAGGAGCAGCACATGCGGGGGGCAGAGGAAGGAGCAGGAACTGACTGATCAACTGGGAAAATGGCGGTCATCAGCAACACACCTGCTTTGGGAAATGCAGCATTGTGGGAATAGTGGAAAGCCATGACAAGCTATTGCCACTAATGGCCGTGTTGACCGATGTATTGGCCATCTGTTCTTTACTGGTGTGGGCAGCACATTGGCTGACACAGCAGCCGAGCCCTGTGCTGGTCTGGAAGGAGTCCGGGGTAGAAAAGCTGAGGGCAGTAGTAACCTTGGCAGTTTCCATTCCCTCGCCAGACCGATTCCTGGGATGGCAGGACTGTCGTACGAGGAGAGATTGGGTCGATTAGGCCTGTATTCACTAGAGTCTGTCTGCCAGTGCTTTGTGTTCCCCCAGTGGTTAGTCGACATATAATGATTGACTCTTGTAAATAAAGGCAAAATAAATTGTCCGCTGGCGCATTGTCCCTGCAAGGTTCACCAGACTGATTCCTGGGATGGCAGGACTGTCGTATGAGGAGAGATTGGGTCGACTAGGCCTGTATTCACTAGAGTTTAGAAGAATGAGAGGGGTCTCATTGAAACGTATAAAATTCTGACAGGGCTAGACAGACTGGATGCAGGGAGGATGTTTCCCCTGGCTCGGGGGGTCTAGAACGAGGGGTCACAGTCTCAGGATATGGGGTAGGACATTTAGGACTGAGATGAGGAGAAATTTCTTCACTCAGAGGGTGGTGAACCTGTGGAATTCTCTACCACAGAAGGCTGTGGAGGCCAAGTCACTGAATATATTTAAGAAGGATACAGATAGATTTCTAGACACAAAAGGCATCAAGGGGTATGGGGAGAGAGCGGGAATATGGTATTGAGATAGAGGATCAGCCACGATCATATTGAATGGCGGAGCAGGCTCGAAGGGCCGAATGGCCGACTCCTGCTCCTATGTTTCTATGTTTCTCACCCAACGTCACTAAAAACAGATTACCGGGTCAATACCTTATTGCTGTTTGTGGGAGCTTGCTGGGCGCAAATCGGCTGCCACATTTCCCCACATTACAACAGTGACGACACTTCAAAAGTACGTCATTGGTTATAAGCAACGTTCCCGCTGAGCTGCGCGGCCGCACAGTAACGGAAACGGTCTCGCGCAGGCCGCTAGCCGGTTGTAAATAGCGTTGCAGGCGCAGAGATCTAAAGGGACCGCAGAGTGAAAGAAACAGGCCGCGCGGAACAAAGCGCGGCTTACAGGGAGCATTGGTCGTAAGGCACGTTGGGGAGGTCCTGAGATCATGAAAGGTGCCATACAAATGCAAGTCCTTTTCCATTCCTTTATTATTAATGCGGGCAGATAAGAGATTCCTGTGGATAAATGGATAATTACGAGAGGTTTGTCACCCGTAAACTGATTAATCATCACCCATTGCTCAAACCTGGCACCTGATCAATGATTTAGGAACATCTCAACCGTGACTACATCAGCCCTCCCTGGCTCATTTTAAGATTCAGCTGAAACTAGGCAGCATTGATCAGCGAGCTCATTGGTGCACCTTTACTTTTGATCGAGCCCTAATTTTTTAGGAAGCGTTCTGCATCAATGAAGGGACCGGGTAATTCTGATGTGGTGAAGGATAACGAGAAATTATAATAGCACAGCAGGCCCACTGACATAAGAAAACTACTAGGCACTTGGTCTAAGCGTTAAACAAAGCTTTAATCAACTGTTTTACAACATGGAAGTCTAGTTGTGTCCTTCACTAGTTCCTGTTAAGAATGTCCTGCGCAAGCTGTGCCCGTGCCCGAGTATTTATACTCTCCCTGGACAGTGCCACCCGCAGGCCACTCAGTATTATTTCATAAGTCTTTCTTTCATGAATGACTGATTCATGTCACCCACCCATCTCGAACATAACAAATGTCGAGGGGTGAATCCGATTGAACCACTCTTTGCCTTTGGGATAGAGAGAAGGGTATCAGATCCTGGGCTTCGAAAGGACAACACACAAGGTCATGGTGTTGGAGCAGCACCCTGATGATGCAGTTTTGTAAGGTTCTCTGGGGTTGCTGTAAGCAGAAGCTATTTTTCATACTATCATTTATCAGAAGCAGAGAAATGACCATGTCTGATTTTAGCAGATGCACCTTTCGAGTCTTTATGGAACCATAGTATCACACGGCACAAAAGGAGGCCATTCGGCCCACCGTGCCTGTGCTGGCTCTCTGACAGAGCTATCCAATTAGTCCCATTCCCCATAGCCCTGCAATTTTTTCCTTTTTAAGGATCTATTCAATTTCCTTTTGAAAGTTGCTATTGAATCTCCTTTCGGGATCAACAACAACAACAACAACTTGTATTTATATAGTGCCTTTAACGTAGTAAAACGTCCCAAGGTGCTTCACAGGAGTGTTATAAGACAAAAAAATTGACACCGAGCCACATAAGGAGAAATTAGGGCAGGTGACCAAAAGCTTGGTCAAAGAGGTCGCTTTTAAGGAGCGTCTTAATGGAGGAAAGAGAGGTAGTGAGGCGGAGAGGTTTAGGCAGGGAATTCCAGAGCTTAGGGCCTAGGCAACAGAAGGCACGGCCACCAATGGTGGAGAGATTATAATCAGGGATGCTCAAGAGGGCAGAATTAGAGGAGCGCAGATATCTTGTGAGGTTGTGGGGCTGAAGGAGGTTACAGGGATAGGGAGGGGCGAGGCCGTGGAGGGATTTGAAAACAAGGATGAGAATTTTGAAATCGAGGCGCTGCTTAACTGGGAGTCAATGTAGGTCAGCGAGCACAGGGGTGATGGGTGAACGGGACTTGGTGCGAGTTAGGACACGGGCAGTCGAGTTTTGGATGACCTCAAGTTTACGCAGTGTGGAATGTGGGAGGCCGGCCAGGAGTGTGTTGGAATAGTCAAGTCTAGAGGTAACAAAGGCATGGATGAGGCATCATAACAAAATGCAGGGTAAAAAAAATTCCTCCCATTGACCCCCTGGCTTTTTTGTCAATGATCTTAAATCTGTGTCCTCTGGTTACTGACCCTCCTGCCAGTGGAGACAGTTTCTCCTTATTTACTCTATCAAAACCCCTCATAATTGTGAACATCTCGATTACATCTGGTCATTATCACATTGCTGTTTGTGGGAGCTTGCTGTGCGCAAATTGGCTGCTGCGTGTCCCATATTACAACAGTGACGCCACTTCAAAAGTACTTTGTAAAGCGCTTTGTGACGTCCGGTGGTCGTGAAAGGGGCTATATAAATGCAAGTCTTTCTTTCTTTCTTAATTTCTTTGCTCTAAGGAGGACAATCCCAGCTCCTCTAGTTTCTCCAAATAATTGAAGTCCCTCATCTCTAGTCCCATTCCATTGTTTAACTTTTCTGCTGAGCTTTTCAATAAATGGGTTAACTCCTGTGTTAAAACAGCAGGCAAAGGAATGCCACACAAAATGCATTAGACATTTTATATTAACCATTAAACCTATTATAAGAAGGATATCGAGGCACTGGAGAGGGCGCAAAAAAGGTTTACAAGGGTGATACCAGAACTGGGAGGTTACACCTAGCAGGAAAGGATGAACAGGCTGGGGCTCGTTTCTCTGGAAAAAAGAAGGCTGAGGGGTGACCTAATAGAGGTCTTTAAAACTATGAAAGGTTTTGATCGAGTGGATACAGAGAGAATGTTTCCACTTGTGGGGAAGAGCATAACTAGAGGCCATCAATATAAGATAGTCACCAAGAAATCCAATAGGGAATTCAGAAGAAACTTCTTTACCCAGAGAGTGGTGAGAATGTGGAACTTGCTACCACAGGGAGTGGTTGAAGCGAATAGTATAGATGCATTTAAGAAAAAAAAGGAAAGACTTGCATTTCTGTAGCGCCTTTCATGACCACCGGATGTCCCAAAGTGCTTTACAGCCAATGAAGTACTTTTTGAAGTGTGGTCACTGTTGCAATATGGGCAACGCGGCAGCCAATTTGCACACAGCAAGCTCCGACAAACAGCAATGTGATAATGACCCGATAATCTGCTTTTGTTATGTTGATTGAGGGATAAATATTGGCCAGGACACTGGGGAGAACTCCCCCGCTCTTCTTCAAAATAGTGCCAGGGGATTTTTTACATCCACCTGAGAGGGCAGAAGGGGCCTCGATTTACTGTCTCATCCAAAAGACAGCACCTCTGACAGTGCAGCACTCCCTCAGCACCGCACTGGAGTGTCAGCCTAGATTGTTGTGCTCCAATCACTGGAGTGGGGACTATGAACCCACAACCTTCTGACTCTGAGGCAGCGTGCTACCCACTGAGCCGCAGGCTGACACACAAAAGGGGCTTAAGGGGGAGCTAGATAAGGGAATAGAGGGTTATGCCGATAGAGTTAGATGAGGAAGGATGTGAGAAAACTCAAGTGGAGCATAAAGGCTGGCAATGGCCTATTTCTGTGCCGTATATCCTATGTAATTTAGCTGGTAATATCAAAGAGGCTCAAAAATGTTTAGTGCAAGAGGCAACATGAAATGAGAGTCACGAAGGAAGAGTTTTGTTTTGATAGGAATAGGTTGCCCCAATATACACATAGTCATTTTCTGTCCAGCTTAGACCTCAGAATATATTTAGATATTAATGAATGGGGCAAAATGCACCAAATGAAATGCCAAAATTAAAAATGATGTAAGGGTTATGGGGGAAAATTCAGTATCGCCCCGTTTGGGGCGCCATTATCGGCCGTGCGCAAAGTTTAGCGCCTGGCGCTAATTATTGCCTCCGACGGCAAACTTGGCTTTTATCGCCCCTGGAGGTGATTGGAGCGCTAAATCAGGCGCTTCACACCTGTCTTAAGGTGCAAAGGCCGAGGAGCGAGGCGCTACCTCAGAGCGCTGGTGAAGCAAGGAAGGGCAAATCAAAATGAACCTGCAAAGTGCTGCTCAGTACCCAAAACTCCTTCACACAGCGTTGAATCTCTCCAGAAGTCTCTCTCTCTCTCTTTCAGACTGCGTGGTGCAAAAATGTCACCGACAAAAAAAGGCAGGAAGCGGTCGCCTTTAAATAGCGCTCCCCCAGTCCCTTTCTGACAGCAAAACGCTCCCCTCAACCTGTCGTTGCTAGCGGCAGGCAGTAAGGCAGGGGGCGCCACTCAATATCTGGTCCGGGGCACTACCGGGGCGTTGCACACTCGACTGACGTCACGATCTGCCGGCGCAGGAGATCGCGGCGGAGGTGTTTAGCACCGCCGCAAAATGTCTAGTTAATTTGCGAGTGGCGCAAACATCGCCGCGCCCGGGCGCTAGTTGCTTTGTGCCCCATTAGCGCCCTCTTAAGGCGCTAACGGGAGGCGCAAACCAACTGAATTTTTCCCCCTATGTCTCCAGACCCACCGGGAACAAAACTCCGAATATAAGGCACACTATCCTCACTTCTTAAAAATTGTCACTCAATCAACTGTTGCAACTTATGGTATGGTGGTGTAGTGATTGTGTTATTGGGCTAGTAATTGAAAGGTCTGGGCATACTCTAGTAGAACAGCGGTTCAAATCCCACCATGGCAGTCTGAAAATTTCAATTCAGTTTTTTATTTTTATGTTAGCTGGCAAAAGAACCAGAGGCGACATGAGGAAACATTTTTTTAACGCAGATTTTTAAAATCATTTTTAGTGTGGAAGCAAGTCATCCTCGGTTCCGAGGGACTGCCTAAGAAGAAGTAAGAAATGTATTCAATGACTCTGCCTCCACGGCTCTCTGGGGCAGAGAATTCCACAGATTTACGACCCTCTGAGAGAAGAAATTCCTCCTCATCTCAGTTCCAAAAGGGCAACCCTTTATTCTGAAACTGTGCCTCCGAGTTCTAGATTTCCCCATGAGGGGAAACATCCTCTCTGCATCTACCTTGTCGAGCCCCCTCAGTATCTTATATGTTTCGATAAAATCACCTCTCATTCTCCTAAATTCCAATGAGTATAGGCCCAACCTGCTGAACCTTTCCTCATAAGTCAAACCCCTCATCTCTGGAATTAACCTCGTGAATCGTCTCTGAACTGCCTCCAATGCAAGTATATCCTTCCTTAAATAAGGAGACCAAAACTGTGCGCAGTACTCCAGGTGCGGTCTCATCAATACCCTGGACAGTTGTAGCAGGACTTCCCTGCTTTTATACTCCAACCCCTGTATTGATTTCTTTGTGGGTTCAATGATGAGACATTTATGAAAGAGAATGAGTTTTAATCTAAAGTCTGTTCAACTCTTTATACAGCATTCAGGAGACACCATTATGCTAGTGATGCATCTAGAAGGAAACTGAAACTAAAACTAGACTGCCTTGCTTGTCTCGGTCACCTGACCTCTCCTGGTCAGGCACAAGTAATCAATCAGGCAACTATGCTGGTAAGACATGATAATCAAACAGGCAAATAACATCACTATTTGCTGATATCATTACATCTCCTTTTCTTAAAACAAAAGTATTTTACTTTTAACTAACAACATGTTTTCTTTGTATTAATCTGCATTTTAACTGTAACACTTAATGAACTTACATTATCATTATCATGATCAAGGTTTTTTAACCTTGCTTTGTGTGTTCACATGAAATATGTAAATACACTAGAACTTGAAGAAAGAATAAGATAACATTACTTCCTTCTATAACAATAGTCCTTAAATTTGCTCAATGAGTCTCTCAGGAGGCTTCATGTGTCTTGAGGATTTTCTGATTGATTGTCCTTGAATCTGAGTTGTTGCCTCAGATGATTGGTTCTCAGCTGTGTGATCAGGTTGTTCAACAGTATCAGTCTCTTGACCTGCTGTGGCTGGTCCCATGAGAAGATCTCGACGATTTCTTCTCAGAACAGCACCCTCATTTGTCTGAATGGTGTATGATCTTGGTTGAACTTCACTCAGGACAGTTCCCTTCTGAGTCCATGTGTTTGTTTTGTCTTTGAACCTTACTTGGTCACCAGTGTGGAGTTCAGGTAGGTTTTGTGTTCCTCTGTCATAGTAATACTTTTGCTTTTCTTTCTGTTGCTCTTTGAACTTCCTCACTTTCTCCCCCTCTTTTGTTTTCAGGAGGTTCTCCGGGATGGGTAGGTTTGACCTTAGCCGACGTCCCATCAGGAGTTGGGCTGGTGACATACCACACTCGAGCGGCGTTGTGCGGTATACAAGCATGCTCTGGTAGAAGTCAGTTCCACTGTCTTTTGCCTTGTACTTCAGTCTTTTCACTGTGTTTGCGGGCTCTCCTGGGTCAACAGCTCTGGACAACGCGTCTGCTGTATACATCAGCTTACCCGGTGTGTACGCAACATTCAGTTCATCATAGACTGTCTCTCCTTCGCTTTCCACAACGAGGACTCTCTTTACCAGGTTCAGTCTCTCACAGGCTTTTAAACCTAGTATGGCTTGCACATCCTTTGGCACCACGATTAATGCTAGCGTGTGCTCTCTGTCCTTGTGTGTTACTTTGACAATGCATCTTCCTTTCACTGGTATATCAGTACCTGTGTATCCTGTCACTTTCACTTTTATTCCATGTATCTTTGGTCTGGGTCTAATTTTCTTAAAATCAGTCTCTGATATCACATTAACTTGTGCTCCAGTATCCAATTTAAATGGAATGTGTATGTCATTCACTTTTAGTGTCAACATCCAGTCTCTTTCTTCTTGTTTGTTTTCAGACACAACATCTACATAGAACTCCTCTATGTCGCTTTCATCTACTGTATGGACCTTGCTTTGTTGCGCTTGGTTCTTACAGCAACGGGCATAATGGTTGTTCTTGTTACAACTATTGCATGTTTTACCATGTGCTGGACACTTTCTTGGTGGATGCTGTGTACCGCATCGACTACATGTCTTTCGATTGTCCCTTTCATTTTCGTTCGCTGGCCACGCCTCTTTTTTCACATTGGCGCTCGTTTTGTTAAACGGTTTGTATCCGTTCTTTCTCACTGCATCCACGTTGCAGCTATTGTCACTGAACAGCTCCTTTGCCTGCAACTTCACAGTCTCTGTAGCCCTACACAGTGCTATGGCTTTTCCCAGGTCTAGATTTTGCTCTCTTAGCAGTCTTTCCCTTAGACCATTATCTGGAATACCACACACCAGTCTGTCTTTTATCAGCGAGTCTGTCAGTCCCCCAAATTCACACGATTTGCTTCTGTTTCTCAGTTCAGTCACATACTGATCAATAGTCTCACCCGTTTTCTGTACACATGTGAAAAATCTGTGCCTCTCAAATGTCACATTATGTTTAGGTATGCAGTAGGCCTCAAACTGTTCCATTATTTTATCTAGCTTCATTTTGTCTCCATTAACAGCGAATGTGAAGTTATTATACACCTCCACCGCTTCATCACCCACGACATGTAAGAACAGTGACGATTTCCTTTTATTACTTTTCTCGTCAGCTCCGATTGCTGATAAATACAACCCCACATGTTGTTTGAACCTTCTCCAATTTTCAGCCACATTACCTGTCAACTGAAGCGTCGCCGGTGGGTGTAATCCTTCCATTTTTTCACTTCATTTGCTATTCTCCAATGGTAAGCAACGATGTTCTCTTTTGGCTTGCTAATTTGTGGAGAGCTGATTTAACTTCAGATTTTTTCCTCTTCATCTCTTTCAATCACTTCTGACACCATGTATTGATTTCTTTGTGGGTTCAATGATGAGACATTTATGAAAGAGAATGAGTTTTAATCTAAAGTCTGTTCAACTCTTTATACAGCATTCAGGAGATACCATTATGCTAGTGATGCATCTAGAAGGAAACTGAAACTAAAGCTAGACTGCCTTGCTTGTCTCGGTCACCTGACCTCTCCTGGTCAGGCACAAGTAATCAATCAGGCAAATATGCTGGTAAGGCATGATAATCAAACAGGCAAATAACATCACTATTTGCTGATATCATTACAACCCCCTTGCAATAAAGGCCAACACTCCATTGGGGGCCAGAAGGGACAAATGGCCTCCTTCTGTGCTGTATCATTCCATGATTCTCACTCCCTGCTGACCCTGAACAACTGGAGTCAATTCATCTTTTCCTACATTACAACAGTGACCACACTTGAAAAGTACTTCATTGGCTGTAAAGAGCTTTGGGGTGTCCTGAGGTCATGAAAGGTGCGTTACAAAAACAAGTCTTTCTTTTCTTTCTAATACAGCTGGCAACTTGATTCTCTCACAACCTAATCCTTGCAGGCACTGATTTATACTTTGTCATAAAATCCATCAAATATTGGTGAAATCATGTGGCAATTTATTATCCTGTCGAAAGATAATATCAGCCAACAAAATTATATTTAATTCTGTTGAACATTAGGACCACTTACAGTCCTCTTAATGCTTGGCTCACACACAGTGTTCCCTTGGAAACATCAGTACTTTGAAGAGCAGCTTTAGTGCATTCATAGTCTAGATTAAACCTGTTGAGGATTGTGGTCATTCTTTTTGCTTTATGTCATAAGCACATGCTTAGAAATCTGTTTTGTTTCCTCATTTGAATAACTAGACTTTAAGAAAGCCTTAGTTCAACTGCAGTCATATGGCTGGCTTGTGCTGCCGACGATAATGGGACACAGGAGAGTTAACACATCAGAGCAGCGTTACCAACCCTGGGTGGATGTATTCTGGGCGGTTTCGTCATATGACCTCCGACCTCCGACCCCACACTACCGTGATTGGTCGCGCGACACGCCCATCCTGGCAGCACATCGCCGTCCCAAGCCAATTGGTCGTTCCCCGATTGGCTGATTCTGACTCTCAGTCAAGCCGTTTCCCCCCGCCCCCCCAATATTATTAAAACTAAGAAACAAAAATGTTCAAAGAACATGAAAAAAAAAATGACACGATTTATTAATGGCCCAATGATTTTTCTCCCGGCAGTGTGCGGCAGATTAGTCTTTTAATTCTTGGAGGCTCCAGGACGCTCGTGGAGGGTTGGCAAACCTACATCAGCGATTGATCTGTTGAAGCGATGTAGGATTCTCCAGCTGCCCATGAAGTTTATCAACAATGTTCCCTTTAATATTTTTTTGGCTGCGCAACCCAGTCAAATTACTGTGCCGGCATGGTTTTTCCTATTTAACAGCCGGTGAGCCGGCTGTGCCGGAGCTGCCGAGCGCTGCACTCCCACGCAGCTTAAAGGGAACATTGATTATCAAAGTCATTTATTCCCCAATTCCTTGATAAAACGTGACCGTTTTTCGAAATAAATACATTTTCCACTGTTTGTTAAATTTAGAACCGAGTATAAGGTGTAGAGTCATAGGGGAAAAATTCGGTATCGCCCATTTTGGGGCGCTAATATTGGGCCGGGCGCAAAGTTTAGCGCCCGGTGTTACTTATCGCCTCCAATAGCAAAATTCGCCTCTATCGCCCCTGGAGGTGATTTGAGTGCTAAATCAGGCGCTACACACCTCTCTTAAGGCGCAAACATCAGGGAGCGAAGCGCTACCTCAGAACGCTACCGAAGCTCAGGCGATGACCGTTACCATGGAAGCCAGACAGATTGGCGCCGTCCAGTTTGTTGAGTCTGTGTGTCCCAGTTATGTTTAGGATCAATCACTGGACACAGACAACAAGAATAACTTTTAACAGGTCTTTACTATTCGGAGGTCAGGGCTGAACTGCCCAGCAAATCCCTACACAACACTTATATACCAGTGTGGTCACCACCGGTATTACAGTATACAGCGACCAAGAGAAAGTAGTACATCTCTTAAGGTAGTTCTCTTAAGGTGGAACAGGTTATATACACCACAATCCTCCCTTTTTAGCTTAACAGTTATATCCCCATTTAACATAACATAATAACATATATATATATACAACTTCATGCAAAACAGTTCAAAGATTCAGTCACTGAGGAGGCCTCCTGATTCGAGTTGGATAACGCCTTTCAGGGGTCTCTGATTCTCGTTGCTGGGGTGACTCATCTAGTTGGTCTCTTATGGATTGGACATCATCATCAGGTACATTCACTTCTGAGGTAGATGCTTCAGGTTCACTAACTTCTTCCACGGTTGTCTCTGCCGTAACCATGGGTTCGACCCTTATTCTCGATTCTACCAGTTGGTCAGGATGACGCCGTATTACATTTTCACCAATATCTACCATGTACATCAGGGGTCCTTGTCTGGCCCGAATTGTTCCAGATTGCCATTTCTCGTTTTTATAGTCCCGGGCTAACACTGGTTGTCCTATTTCGAAACTCCGAGTGGTCTTGTTATTTATATGCTGGAACTGTTTGTTTTCAACTTCCCTCCGCACATTTGGTTTTAACAAGTCCAACCTGGACCGCAACCTCCTGTTATAGAACATCATGGCAGGACTTTGGTTTGTCACTGCATGAGTGGCGTTTCGATATGCCAGTAGGAATTTGTCCACCTTGTGTTGTAGTGGAATCTGATCTTCGCTCATGGCCTTTATTGCTTTTTTGAACGTTTGTACAAATCTCTCGGCCAACCCGTTTGTAGCCGGATGATATGGGGCAGAGGTATAATGTTTCACCCCATTCTTCTTCATGAATTTCTGGAATTCTTCTGACACGAACTGCGGTCCGTTGTCTGAACATATTTGTTCTGGCAATCCATTTCTTGCAAATATCGTTCTTAGCACCGCGATCGTCTTTTCCGAGGTAGTGGTAGTCATCTTAATCACTTCTGGCCATTTAGAATGTGCGTCCACCGCAATTAAAAACATGGAGTCCATGAATGGACCAGCAAAGTCAATATGTACACGTTGCCATGGGGTTGAAGGCCATTCCCATGGATGCAGCGGTGCAATCGGAGGTGCATTTTGCACTTTTTGGCACCCTGAGCAGCTTTTCGTCAGATCCTCTATCTGTTGGTCGATACCCGGCCACCACACATAAGCCCTAGCAAGGCTTTTCATCTTCACTCCCCCCAGATGACCTTCATGCAGTTCCTTTAGAACTCTCTCTCTTAACTTAGGAGGAATAATCACCCTTGTTCCATACATCAATGTTCCTTGACAGACGGACAGCTGTTCTCGTCTTGCTGAGAATGCCGGTAACAGTGGATCACCATGTGCTGGCCATCCCTTCACTGTCACTTCGTAGACCCGGGACAGTGTCGGGTCGTTCCTGGTTTCTCTTTCAATACTTGCATTGGTGACTGGTAAACATTCGATGATGGTCGAGTGAAATAACTCAACAGGGTCAACCGTCGGTGCCTCCTCCTCTGTAGGTAGTGGCAGGCGCGACAGCCCATCAGCATTACCATGCTGCTTTGTACCTTTGAATTCAATCTGATATTGATGTGCCCCTAGGAAAAGGGACCATCTCTGGAGTCTCTGTGCTGTCATCACCGAAACACCCTTCTTAGGGTTAAAAATGGATACCAACGGCTGGTGGTCTGTCAGAAGCGTAAACTTTTGGCCCTGCAGGTAATGATTAAACTTCTTTACTCCCCACACAAGGCTGAGAGCCTCCATATCTATCTGAGCATAGTTGCACTCCGCGGAGGTCAATGATCTGGATGCGAACGCGATTGGCCTCTCCAGGCCATTTGGCAACTTGTGTGAGAGTACTGCCCCAATACCATATGGAGAAGCATCACAAGCCAAACGAATAGGCAGCGTTGGGTTGAAGTGAGCCAACACTTCCTCTGAGGTGATCAATGCCTTGCTTTTGCGAAAGGCCCTCTTACAGTCCTCGCTCCACTTCCATGGTACTCCCTTCTGCAAAAGAGCGTTCAGCGGGTGCAGCACCGTGGATAAATTTGGCAGAAACTTATGGTAATAGTTAATCAACCCTAGGAACGACCTCAACTGGGATACATTATCCGGAGCGGGAGCCTTCACAACAGCTTCGATCTTGTCAGGAGACTTATGAAGCCCCTCCTGGTCAATGACATGACCACAGTACGAGATCCGCTTCTGAAAGAACTCACATTTCTGGCGATTAACTCGAAGTCCATATTCTTTCAATCTGGTGAGCACCAGTTCCAAATTTGCAAGGTGTTCCTCGTCATCATCCCCTGTAATCAGAATATCGTCCAGGTAACATTGTGTGCCTGGAATTCCCTGTAATACCTGCTCCATGGCCCTCTGCCAAATTGCTGGAGCCGATGCCACTCCAAAAACCAGTCTATTATACCGGTACAAGCCTCTATGCGTGTTGATCGTGAGATACTGGCGTGACTCTTCCTCAACTTCCATCTGTAAGTACGCCTGCGCCAGGTCTATCTTGGTGAAGTGTTTCCCGCCAGACAACGAAGCGAAGAGATCCTCAATCCGCGGAAGCGGATACTGCACCGTGTGAAGCACCGGATTAACAGTGATCTTGAAATCTCCACAGATGCGAACCTTCCCCGGTTCCCCCGGCTTGTTGCTCGATGAACGCTTCATGATGGGAACAATGGGCGTAGCCCACTCACTCCAGTCTACCTTAGACAGTACTCCTGAACGTTCTAGCCCTTCCAGCTCAGCTTCCACAGCAGGTCGTATCGCATAAGGCACCGGTCTGGCTTTGAAAAATTTCGGGTTTGCATGTTCTTCAACCTTGATGTTTGCCGTAATTCCTCTCAGTGTTCCCAGTCCCTGTTGGAACACCTCTTTAGCATCGTCCAATATTCTGGACAATCGTTTAGGTTTGACATCTTTTTTACCGGAATCTACCGTTAGTGCTTTTAAGGAATGCCAGTCCATATTTATTTTCCTAATCCACTCCCGTCCCAGTAGTGGTGGACCTCCCTCAGGTAGCACATATAAGTCCATTCCTCGGCTTTCTTTGCCCTTGTGGACCACCTTTACCTCTATCTTCCCGATGGGGTATACTCTTTGCCCCGTGTATGTTTTCAATACAATCTCCGTATCTCGTAGGGGAATATGTGGGAATAACCTTTTGTAATCTTGCTTATTCATGACCGTCAATGCCGATCCAGTGTCCAATTCCATCTTCACTTGGACTCCTGCTATCTGAAGTGTGACCCAAATTGTTTGGAGGTCTGCTTCCTTACCAACATTGTGTACTCTTAGACTACCCAGTTCATTACTGCTGGAGTCTGAATCTGACTTCTGTTCATTCGAACTGTTCTCTGTCACCTTGTGTACCTTTCTGTACTTTTCCTGCGGTGACTTTTTGTTGCTGGTCTTCTTTCCTGACCGGCATACTTTAGCTATGTGACCAAGCCTGCCACATTTTCTGCATTCCTGACTGGTTCTGATCGTGCGTTGTCTTTCCACAACGATAACATTTTACTGTACCCAAGACCATTTGATTAGTGCTGAGTTCCGGTGACCGTAGCTGCATTTCCGCCGTGCCTCTCGCTGCGGCTTCTTGCGATGCTGCAATAGTGACAGCTTTATCAAGCGTAAGATCATTCTCCTCAAGCAGTCGCTTTTGTGTTCCTTCTTTTAACAATCCACACACAAATTTATCTCTCAGCGCATCTGCTAGTCCTGTTCCAAACTGACAGTACTTCGATAGCTTACGCAGTTCAATTAAAAATTCAGCGTTGCTTTCGTCTTTCAGCTGCGTTCTTCTGTAAAATTTAAATCGTTCCGCTATCATCAGCGGCGTGGGGTTTAAATGATTTTTCAGGACAGTAACAATATTCGCGAAAGTCTGATCCGCCGGTTTATTTGGTGATAGAAGGTGCTTCAATAGCCCGTATGTCTTCGCACCCATTGAGCTTAATAAGGTTAGTGCTTTCTCATCATCTGGTACCTTATTTGCTTTACAATAAACTTCCATGCGTTCTACATACGTGGTCCAATCTTCGACATCGCTATCAAAGGTATTAATGCTCCCATGTTTAGGCATCCTTGCAAGTTTTTAAACTTTTCTTTTTCTCAAAATGGCGGCTTCCCGCGCTTGTCTTCTTCCCCCGCCTACTAAAATGGCGGCTTCCCGCGCTTGGCGGTCTTTCCCGCGCTTGTCTTCTTCCCCCGCCAACTACAATGGCGGATTCCCGCGTTTGCCTTCTTCCCCCGCTGGCTGCAATGGCGATTGCCGTGCTGCTGCCGTTCTCGCCTCCCCAGCGGTTCTCAATTCCCCGACGCTGCTTTGCCTCGCAGCCCCGCTTGCAGCCCGGTCCTTTACACCGGCTGCGTTTGAGTTCTCCGCGGCTCTCATGCCTTAAGCTGCCCCAGTCGCTGCGCCTCTCGGCCTCGATTGCAGCCCGGCCCTTTTTACCGGCCGTGGTCGAGTTCTCCGCCCTTATTCCTCCGTTTTCCCTCCCCTACTCCACAGCCAACGCGGCCGAGTTTCTGCTCGTGTCGCTGATCGGCTTACCCACCACCGTGGTAGAAGGGATGATCACTGCCTGTCGCTGATGGAGGGCTTCGTGGTCAGAATTTTTCTTTTTAACCCGGGTTCTCGATGCCTCCCGTGCGATGGTGCTCAGCAGGATGATGAGGGCGGATGCCTCTTCTCGACGCCCGTTCTGATGACGAAGCTGCCTTGGATGTAAAACTGCCGCAGGGTAAGATCGGACTCGTCGCCACTGTTGAGTCTGTGTGTCCCAGTTATGCTTAGGATCAATCACTGGACACAGACAACAAGAATAACTTTTAACAGGTCTTTACTATTCGGAGGTCAGGGCTGAACTGCCCAGCAAATCCCTACACAACACTTATATACCGGTGTGGTCACCACCGGTATTACAGTATACAGCAGCCAAGAGAAAGTAGTACATCTCTTAAGGTGGAACAGGTTACATACACCACACAGTTCTTAAAGGGGAGGGGCCATCTTGCTGGCCAGCCACACCCTGCTCATTGCAGCCTTGAATCATGGCCTGGAGAGACCTCCAAACCAATTGTGTTGGAAGCACTAATGGACAGGCCCAGGGAAAGAGCTCGGCGCTTAGGAACTTGAGAAGCAGTGCTGAGGGCCAAAACTCCTTAGGACAGCGTTAAAACCAAAAATTTTGCCAACAAGAAAAGGCAGGAAGCGCCCGCCTTTAAATAGCGCTCCCCCAGCCTCCTCGACCTGTCGTTCATAGCGGCAGGTGCTAAGGCAGGGGGCGCGACTCAATATCTAGTCTGGGGCGCTACCTGGCCATTACACGCTCAACTGACGTCACGATCTGCGGGCGCAGGAGATCATGGTGGTAGTGTTTAGCGCCGCCGCAAAACGACTGGTCAATTTCGCGACCGGCGCTAAAATCACCGTGCTCGGGCGCTAAGTTCCTAGCGGGGGCGCTAATGGGAGGTGCTAACTGACGTAATAAAGACTCACTACGCACTTGGTTGTACATAAAACAAGGCTTTAATCGACTTGTAACAAAACATGGAGGTCTAGTTAGTAGTCACTAGCTTCTTGTTTCCAGACTGTCTCTGGCCAAGGTGGGCCCACACCCGAGTATTTATACTCCTCAGGCGGCGCCCTCAGCTGGCCGTTCAGTAGTACTTCCTGAGCTACTTCTTGTAGAAGTTGCGATTTATGACACTAACCAACCAAATTTTTCCCCCATAATGTCACAGAAGGAGGCCATTCGGCCCATTGAGTCTGCGCCGGCTCTCTGTAGAGCAATCCAGTCAGTCCCATTCCCCCGCTCTATCCCCGTAGCCCTGCAAGTTTATTTCCTTGAAAAGATTGAGTGTCTCCGCTCCCACCACTTCCGTCGGCAACGAGTTTTCTCATGATATAGTCGTGTCTACTTTGGTTAAGATAAAGAAACAATGGCGAATAGATTCTCAGTTTTAGGTTTTAATGGAAATGACCCTCTCCCTGCCACCCATCGCACTCAGATCAAGCTGTGAATTGGATATTCAGTTTTGATCTCTTTCTTTCCGATCTAAAGCAGAAACTTTGGAGCTCTTTTTCTCTTTGACTACAAATCCATAACAAAGTGACGTAAATAGTATCCAAAACGTAACATCCCCGTGACCAAAAGCTTCTGCGTTCTTGCCAGTATAAACAGAGGGTTGCCACCACTTTTCATGAACAGAGTGCCCGGGTGATGTTGTAAGTGTGTGTGTTTTTTCTGTGTATGCAATATAAATATGTGTGTGAGTGCTTGGGCTGTGTGTATTTGAGTGTCAGCTGTGGCTCAGTGGGTAGCACCCTCGCCTCTGGGTCAAACGGTTGTGGGCTCGAGTCCCACTCCATGGGACTTGAGCACATAAAGTTAGGCTGACACTCTAGTGCAGTGCTGAGGGAGTGCTGCACTGCCGGAAGTGCCGTCTTTTGGATGAGACATTAAACCGAGGCCCCGGCTGCTCTTTCAGGTGGATGTAAAAGATCCCACAGCACTATTTCGAAAATAGAGCAGGGGAGTTATCCCTGGTGTCCTGGCCAATACTGATCCCTCAACCAAAACAACAGATTATCTGGTTTGTGGGAGCTTGCTGTGCGCAAATTGGCAGCTGCATTTCGCACATTACAACAGTGACTACACTTCAAAAGTACTTCATTGGCTGTAAAGCACTTTGAGACGTCCGGTGGTTATTAAAGGTGCTATATAAATGCAAGTCTTTCTTTATAATGAGTGTGTAGCTGTGTTCATGATTGTGTATGTAATGTGCGTGTTTCTCTATTGCTGCCTAATGTGTTTGTATGTGTTAACGTATAATGTGTATGCATGTTTCTGTGTGTACAAAGTACTACAAAGTATATACAGCACAGAAACAGGCCATTCGGCCCAACTGCTCCATGCCGGTGTTTATGCTCCACACCAGCCTCCTCCCACCCCTCTTCGTCTAACCCCATCAACATATCCTTTTATCCCTTTCTCCCTCATGTGCTTATCTAACTTCCCCTTGAATACATCTATGCTATTCGCCTCAGCTACTCCCTGTAGTAATCTATGTGTTTGTGTGAGCACACATGCATATATATATGTGTGTGTGTGTGTGTGTGTGAAGTGCATGAAGACTTTCTATTTTGCTATACTAAAACAAAAATAGGGCAAATTGGAGTTGGAGCTTCAAAAATGTGGCTATGGTTTGTTAAGGGGATGAAATGGTTAACTTTATAATATTATAAGAACATAAGAAATAGGAGCAGGAGTCGGTTATTCGGCCCCTCGAGCCTGCTCCGCCATTCAATAAGATCATGGCTGATCATCGACCTTAACTCCACTTTCCTGCCCGATCCCCATATCCCTTGATTCACTTAATGTCCATAAATCTATCGATCTCTGTCTTGAATATACTCAACGACTGAGCCTCCACAGCCCTCTGCGGTAGAGAATTCCAAAGATTCACCACCCTCTGAGTGAAGAAATTTCTCCTCATCTCAGTCCTAAATGGCCGACCCCCTATTCTGAGACTGTGACCCCTGGTTCTAGGCTCCCCAGCCTCTCTGTCTTGCTCATTTATAAAGTCCAGCTCTCAGTTGTAATCTAAATTCAGACCCTGAGACAACTACACCAAACCACAGTCTCCCGTAAAACAACATTTATTTATTTTGTCTCTTGTTTGTTTGGTTAGCATGAATATAATTGTTATACTTAATCAACACTCACAGTGTCAGCCGTGGCTCAGTGGGCAGCACCCTCACCTCTGAGTGAGGAGGTTGTGGGTTCAAGTTCCCACTCCAGAGACTTGAGCACAAAAATCTGGGCTGACACTCCAGTGCAGTACTGAGGGAGTGCTGCACTGTCAGAGGTGCCGTCTTTCAATGAGATGTTAAACCGAGGCCCCGTCTGCCCTCTCAGGTGGATGTAAAAGATCCCGTGGCACTATTCTGAGGAAGAGCAGCGGTGTCCTGGACAATATTTGTCCCTCAATCAACATCACTAAAAACAGATTACCTGGTCATTATCACATTGCTGTCTGCAGGAGCTTGCTGTGTGCAAATTGGCTGCCACGTTTCCTACACATTACAACAGTGACTACACTTCAAAATAGTACTTCATTGGCTGTAAAGCCCTTTGGGACGTCCAGTGGTTGTGAAAGGCGCTATAGAAATGCAAGTCTTACTTCATCTTTAAATTTGACCGGGGACAACATCTTCTGTTAGCAAACCTCCTGCTAGCCACGTTGGAGAGGGCTCCCTGTCAGAACAGAATACAGGGTACTAGGCCTGCTGCAGTCTTGCAGGCTTATCTCAGCCAGTTTAAACACAGACACCTGCAGATTTATGCATCTTCTACTCATGGCTGTTCTGCTTATCTGTCCTACTCATTTATAACAAAGTTCTGTCAGACATGCCTGTCATTGTTTTGCTCTTATTTAGAGCAGACATTTGTGCGGTAATTTTCATAGTTTCAACAATGAGACTCAGTTTAACCCAGACGTTCGTAAGTGATCTGTCTTCTCTTCCTTGTTAGCCTTTCTCAAGGTTCCTTTAATTGAATTTATGGCTTTTTCAATGTTAATGAGTTTCTTTGCTCCAAGGTTGATTCTGAAAGCTTTGTGTCCCAGATATACCAGTGTTCATGGATTCTTGTCTGACAGTACAAAGGTACTAGTGATAGGCTTTAGAACCTCAGAGCAAGTCATTCCATTACAAATGATCAAACATAGAGTACAAACATTTGTTCCTGCAGTTTGCTGCTAGATTTAAGTAATAAAATCATAGTAAGCAAATACAAAAGACCTTAGGCAGTATCGTAGTGTGTCGCACCCTCTGTGGCTCAGTCGGTAGCACTCTCGCCTCCGAGCCATGAAGGTTGTGGGTTTAAGTCCCGCTCCAGAGACTTGAGCGCATAAAGTCTAGGCTGCTACTCCCAGTGCGGTGCTGAGGGAGTGCTACACTGTCAGAGGTGCCTTTTTTCGGCATGAGATGTTAAACCGAGGCCCCGTCTGCTCTCTCAGGTGGCTGTAAAAGATCCCATGGCACTATTTCGAAGAAGAGCAGGGGAGTTCTTCCCGGTGTCCTGAGGCCAATATTTATCCCTCAATCAACATCACTAAAAAAACAGCTTATCTGCTCATTATCACATTGCTGTTTGTGGGAGCTTGCTGTGCGCAAATTGGCTGCAGCTTTTCCTACATTACAACAGTGACTCCACTTCAAATAGTACTTCATTGGCTGTAATGCGCTTTGAGACGTCCGGTGCTCGTGAAAGGCGCTACATAAATGCAAGTCTTTTTAAGCGATAAGAAGATATGATATAAAATACAATTATGCATCACAACAAGTTCTGTTGATGTAACTTTGAAAGATAAACTTGCATTTAGCATCTTTCATGCTCTCAGGACGTCCCAAAGCGCTTTACAACCAATGAAGTACTTTTTGAAGTGTAGTCAGTGTTGTAATGTAGGAAACGCGGCAGCCAATTTGTGCACAGCAAGCTCCCGCAAACAGCACTGTGATAATGACCTTATGTTAGTTGAGGGGTAAATATTGGCCAGGACACCGGGGAGAACGCCACTACTCCTCTTCCAAATAGCGCCATGGGACCTTTTATGTCCATCTGGGAGGGCAGACGGGTCCGCAGTTTAACGTCTGATCCGAAAGAGCTGGGAGGTTGGACAAGAAAGCATTGGAGCCATCGAGTCTGGAAATCGCGAGCGCATGTTTTAGCAGCAGATGGGCTCAGATAGGGAAGGAGGAGGTGATGCTGCGGAGGTGATAGTAGGCCTTTTATAAGATGGATAGGATATGGAGTTCGAAACTCAGCTTAGGGTCGCATAAGGTGCTGTGGTTTGGAATAGTCTGACTCAGCTTGAGACAGTGACCAGGGAGCGAGTACAGTCAGTGAGAAAGAAGCTTGTAGCGGGGGGGCTGAAGATGATGGCCTCAGTCTTCCTAATATTCAGCTGGGGCAAATGAAGATTCATCCAGCACTGAATGCTGTACAAGCAGTATGACAGCACAGAAACAGTGGAAGGGTTGAGAGAGGCCATGGAGAGATAGAGCAGGTATTATTGGTGTGGAAATTGGCCCGATGTCTGTGGGTGAAATCCATGTGTTCCTCCTGCTCACTCTACCTAAAATGCACCTATTCCTCCCTCCCACTCTACCTAAAGTACACCTTAAATCTAGTTACATACGGTGCACTCGCGACACTCCGTCACAATCATGAAATAGCGCATGAGAATAAATCTATTTGCTCACAATTTTGCCTCTCAATTTGTTAATGTTCCCAGGGGAATGGATCTAGTTTGAATGAAAGCATTTCTCCATGTCTACATTGTAGCTCTGTCGAATATATATCCCATTGCAATAAAACGCAGTGACATGTGCAACAATATTTATGTGCGGATTTTCCTCCCTTCCTTCCTATTGCTCCATAATTTACATCCCCCAACCATAAAGCTGTAGTATTGTTGAGCACGTCTTACTTTAAAAAAAAGGCATATAAATCCCGTTGACAAGGACCACACACACATTTAAGGTCCTTCCTTGCTAGCATGACCCATTCGATTGAGCAACGATGATGGCAGCTGGTGGCTTGCTAAATAAATCTAGGTTTTAAAAATGAAGGGCATATCCCTCTATTTACACCATTTATAATACATTTACTGTAAGACATCCCAGTAGAGTTTTGCCACTATAGTAAACACGAGTGTTTAAAGTCATTAGATACTTAACCTTTGTTTCTCCCTAAACGTCACCAAAGGATGTTGATTAGTAAATAAGCTCTCGTCAGTTATACACAATTGCTCCAATTTTATTTCTGTTGCAATGGGACAGAACTGACCTTTCATCATGATTTCCATGCTGCGCAAGGGTCCATAATCACCCTCCATTATAAGAGGCACACAGTTTTATGAAGGGTCTCGAGACCACTATTTGAACAGTACCAATATCATTGTGATGAATTTAGCAAGTCGGAAATGAACATTTTCTGATTGCGCTTACACGAGGGAACATGCTGGTTACTGAAAGGCAAGTTGTGGTGTAGATATCTCATGAGGCTAAAGCAGCGTTATCCAAAACTTGGGCCATTACTGGCCCTTCAGTCCTGGCAGTCTAAGTCACAAAGCTCAGGCAACTCAATACTATTTGTGCTTATATGTCGTACACTGGCTTATCCTGTCTGAATTTCACTGGCATGGAGTTTTGGAAAGGTTGTTTTATGCACTGTTACCTCATTGATGGACACCAAGATATGCTATTACCGACGACTTGAGATATATGCAAATTAACGTACATAACTCCGCCTCTCTCGCTTATCCTTAAAACCTCCCTCTTGGACCAAGCGTTTAGTCACGTGTCCTAATATCTCCTTTGAATCAGCACCAATTTTTGTCTTAGTACGCTTTTGTGAAGTTTTCCTATGTTAAAGGTGCTATATAAATGCAAGTTGCTTTAACAGGAAATATGGATTAAAGGTGCTCAGTGGAGACGCCCGTGAACATACTTAAAGGGTGAGTGAACTGTGCTGGTTTCTGTTGCCTGGGGCCCTAAGCTCTGGAATTCCCTCCCTAAACCTCTCCAACTCTCTCCTCCTTTAAGACGCTCCTTAAAACCTACCTCTTTGACCAAGCTTTTGGTCACCTGCCCTAATTTCTCCTTATGTGGCTCGGTGTCAAATTTTTGTTTTATAATCGCTCCTGTGAAGCGCCGTGGGACGTTTTACTAGAAAGAAAGACTTGCATTTATATAGCGCCTTTCACGACCTCTGGACGCCTCAAAGTGCTTTACAGCCAATGAAGTGTAGTCACTGTTGTAATGTGGGAAACACAGCAGCCAATTTACACACAGCAAGCTCCCACAAACAGCTATGTGATAATGACCAGAACATCTGTTTGTGTGATGTTGATTGAGGGATAAATATTGGCCAGGACACCAAGGATAACTCCTCTGCTCTTCTTCGAAATAGTGCCACGGGATCTTTTACGTCCACCTGAGAGGGCAGACGGGGCCTCGGTTTAACGTCTCATCCGAAAGACGGCCCCTCCAACAGTGCAGCACTCCACTGAAGTGTCAGCCTAGATTTTTGTGCTCAAGTCTCTGGAGTGGGACTTGAACCCACGACCTTCTGACTCGAGCGTGCTACCCACTGAGCCACAGCTGACACATTAAAGGTGCTACATAAGTACAAGTTGTTGTTGTTTCATTCAAGGGCGCTTTATATTTCTGAAAACCCCTGATTACTGTTATGGTTTTTTTTGTATCTCACAGTGACTAAATTTATGGATATTTATTACTATTTATATAAGAGAGGGAGAGGGATAATACATTTTAAATATTTTTGCATCTAGCATTTCCTGTCAGTCCAATTCTTTCTTCCCCCCAGTACTTTTCAGTCATCCCTCTGTCACTCTTAATCATAGTCAACTTTATGACAAGCTGCCCACACTTATTGTACCACACCTGATTGGCTTTTCCTTGCCCCATGACGGAGTCCCTGCCCTGCTTCTCCCAGTATTGACTTCCTCGTTCTCAAGTGTTGCAGCCGAGCACGGAGAAGTACATTAAACCGACTTGTAAAGAACTGAACAGCTCCAAGTTAGGTACAAGTAGAGGAAGGTTGAGACTTTTCAAGCCACGATTCTTGCAGCGCACTCAGCTTTCTTCCTTATAGATGCGAAGCCACCTCAAAATATACTGTAGGAAGGGAGTTCCAGAGAAAGGGGGGAAAGTGGCCACTGCTGGTAGAGCAGAGGGAAGGGGACTGCACAGTAGATCTGGGTTGAGAGGTAGGACTGGAGGAGCCTGCATGTGCAGAGAGGGGCAAGGCCATGGAGAGATCTGAAGGTGCACATGAATGAAAGTCTTGCATTTATATAGCACCTTTCACGACCACCAGACGTCCCAAAGCACTTTACAGTACTTTTTGAAGTGGAGTCACTGTTGTAATGTAGGAAACACGGCAGCCAATTTACGCACAGCAAGCTCCCACAAACAGCAATGGGATAATGACCAGATAATCTGCTTTCGTGATGCTGGTTGAGGGATAAATATTGACCAGGACACCAGGGATAACTCCCCCTGCTCTTTTTCAAAATAAGGATCTTTTGCATCCAGCTGAAAGAGCAGACGGGGCCGCAGTTTAACGTCTCATCCGAAAGACGGCACCTCCGACAGTGCAGCGCTCCCTCAGCACTGCATTGGGTGTCAGCCTAGATTTTTGCCTGTAAGTCCTGGAGTGGGACTTGAACCCACAACTTGATGACTCAGAAGCAAGGGTGCTACCAACTGAGCCACTGGCTGACCGAGGACTCAGCAATGGCACTGAGGGCCAGTAACCCAGTGGGGCTCACCAAGGCTATTTAAAATACTGGGGGAAAAGCGGGCAGGTTCCTCTCCAATCATACTTTTCCGATATTCATTGCGCGCAGGCGATCTAGTGCCTTTGGGCGCCTTCTCTGAACCAATCAGAAAGGGCTCCGACATGAGCCCACAGTCAGCCAGTCGCTACACACAAATACTGTCGCATGGACAGTGAGATACCTTCGCGATATTGTGGCAAAGACTCACTGGTGTGAAACATTGAGGGAGGAAGGACGATTTAAAGGGCCACCATTATCGGGTATGAGAGTGTGTGGATCACACAATGTGTGGGGTGATTATGATGAGTGTTGTTAGAGAGTCCCAAGTTCATAAGTGACCACCACAAATAGGGACATACAGGACTGAAAGAGGAATTTCAGTCTAACTGGCTCTGGAAAGCACATTACACAGCTCACCATATACACGCCTGAGATGAATAAACCATCAATATTCAGTCTACATGTGTGGTTCCATATAACTTACAGCCCCTGGGCGATCAATTTTATTTTCTGATTATGACTGAGATTTGGGCCGTTTTCCAGCACTTTCTTTTGTACATTACAGGGCTGCAAAGGGGGAGGGAGGAAATGGCTCCTTTACCCTTCCTGCACAGTCTGAGGCCATTTCCTCCCCAGCGCGGTGACATTATTCCAGGGTGCCGATGAGAGAGAGTGCGCTGGAAGCACTTTTCAGGACGGCTAACTCGACAGCGCAAAACCGTGCTTCGTGCCCATACCTTTAACGCCTTGGGCGCTGGCGCAGAACAAACATAACTGTGCGTCCGCCCCAGAGAGAGATTCAGTTCCATTCGGGCTCAAACAGTTAACTACTCCTTGCAGCCGTTCTGCGTTACATTGCAGACTAATTGACTGAGGTTACATTGCAGCCCCAGGAACTGTTTGTTATGTTTCAGCTTCCATAGTGATGATATCATCAGAGGAAAACAAATTGCTCATGGCTCTGATAACTGTTTATCTGCTGATTATAGGTTAATGAGGCATTGTCTGACAGTGGTATGATAATGGCCATCTGGTACTTGATTCCTTATATTACATTCCAGAGTCTCTCAGCTATGCAATAAAGCACTGCCATATAGCGTACTGGGGCCCACTTAAGATACTTATTTGCCATCTTTAATACCCCAGGATCAATTTGCTTCAAGCTGGAGTGAGCCTTTGGCTTAGAGGCTAGCTATTCCCGCCTCTGAATCAGAAAGTGAAGGGTTCGGACCTCGATCCAGACACTCCCCGGCAAGTGGAGACAGCTCTGAATTCCGGGTTGACATCCAAGCGGGGTACTCACGTCTGGTGGGTGTGGGTGCCCCATCTCGCCATCGTATGGGTTGTACAGGACTAACAACCTTATCGCCTGGTTCAGAGATGGTTACGGTCGTGGAGGGAGCATTCACCTCACTGCCTGCCAGACCGTTAATCAGCCTGCGAATCACAGAATCATACAGCACAGAAGGAGGTCGCTTGACCCATCGTGTCTGTGTCAGCTTTCTGACTAGCCCCACACCCCTGCTCTTTCCCCATAGCCCTGCAAATTTCTCCTTCACATTAATCTTACAGGAAATACCATGCAGATCTGATAAGCGGCCATGGCTCAGTGAGTAGCACACTCACCTCTGAGTTAGAAGGTTGTAGGTTTAAGTTCCACTCCATCAGACTTGAGCACAAAAATCCAGGCTGACACTCCAGTGCAGTGCTGAGGGAGTGCTGCACTGTCGGAGGTGCCGTCTCACAGACATTGGCCTTGAAATTAGGATCGGGAGCTTGCCGCAGTGCAAGCCCCCGATGTGCACTCACCCTGCGTGCCGATATCTGAAGCCCGGGCCTGCTTGCATTTCCTGTCACTGGCCTGGTTCAGATGTCGGCGCGATGTGCTTACCTGATCCAGCGGCGTAGTTAGTGCGATGTGCCGGCTGGGATCAGGTGAGCACTGTGCAGCCAATCAGGGGAGGGGAAACTCATTCATGAGTTTGACAGTAAGAGCTGTCAAACTCATGAAAACTCCTGGCCCCAAAACACTACTTAAACCTGAAAGAAAATTTTAAAAAACATTGCACTACTTAAATGAACAATAAAGAACTCTGAAAAACTATTTTAAACAATAATTTAAAAATTTGGAAAAAAAAATTATATAAAAAATCGGGGCTAAAACTAAACTTACCTTACTGTAAATTCTTTAAAAATAACAAACCTGTGGAAAAAAAATTTCTCAATTGTACTAAAAGCCCACTTACCTGAAAAACTAAGTACTTACATGTGGTTTTTCTATGCGTAAAGACCGGAGCCCTTTACACACGCGCAACTCTGAAAAAAAAAAGGAATTTCACTGCGCACGCGCTGCCTGTGCAGTCGCGCGCGTTCTGCCTCTTAACCCCTTGGGTCAGAGGACAGGAAATGCCGGTTTTCAGCGCATGCGCTGTGCATGCTGAAAACCGGCAATTCCTCCGGGCACACGCGTGAGTACCCCGTCCTTACTCACGCGTTGTGCCCGGAATTACTGGGCCATTAAACCGAGGCCCCGTCTGCTCTTTCAGGTGGATGTAAAAGATCCCATATGCTATTTGAAGAGTAGGCAAGTTATCCCTGGTGTCCTGCCCAATATTTATCCCTCAACCAACATAACAAAAAACGATTATCTGGTCGTTATCACATTGCTGTTTGTGGGAGCTTGCTGTGTGCAAATTGGTCGCTGCAATTCCTACTTTACAACAGTGACTACATTTCAAAAAGTACTTCATTGGCTGTAAAGTGCTTTGGGACATCCTGAGGTCGTGAAAGGTGCTATATAAATGCAAGTCTTTTTTAACAGGTTTCTTCAAAATGAGGATTTACAGCAAAGAAACGATCTTATACAAAAAGAAGAAAAAGAAACGATCTTGCCTCGGTTTAAAGTTTTATTTCCCCAAGTGAGAGGGGGCCAATATTGGGAATTACCTGGTTTGTACATGTATAGCCCCTGACCTTATCCTTTCTTCCTCACTTTCAGTTCAATGCAGAGTCAGGGGTCTCACAAAACCAGATGCCCCGATTTTAACCGGGAGAGGGAATCAGGCGGGGGAGGGGGCGAGTGGGGTGAGGCGAGCGCCAAACCTCCCCTGACCTCGGCAGCGTGAAGCCTGTGCAATTTTAACTCCTGGGCTTAACTTGCATGCCAACCACCACCACCCCCCCACCCCACCCCCCGCCTCCGAGCAGCTGCTCGCTTGAAACGGCCGGGCGATTAAGCGGCGGTGGAATTTCGGGCAGCGGGAGGCCGGCAAAGAACGAAAGGTCGCCGGCACAGAATGAAAGGTCGCCGGCACGTGGGTAAGCGGTGGGGGGGAGGGGGTTTCGGGAGGGTCTCAGGAAGGGGAGGGAGCCTCGGTCAAGGAAGGCCTAAACTTTCCCTGTGGGCCTGGAGGAGCTGTAATAAAAACCTTCCCGCCGGGGCCTCTTCTGGTCCCGGATCCTCTTCCCGCTCTCTTCACCCAGAGGCAATGCCACAATGGTTTCCCTGCTCAGGCCAGCAACTAAAATTGTAGTTGGGTGCGATGACGTCATTGGACCCTGATCCATATTTAAAGAAGGACCCCATTGGCTTTAGGCGAGTGTCCGCTGTGGCTCAGTGGATAGCATTCTCGCCTCTGAGTCAGAAGGTTGTGGGTTCTAAGTCCTACTCCAGAGACTTGAGCACAAAAATCTAGGCTGACACTCCCAGTGCAGTACTGAGGGAGTGCTGCACTGTTGGAGGTGCCGTCTTTCAGATGAGACGTTAAACCGAGGCCCCGTCTGCTCTCTCAGGCGGACGTAAAAGATCCCGCGGCACTATTTCGAAGAAGAGCTGGGGAGTTATCCCTGGTGTCCTGTCCAATATTTCTCCCTCAACCAACATAACAAATAAAAACAGATTATCTGGTCATTATCATTGCTGTTTGTGGGACCTTGCTGTGCGCAAATTGTCTGCTGCTTTTCCCACATTACAACAGTGACTACACTTCAAAAAGTTCTTCATTGGCTGTAAAGTGCTTTGAGACGTCTGGTGGTCGTGAAAGGTGCTATATAAATGCAAGTCTTTCTTGCTGCCTGCTCAGAAGAGCAGGTTAAAATTCAAGTGAGTGGGACGTTGGTGGGTAAGTCACCCAACCGATTTTAACTGCCCGCAGTAAGTGGGTGGGTAGGGTAAAGCTCGCCCCTAGAGTGGGCAGCCCAATCATTTTATAGGCTTTGTTTGACAGACAATGCCCAGTAGTAGAATCCTTGCCAGATTCACTTTGGCAATAATCTGGCAGTAGGAATAGAAAGTTGATCAAGGTAATAAAAACAGAAAATGCTGGAAATTACTCAGCAGGTCAGGCAGCATCTGTGGAGCGAGAGAAACAGAGTTAACGTTTCAGCTCAATGACCCGTCGTCAGAACCTGAAACGTTAACTCTGTTTCTCTCTCCACAGATGCTGCCTGACCTGCTGAGTATTTCCAGCATTTTCTGTTTTTATTTCAGATTTCCAGCATCCGCAGTATTTTGTTTTTGTATTAGAAGTTGATCACGGTGTTGTGGACTATTTTCAAAATGCGCTGAAGACATTTAGTGAGTGATGTAAAAAGACTACGGAGTGCTTGGTTTGAGTATAAAACAAGGCTCAGTAGTCGTTTTACATCAATTTAATCAACTGTTTCAAAACCATGAGATTTCTAGTTACATCACTAGTTCCTGGTTACAGGAACATCCTGAGCAAGCTGGGCCCACGCCCGAGTATTTATACTCCTTGGACGGCGCCACTAGCTGGCCGCCCAGTGTTACTTCATGAGTTATTTCTTCATGAATGATGAGATTCATGACACTGAGTATA
Organism: Somniosus microcephalus; assembly: GCF_052327205.1. Taxonomy (NCBI): domain Eukaryota; kingdom Metazoa; phylum Chordata; class Chondrichthyes; order Squaliformes; family Somniosidae; genus Somniosus; species Somniosus microcephalus. The sequence goes on along the minus strand of NC_141018.1, from coordinate 20,685,600 downwards.
ATTGATTTTGTACCAATGCTTCCCCCAAAGCCAACCTCCATAGGAATTATTGGGAGTTGATGGCTACATATTAAGGATGATTAATTAAAATTCAGTAGGAGCCACTGGGATTGCCTTTTCTGAAGACCACCTTAACTTGCTTTATACTTCCAGATGGTCTGAAACTTGTACATTTAAATCACTTGGCCTAACTGGTCATCTCTAGCATTTCCTGTACTGACACTAATCAATCTCCCACCATGTTGGGTGCTAACCACTGAGCACGGTGGCACAGTGGTTAGCACTGTTGCCTCACAGCGCCAGGGACCCGGGTTCGAATCCGGCCTCGGGTGACTGTCTGTGTGGAGTTTGCACATTCTCCCCGTGTTTGCGTGGGTTTTCTCCGGGTGCTCCGGTTTCCTCCCACAGTCCAAAGATGTGCGGGTTAGGTTGATTGGCTATGATAAATTGACCCTTAGTGTTAGGGGGATTAAATACGTGGGGTTACGGGGATAGGGTGGGATATGTGTTGGTGTAGGGGTTACGGGGATCGGGTGGGATATGTGTCGGTGCAGGCTCGATGGGCCAAAATGGCCTCTATCTGCACTGTGGGGTTTCTGTGATTCTGTGATTCTGTGATGTTCTTGTTGGTCCTGTGAATTTTAAAATTCTCAGTCTTCCAAAGGACTGAGTGTCTCGTGTGCTCCAGACTAGCAGTAAGGCAGCATGATATAATTTCCCTATCAGTAATTATATCAAGCCAAAGTATATCATATAATAATAATGACAGGCCTGTATCGAACCTTGGAGTACTGCGTGCAGTTCTGATCGCCATATTATAAAAAGGATATAGAGGCACTGGAGAGGGTGCAGAGAAGATTTACCAGGATGATACCAGAAATGCGAGGGTATACATATCAGGAAAGGATGAACAGGCTGGGTCTCTTTTCTCTTGAAAAAAGAAGGTTGCGGGGTGACCTAATAGAGGTCTTTAAAATTATGAAAGGTTTTGATAGAGTGGATACAGAGAGAGTGTTTCCACTTGTGGGGAAGAGCATAACTAGAGGCCATCAATATAAGATAGTCACCAAGAAATCCAATAGGGAATTCAGAAGAAACTTCTTTACCCAGAGAGTGGTGAGAATGTGGAACTCGCTACCACAGGGAGTGGTTGAGGCGAATAGTATAGATGCATTTAAGGGGAGGCGGGACAAGCACATGAGGGAGAAGGGAATAGAGGGTTACACTGATAGATTTAGATGAGGAAAGACGGGAGGAGGCTCGAGTGGAGCATAAACACCGGCATGGACTGGTTGGGCCGAATGGCCTGTTTCTGTGCCATATATCCTCTGTAATCCTATAGTAACGTATGACTTAAAAGTGATAACTGAATTACGTCTGCATGCCCTGGTCCCAATTATTTCCTTCCCTCTGCTTCATTTGAAGACTACACTTGGTCCTGATTGTAATGATATCAGCAAATAGTGATGGTATTTGCCTGTTTGATTATTTATGCCTTACCAGCATATTTGCCTGATTGATTATTTATGCCTGACCAGCAGAGGGCATGTGAGAGACAAGCAGTTTAGTTTTAGTTTCGTTTTAGATGGATCTCTAAGATGGTGTCTCCTGTAATGATGTTAACTGAGTTGAACATACTTTAGATAAAAAGACATTCTCTTTCATAAATGTCTCGTCATTGAACCCACATACAAATCAAAACACTGATTGCCCCTCCCCACACCACCCAGAACAAAACAGCAACAGCTTGTATTTATATAGCACCTTTAACGTACTAAAGCGTCCCAAGGCGATTCGCAGGAGCGATTATCAAACAAATTTTGACACCGAGCAACAAAAGGAGATATTGGGACAGGTGACAAAAAAGCTTGGTCAAAGAGGTAGATTTTAAGGAGTAACTTAAAGGAGGAGAGAGAGAGGTGGAGAGACAGAGAGGTTTAGGGAGGGAATTCCAGAGCTTAGGGCCTAGGCAGCTGAAGGCACGGCCGCCAATGGTGGAGCGATGGAATTTGGGGATGCACAAGAAAATCGTGGGAGATTGACTAGTGTCGGGACAGGAAGTGCAGAGAATGGGAGCACACATCTACAAGGCACAAGTAAGGAGTGTGATGGAATACTCTCCGATTGCCTGGATGAGTGCAGCTCCAACAACACTCAAGAAGCTCGACACCATCCAGGACAAAGCAGCCCGCTTGATTGGCACCCCATCCACCATCTTAAACATTCACTCCCTCCACCACCGGCGTACCGTGGCTGCAGTGTGTACCATCTACAAGATGCACTGCAGCAACTCGCCAAGGCTTCTTCGGCAGCACCTCCCAAACCCGCGACCTCTTCCACCTAGAAGGACAAGGGCAGCAGGCGCATGGGAACACCACCACCTCCAAGTTCCCCTCCAAGTCACACACACCATCCTGACTTGGAAATATATCGGCCGATCCTTTATCGTCGCTGGGTCAAAATCCTGGAACTCCCTCCCTAACAGCACTGTGGGAGCACCTTCACCACACGGACTGCAGCGGTTCAAGAAGGCGGCTCACCACCACCTTCTCAAGGGGCAATTAGGGATGGGCAATAAATGCTGGCCTTGCCAGCGACACCCACATCCCATGAATGAATAAAACAAACCACGTAACCTGAGGTGCCTTTATTGCAAAGGGTTAAGTGGCGTGGGGATGCTCAGCTTGCAGGCCAATGATCAGAAGTAGCGCAGGATAAACTTTGGCTCACTAATTGGGTCGAAGCGGGGTGAACATCAGACAAAGTTGAGTTAGCTGAGGTTTTCTTTTTCCATCTTAATTATTATCTTCCAACAGGACAGGCAGTGCCATCTGGCACATGTACAAACAAGAGCAATTAGGGTTTATAACGAACACACGGCAATTTTCCACAGCAGATTACAATACCAGCGACTCCTGGGAAGCTGCAGAGAAGTGTTTCATATTTTCGTGGTATGCGTAAGGGGCTTGCGAGAGCGACAGATAAATCCGTCTTTCATTATCTCTTAACTAGGCTCTCCAATGACGGATAGCGTTTTTATTTTTAAATGGTCGCCGCCACCAAGCCGCAACCAGGACAGCTTGCATTTGTACCGCGCTGTTAACGTGGCAGAACGTCCTGCGGCGCTTGACAGGAGCGTTACCAGACAAAATTTGACCTCCCGTGTCGTGGCCCCGATTTTAACTCGGGGCAGTTTCGGTCGGGTGGGTAGTGGGATGAAGGCAAAAACCCACCGTCTGCCCCAGAAAATAAAGAGCTGGGGTATTTTTAACTACTGGGCCTCACTAGAATCACACCTGAGGGATTTTCTACATGACTGACTGATCACGGGGAGGGGCAATCTGTCCACCTCTGGAGCGCACGAGTTGCAGGCAAGCCCCCAGATTGTTGCAATTTTAACCGCTCACCCGCCCCGTTCCTATTGAGTGGCCTGGTGAGAGATACCAGGAAAGGTGGAGAGGTAGGTTTTAAGGAGCGTCTTAAAGGAGGAGAGAGGTGGGGAGGCGGAAAGGTTTAGGGAGGGGGATCCCAGAGCTTGGGGCCCAGGCGGGTGAAGGCGCGGCCGCCAATGGTGGGGTGATGGAAGTCCGGGATACGCAAACTCCTGTCTGGCTCACTGATTGGTCTAAAGCCCCAGTTACCTGGTCAGCTCATCAATGACAGAAGAAGCCGGCCATCGTGGTGGGAGTTCCGGAGATGTTTAGGGTTGAGCCCAGCCTGGAGATGGCTGGCTTCCTTTCTGTTGGAGACTAAACATTGGGCCAATTAAAACAAAATGAATATCGAACTGTAAACACATTAACATTTGCTTACAGAATGCATGGTAGGGATGAGGCGCTCGTGAATGGTGACATTTTTAGAGTGCGGTTGCTGCATAATAAACATTAGCCAAGCATTTCGATGACCACATGAAAGATAATTTCATTCTGTTGCCTCGGGCACCCTTTTTAAAAAATTGACACTGAGACTGATGGTTTAACTCCCACTGCCTGGCGGGGTGGGAGTTAAAATAAAGTCAGCGATTTATCCATTGTGATTCCGCTGTGTCCTGATCTTAACCTACTCTTTAGAGCAGGCGAGCGGGGCACCCGCAGGAAGGAAGTAGGGTCTCCTTTAATTATGCAGATCGGTTCCCGATGATGTAATGGGGGGCTGACTGCAATTTTAGTCAGAGGCCCGAGCACTGGGAGCAGTAGCGGCTTCCCAAGCTCCGACGGGAGGTGGAACGTAGGCCAGGTGGAGCAGGAGAGTATCTCCGGGCCCTACAAGGAAACCATGGGCCTCCCTTACCCTGGTCTCCCCTCAGCACAATCTGATTGCCGGAGGCCGTTCTCGCGGGTACCCGAGACGTGGCCTCCTGCTGCCCGAATTCCCGCTCCCGCCACGTGGTGGATCTAGTCGGGTTCAGGCTGGAATCCGATGACATTACAACTGGCCGCTCCACGATATCTCCGATGTTTCCAGATGCGACACCCACTTTGGGGCACGGGCTCACACTATTCCCGTCCTCCCCTCCTCACCGCCACCCCGCCCCGCGTTAAAATGAGGCCTGATGGATCTGCACATGTAAAGCATCTAACTTGAAAGAAGGTTTGAAGAAGTACTATGAACCATCTAGTAGGCAAGTCAAGATAAGATTCCTAGGGGGCTAAATTCAGTTGATTTGCGCCTCCCGTTAGCGCCTTAAGAGTTTAGCGGTGGCGCTAACCGTTAGCGATGACGTCATCGCCGAGCGCAGCGCCCCGCTCGCGCCCCGGCTGTAATATTGGGTGGCGCCCCCCGACTTACCGCCGGACGCTATGTCCGACGGGGTCAGGGGGGCTTAACTGCAGCCGGGGCGGCGCTAGTTAAAGGGGAGGTGGCGGGCGGCCATTTTTGTTGCTGGCCGCCTGCCAACACCTGTCCCCGTTGCCGTCCCCATCGGCGTGAAGCACCCACCCCCACCCCGGCGCGGGGTGCCGGCTGCTCTCCGTGAGCCCAGCACTCCTCTCGAGTGCCGGGCTCATTTGCCGGCACTCCCGATCCCTGGTGGCCCAGCTGGGCCCTGGGACGCGCTGCGCCAGGCCCCTCCCCTTTAATAAGGGGAGGAAGGTCTGCAGTACCGCGGCACGTAGCACCGTGATATTGGCTCGCAGCGCCCCAAGAGGGACGTGGGGCGCTTCCAGTAGCGCCCCTCCTCCCTCTCGGGGCGCTACCTGGGAAAATCGGCCACGGGGATGCTAACTTTATCGGGGCGCTACCGAATTTCTACCCCCTTATCTATTTAAGATTAAAAATCAGCTGTAGCCCACAGACTCCCGCAATCCCCACTTCCAGATGTCACAATTTTTGGTCACGCTTTTCTGTGGACATTTGCCATTTTATCTCGGGTGCTCTGAGGCCAGGTGCAATGACCCCACTGCTGCCTCAACTGAGATCAGGCAACTCAGCACAGACCTGGGATGGAAACTGGGACTCTGCTCTCTGTAGTGTCCGCGTATCAATAACACACGGACTGCAGGAGAACAATAATAACAGGTGTTTACTGAACAGAGGATATGCTGAAACTGAAAGTACAGAAGCCTGCTACGGCTTTATATACAGGTGTGGTCACTGCCGGTACTACAGTATAAAATCAGTTCTCTCTTAAAGGTACATACACAACAATTCCTCCCCTTTTAGATAAACAGTACATAACATTCATTTAACAATTAAATAATAACTAATTACAATTACAATTTTCTCTGTACTATATACATCAACTGAAGTAATCATTTATAAATTCAGTCTTTGAGGAGGCTTCCTGATCCTGACTGGATAGCGCCTTTCTCGAGTATACTGTTCTTGCGGCGGAGTCGATTCTGGCTCATTGTCATTGGTTGGTTCGTCAGCTTCCAATACCACTGATTCTGAGGTAGACGCAATCTGTTCTTCGGGTTCATTACCGGGTGCGCATGCTTGTGGTATGGGTTTGGCTTGTTCCTGTGACTCTAGAATCTGGTCAGCATGGCGTCTCACGATGCTCTCTCCAACGTCCACTGTGTACATTAGTGGTCCCTGCTGTGTGCATGTCGTTCCTGGCTGCCATTTTTCTGTTCGGTAGTCGCAGGCCAAGACTGGTTGCCCTATCTTGAAGCTCCTGGTTGGCTTCTCATTGATGTGCTGGAATTGCTTATCCTCAACATCTTGTCTTATGTTTGGTTTGAGCAAATCCAGGCGACATCTTAGCCTTTGGTTGAAGAACATTATGGCTGGAGCTTGGTTGGTGACTGCATATGTCGCATTCCGGTAAGCAAACAAGAAATTATCCACCTTGTGTTGTAGTGGTACGTCGTCGTTATACATCACCTTTATTGCCTTTTTAAAGGTCTGAACAAACCTCTCAGCCAATCCATTTGTGGCTGGATGATATGGGGCAGATGTGTAATGTTTTACCCCATTATTCCTCAGAAACCTCTGGAAATCCTCGGACACAAACTGTGATCCATTGTCGGAGCAAATCTGTTCTGGCAAGCCATTCCTGGTGAAGATGGTCCATAGGACTGCAATAGTTTTCTCCGTGGTGGTGGAGGACATTTTGATGACCTCTGGCCATTTCGAATGGGCATCCACGGCGATTAAAAACATTGAGTCCATAAATGGACCAACAAAATAAATGTGTACCCGTTGCCATGGAGATGAGGGCCACTCCCATGGGTGTAGCGGGGCCTGTGGTGGAGCGTTTTGGACCTTCTGGCATCCTGTGCATCTCTTGGTCATATCCTCGATTTCTTTATCGATTCCCGGCCACCACACAAACGCCCTGCCAAGGCTCTTCATTTTTACCCCTCCCAGGTGACCCTCATGAAGCTCATTGAGCACTCTATCTCTCAACTTGGGTGGAATTACCACTCGGGATCCACACATCAAGGTCCCCCGGCACACTGACAGCTGTTCTCTCCTTGGCGAGAATGCTGGCAACAGTGAGTCGCCATGTGCTGGCCATCCCTTCACCGTCAAACCATAGACCCGAGAGAGTGTCGGGTCATTTCGGGTTTCCTTCTCTATACTTGAGTTTGTAACAGGTAGACATTCGACTATGGTCGAATGGAATATCTCAACAGGGTCCACTGCAGGTGCTTCCTCCACCGTAGGCAACGGTAGGCGCGACAGCCCATCAGCGTTTCCATGCTGTTTCGTACCCTTGAACTCTATGTCGTATTGATGTGCCCCTAGAAAAAGGGACCATCTTTTCAGCCGTTGCGCCGTCATCACCAGAACGCCCTTCTTTGGGTTAAAAATGGAGACCAGAGGCTGATGATCAGTCAGTAGGGTGAATTTCTGCCCGTGCAGATAGTGATTGAACTTCTTCACCCCCCACACCAGGCTGAGGGCCTCCCTGTCAATCTGGGCGTAGTTACGCTCGGCTGAGGTTAACGAGCGCGACGCAAAGGCTATTGGCCTCTCTGAACCGTCAAGGAATTTGTGTGACAGCACCGCTCCAATGCCGTAGGGAGACGCATCACATGCCAACCGAATCGGTAGTGTTGGATTGTAGTGGGCCAATACTTCTTTTGAAGTGATTAGGCATTTACATTTCTGAAAGGCACGCTTACACTCATCACTCCATTTCCATGTTACTCCAGTTTGCAGCAGGGTGTTCAGTGGGTGCAGAATTGTAGATAAATTCGGCAAGAACTTATGGTAGTAGTTCACCAACCCGAGGAACGACCTCAGTTGCGACACATTTTCTGGTGCTGGAGCCTTGACTACAGCCTCAATCTTGTCCGGCGACTTATGCAACCCCTCCTCATCAATCATGTGGCCACAATACGAGATTTGTCTCCTGAAAAACTCGCATTTGGGGCGGTTGGCTCGTAGCCCATATTCTTGTAATCTAGTGAGCACCTGCTCCAGGTTGTCAAGGTGTTCACTGTCATTTTCGCCCGTAACCAGGATGTCGTCCAAATAACACTGGGTCCCCGGGATCCCTTGCAGGACTTGTTCCATCGCCCTCTGCCAAATAGCCGGGGCTGATGCTATCCCAAATACCAGTCGGTTGTACTGGTAAAGACCTTTGTGAGTGTTTATCGTGAGGTATTTCCTAGATGCTTTTTCCACCTCCATTTGTAGATACGCTTGGGCCAGATCAATCTTCGTAAAGCGTTTCCCTCCAGATAGTGAGGCGAAAATATCTTCTATCCGTGGAAGTGGATATTGTACTGTGTGCAGGACTGGGTTCACAGTTACCTTAAAGTCCCCACAGATGCGAACCTTCTTCGGCTCCCCAGGCGTGCTGCTCAATGATTTCTTCATTACAGGAATGATGGGTGTGGCCCACTCGCTCCAGTCCACCTTGGACAGCACACCCGAATGCTCCAGACTCTCCAGCTCTGCTTCAACGGCTGGGCGGATCGCGTACGGTACCGGTCTGGCCTTAAAAAATTTTGGGTTTGCGTTATCTTCGATTTTTATCATTGCCGTTACTCCTTTTAGAGTCCCAAGTCCTTGTTGGAACACCTCTTTCGCGTCAGTTAGAATTTTTGACAGTCGTCCAGGTGTGACGTCGTCATCCTTTTTGTCAGCCACAGTTAGCGCCTGAATGGAATGCCAATCCAATTGTATTTTTCAGATCCATTCACATCCCAATAATGGTGGTCCTCCATCTTGTAGTATATATAGATACAGTTTCTGTGTTTCCTTGCCGTTGTATCTAACTGGCACCCTTATTTTTCCTCTGGGGTAGACTTTTTGCCCCGTGTATGTCTTCAATTCAATGGACGTGTCCTTCAAGGATATGTGTGAGAATAGCCGCTCATAGTCTCGTCAATTCATGACAGTTAGGGCTGATCCTGTGTCCAATTCCATCTTTACTTGGGACCCTGCTATCATGAGGGTGACCCAAATCGTTCGGTGTTCCTCCTTTGCGATCACGTTGTGTAACTTTAGACAGCTTAGTCTCCTGCTCCCGGAGTCATTGTCACTCTCCTGATCTTCTGAACTACTGTCTGTCATTTTTTTTACTTGCTTGCACTTTTCCTTAGTAGTTCTTTTAGTGTTGGTTTTCTTTCCCGACCTGCAGACTCTTGCTATGTGTCCCACTTTCCCTGCATACTTTGTCCTTAAACCAGCAGTCCATCTGATCATGGGTTGTTCTGCTGCAGCGATAGCACTTTTCTGCTCCATATGCCATTTCGTTAGCGCTATATTCTTGTGGTTTCTGTTGTATTTCCGCAGCTCCCCGTGCTGCTGCTTCATAGGATACTGCCACGCTGAAAGCCTGTTCTAGCATCAGGTCCTTTTCCGAAAGTAGTCGTTTCTGGGCTCCTTCACTCTGGAGCCCGCAGACAAACTCATCCTGCTCCGAACTGGCAGTGCTTCGATAACTTGCGTAGTTCCGTAAGATAGTCAGCATTGCTCTCATCTTTGTGCTGGTTTCTTTTATGGAGCTTGAATCTTTCTGCTATCAGCAGTGGTGTAGGGTTTAGGTGTTCCTGTAAGATATTAACAATCTCTTCAAAACTTTTCTCCATTGGTTTAGCTGGGGTAATTAAATTCCGCAATAGGCCGTACGTTCTCGCGCCCATCAAATTTAATAATACCGACACCTTCTTTCCATCGGCCACCTCATTTACCTTGCAGTACACTTCAATTCTTTCCACATATGTGATCCAGTCTTCTACCTCGTTGTCGAAAGCAGTGATACTGCCACTCTTCGGCATCTTGGGTGGTTTAAAATGGCGCCTCCCGCGCTTTTCCTTCTTCCCCAATGGATTAAAATAGCGCCTCCCGCGCTTTTCCTTCTTCCCCAATGGAATAAAATGGCGCCTCCTGCGCTTTTCCTTCTTCCCCTTGCTGCCAACGCTGCTCCTAGCGTTCTAAAGGGTAATGGCGGCGCCCCGCGGCTTCAGTGCGTCTCTCTTTTCCTTCCCCTCATTTTATTTTCTCTACTCTGCCCGGTTCTTGAGCACCGACCGCGCCCTGTGCGCTCCACCCTCTCTCTCTCTCTTTTCCTCCCGACGACGCTGCACGGCCCCTTTGCAGAGCCGCACGATCGAGCTCGAGCCCGCCGCAGTCCGGAAGGGTCAGCGCACTACCTGCTACCAGCACGATTTTCTGGAACACCTTGACTGGGGAGCCAAGCCCAGCTCTGCACAGCCTCCCCTGCGATTCTCTGAACTCCGATGGATCACTGGGCGGTTGCCCGCGGTCAATGCCCGTTGCTCTGACTTCGACCTCCAAGAAGCTTCTTTTCAGGGAAGGATCCCCGTGAGGTGATGCAGTACTGCAGGTGAGTTCGAACCTGCTCGTCGCCAGTGTAGTGTCCGCGTATCAATAACACACGGACTGCAGGAGAACAATAATAACAGGTGTTTACTGAACAGAGGGTATGCTGAAACTGAAAGTACAGAAGCCTGCTACGGCTTTATATACAGGTGTGGTCACTGCTGGTACTACAGTATAAAATCAGTTCTCTCTTAAAGGTACATACACAACACTCTCCTTATCACGCTGTGCAGTATAGCTGAGTTCCTAAAATATTCTATTCTATTTATGAGAAACAATTTTCAGTTGGTTAAGCTGAGATATTATGGCCAGAAAGTCTTAAAATATTTCCTCAGCGCTGCACTGTGAGTGTCAGCCTAGATTATGTGCTCAAGTCTCTGGAGTGGAGACTTGAACCCACAACTTTCTGACACGGAGGCGAGAGAGCGCTACCCACTGAGCCAAGAAAGAACAGAAAAAGAAGATGAGTCCTGTCAGAATCGTCGTCAAGGAGATGAGGGGCCTGGAAGGAAGGCTTCTGCCCACGTTCTTACCTGCTTCAGGGTTGGAGAACGGAGCATAGTTCAAGAAGACCTGACAGATTGGGCAGGGAGAAGAAAACATGATTGAAATAAATATTAAGGAAGGGGACAAAAATATAATGATAACAAGCTCAAAATTCCTGATGACAGTGCGCCTTTAATTGAGAAGAAGGCTCACCACCACCTTCTCAAGGGTAACTAGGGAAGGGCAATAAATGCTGGCCTTGCCAGCGACGCCCATGTCCTGAGAGTGAATTTAAAAAAATGAATCAATGAATGCTAGGTTTATGAAATAAACATACAACCAAGATTCTGCATATAAGCTAGGTTTGAAATGCACTTCAGATTGCAGTAGAAAACCATGGCCATTCAGTAAAAATCAATGATCAGACCATTATTGTGCATAAAGTGTATTAGCAGGACTCGGGTATATTATAACCTTCACAGCACGAAGCACAGTCTCTCCTTTCTTTCAGATTAGGACCATTAAGTTGCTCCATTGAGGTTTCAGTTGACAGTGTAAGCTGCTCCTATAACTAAGGGCTTTATTCTCAGGTGACCCGTCTTTCACTTGCTCCTTTCAGTCATTGCCAGCGAGAGCTCCTGGACATTCTTGACGTGCTTCTCAGCCTACTTTCCCTGCAGCTCTCCGAAGCTTGAATCTCTTTGTTTACTTCACTCTCTTCTGGTCCGGGCGCTACTCGCGGAACAGCGAGAACTGAAAGGAATAGGAGCGTTTGGAGATGTCGTTTCGAATGCTCAACACAAGAAAAATATGAGGGAGTTGTCGAGGTGGAAAATAGATTAAAATATATATATTTAAAAAAAATCCATACTGGCTTTTAACATGAGTCCTTTCTAAACTTGAGTTGAGAAATAGCAGTGCGGTTCCGCTGAATAGTACAGAAGTCTTTTTCTTCCCATTTTATAGATGTTAATATGAGGCATTGGAACTCTTTACAACTCTTTAGCATCAAGTGGCAATATCAATAATTCCCTGGACCCAGGCCAGGTCCAACTCTCCATTTACGGTGCCAAGGCTCAGTGGGTAGTACTCTTGCCTCTAGATTCAGAAGGTTGCGGGTTCAAGGTCCACTCCTGCGAGACTTGAGCACAAAATTCCACTGGGCCCCGGGCCATATCCATCTCTGCATTTACCACATTACCACTGCAGCTTCTTCCGAGTGAGATAGCCAACAGAATGCCGATTATGAGGTAGGACACGCAGAGTCTGCAAAGGGATATAGAGAGTTCACGTACGGACCGGGGTCAAGCAAGGCTGTGTCATCGCACCAACGCTCTTCTCGATCTTCCTGGCTGCAATGCTCCATCTCACCCTCAGTAAGCTCCCTGCTGGAGTGGAGCTCATTTACAGAGCAAACGGGAAACTGTTCAACCTCCGTTGCCTCCAGTCCAGATCCAAGGTCGTCCCATCCTCTGTCGTCGAATTACAGTATGCAGACGACGCTTGCATCTGCGCTCACTCGGAGGTCGAACTCCAAACCATCGTCAACACCTTCACCGAAGCATACGAGAGCATGGGCCTTACACTAAACATCCGTAAGACAAAGGTCCTCTACCAGCCTGCCCCCACCACACAGTACTGCCCCCCGATTATCAAAATACGCGACAAGGCCTTGGACAACGTGGACCACTTTCCATACCTCGGGAGTCTACTGTCAACAAGGGCAGACGTCGATGACTGTTAAATCCGTGAATCTTGATGTATGGTGTCCTTCAACAAATAGACAGAGACTGCAGAGGAACAATCAACAGGTGTTTACTGGATGAGGGTCTCTCAAAAACTAACAGTACAGATCCCTACTCAGGGTTTATATACAGGTGTGGTCACTGCCGGTACTACAGTATACAGGAGCTGTAAAAAGTAGTTCTCCCCTTAAAGGTACATACACTACAATTCCTCCCCTTTTAGATTAACAGTACCATAACATTCATTTAACAATTAACACTTTTAAAATGCAACATTAACTGAAAATAGTCCATTTATAAATTCAGTCTTTGGGGCGGCTTCCTGATCCTTTCTGGATAACGCCTTTCCTGAGTGTCTTGCTCTTGGTGCGGAGGCGATTCTGGCCCCCTGTCGTCGGTTGGTTCATCAGCTTCCGATGGTACTGTTTCCGGGGTAGATGCTACCTGTATGTCGGGTTCATCACCAGGTACGCAAGACATGGGGTTGACTCGTTCCTGTGACTCTAGGATCTGGTCGACATGGCGTCTCACAATGTTCTCGCCAACATCCACTGTGTACATTAGTGGCCCCTGCCGTGTGCATATCGTTCCTGGTTGCCATTTCTCTGTTCGGTAGTCGCGGGCCAAGACTGGCTGCCCTACATTGAAGCTCCTTGTCGGCTTCTCATTGATGTGCTGGAATTGCTTATTCTCACCGTCTCTTCGTACATTTGGTCTGAGCAAATCCAGACGAGATCTCAACCTTCGGTTAAAGAACATTATGGCCGGGGTCTGGTTGGTGACTGCATGTGTCACATTTCTGTAGACTAACAGGAAATTGTCCACCTTATGCTGCAGTGGAATGTCGTCATCGCACATGGCCCTTACTGCCTTTTTAAAGGTTTGTACGAACCTCTCAGCCAATCCATTTGTGGCTGGATGATACGGGGCGGATGTGTAATACCTTAACCCCATTCCTTTTCATAAATTTCCAAAACTCTTCGGACACAAACTGTGGTCCGTTATCAGAGCAAATCTGCTCTGGCAAGCCGTTCCTGGCAAATATGGTCCGTAGGACTGCAATCGTTTTCTCCGTGGTGGTGGAGGACATTTTGATCACCTCAGGCCATTTCGAGTGTGCATCCACGGCTATTAAAAACATTGAGTCCATGAATGGACCAGCAAAATCAATATGCACCCGTTGCCATGGAGAGGAGGGCCACTCCCATGGGTGTAGAGCGGCATGTGGTGGTGCATTTTGGACCTTCTGGCACCCTGAGCAGCTCTTTGTCAGGTCCTCGATTTGCTGATCGATCCCCGGCCACCACACATAAGCCCTAGCAAGGCTTTTCATTTTCACCCCTCCCAGATGGCCTTCGTGAAGCTCATTGAGCACTCTCTCCCTTAACTTGGGTGGAATTACCACTCGGGATCCACACATCAAGGTCCCCTGGCATACTGACAGCTGTTCTCTTCTGGATGAGAATGCTGGCAACAGTGAGTCGCCATGTGTTGGCCATCCCTTCACCGTCAAGTCATATACCCGAGACAGTGTCGGGTCATATCGGGTCTCCTTCTCTATATCCGCGTTAGTTACTGGCAAGCGTTCAATTATAGTCGAATAAAATATTTCGACAGGGTCCACTGCTGGTGCTTCCTCCGCAGTAGGCAGTGGCAGGCGTGATAGCCCATCAGCGTTTCCATGCTGTTTCGTGCCCTTATACTCGATATCATATTGGTTCGCCCCTAGAAAAAGGGACCATCTTTGTAGCCGTTGCGCAGTCATTACCGGAATGCCCTTCTTTGGATTAAAGATGGAGACAAGTGGTTGGTGGTCAGTCAGCAAGGTGAACTTCTGCCCGTGCAGATAGTGGTTGAACTTTTTCACTCCCCACACTAGGCTGAGGGCCTCCCTGTCAATCTGGGCGTAGTTACGCTCGGCTTAGGTTAGTGACCGAGACGCAAAGGCTACTGGCCTCTTCGAGCCATCCGGGAATTTGTGTGACAGCACCGCTCCAATACCATAGGGTGATGCATCACACGCCAACCGAATTGGTAGTGCTGGGTTGAAATGAGCCAACTCCTCTTTTGATGTGATCAATTCTTTGCACTTCTGGAAAGCTCATTTACATTCGTCATTCCACTTCCATGGTACCCCCGTTTGCAGTAGGGTGTTCAGTGGGTGTAGTACTGTAGACAAATTCGGCAAGAACTTATGGTAGTAGTTCACCAGCCCGAGGAACGACCTCAGTTGTGACACATTTTCCGGTGCTGGAGCCTTGACTTCTGCCTCAATCTTTTCAGGGGACTTATGTAACCCCTCTTCATCAATAACGTGGCCACAATACGAGATCTGCTTCTGGAAAATCTCGCATTTGTGGCGATTAGCTCGGAGCCCATATTCCTTCAATCTAGTGAGCACCTGCTCCAGGTTGGCGAGGTGATCACTGTCATTTTCGCCCGTGACCAGGATGTCGTCCAAATAACACTGGGTCCCTGGAATCCCTTGCAGGACTTGATCCATTGCCCTTTGCCAAATAGCCGGAGCTGATGCTACCCCGAACACCAGCCGGTTGTATTGGTAGAGATCTTTATGAGTGTTGATCATGAGGTACTGCTTTGAGGCTTCTTCTACCTCCATTTGCAGGTACGCCTGGGCCAGATCAATCTTAGTGAAGCGTTTTCCTCCAGCTAGCGAGGCGAAAATATCTTCAATTCGCGGAAGCGGATATTGTACCATGTGAAGGACTGGGTTCACTGTCACCTTAAAGTCCCCACAGATGCGAACCTTCTTTGGTTCCCCAGGCGTATTACTCAACGACCTCTTCATTACAGGGATGATGGGTGTAGCCCACTCGCTCCAGTCCACTTTGGACAGTACTCCAGAACGTTCCAAACCTTCCAGCTCTGCTTCGACGGCTGGGCGGTTCACATAAGGCACCGGTCTGGCCTTAAAAAACTTTGGGCTTGCATTTTCCTCTATTTTGATTGTCGCTGTTATGCCTTTTAGTGTTCCGAGTCCCTCCTGGAACACTTCTTGTGCGTCAGTTAGCATTTTTGACAGTCATCCAGGTGTGACGTCGTCATCCTTTTTGGCATCTACAGTCAGTGCTTGTATGGAATGCCAATCTAGCTGTATCTTCCGGATCCATTCACGTCCTAGTCGTGGTGGTCCTCCATCTGGCAATACATATAGGTCCATTTTTGGTGTTTCCTTGCCGTTGTATATCACGTTCACCCTTATTTTTCCTTTGGGGTAGACTTTTTGCCCCGTGTACGTCTTCAAGACAATCTCTGTATCTCTCAAGGGTATATGTGAGAATAGCCGCTTGTAGTCCCTTCGGTTTATGACTGTTAGGGCTGATCCTGTGTCCAATTCCATTTTCACTTGGACTCCGTCTATCTTGAGCGTGACCCAGATAGTTTGGTGATCCTCCATTTTGATTACATTATGTAGTTTCAGACAACCCAGCTCCTTGCTTCCGGAGTCTGTATCACTTTTCTGTTCGTCTGAACTACTCTCCGTCACCTTCTGTACCTTTTTGTACTTCTCCTGTGGAGATTTCTTGCTGCTGGTTTTCTTTCCCGACCTGCAGACTCTTGCTATGTGTCCTACTTTTCCACACTGTCTGCACACTTGGTCCTTGAACCAACAATCCTTATGGTCGTGTGTTGTTCTGCTGCAGTGATAACACTTCACTGCTCCATATGATATTTCATTTGTGCCATATTCTTGCAGCCTCCGTTGTATCTCTGCAGCGCCCCGTGCGGCTGCTTCGTGTGATACTGCCATGCTGAAAGCCTTGTCCAGCGTAAGATCCTTTTCTGACAGAAGCCGTTTCTGGGTTCCTTCACTTTGAAGCCCACACACAAACTTGTCCCTTAAAGTATCTGCTAGTCCCGTTCCAAACTGGCAGTGTTTCGATAGCTTGCGCAGTTCTGTTAAATACTCAGCATTACTTTCGTCTTCATGCTGGTTCCTTTTGTGAAACTTAAATCTTTCTGCTATCAGCAGCGGTGTGGGGTTCAAGTGGTCCTGTAGGATTGCCACTATGCTTTCAAAATCCTTTTCCACTGGCTTCTCTGGGGTTACTAGGTTTTGCAGTAAGCCATACATTTTTGCACCCATGGAATTCAACAATACCAGTGCTTTCCTGGCATCTGGCACTTTATTCGCCTTCTATGCGTTCTACATATGTCGCCCAATCTTCGACTTCATTGTCGAACGCTGTGACACTGCCACTCTTCGGCACCCCTGGGTGTGGTTAGACTGGCTAAAAATGGCGTCTCCCACGCTCTCCCTTCTTCTCCGCTGCAGCTCAAAAATGGCGTCTCCCGCGCTCTCCCTTCTTCTCCGCTGCGGCTCAAATGGCGTCTCCCGTGCTTTCTTTTCTTCCCCCGTGGACGCTGCTCAGCCCTTGAACACCGGCCGCGCTCTGCGCGTTTTCCTGCTCTCTCGTTGACGCCGCTCGGTCTTCAACCCCGGCTGCGCCCTGTGCGCTTTACCCTCTCTTACCCCGTCGACGCTGCTCGGCCTTCCCCTGTGCCGTCGGTCGGCGCCAGCCGCCGCCGTCCGGGAAGGGTCTGCGCCGTACCTGCTGCCAGCCCGTCTCGCTGGAGTCTCCGCCGGATGGTCGACGCCCGTGCCCCTGGAATCGGCCTTCTTCTGCAGAGTTGCAGGTAGGTTAGAATCGACTCGTCGCCAATGTTAAATCCGCGAATCTTGATGTATGGTGTCCTTCAACAAATAGACAGAGACTGCAGAGGAACAATCAACAGGTGTTTACTGAATGAGGGTCTCTCAAAAATTAACAGTACAGATCCCTACTCAGGGTTTATATACAGGTGTGGTCACTGCCGGTACTACAGTATGCAGGAGCTGTAAAAAGTAGTTCTCCCCTTAAAGGTACATACACTACAATGACGATGTCCAACACCGCCTTCAATGTGCCAGTGCAGCCTTCGGTCACCTGAGGAAGACAGTGTTTGAAGACCAGGACCTCAAACCCGGCAATAAGCTCATGATCTACAGAGCAGTAGTGATACCCGCCCTCCTGTATGCCTCAGAGACATGGACCATGTACAGCAGGCACCTCAAAGCACTGGAGAGGTACCACCAAAGCTGCCTCCGCAAGATCCTGCAAATTCATTGGCAGGATAGGCACACCAACATCAGTGTCCTCGCTCAGGCCAACATCCCCAGCATCGAAGCTTTGACCACGCTCGATCAGCTCCGATGAACGGGTCACATTGTCCGCATGCCCGATACGAGACTCCCAAAACAAGCGCTCTACTCGGAGCTCCGACACGGCAAGAGAGCCCCAGGTGGGCAGAGGAAACGCTTCAAGACACCCTCAAAGCCTCCTTGAAAAAGTGTAACATCCCCACAGGCTCAAGGGGCTGAATGGCCTACTCCTGCTCCTATTTCTTATGTTCTTATGTTCTAAAGTCAATCGTGGAAGACACATTATGGACCTGTGCACACACAGAGCTAGGCTGAACCCTATAAAGTATGTGTCTATACTTAATGCAATAATGACGAGACAGCTTGGAAGATTCAACGTAGGTCTTTACTTAATACCAACAGGCGGGAAACTGAGGGGAGATCAGTACCCACAGTACTATTTATACCCCTAGGGCCAGGAGTGGTACTACGGTATCACTACGCCTTACAAAGTAGTGCTGCCCTGGCCATAGGTTTAAAGTAACATACCTATTACATACACAACAAAACCCATCTTACTGAGAACCTTCAGGCTCACCACTATCAAAAAGTGAGGCTTATCCTTTGTATAGAAGTTCATTGCAAACCCAGCTCCCAGGTGTCAGCCGTGGCTCAGTGGGTAGCACTCGCACCTCTGAGTTAGAAGGTTGTGGGTTCAAGTCCCACTCCAGAGACTAGGCTGGCTCTCCAGTGCAGTAATGAGGGTGTGTCGGAGGTGCCAGCTTTTAGATAAAATGTTAAACCAAGAACCTCTGCCTGACATCTCATCTGAAAGACAGCCCCTCTGACAGTGTAGCACTCCCTCAGCGCTGCACTGGGAGTGTCAGCCTAGATTATACGCTCAAGTCTCTGGAGCGGGACTTGAGCCCACGACTATTCTGACTTCAAGGCGAGAGCGCTACCCACTGACACCCCAGCCACAGTCCTCTCACTGCTGCAATAAAAAAATCAGAGACAGCCCCGGCAAGAGAGGTGTTTGCACCAAAGTTACAC